>NC_069380.1:217674285-218299285 GCF_027475565.1 Acinonyx jubatus
CACAATGCCATTAATTCACACTATTTTCAGGTATGCAAACTATTTTGACAATAATTTATTATAAAATATTGGCATTACTTGGATTTTAATTGTGAATGAGCCAAATGCTTTATCTTTAAAGAAATGACTTAAGATTTCTTCTTGGGAGAAGGTAAAATGGCTAGAAATGTAAACCTTTTTTCTTTTCCTGGTGGAAGAGAGTTAGATGTCTTTGCATATCAAGTGAACTACAGGAAATAATTTAACATTGTATAGCTTAGTTGCCCAACTGATAAAAAGAATATATTACTCGCTACCAAATGACATTACATATATAACCTGAAGGTCTGTCCATAAAATAAATCCAGGCTAAACTGCATTTTGAATAATGCCTCTGAAATTTCCAATGGTCCTGATTCTTTGAATTTGAATCATAGATAAACACATAGATGATTCTGACTTTCTTTAACTGCAATTAATGAGTCATAATTTTCATTTTTCATCTAGTGAGTTGAAGGATAGTTTGGTTTTCCAGTTTCTTTAGTTTTAAGTGATTACATTGAAATGCAGGTTGTCATCTTACAAACAAGCACAGATCAAGGCTCCATTGGCCAATACCAAATGTAAAATTGATTATTATCTTTCCAAGACAAAATAAATCAGAGCCCTATGATGTTGGGTTTTGTTTTTTCAGGATGTGTTTTCTAAGATCTCTGATTAAATGGGGAATTAGGGACTCTTCTGGTCATGCAACAGTGAATGAGCATGTGATAAGAGTGAAAACGAAAGAATTTATATTTCATTTCTAGTTTTTCTTAGGTTATTGAATTAGAACATTCTTCAGTGCACACATTACTATTTTATTAATAAACCTATTTCAGCTTATGATTTTTTTAAGTATGTCGCAATCAAGTGCAATTATATGCTAAAATATGTTCAGGAATACAGTACACTTTATGAAAAGGTGCCATTTGAGACATGTGATTCAAACTAATTTGTCAAATGTAGAAAATTTAAACTTATACTACTGGGTAATGTTGGTCACTGCAAATGAATAGAATTGTTCCTAGAGGCATTTGCAATGTCTTATCTCTACTCTCTCCATATGGACTAAATGCCTTGGTCTAAATTAATTTTATTGAATGCAATTTGAACATGTGTCTAACTCAGCAATGTTCAATCTTCCTTCCCTATATTTTTCATTAAATTTCAGACATTAGTAGTTTGTAGCAATGCTATGCATGTATTAACATTGAGTCCTTTACTTCACAGTTTTGGGCCTTTTTCTACGATTCATAAATTTGATGCTATTGAAATGTAGTTTACTTCCTTAGTAATCAACTTTATGTATTTTCCTTTTAGTGTTTCCATATGAGATATGGAAATATATGTCTTGGTGAAGTGACCCTAAGGTAAAATATAAAAGATAAAAAAGTAAAATGACTCTAATATAGTTATAAAAATGAACACCTGTCAAAGGTTTTATTCAACTCATTTATTAATGAAAGAACATGATGTTAATAAATATAAAGGGCCTCTGAAAAAGTCTTTCTTCCCGTTAAGGAAGGCATTTTGTGTGAAAAGATAGACAGTATTTATCATCTTTCTGCCTAAATGGCCAAAGCACAGTTTATTGAAAATAATCTGTACAAATTCATATGTTAAGTATAGATATGTGGAATGATTTTTCAAATCATTTTTTGTTTATATATGTCTTACTTTTTTACATCTTCTTCTCCTGACATATGTAATGACTCTGAGGGGAGAGAGTAATCCTATTCAAAAATACTATTACACAATCTAATAAGTGATTATTGTCTATGCTATGTCAGTCACTTTACCATGTAATTGAGAAGGAACAACACTCAAGACTGAACAGTGTCTGCTTTTAAAGAACTTAAGCTTACCTTCACATTTAAATATCAAAACAAATAGCCTGTCATTTAATTGAAACCCCCTTTTATATCTAGTTAGCTAGCTAGCTAGCTAGCTATACATGCAGACAAATGAGGTTAGATCCCAAACACTAAGTAAAATTTTAAAATTAAGTTATTGTCTTTCTAACCAAACAAACCAGGTCAAAATATCTCAATCACAGAAATCTATTTTCCTGGTGATAACTTTTAAGGTGTCTTTGGACATTCAGAGATCTTAACAAAAATGTGTATTTGAAAATAGTGAAAAAGTATTTTGCTATGTGGGATGGGTTATATCAGGAAACTGAGATTGAAATCAATATGGTAACTGGCATATTGCAAAGATTTAAAAGATAACTCTTAATGTGTCCTTGGTAAATGCATTTCTCTTTCTTGATTCAATGAAAAAAGTTTGCTTGTTTTTCATAATTTAGGAAGTTTATTTACCTTTTTAATCGGAATATTTTTTTCTTCCAGAAACACATACAAATATTAATATTTCAAAATCCCAAAGTGTAAGATTCTGTGCAGTCTGTCTGATACACACACAAAAGAGAAGTCAAATTTTAAGATCAAACAAAACTAGTGTGGATATACTAATTTGAAAGGATTTCCTCTTGTGGCAGAATCCATACAATCTCTCTTTATCAAAATGCATAAACAGGTGTTGAATTTACAGCCCATTTTCTGACATTCACACAAAAAAATTAACTAAAGCATCATATCTTTTGACTGACTTCCAACTTACTCATTTAATCTAATCTAGAGGACGTGGATAAATTGGTGTTCGTGATATCAGGATTTGATCTGGAATTTTGAATGCCTGGTGAAATATATAAGACCAGGCCCTTGGCTTAAAAAAAGTTATTAAATGTCCTTGAGCAGCAGAACCATGAGTAATATTGTTTTTATTGTAGCGTTTTTATTGTAGCCTAGCTATCAACAGATATTTAAACTAATTAACACATATTTTTGGAGCTTATCAGTGACAGTCACTCACTTCTGGTGGGTGAAACAGTTGCAGTAGACTGTGATAATAAAATGATATAAAAGAAAACTACAGACAATTCTGTTTTGAACACTCTAAACAAAAATCATATCTTTTCAGAAAATTAATTATGTACTTTCAAGCTTATCTAGCTCTTTTCTACCAAGATTTTATATAATTATAGATAATGCATCTATAAAAGTCTTAAATTTTGTTTCACATAATCACTTTTTATTTGTATTCTGATTATATTGACATTTTTGTAGACTCATGAATATGAAAAATGAATATAAAAGTTCCCTAGAGTTTCACTCTGTATTCCAAACTCTGAAAATTAAAATAATAAAAATATAAGTATAACATGCAAAATGTTATCTTTCTGAGAAAGTAACTTGAACATTTGTTACAGTTTGAAATACTAGGTCCTTTTCTCAAGGGGTTCCTATTTATAATTTTTCAACCAAAGAAAATACATTCCTTATTTAAAATTTACCAGTTATATTTGCAAAGAGAAAAGAAAAAAGTGCCTGGAAGCCAGATTTAACAACTGAAAATTGTATTATATGAAAAATATTCATATTTATTTTAATTAATACACATTTTCTTCTTTTTTAAATTTGCTAGACATGTTCATAAGGGTATTGTCAGGTGGTTTGGCAATTTTAAGGAATTCCTAAAAAAGGTGAGTATATTATTTTATCATGGCACTTTTCAAACTAGGTAGCACAGCTGTAAAAGTGAAATTACTAGAACTACCTAAAAAATGATATATAAAGTACAAAAATAGCCTCTAACTCTCAATAGATTTTATGCTCAATTAATTCCTGAAGTTTACCAATAAAAATTGCTCTTTGTAAAATTGCTACAAATATGGGAAAATAAATTAGACTGTGTTTACTAGACCAGTAAGACTTGAGGAAATAATAGTTGTGATCCTAAAATTAAGATATATGTTGTAGGTGAACTATTAATTACAAATTTGCTAAAGGAGAAAAACCACATTTCATCATGGAAGCACGTATCTTCAGGCAGGACAGAGGTTCTAATTTTTTTCTCTAAATGTGTTGTATAAAAAGTGATATGAAAAATTGAATGGCTATGAATTATCACCATTTGTTTGCATCTTGGCTGAATAACAACTTTAGACGCTTGATCATTTTGAGGAACTGTGTGAGCTCTCTGTCTATTCACAAAAGAGAGCCAGCTCCCTTGGAAATCCCCCAACCCTATTAATTATCTGGCCCAATTTATAAAAATAGCATGCTGTGATAGTATCAAAGACATTGAAGACATTCAACTTTAGAAAGAATCTTGAGGGAACCAGATATATTAATAAGAAGGATGTAATTTGTTAAATATGGATATATAGAAATGTATGTTTGTGACTTTATTAAATATACATAAATAGAAAAATATGTTTTGTGAAAAGTAAATATATATATATGATATATACTTTCAAAATTCTCTAGGAAAGTAAAAGTATTGTCATTTCCTCAATTTCAACTCTATGAATTTTATTTGTAAAAAAATTATCTGAATATTGATAAGAGAAGTTATCTTAAATCTCCAGCCAACATCCATTCTTTTCATCTTCCTTATATTTATTTATTTGTTTGTTTTTGTTTGTTTTAGAGAGAGAGAGAAAGCATGAGAAAGGGAGCAGGGTACAGAGAGAGGAAGAGAAAGAATCTTAAGCAGGCTTTACATTCAGTTTGTTGCCCAACACAGGGCTCAATTTCACGACCCTGGGATCATGACCTCAGCTGAAATCAAGCGTTAGATGCTCAGCCAACTGAGCTATCCAGGCAAACTTCTTCATCTTCACTATAAAGAGAAGTCTGATTTATTTGTGTAGGTTCTAGGCATATTCATTAGTAATCACATCTTCAAATTCTCTTACAGTAGAGGAGATAAGAAAATGAGATTCAATTATTCTAAATAGGTTGAAAGTGCAAGTCTATGACACCTGCCTACGTCCACATTCTGTCTGAATTGCTGACACAATACACAGAAGTGGGGCTGTTATGAGCTCAAAAGGACAAAAGTCCAAACCAAGGTTGTTAGAACAGGAAGCTACAGAAAAAGAGGATGTGACTCTAATGAGTACAGTAAAATCTTGGATTGAGAGTAACTTGTTCTGCGAGTGTTCCACAAGACAAGCAAACATTTCTAATAAGTTGTAACTTGATAAACAAGTGATGTCTTGCAGTACGAGTAGTATGTAACACTAAACATCACATGATCACAACTGAGCCAATGGTTCTTCTCTCTCTCTCTTTCTCTCTCTCTCTCTCGCACACACGTGAGTGTGCACGTATTGTGGGATTGTGGTTGATCATTAATGCAATGTCACATTTCCGTGAAATCCTCAAAAGAAGGCAAAAGCAAATGCCATTGGATAGCTTCCTTGTTAAAGTTGCACAAAAAGAAAAAGATTCCATTGAACCAATAGATAGCAGTGATTCGCTTAGTGATAGTGAAAGTCGTCCTACACAATAACCCTCCCCTCTCCTGTCTCCCTCACACCAGCCACTAAGGTTTTCAAAGGTAGGTGCAGGTTAATCTGTTTATTTTTCTTTATATTTTGTATTATTATTTGGTATTATGTTGCAGTATTGTAATCATTTTTATACGAATATTTTGGGGTTGTGGAATGAATTATCTAATTTTCCATTATTTCTAATGGGGAAATTCACTTTGATATATATTCACATTGGATCACAATCTTGTTTCCAGAATGAATTATGCTCTCAAACTAAGGTTTTACTGTATTATTCAGCATCTGCAGTGCAATGCATAAATAAATGCAATACAATTCCACCCAGGTTCACCCCACCTCCAATAACTTAGGACCTTCTTCCCCAGCTGCTGGAAGTGATAGCACTGACAGCCCTCATCTGAGTCCTGTTTGTAGATTTTCCCTCAACCAACGTGAGCTGTACTGCCCAAGGCAGTCCCCCAAGAACAGCTGGGATCCAATAACCAGCTGATGTGGAGATGTGATGTGAGGCCCTATGTCCCTACCCCAGGTTGAAAGAAAGTTTAAGTGCTATCCTAGCTCTATTGTTCCTGTAGAAAACACCGAAATCTTGGATGCAACGGCATCATAGTAAAATTTTTCTCCTTCTGCCCAATCCTGCGTCCTTCTGCCATCTCCAGTGTTGATCATGAAAACATTCTGAAATAATGCTGCCTACATGCAAACCTACAAGTCTCAAAGTCTGAAACTACTTAGGGTTTACGATACGATTGCAATAGTGGAAGGAAAGCATGCATGTAATAAGCCTCTGCTATGCTTTTACCTTTTCAGTGAAACAACATAAATACTCACAATGCACTTTTTCTAAGTTACTACTATGCATATACGTTTTGATTATTTTAACATTCTTAACTGGATTATATTTAGTGATAATCATTTAAAGATTATAACATAAGATGTAATGCATGTTTTGAAAATGAATTAATATAATGTAAGGAATAATAAATGCAAAATCATTTTGAAACATTTGTCTGAAATATTAAAAATAAACATTAGAGTGATATTAATATTGCTACTGTTTTATGTCAGAAATATTTTAATGTGATAAAATAAATCTTGCTTAAGCTCTTATTTATTGTATAAAAATGCTCACAAATTCTGCCAATCCCTGAAATGCATGTTTAGAGTATTCTGGGTTTTATTTTAAATATAAAAAATTAAAGCAATCTGTAATATATATATTTTTTAAATTTTACAAAGCAAGCTACATATAAATAATTAATGACCTGTGCCAGAGGTGGGGGGTGGGAGGGTAAGTGAAAACAGAAAAGAAAACCTACCTGAGCTTTGACATAAAATGTGTATCAATTTAGCCAAAATTAAAGAGGGCTATGAAGTAAATTAGAAGCATGCACAGTGCTTCTAACCCTTCTTTCAAAGCAAGCAAATCTCCTTTTAATATAAAGTTATCCTATATTTTATTGACAAACATCTATACTGGATATTGTTCCAACGACCCCCCTGGTAAATTACCTCTGTTAACTTTATATGATTATGGAATTTAAATAGATTCTCTGCTTTTTTTTTTGTTTTGTTTTGACATAGAAAAAAAACTAATCCTCAATAATATGTTTTTCCATTAATGCTATCAGTATGAATTCATCAGTTGATATGTATTTCTAAAAAAAAAACAAAAAAAAAACAAAAAACCCACTTTGACAAATAGACCCTCCTGCCTCCCACACAAGTGCTAATAAAAGCATTAAAGTTTTCTGCAAATGATAGCATGGCTTCCAGTTTTAATGCAATAAAGATCTAAATTGAAATAAAAAGTTAGGAAGAACTATTATTTCTTTTATCATATATCCGGAAAAAAATTATTAGCATTAGTGGTCTCTTGTTTTCCTATGCACCTCAAAAACATAACTGAGCATTTATTGGCTGTGAAACTAAATGGATGGTAAAGCAGAGAATCACAGAGCTTCTAACAGGCTGATGAATAGAAAAAGCACATTGTTAAAAGAAGGAAAAATAAACTCTCTTTTCTTACCAAAAGATTGTAAAGAATGGCATGGAGGCAAATGCAATCCTTATTACGATAATCAAGTAAAGCAATAATGGCCAGGTAAATATTTGTATTGTAATTTATTGAACCAATGGCTATTTATTAAATTACACCAAGGGACAATTTATCTCACAGTCAATTTTAATTAAAACATCTGTTCACACTCCAAGGTAGGCTATGAATTATTATTTGCTTGCTTGGCTCTTGTTTCTGTGTATTTTTATTTCGAATAAAATCAAAGATATTCATTAGGTATGATGGAATATTAATTTGTTAGAATTAATTGATCTGCATTATCAAATAATCAGATGAAGGGCTAAATATGAACCATAACACATAAAGAACAAATCACTGTAGAATCCAGGAAGACCTCCTTAGGGATAATCCGGACAGTCTGCTCATCACATCAGCATCTTCCATTGCAGGACAAAAGCCCTACCTCTCCTTGTTTATTTCTCATGAGGGAGCATGATGGTTTTATTCCGGCCAGAAATAAGTCAACACAAATAAAATTAAAATACTCTGACATGTAGTTTGGAAGACATAAATACATGGCTAAGTGCATGTACAAGGGTATTTTCATTTCAAGTACTCTTAATTATTTCAATATTTTATATAAATTAGAATGTTCTTGCAACTGGGTCATGTTAGTCTGAAGATTCTTAACCAATTCTGAAAATAATGTATTATGAGTTGTATTGACAGGTAATAATAATAACAATATTAATAATAAATACATACATACTTCATCTTAGGAAATAGCCTGAAAATAAGGAATTTATTGATTTATGATTTAAATATGTTTATACAGGTCATATTTCATATACTTTCTAATGTATCAATTGCAAGAAATAAGCCCACTGATCCAATCAAAGGGGGGGCACGGCATCTCAGAGGATAGTGAAACGAGGCTTTAATCAACGTTCTTGCAAGAGCAGGTATCTGATGGACAGGCACACTCAGGGGGTGGTTACAGCAGGAAATTATCTCCTAGCATGCAAGTCCCTCCTCTGATTCCTCATTGGCTGAGTACTACAGAGGTTACAGTGGTACCCAGAAGTCATCTATGCCCATGTAAGGCCAAAAAGTAGTCTGATTGGAACAAATGTACATTCCTTGAGTAGACAGAGACTTTGGCTCCTTGGCGCCTGCTCATTGCAAAGCCCGGTAAAAATAAGCCCTCCAAATGAAGAGGGGAAGAATAACCAGGAAGTGAAGTGCCTAAGGATTTGCGACTCCACTGTGTGGGTGGGGGTGAGGGGTTGTACATATTTCCAATAGGTTCTAAACCTATTTACAATAGGCTGTTAACTAGACAGCACAGCTTTTATTTGGTATTTCTGAAAATGAATCATCTCACTTCTCACATCAATTAAATCAGGCTTGTTGAAATAAATACATATTTTGGATTAAACTTAAATAATAAAATAATGTTTATTCTACAAACTAAAATTTGTTAATACAATTATTCAGAAAATGAGCAACAATAATATAAAGTTTCTTTTTTTAATTTTTTTTAATGTTTTTACTTATTTTTGAAGGAGAGAGACAGCGCATAAGCAGGGGAGAAGCAGAGAGAGAGGGAGACACAGAATTCGAAGCAGGCTCCAGGCTCTGAGCAGTCAGCACAGAGCCCGATGCGGGGCTCAAACCCACAAACTGTGAGATCATGACCTGAGCTGAAGCCGAATGCTCAACTGACTGAGCCACGCAGGTGGCCCTTTTTAAAAATTTTTTTTAACATTTATTCATTTTTGAAAGCCAGAGGGAGACAGAGCACAAGTAGTGAGGGGCAGAGAGAGAGAGAGAGGGAGACACAGAATCTAAAGCAGGCTCCAAGCTCGGAGCTGTCAGTACAGAGCTTGATGTAGTACTCGAACTCACAAACCGTGAGATCATGACCTGAGCTGAAGTCAGACTCCTAACCAACTGAGCCACTCAGGTGCCCCAAGATAAAGTTTCTTTTAACAAACAAAGGCCTACATGTAATGTACATATTAATACATATTAATGTAATTAATACATATTAATGTAATTAAATTATTTATTATATGTGCTAATATTGGTTTAATTTGCACAGCTATAATTTTAGCAATAATATATAATTATTTTCATTTTTATTCATGTTTTTTCTTTATTTTGAGAGAGAGAGAGAGAGAGAACATACCCTCATGTGTGCAAGCCAGGAAGAGGCAGAGAGAGGGAAAGAGAGAGAATCCCAAGCAGGATCCACACTGTCAACGCAGAGCCAAACACAGGGCTTGATCTCACAAATTGTGAAATCATGACTTGAGCTGACATCAAGAGTCAGACATTCAACAGACTGAGCCACCAGGCACCCCATGACACATAATAATTTTAACATGTTTTGATTTAGTGGCTGTTTCCCCACAATTGGTAAATGTTTGTGGTTTAACTTTTTCACCCTACACACTTTCCCTGTTATCATTTGTAATTAGAGTTGTCAGCAGCAACCTGAAAAAAAAAAATGCAGTGATCTTTAATAAGGGCCCAGCTGAATTTGTGAACTTGACTATGCAAAGCTGACTTAACCAAATGCCTCCAAAATTAGAATAAGTGCATTACCTATTTTAAAATCTGAATGAGTTTTAATGTAAACACAAAAATTGGCATGTATATTTCTCATTTTCTATTTACACTTTTCAAGCGGAGACCAGCTAATAAGATCTTGCCCCTCTATATAGTAACAGGAGAATCTATCAGCAGTTTATCATCTAATTAGCTCATTTATATATTTATTACATGGTAACAGTTTTCCTGACAGTACAGAAGTCACAAGGTAAAAACAGTTGGCAAAGTAACTGTCATTTCCTGTCCTTTCTCTGCTCCAGGCAATGCAAAGCTGGGTAGTAAGGAGAAAAGCACAAACAGACCCCCCAAGAGAAAGAAAATTATCTTAGACATCCAGTGAAATCCACAGTGTTGATCTGTATTGAATTACTTTCATTTTATTCAGTACTGGTACAACAGAACCTGACTTTATTTTTCTTTATTCTCTATGTTTCTGAATGGATTTACTACTCTGATATTATTTAAATTACCAGATGATATTCCAAACTTAAAGTCCTAATATATGTAATACCTTTCACAAAAATAAGGAGATTTCAAATGGGAAAATACAACATATAGTTAAAATATTAATCTTTGACAATGATAAACGGGCCATCACCAGGTTGAGTGAGACCTATCTAAGGAAGATTTAAGAACATGTTAATGAGTTGGATTATCATTGGTAAACTCAAGCAACTTTTACAGCCTGGAACAGATGGAAATGTTATTTAAGTAAATGGCTGTAGCCCAGATATAAAATTAATCCTAGGACTCAGCTTTGTTTTTATTGAGTGGTTTTTAAGTTATACGAGCACAAAGGGTTTCTACTGAAGTTTTAATTTATTATATGAAGTATTCCACTACATTGCTTTGGTGTTTTTTTGTTTTGTTTTGTTTTTACAAAATGAGATGTTTCAATTCAATTAAATGAATGTTAAAACTCTTAACACAAGTATAAAGAACTCTAAGTTGCAAGGCTAGGTATAATATGATATAAAAGGATGTACAATTGTTTTGTTATACTGTTTTTTTTTCTTTTGATGCTTCATAGCTATACATTTGGATGGTTTCATCCAGTGTTGGAGGTGTCTTGTTTCTCCAAATACTCATACTTATGTTATCTAATGAATCCTCTTCTGTAAACTCAGCCATGACTATTACAAATTTCATTTTTCAAATAGGCACTTAAATTTGCTTTGAAGAGTTGAATGGTAACTACCTGGGTCTTACGATCCATATGCTAGCCCCCTATTAAAAAAAAAAAAAAGAAAATCTTGAACCTTGAAGAAAATACGAAGTCTATGATTATCTATGGTTGCTGGCTGGACTTAACCAAAAACCAAAATTAAGTCTTTTTTTTTTTTTAAACTTTTTTCACCTAGGAAAAAGAATTTAAGGGCATTTAATAGTATCTTTTCAACATTGGAAATTGTTGAGACATTTAATTTTTCCTGCTTATATTTCAGAAGCAAAATTAACATATCAGGTATTCCTTCTTGCATCATGTATTGTGCAGTTATGTTTGGAGTATTTAACAAATGCCTCTCAGTACTACTTATATAAAGTTTCCAGCTCTATTGATATTTTCATTAATATAGATAACCTTTTATATTCTGGGAATATAATCTATACGGTTGTCAGTCATATAACAAAACAATGTTGAAATATGGGGATGTTCTTATTATAGCTACTCCTGCCAAAATTGATGGCAGTTTTCAGTGGTGAAGAATGAATATAATTCCAATCTAGACATGCTATCATGCATACATGCGTAGGTATTTTTTCTATTGATCATGTTTCTGTGCAGATTTCCAGTAGCTAGATTTATACACAGTGCAGCATAGAGAGGAAATTAAGGAAAAACTGCAGAGGGGCGACTGGGTGGCTCAGTCAGTTAAGTGCCCAACTCTGGGTTTAGGCCTCGGTCATGATCTCACAGTTTCATGGGTTCGAGCCCCAAGTCAGGTGCCGCACTGACAGTGTGGAGCCTGCTTGGGTGTCTCACTCTCCCTCTCTCTCTGCCCATCCCCTGCTCACACTGTCTCTGTCTCTCTCAAAATAAATAAATAAACTTAAAAAAAAAAGTAAAAAAAAAAGTAAAAACTGCAGAACTTTTACAAGTCCAATGCATGTTGAAAGCAGGTTTAGAGCAAAACCTAGCATTATGTTCTATGGTGCCCATGAAGATATTTTAACACAGAAACTGCTTCAATCCGTGCCTTTGGAGAATGAGTAATGGCTGTGTTCTGGAGCACTTAGACCTTAATACATCACATACTTTGAAGAAACTGCTATTTTTCTTTTTTAAGAAGTTGTCTCCCACACTTCAAAGAGATAACCTCAAGTTTTGGCTCAATACATGAGCCTAACATAAAGGTTTTCTGCAAGTGAGTTGTTCATCTCAGCAAAATTCATATCGGGCAATAATGAACATCTGAGAAAGTGCAGCACATCATTTAACACAATTCAATGTTTCAGCCTAGCTTGAAATGGAAGATAAAAAATCTTTTATTTTTACAGTAGTATCCCAGTTAATGTTTAATGTCAATAAAATACAGACACAACACCATGATTTATATATCCTTACTGTTAAATTTTTATTTAAAATATTTCAAACAAAAACATTTCTAAAAATAAAATAACCATCCAAATGTATGCTACTACATAGATATGACTTTAGCTTGAGTGGAGACTGTTTGAAATAATGGATATCAGAGCTTTAGATATTCACTTAAAATATGACAGTTCAGGAGTAGGAAAGTCAGTAATGTTGGAATCTGAACCAAATCTGCTTCTCATCTTAAGTTTTTAATGTGACATGAAAGAGGAATCTTATATACTCTTCCCCACTTATGTTTCCTGAAAATCATCTTAGAGATTCTGTTCATAATATGTAGTCTGGGATTACAAAAACTGAGGGCACAGCTGCAGATCCAGAGAGAAAAACCACACATTATTGTCAGCGTCTGAAATCAGCTGGCAGTTTTACAATTTTATTGTAATTTCTTCTGTTTGACCCCAACTTTATGACCTTGCCTTCATGAGAAATTAAACTTCTTTAATGTATTTAAGTTTAATTGTGTGCTTTAATTTTCTAAGAGTGGAAAACCGTATCAATTTTATCTTAAAACTTATCTTAAAAGCCAAAACTAACTGATATTGATCGAATAAACTTTTTCATATATTATGAATATTAGGTTTAATGACATTAAGATTAATGGCATAATCAAATGCCATCTACAAATTTAGTAACAACTTCTATAAATTAAAACCACAAATCCAAATCCTTTAACTTGGAAATATAAGACTAATCTATTAGATTTTTACTTGATTTGTCAAGTTGCCCTAAACATTGCAAGTATTAAATATGTAAATTTACCTTGACTTAATACAAAAATAATAACAATGTTTATTTAACGAACCTCATCATGTTTCTATATAGTAACATTGTAAGTGTTGATGGCATTTAACAAATAAAAAAAAAAACTGTTCTAAGCAATTCAGAGTTATCTTTGCAAGATAGTTAAGTTTGGTTTTATTAAGGAATTTGAGACAATTTTGACTGAAGTGAAAAAAGACTTGCAGATATTCTAGAATGATTTTTCTCTCTGTTTGAAGCACCAAGCCAATCCACTTCTATAAGTTTGTGCCAGTATTGACTCAAGACATCTGATTCTGACAGCAAGGTAATGCACATGCCCTAGAAAACTTTCTTTTTTGGAAATGTGCAAAAATGCTTATGAAAAAGTATAAAACACATTTAAAGCTACTGTTGAGCAAAGGAAATAAATGAGGAAATCATTCTCAGAGGACCAAAAGAAACATATCTCTGGAGATATAGACTACTATCTCAGCCAGAGACTGCCCTGAGGAGTGTAAAGATTTCTGTTAATTTAGAAAATTCTTGGAATAGTTTTGTGGGGGTAACAGGCAGAGTTTGGTACCTGTACAAGAGAAGAAGTTGACTAGAAGCCTTGTACTAGTCCATATCATTATAAGACTATAAAATTGTGAACCTGAAAGAGGTGGAAATAATCCTCATAAAACAGACAGAAAAAACTTATCTCAACCCCACTCAGGATGGAAGGGGAAATGGCCCTTAAATACTCTACAGCAAGTTTGGGTGCCGTAGGTACCCAAGGGCTGAATTTATCCCATATCTGTAGTACCTTTAAGAGAGACAGAGACAGAGAGTGAAAAGGAGAGAGGGAGAGAGATAGGGAGAGAACAGGAAGAGTAACTAAAAACAAAACTAATTACTTCAAGTGATTGACAGTTGTAATATTCCCTAGATTCTGACAAAAGCAACATGCATAAATTTGTTGTAGAACAAAATATGCACCCAAGGATTTTAGAGGTTTTGACAAATGGAATTTATACAACTATAATCTTGAAGTTTTTTCAATGTTTGATTTATGTATTTTACATTAATAATATCTGGTGAATATAGCTTTTGGGTTGTATGTGTTTTGCGTGTTGTTAAAGGATTTGTTTTGGCATTAATGTTTCTGAAAAAGCCATAATGTACCATATCCTTTCTCCCTAGAAGAACTTACAAGACAAAATGTAGATTTTGTTAAAAATATAAAGGTCTGCGTCACACAGCACAGAAACATTAAAAGAAGTGTTCATCTTAAAAGTGCTATAAAAAAAAGAGTGATTAATTTTAAGCTAAGATTGTAGAAAATAGACTGACCCTCTCTGAAAATATCAGGAGTACAGGAAAAGAAATGACAAAACAAAGATGAAGCAGATGGGAATATTACTCAAACCTAGTGCTTTCATAACTAGTGTAAAGATAAGGTTTGTAGAAAAAGCCAAGAGCAGAATTACAGATGGTCAACAGGGTCTCAGCATATAAGCTGCACCACGTGCAAAACATCATCAAATCATGAAATGTTCTGCCTTCCCTGAAGTTTCACGTCATTGAACACTATTTAGTCACACACTTGATTCATTTTCTATATTGCAAGCTTCCTAGGTCACATCCCAAGTGTTGACATTTTAAGGGGGCCACGTGACAGTTTACTCTTCTTCACCCAACTTTAAAATAAGTAAGATTTAGACACAGTGTAAATAATCAAGACCAAATTATCAGTTTTTATTGTGATTAAAATTAACTGATGAAGTTGCTTTATATATGGAGGATTTAATCATTCTTCACCATTAACTTAACCAGATTCTTCACTCAGTCACAGGCATAGCTGGAAAACCATAGGCCTTGCCTGCAAAAGCAGGTTGATTTTATTACTTTCTAGAAAGCATGCCCAAACACCTGCTTTATGTAGGAAGGCCTATTCTACAAGGAGAAAGAGAACTAAAAGGACTAAGTTCAGCATGGCTGGTTTATTCTTTAAAATGCTACAGATAATTTATTCCTTCTTCCATGAAAAGAATTGATCTGGGATATTACATAAGTAAACTACATTGTGCCTCTCTCTCAACTAAACCACTCAGGGAAAAATTCCTCTATGTGAGTCACTAGTACCAGTCTAGAAAATACACCAAAAACAAGCAAAGAAACAAAACCAGAACTTCCTGGTGAACATTAATTTCATAAAGTAGGAGCATCTGTTTGAAAATCACTGATCTGTTAATAACTGAACCAGTCACAGAACAGAGAAAATAGAGGATAATGCCACATCACTACCAAGGAAGTAGATTACCAGAAATGAGCCGCAATGGAGTTGGGGTAATGTACATCAGAAAAACAAGATCAGAGACACATATATAGGACTTGAGCAATCAATGCTCAACTCTCATTTTTTGTCAAAATTATTTAGGTTAGGGAATTGGAGTACTGAAGACAAGATGAGTAGCTAACATTATGGCTGATCATGAATTAAGCAGCAATTTTGGAGATATGAGATCAGTTGTTGCAGAACAGAATTTTTTTTTCCCTAGAAATTAAGGCAAATAGGAGTTGAGTGAAGTCATTGAGAGGTTTTGAGTGTCTGATGACCTGTGAGCTGGACCACAGCAAACAGAGGCTCCTTACCCCCTGACCTGTCCTTGGAATGTGGGTTCTACTTGCCTTCCTAGTCCCAGAAGCTGCCTCAAGGACATAGTGTTGAAATAGTGATGTGGTATTGAGACATCTGGACAGTGTACATGACTGACACCAATTAAGGCTTCTATATAAACCTTTAAGATTTGGTGGGTGGATGCAGAGATCAACCTATTTTTGCAGCCATCAGTGACAAGGCTCATACGTAAGTTATCTTGCTTATAAACCTGCTGCTTACCAACCTGGAGTGGCCAACCTTTTTCTTCAATCTCTCCTTGCCCTTTGTGTCCAGGAGCTAGTTTCAGATTACACCCAAGAAGCTCCAAAGGAGCTTGTGAACCAGCAGTAGGACTTCTGTTTTGCATAATTGGCAGCTATATAATTTAGAACAAACCTCCCACTGAGGTTACAGTGATAACTTTGGGTATTTTTACCCCATTTGAAGTTATGCTGACAAAGCAACAAAGAACTATGGAGCTCAAAGAAAGAAGACACAGACTAAGAAAAATCTTTCATTTGGCCTTCTTTGTCTATAATTGATTCTGCCTGATGGGGATAAAGATGGAAATTTGAAGTCCAAGGCCATCAACAAGGGGCCTGGCAAATACCCTTTGCTTGGAAAGAAAGAAAGAAAGAAAGAAAGAAAGAAAGAAAGAAAGAAAGAAAGAAAGAAAGAAAGAAAGAAAGAAAGAAAGAAAGAAAGAAAGAAAGAAAGAAAGAAAGAAAGAAAGAGGGAGGGAGGGAGGGAGGGAGGGAGGGAGGGAAAGAAAGAAAAGGAAAGGGATTGGGGGAACAAGAGGGGTGAGAGAGAGAGACAGAGAGAGAGAGAGACAGAGAGAGAGAGAGAGAGACAATATTATTAAAACCCAAAAGAAACAACATGTAATTAAATGCAGTTATCAGACAGGGCACCTGGTTGGCTCAGTTGATTAAGCATCTGACTTCAGCTCAGGTCATATTACGGTTTGTGGGTTCCAGCCCCACATCAGACTCTGTGCTGACAGCTCAGAGGCTGGAGCCTGCTTCAGATTCTGTGTCTGTCTCTCTCTCTGCCCCTCCCCTGCTCATGGTCTATCTCTCTCTGTCTCAAAAATAAATAAGCATTAAAAAATTTTTTTAATAAAAATTTTAAAAAATCAGTTATCAGAAACAGATTTTAAATGACCTATTCTTAATGTATGAAAAGAAATAAAAGATTGAAAATTCCAGCAGAGAATTAGAGACTACTTTAAAAAACAATAGAAATTGTAATTATAGAGGACAATCTTCCAGTTTTTAACCATTGAGTATGATGTTAGCTATGGGCTTTTCATATAGAACCTTTATTATGTTGATATACTTTTCTTTTATTCCTAGTTTTTTGAGAACTTTTATCATAAATCCCACTCTCACTGTTATTCAACATAATACTGGAAGATCCAGCCATAGCATTTAGACAAGAAAAATAAATAAAAGCTATCAAAATTAGAAAGGAAGAAGTAAAATTGTATGCAGACAACATAACGTATATAGAAAATCCTAAAGATTCCATTAAAAAAGCTGTTTGAAGTAAACAAATTCAGTAAAGTTACTCTTACAATAGGAACATACAAAAATCAGATATGTTTCTTTTTTTTAATTGTATTTATTTTTTTATGTATTTAAATTCAAGTTAGTTAACATACAGAGTAATATTGTTTTCAGGAGTAGAACCCAATGATTCATCTCTTACATATGACACCCAGTATTCATCCCAAAAAGTGCCCTCCTTAACGTGCATCACCCATTTACCACACTCACCTCCTCTCCAGCAACCCTCAGTTTGTTCTCTGTATTTAAAAGTTCTTATGGTTTGCCTCCCTCTGTTTTTATTTTATTTTCCTTCCCTTCCCCTATGTTCATCTGTTATGTTTCTTAAATTCCACATATGAGTGAAATCATATGATATGTGTCTTTCCCTGACTGACTTATTTTGCTTAGCAGAATACACCCTAGTTTTATCCATGTTGTTGCAAATGGCAATATTTCATTCTTTTTTTGCTGAGTAATATCCCATTATATATTTCACGTCATCTTTATCTATTCATCAGTCAATGGACAGTCGGTCTCTTTCCATAATTTGGCTGCTGTTGATAACACTGCTATAAACATTGGAGTGCATATGTCCCTTTGAATCAACATTTTTGAATTCTTTGGATAAATACCTAGTAGTGCAATTGCTGGGTCATAGGGTAGTTCTATTTTTAATTTTGTGTGGAACGTCTATATTTTTCCAGAGTGGCTTCACCAGTTGGCATTCCCATCAACAGTGCAAAACAAAAGTGTCTCCATTTCTCTGTATCCTCATCAACATCTGATGTTTTCTGAGTTGCTCATTTTAGCCATTCTAGCAGGTGTGAGTTTGTATCTCATTGTGCTTTTGATTTGTATTTGATTTGTATGGGCAGAAGACATGAATAGACATTTTTCCAAAGAAGACAATCAGATTACTAACAGACATAAGTATGTTTCTATACACTAACAACAAAGTCTCTGAAAGATTAATTATAAAAAAAAAATCCATTAAAAGCTGTGCCCAAAGAGTAAAATATTTAGGAATAAAATTCTCTAAGGAGGTTAAAGAATAATACACTGAAAACATGCAAAACAACAATGAGAGCAATTAAAGACACAAACAAATGGAAAGGTGTTTTGTATTTATGGATTAGAAGACTTATGGATTGTTAAATATGTCCATACAACCCAAAGCAATGTATAGATTCATGCAACCTCTTTCAAAATCCAAATGCCTTTTTATAGGAATTTTTTTTTAATTCTAAAATTTATATGGAATCACAAATGACTACAAATAGCCAAATCAATCTTGAGAAAGAAGAACAAAGTTGGAGACATTATATTTTCTGATTGCAAATATATTACCAAATTGCAGTAATAAAATTAGTATGGTAATGGCATAAAGATAGGTATCTCGACCAGAAGAATGCAATAGAGAAACCCAAAATAAATGCAAGCATGCAATCGACTGATCTTTAACAAGAGAGCCAAGGGTGAAGAATGGGGTAAGGATAGTCTCTTCAACAAATGGTGGTGGAATAATTGGATATCCACAGGCAAAGAATAAAATTGGACTCTTATCTTAGGCCCTACACTAAAATCAACTAAAAAAAAAATGAAGACATAAACATAAGGCCTGTAACTGTAAGACTTCTAGAAAAATACATAGAAGAAAAGCTTCATGACATTGGTTTTTGACAATGATTTCTTGGATATGACACCGAAAACACAGGCAAAAAAAAAAAAATTAGAAATGGGCAAGTGAGACTATATCAAACTAAAAACAAACAAAAATACACAATGAAGGAAACAACGAACAAGTGAAAGACACACCTACAGAATGGGAGAAAATATTTGCAAACCATATATATGAAAATGGACGAATCTCAAAAGAGGAATTCCTACAGCTCAATATCAAAAATAATAATACTAATAATAGCTTGATTATAAAATGACCAAAGACTTGAACAGACATTTCTCCAAAGAACACATGCAAATGGCCAACAGGTATGTGAAAAGATGTTCGGTGTCACTACTCATTAGAGAAATGCAAATTAAAACTACAATGAACTGTCATCTCACACCTGTTAGAATGTCTATTATCAAAAAGATGAGACATAACAAATGGAAATGGTGCAGCAGCTACATAAAACAGCGTGGAGATTCCACACACACAAAATTAAAAACATATCTCTCATATGGTTTAGCAATCTTACTTCTGGGTATGTTTCCAAAAGAATTAAAATCAGGATCTCAAGAGATAATAGCACATACTTGTTCATTGCAGCATTATTCACAATAGCCAAGATGTGGAAACAACCTAAATGTGCATCAATTGATGAGTATATAAACAAAATGCGGTATATATTTATAATGAATTATTATTCAGCCTTTAAGAAGGGGGCAATTCTGTAATATGCAATAGTATGGAGGGACCTTGAGGACATTATTCTAAATGAATTAAGCTTCTCTCGGACAGAAAAATACTACATGATTCCACTTACATAAGGTATCTAAAATAGTCAAATTCGTAGAAGCAAGAGTGGAATATTAATTGTTTGGGGCTTGGGGATAGGGAAATGGGAGTTACTAATCAATAGGCATAAAGTTTATGTAATACAAGATGAGTAGGTTCTAGAGATCTACTGCATGACATCACACCTGTGACTTCAGTACTGCATTCTGCATTTACAAATCTGTTAAAAGGATTGATCTCATGTTTATTCTTACCATAAAATTTTAAAAATTAAAAATTAAAAAAATAGAATGAAAGCATATATGAATGAAGCATTCAAAGTTTAATATGTATCCACTGAGATTTAAAAGGCTAAAAGGCAAAGTAGTGGACGATAGCTTAGACAAAGACTTATAGTTGTATGGAGAGTTGTATTGTATATGTCGGTGGTCTTAAAACTTGGGATGAAAACATTCTCACATAAGTGTAGACACACATACTTTTAAAGGAACCGATATTTAGACCTTTTCATTCACATGTACTTTTATAATATTGATTTGTATGTGAAATCATGACTCCCAGAAGAAAATAACCAGTGCTTTACCAGAGTGCAAATAACTGATGTCAGTAAGACTTATTTTAATAGAAGTACAAAGTCCCCACATCCATTATACTAAGAATTACAGTAATATAGTTTCACATTTACTAATTATTTGCCAATATTTATAATGTTAAATTTTTTTTAATTTATTTATTTTGAAAGAGAGAGAGGAGGGGCAGAGAAAGAGGGAGAGAGAAAAATCCCAAGTGGCTCTGCACTGTCGTGCAAAGCCCAACACAGGGCTCAAACTCATAAACTGTGAGACCAGACCTGAGCCGAAAACAAGAGTATACACACTTAACCAACTGACCCACCCAGACGTCCCTATAATGTTAAACATTTTTTTAATTAATTATGTACTATTCATAATAGTAATGAAAATTTAATGAATAAACATTTTAAATACTTAAATATTTCTAGAAATAAAAATACGAAACTCGAAACTAAGATCTCAGTGGAATAAATAGAGATAAGAGAGGATTAGTGAACTGGAAAGAAATGAGAAGGAAATAATGGACAGGAACTATATAAGAGAGGACAAAAACCATAGGGGATATAATGAAAAATTTAAGATTTCTAATGAAAACTGAAGGATGAAAGATAATGAGGGAGAATCAATGTTTAAGAATTTTCTAAAATTGATGAAAGATATCATAATAAAGATACGAGACCTATCATGAACCCCAGACAGGGTTAAATGAAAGAAACCACAGCAGTTCAAAACCAGAATCCAGAAGGCAGAAGATTACAATAAAACAACAACAACAACAACAACAACAACAACAAAAAACATACTTAATCCTATTTTAAGAACTTTAGTTTTATTTCACTAATTCTAGCCTCGTATCTCTTTATTTTTATTTATGTAAGAGGTAATCTGAATCAGAGAAAGCACAATCTGGAGATTGTCTAAAGTCCACAGAAAAACACTTACAGTTCAAGAGTTAGGGAACAAGATATAGTTCTTAGATGCATGTTATCGACTTAATATCTCAAACATTTTTTCTTTCATGTAATAGATTTTTTAAAAAAATATTTCTTGACGGGCGCCTGGGTGGCTTGGTCGGTTGAGCGATGGACTTTGGCTCAGGTCATGATCTCGCGGTTTGTGAGTTCGAGCCCTGCGTCAGGCTCTGTGCTGACAGCTCAGAGCCTGGAGCCTGCTTCAGATTCTGTCCCCCTCTCTCTCCACCCCACCCCTGCTTGTGCTCTCTCTCTCTGTCTTTCAAAAATGAATAAACATAAAAAAAAATTTTAAATATTTCTTGAAAAGATTTCAATTATTGATTTTGAGGTAAAATTAGAATGTTTAAATTTATTTTTTAACACTGCAGTTATAATAGTCTCAATCCTCTTCAATGTAGTAGAAGTCTGAAAAAAGGAAAAGTTCTGTGAAAGTGGGAAGAAAAATATTAATATACCAAATAAATCTTATTGTATTCAAAATTCAATGGTATGAAATTTCATTTCATTTTGTATACAGTTTCTTTGACTTCCAATGTCTAATTTTTATCTACATAGAAGCAATCTATTTTATATGCACAGATACAACACCACTCATTTTCTGAAGAAATATGGCAATTCACTATTTTAAATTTCTATCTTTCTACCTATTTTTCTCCTTTGTGATCTATATCTTTCTTTTTATATTACTAATGATAGGTTTAGTGACAATAGAAGTCACACACATATCTAAGATCCCTATCCCCTACTATAAGAAAAATAACTAGGAGGATCCCAGGTTCCTATATGGTTTTCAGCTGGTACCAAAGACTGAAGAAGTCAATTAGAAGTGAACTTCTACAGGGACACCGGGGTGACTCAGTCGGTTAAGTGTCAGACTCTTGATCTTGGCTCAGGTCATGGTGTCATGGATGTGAGATGGAGTCCCGTATCTGGCTCTGCACTGGGAGAGTCTGCTTGGGATTCTCTCTCTCCTTCTCTCTGTCCCTTCTCCCCCTCCCCCTTTCTCTCTCAGAATAAATAAGTTATGTATATATATATATATAAAACATCTACAGTTATGTGTATAAACATTATATGACTACCATGTAAGTGTTATACTTTATTTACATATTACCTATTATGAATATCAAAAAGTGAAGCACATTTATAACCTGGTATTATAATACCTAGGGTGGACTGAATATTAATGCCATCACATATAAAATTGACAGCAATCTCCTTGGCACTCTATAAGTCTTCAAGATGTCAGCTACAATTCCATGTTTGTGTCAATTTAATGGAACTGACCGGGCTTTGGAGTGGTGGAAGTATGGAGCTGATGACCTGGAAAGAATTCTTGAGACATCTTTGGTGCAAAAAGGTGATTTTATTAAAGCAGGGAGACAGGACCTGTGGGCAGAAAGAGCTGTGCTGCGATTGTGAAGAGTGACTGGTTATATACTATGGAGTTGGGGGAGTTAAGGGAAAAGGGAAGCCTCCAGAAGGACTTTCATATGCTAAAGAGGACTCAAAAGATATAGGAGTCCTTGCTATTGTTAAGCTAAGGTTGGTTTCCCTCTAGTAAGGCACTACAATTACGACAGTAGGGAGTTCTTGGAGAAATGTTATACTCTGCCTATCGCAAGTATTTGTCAATGGGCTACAGGTTATAAGGAAATTTAATTTTACCTACCATTTCCTTCTTGCCTTTGTTCCCCATATCACTATGGAGGGAAGGGTGATGTTGGGGCTCCAGGGAATTCAGTCTATAGGTTTTTGGAGTTCAGTCTATTGATAAGATTGCCTTTTTCTTATAGTTTACTGAGACATTTGTGAACTGACAGGGACTCATGTCCTGAGGGGCTGTGATCTTATCAGTTAACCAGGTGTTTTATCCTTCTCTTGTCTTTAGGGCAGACAAGAGTGCCTGAGGAATGTCACACATACGCCACCTGGGCAGGGGAGGTGTCTGCTAACTTGTGCTTTGCCTTCATTGTGCCTTAGGCTCCCTCATTAGAACTATAATGGAGAAGATACTCTTACTGTTTTTGAACATTTTATTCTTTCTATTTTGGACAGGAAACAAGAAAATTTGATATCAGAGGGACAACAGGTAAATTTCAATCATACTTATTCAGAAAAATGGAATTTTTAAATATAATAAGATGTTGATCATCAGCTGACACCAAAACAATGCCACATTGTTTTAATATAGAGACTGTTGGAGTAGTGAATAACTCAAAGACCATTCATCCTACGGGAGAAAATGATTGCAAAGTAAGAAAGGATAGAATTTGTCTGGAATCCTATGGACCAATAACCAGGGTTGAGTTTTGTGGCTGTTTGTAGCTCAATCTGTCTGTCCATAGTGTCTAGATTCAAATATCATCTGTTATGAACTCAATTGTGTCCCTCCATAAATTCACATATTAAAACCCTATCTCCCAATCTGACTGACTATATTTGGAGATAGGGCTTTTATGAAGAAGGTAATTAAGGTTAAGTGAGGTCGTAAGGGTCGGGGCCTAATCCCATAATATTGAGTCCTTATTGGAAGAACAGAAAGCATCTCTTAGACATTCATAAAGAAAAGGTCAGGTGAGAACACAGAGAGAAAGCAGCTCTATTTTTCAGGAGGGGTCTCCCTAGACATCAACCCCAACTATACCTTGATCTTGTATTTCTAGCTTCCAAAACTATAAGAAAATAAAATTTTATTGCTTAAACCATCCAAGTTGTGATATTTTGTCACAGTTGTGGTGATGTTTTGATATAATAAATACATATTCAAATGTATGTTAATACATATCAATATATATGTCTTTAACCCCAGGTCCTGGCACAGAGCTCCTGCAACCATTGTGATACGGGTGGTAGGAGCATCTTATATTATTATATTTAAATTTTTATCATTTCGTGACAAAGGATTTCTAAAACCTTGGAACTTCCCAGGTGATAGAGGTGATGGGAGTGTTTTATTATTCATAATGTGCCTTTTTAGATCCTACCTAAATGTATGGTAATGAGGCAACTTGAGGGTGAGGCCCCTAAATAGCCTCAGATATATTTAAGATTTTAAAACTATTGTCATTTGAAATATTTATGCCTTTCTTGGATGCATGTTGTATACTCTCTTGCATAGTGCATATGACACTTGACAAAATTAAAATTTGTGTATGAAGCACACTGATTTAACTTTTGAGAAATGGTTTCATATTTACTGCCTCATTTTTCTTACCAGCTTTCCTTTGTAAGAAACCACCACCCCAAATTTCTTAGGCCATTGAAATTGTAGTCCCAGAGTAATACACATCAGAATTCCCACGGGTATATCTTAAAACAAATCCAATTTCTGGCTTGTTATCCTCCTCAGATATATTGAATCAATTTTTCGGAAGGATGGTATAATTTATCACATTTTAAATAAGCATGGCCCTAAAACAATAATCAATCAATCAAATCAATCAATCAGCATTGCCTGTGATACTTTTGCTCAATGAAATTTGAGAACCACTTACATAGACGTCTCCCTGGAGCAGGAGGAACAATTTTTTTAATAGCTCAAAAGTGTCTTATTCCATTCAGGCTCCTGTGACAACAGACATGCATTCCTCAGTTCTAACAGCTGTAAGTATAAGATCCATGTACCAACATGGTTGCATCTGCCAAGGGCCCTCTTCCTGGTTCATAGCTGGCACTTTCCTCACATGGTGAAAGGGGCAATGGATCTCTCTGGAGCTTCTTCATGAGGGCATTAATCCCATTCATGAGGCATTTATGACCTAGTCACCTCCCAAAAGGCCCCACTTCCTAAAACCATCAACTCTGGAGGTTAGGATTTCAACATATGCATTTGGGGAGGACAGAAACATTCAGACTATATAGCAAAATTAAACCTTTTCAATATAGTATTGGACTCATAATTTTTGTCCTACTTACTGCTTTTCTGGAACATTTAAAAACTGTATAATCACTGGCATTAAGGTTGCAATTAATGACACATTTAAACTTTTTTTAATATGGGAGATTTCAAATACAGTGAGTTGAGTTAACAAAAATATTAAATTGAAAATAAACTTAGTAGCATTTTTTATATAATATTCACATACTGAGCTTATTCACATTTCCCTCAGAGTTCACCTGACATCAAGCGTCCCAGCACTTTTAATCAGGGTTCGGTTGTGCTTGGGAAAGGTATGTGGCTGAGATACTTCTGCCTTTACCAAAGAAGGCTTAATATTTTAAACAAAAGAGTATCATGAGAGTTAGGGTCAAGAGCAGGAAGCACAGAAGCCAAGCAGAAAGCAGAAACATAAGCAGTATTTTTCACAGCTCTCTGTTTGTGTTGCTGGGGAAGCAAACATGTGGTCCAATTCTATAAAAGCGAAGTGGTCCTGGTAGATAAACTAAATAGACTCTGAAAGAAATGATTCAAGTTTGATTATATATCCTAATGGGAGAACAAATAAATAATTAATAACTAAATACTGATCTCTCCTTAAAGCCAAAAAAAAAAAAAGGCAGATTTTAGACCTAAGTGCAAAAGCTAAACCAATAAAGCTTCTATCATATAACATAGACTATTTTTATAAACTTGGAGCAGAGTAGACAAAGACTTATTATAAAATAGCACATAATATGCATAGAGGAATAAAGAATAGATTAATAAATTAGACTTATTATATACAGAATGTACATAGATCTCCTTCAAACATGTAAGAAAAAGGTAGATGATGCCATTGGAAATAAGCCAAAGAATTGAACATACCTTTCATCAAATAAGAGATGCAAATATCCAAGGCGTTTCAGTGGCTCAGTTGATTGAGGAAAGTACATGACTTTGCCTCAGGTCATGATCCCAGGGTCATGGGATTGAGCCCTGAGTTGGGCTCTGTGCCTCGGAGCATGGAGCCTGCTTAAGATTCTTTGTCTTCCTCTCTCCCTCTATACCTCTTCCCCACTCACACACGCTCTCTCTCCAAAATAAAAATAAATAAATAATATTTTTAAAAAGAAAGGTCCAAATAGCCAATGTGAATTGCTCAAAAGCATTAGGCATCAGGGAAATGCAAATTCAAACTCAAACAAAATATGACTGCACAACCACTAGAATGATAAAAATTGAAACAAATAGCAAGTGAGGAGAAATCTGAACTCTCATAGATTGCTGGTGGAAATAAATATTGTTACAATTTTGTAAAATATGTTGGCAGTATTTTGTGCACTTCTTAGTATCCATTTCATGTTTTGATGATAAACAAATACTTTGAGAAAAAGGAATAAGTAATATTTCCTAACTTTTAAAGCAATCTTGTCTCAACTAACCACTTCTTAAACCACTGAGGAATTTCATTTTCCTCCTAATGATACTTGTTCCCAGATTTTTCAGGTTGAAATTATGTGATATCACTCCCCCAGTTCTGCTTGACTTTTCTAAGATCTTTTTATTTCTAACTCTCATCACAGATATCTAGTAAGTGTGCTCCTCTAACTAGATAAAATTAGACTCTGAACATTCTTGATCTTTGAATTACATCTTATTACTTTACCTCATGTATCGAGTGTACTATGATCTGGACTTTTCCACACTGTCTACATTCAAACCTCAAACCAGTCAAGAACAGTCTTCTCTCTTTGTCATGGTGAAGGGACTCTGAGTTTTTCCCTTTAAACTTCCCCCAAAGTGATAACATGGTATATTAGAAGGAATATCAGCAGACCAGCATATAGTGATATGAAATTCCTCTGATAAATTTAATAGAATATAATCCTAAAGTCAAGTGTAACCAGTCTAATGAAAAGGGCCAGGCAAAAATATTTCATGTCTGTGAACAAATTATAAAGTATGTCGATCCAAAGATCTCTTGGATATGAGCAGGTATGTTAACATTTAAAGCTTCAAGACAACCAACTAGCTTAATCTCTTCTTCATTCAAATGGAAAGATAACTTGCTCTTTCTGCCTTGAGTATGTTTATGGAGGGTAAATTCTTTTTCAATTACATCATTATCAAGACAGTTTTTCTATTGGAGAAAGAGGGGTGGAGAGAGAGTATCATTGTGTCATGGTAGAAACTGAGAAAGTGAAGGGCCTTTATCAAAAAGGGTGGGAAATTGGGTGTATCTTGCATCCATGAAATAGAGCCAGACCAACACTAAACCGTCCTACACACCTAGAAAACCGATTGGAAGATTAACACTACAATCTGCACAACCTGAACCACAGAATTCAGCAGGTACGCGACGCGAAGAGCTGAACATGGGGAGCAAGAAGCTCCTAAAGGTAGGGAACCCCTTTTGTGGGTGGAGAGAGGACAGAAACTGGGGGGGGGGGGAGCATACAGGAAAAGCACCTCTCCCCAAAAGCAGCTGGAGAGAGTGGAAAATTGGAAACAGCCACAGGGACTAAACTAAAAAGGGAGAAAGGAGAATGGAGAGGGTTTAGATTCCATTAAGACTGTAAACAAGGGGAGCGCAAAGGCTGCATCTCTGCAGCTCCATACCTGGCGGTGCTCTGGTGGGAAGGGCGAATCCCCAGGAACAGAGTGGGGTCCGGGAGGTTCTTGGGCCACACGGGGAAAAGCAGTTCCACTGCTGGAAGGACATGTGGTAGAGACTGTTGAAGCCACCTGGTCCCAGCAGACCCCAGAAAACGGCCACATTCACTGGAGCTGCAACAAGGTCCTTAAGGTTGAAGGCTGGTGCCAGATGTGTGTTGTGATTTTCCATACTCACTGAAAAGCTGCTTCTACGAACTGCTGCTATCTCGCAAACTTTTTCTGGGGCAGGCTGGCACCTGGCCGCAGTCTCGGGGCACCGGCAACAGCAGGGTCCAGCTGCTGTTGGGGGGCACTTCTGGGTGCAGCTGACATTCGGCCACTGCTCATTCGGCCTTTGCTCAGTGAGACCCTCCCGCAGAGGGGTGGAACGGGTCAAAGCCGCAGTCCTTCGGAAGTAAGGGGCCGGGGAAAACAGACGCATCTGAGACAAAACTTGGGAGAGAGGTACTGCCTGGGGCCTGCTCACGGAGGAGGAAAAGCAGGCAGTGGATGAGAGCTGAAGACAGAGGACCAGTGCACGATTGCCAATCCAGGAGAACAGATTGGGTGGCTGGATGGCGCCATTTTTCACTGCTCCCGCGCATGCGCACCCGAGCACCACAACAATCCACCTCAGTAGGCTAGCAGCGCCATCTAGTGGAGAGCGGAGCTGTTACACCGAGGCCTGCCCAACTGGGCCAACTTTCCTCTTCAAGAACACAAACCTCACTGCCGGCTTAATTTATGGACTATAAAGCGCTACATGGACTGACCTCTAGGGGAAAACGAAGCAATTTCAGTCCTACTTCAATCTGTTAGCAGGTTCATCTATTCAATTTTTTTTCCTCTCTCTTTTTCCTTTTTCCCTTTTATAATTCTTTTCTTTTTCTTGAATACAGAAAGAGAAAAAACTCATTTTTATTTTCAATTTCTATTAAAAATATGTCTTTAATTTTATTACTATATTTTTTACTTTTGTGTAATTTTTTTCAAATTCTACTTTACTTCCATCATTTTATTTTAGTCTGCTTCAGTGTACTCACCTTGTCAAATTTGCAAACAATTATCTTTTTTTCTTTCTTTTTCTTTTTTTCTCTTTTTCATTTCTTTTCTTTTTCTTGAATTCAGAAAGAGAAAAACTTCATTTTTACTTTCAATTTCTTTAAAAAATATTTTTATTTAATTTTTATTACTATATTTTTTGCTTTTATGTAATTTTTTTATAAATTCATTCTCCCATCATTTTATTTCAGTCTACTACAGTGTATTCACTTTTTCAAATTTTCAAATGATTTCTTTTTTTGTCTTTTCTTTTTTCTTTTTTAATCTTTTTTCTCTTTTTCATTTATTTTCTTTTTTCTTAAGTACAGAAAATGAAAATCCATATTTCTTTTTAATTTTTATTAAAAATATTTTTCTATAATTTTTCTACTATATTCTCTAATTTTGTGTATTTTAGTCTACTTTAGTGTATTCATTTTTTCAGATTCTAAAAAATGATTTGCTTTTTTTTCTCTCCCCCCCTTTTTTTTGTTTTTTTTGGGGGGGGCTTTTTTGTTTGTTTGTTTCCCTAATCTGTCAAACCACTTTCTACACCCAGACCAAAACACACCTAGGATCTAGCATCATCTATTTGATTTGTGTGTGTGTGTGTGTTTAATTTTTAATATTTTTTTAATTTTAATGTTTTTAATTTCAATTTTTCTACCTCATTAATTCCTTTTCTCCCTTCAAAATGACAAAACAAAGGAATTCACCCCAAAAGAAAGAGCACGACGAAACAACAGCCAGCGATTTAACCAACCCAGACACAAGCAAGATGTCTGAACCAGAATTTAGAATCACGATAATAAGAATACTAGCTGGAGTCGAAAATAGATTAGAATTCCTTTCTGCAGAGATAAAAGTGTTAAAAAATAGTCAAAATGAAATTAAAAATGCTATAACTGAGCTGCAATCATGGATGGATGCAGTGGCGGCAAGGATGGATGAGGCAGAACAGAGATTCCATGATATAGAAGACAAACTTAGAATAAGGAAGCAGAAAAGAAGAGGGAGATTAAGGCAAAAGAGCACAATTTAAGAATTAGAGAAATCAGTGACTCATTAAAAAGGAACAACATCAGAATCATAGGGTCCCTGAGAAGAAAGAGAGAGAAATAGGGATAGAAGGGTTATGTGAGCAAATCATAGTGGAAAACTTTCCTAACCTGGGGAAAGACACAGACATCAAAATCCAGGAAGCACAGAGGACCCCCCACCAGATTCAACAAAAACCGACCATCAACAAGGCATATCCTAGTCAAATTCACAAAATACTCAGGCAAGGAGGGAATCATGAAAGCAGCAAGGGAAAAAAAGTCCCTAACCTAGAAGGGAAGACAGATCAGGTTTGCAGCAGACCTATCCACAGAAACTTGGCAGGCCATAAAAGAGTGGTGGGATATATTCAGTGTGCTGAATCAGAAAAATATGCAGCCAAGAATTCTTTAACCAGCAAGGCTGTCATTCAAAATAGTGATGTACTTCCATACATCACTCTCTGTAGCTTCTAAGATTCCCTAAAATCACCTTTTAATTCTTGAATTATCTTTGCATGATGCACATGAACTCTTAGAAATTATTAAAATGGATTCACATGAACTCATAAATTATTGAAATGATTTTCTAACAATTTTCTTTAATTCCACTTCCATCCCTATAGTTTATTATTCATAAAGCAACTAAAGTGAACTTTGAAAAAATATAGCATAGATGATGATGCTTTCTAGTCTAAGTCCTATAATGACCTCCATTATACATCAAATAAAGTGCAAGTCCTTGGTCTTGGCCTACAAATCCCCCTTTTTTTTTTTTTTTTTTTTATTCAAAGGGTTATATGTACCCTTGTGTTTCTAGCAGCATTATTTACAATAGTCAAGATATGGAAGCAGCCCAAGTGTCCATCAATAGATGAATGGATAAAGGAGATGTGTTATATATACATATATATATGTATATATAAATAATGGAATATTACTCAACCATAAAAAGAATGAAATCTTGACATTTGTAATGACATGGATGTAACTAGAGAGTATAATCCTAAGTGAAATAGGTCAGCCAGAAACAGACAAACACCATATGATTTCACTCATATGTAGCATTTAAGAAACAAAACAAACAAGCAAAGAGGAAAAAATAGCGAGGAGAGAGAGAGAGAGAGGGAGAGAGGGAAGTCAAGAAACAGACTCTAAGCTATAGAGAACAAACTGATGGTTACCAGAGGGGAGATGCTTGAAGGGGGATGGGTGAAACAGGTGATGGGATTAAGAAGGGCACTTGTGATGAACACAGAGTGATGTATGGAAGTGTTGTTGTATATATCTGAAACTAAGATAACACTATATGTTACTAAGTGGAATTCAAATTCAAACTTAAAAAAAAAAAATCCCTTCTTGATGTTACCCGTGCCCACAGCACAACATCATCAGCACTACACTCAGTCCCTATTTCAAAACCTATGGTTCCAAACCTCCTCCTCCAAAAGCTATCAGCTCAGTCTCCCCCTGGTCTTTGTGTTTACAGCTTCTCCATGTGGAATGCTCTTCTCTGGCATCTTCATCTGTCTCACTTCATTCAAACTTTCCTTCAAATATGCCCTCATCATAGAGGGTTTTTATTATGACTCTACATAAGATGTTTGCCCTCACATTTTGTCCACCCCATTCCATGCTTTATTTTGTTTCATCAAAACTAATATATTGTTACAAATTGTGTTTCCCCCAAATTTGTATGTTGAAGCCCTAATGTAACTATATTGGGTAATAGGGTCTTTAAGGGGTACTAAAGGTTAAATGAGGTTGTAAGGCTGGGACTCCAATCCAAGAGGACTGGTGCTCTCACAAGAGGAAAAGGAGACACTAGGGTAGTGCACGCAGAGGCAGGCCATGAGAGGACACAATGAGAAGGCAGCCATCTGCAAGCCAAGAAAAAGGCACTGGAAAACAACTGTGCCAGCAACTTGATCTTCATATTCTAGCCTTCGGAGCTCTGAGATCATAAATTTCTGTTGTTTAAGCTCCACTGTATTCTGTTATGGCAGCCTTAGCAGATTAATACAATTATACTTTTGTTTACAGCATTTTCTTATTCATATAATCCTTAATATGCAGTTATTTTCCCCTTTTATTCACTACTTTATAGCCAATGTATGCTATAATGATGGAGGAACAAATTAATCAATAAGTGAATGAAATAAAAAAAAAAGCTTAGGATACTTTTATAATTCAGAAATTTGCCAAGCTTTCTCAAGATGCAGTATTTTGTCTCCCTTTCTATATCATTTTCTGATATCTCCTGCTAGGCAGTAGGTGAGCGCTTACAATTTCCAGTCATGTGTCTCACTTCTGGGAAATGTGCTTTTATCATTTTGTTGATAAGTTTCTCCTTTCCATCTCCTCCATTGTCCTTTTCAGCAATTCTTTTTAGATGAATGCTAAGCCTTTTAAATTAATGATTCATGTCTCTCAACGTTCGCTTCATATTGCTTATCTCTGTTTCTTTTTTTGGTCTACATCTGGGAGTTTTCCCCAATTTTTTTCTTCTAGCCTTTCTATTAAATATTTTATTTAAGCAATCATATTTTTAATATCTAAGAACTCACTCACCAGCTGTCATTTCTTCTTTTTATAAGCCTATTCCAATTTTATGTATCCAATATCTTCCTGAGCCTCTCTGAAACTACTAATTAGAATTCCTTTAAATTATTTTCTATTTCCTAATTTTGTTCTGCATCATGGAAGTTATTTTGTATGTTTCATTGGAGTTGTTTTGTTTCTGAATTTGTGCTTTTATTATCCTGAAATGTCGTATAATTATTGCTTGCCCATCCGTATTTATGAATTAAGGTTTAAAGCGTTTAACATCAAGTGGAACTTGGGTGGCTTAGTTGGCTGGGATGAGCTTCTGACTCTAGATTTCAGCTCAGGTCATGGTCTCAGGGTCGTGGGATCAAGCCCTGTGTCGGGCTCTGTGCTGAGCATAGAGCCTGCTTAAGATTCTCTCTCTCTTTCTCTCTCTCTGTCTCTCACTCTCTCTCTCCCCAATGCCTCTCTCCCTCGCTTGCGCCCTCTCTCTCTAAAATAAATAAATAAATAAATTGGTAAATAAATAATAAAGTGTTTAACATCAGGCACCATGTGGATTTCTTCACCGGTTGTGCTAATATATTTAGCAGAAGGTCTCTGCCCAGTGGGGAGTTTTTTTGTTTTGTTTAATGTTTTTATTTAGTTTTGTGAGAGAGAGACAGAGAGAGGCAGAAAGAGAGACAGAGAGAGAGAGAGAGAGAGAGAGAGAATATGGGCGGGGGAGGGGCAGAGAGACATGAGACACAGAATCCAAAGCAGGCTGTCAGCACAGAACCTGATGCAGGGCTGGAACACAAAAACCATGAGATCGTGACCTGAGCCAAAGTTGGATGCTTAACTGACTGAAGAACCCAGGCTCCCTAGTCGGGGAATTTGACAAAGGTTTATGTGTTTGCAAGCAAGGTGTGGACATTGGCAGGGTTTATGTATGGCATAGGGACAAAGCAAAAAGGCTGGGCACCTCAGTTCAAGTTTTTTCTTTCCCTATTCCTGTATGTTTTACAAACATCTCCTATGTATGTTCTGGGCTGAAGCATCTTTGACTGCCTCTGCTTTGAGTGCCAGTTACTTCATCTCCTCAAATTCCTAAAACATATCAAAATATCTGGTCTGATAATGTTCCTCCTGTTTTTGATATTTAACTTATCTTCAGGAAAGATTGAAGCTTATTTTGATTGCAATGTGACCAAATGTGTTCCTCTTGAAAAAAAAAAAGGTGCTAATTTCTGAGGTGATAATTCATGTACAAACCTACCTTCAAGAAAATGATGCATGATGGCTTTCTCTCTGGCTTCACCTCTCCTAACTAAGCAACTTCACTGAAATCAGAAACATGGATGCTGTTTACATTTGGGAACCCAAACACCTTTCTCTATTCCTTTGAGAAATAAAAGATCATCAGTAAAGGGGCAGAAATTAGGGAAGGCAGAAGAATGAACATCATTTGTGCTACGTGATTCGTTGTTTATCCTTTTCTTTCTCTAGCCTACGTACTATTTGAGAGCAGTGCCTGAACAGTGTGAAATTCACCAACAACACAGTCTTGGGTAAAAGCAAACCCAGTGTGTCCTTTTCTTGCTCTGTCATTTATGGGTGAATCAACTTGGGTGAATGTTACATGTCTCTTGTAGAAAAAATAAATAATATCAACTCCAGAAGTGGGATATGGTGATTAAATACTTATGAGTAAATTGCTTTACTTAGTGCCATCTACAAATAAGTGGTAAATAAATACTAATATTGCAAGTCACCAGATATAGTCCTATGCTATAAGCAGACCAGTTACTTCATAAATGTCTACTGAATGGGGAAAGAAACCACACTCTACATTCTACATAACTAATCGGGAAGTGGCTCAAAATCCCTGATGAGTGAGCAAAAAAATATAATGCCATGTTAAATTGATGACAATGCCAATATGGCAGTGTACTAAACAATTAAATCCTTAAGCTGTAACAGGTTCTGTAATACATTGAAAATTAAGAGATTGCATTGACTTCCATTTCTATACAGCGAACATCCATGATGATTTTATTTTGTCTTCCTTCTAAGAACTTATTTAAATGAAAAAAGTAACTAACTGGATTAATATCACAGAAATAAAAGAAAACGAGAGCAGGCAAAAGATAACATCAAACTTATGGAAGATATCCTGAGAAAGGAGGGTGATAACCACTGAGTTAGAGGGAATTAATTCAGGGTCTAAAGTAAATGAAGCCAAGAGAAGGAAACTCATTGGCCATATAGAATGCCAGGGAAACTTTGAACACAACGTAAGTAGTGAGGGCAGGAAGAAAAAGGAAGAGTAAAAATAGTGGGTTTGCTAAATGCCTGGTTATGCAAAAACTGGGCCAACTCTACCCCTAAACACGTATTTACAGCTTGAGCATTTTTCATCGATCATAGTAGCCCTAGGTAAACCCCATCCATAAGTTTCTCTCTCCCTTTTACCAACCCTGTAGTGCAAAATACTAACTGGCATTACCAATATACAATAAAGAGTTTTCAATTATTTTATTTTCCTACTTGAGGGTACCAATTAGTGGGTAATAATATATATAAAGAATATATAAAGAAAATATAATAGCAAATATAAAACAAAGAAAATCCAATCATCTATTCAGGAACAATTAAGCAAGTCATTTTAAAGATACATGGACAATCAAAATCACAATACTCTGGGGAAAGAAAACAAAAACTTAGTATAAAACATCAAGAAATATTTAACAAAATATTTAATGGGATAAGTCAGAGAGCAAAACATAATAATTTCCTTAAAATGCATTATAGCATCCTCAAATTCAATAATACTTTATCTACAAAGCAAAATAAGATCCTAGGGAAAAATGAACATTTAGAAACATTGAACAATAGAAAAAGCTCATAATAAATTAGGAGAAATATGGTAATACAGCAGCTCTTGGAAAAATATCAAGACTATTGCTCTGGGCGTCAGATAAAAAGCCAAGTAAATAAAAATATTGAGGAACAAATGAATATATAGAACAAAATTGAAGAGGTAAACATTAGATGAAGGGGGAGAATTATAGCATAATACGATTGTTTCTGAAAAGAAAAATATAAATATCAATGCGAGTGTTAAAACAAATGAACAAACAGATTTTTAAAAAGACAAGAAAAGAAGAAGAAAACTTGCACTTAATGCATCTTGGTAATATTTGAAAACTACAAGTTTCCGAAAATGGCCTAAGGACTTCAAGAGAATCAATCAGTTCATCTATACAAGGAAAAGAATAACATTAGACTTTTCATCACAAACTTGGAAGTTGAAAGATCATTCATCTTTGAAAGATCACTTTGAATTCAAAGGAAAAAAATATACAAAGCAATATCATATATGAATCCAAATTATCACATAAGAATGAAAACAAAATAAAAATGCATTTATATTTTTAAGGACTACCCTGAGTTTATCTAAAAAATGATGGTACAGGGGCGCCTGGGTGGCTCAGTCCATTGAGCATCTGATTTCGGCTCAGGTCATGATCTCAGGGTCTGTGAGTTCGAGCCCTGCGTCAGGCTCTGTGCTGATGGCTGGGAGCCTGGAGCCTGCTTCAGATTCTATGTCTCCTTCTCTCTCTCTGCCCCTCCCCCGCTCATGCTCTGTCTCTCTCTGTCTCTCAAAAATAAATAAATGTTAAAACTCTTCTTTAAAAAAAATTAAAATAAATTTAAAAAATTAAAAAATGATGGTGCAAAACAAGAGAAACGGACATGGAGGATACAAGATAGTGTGAAACTGGTCCATGAGTTCTTTCATGACAGCACACCTAGTAAATAATAAGTCCAAATTACATGAAATATCAGCAGACTCTAAAGTCAGTGCTATCAAGAAGAATAGAGTGGATTAGGTGATAGATTGCAATCATGACATCATTTCCTTACCCTTTCCTGGATTCATTGTCTTTACAATACAACATTGCTGTGCCCTTCCTCCCTGGGACGGCTATCCTGCCCAGCATTAGACTCTGGACTCAGCCATGAACACTGTTTTGACAAATGGGATGTAAGTAAATGTGACACAAGCAGAGACTTGAAAAACAACTTCACATAGAGACTTGATCTCTCCAAGAATTATAGGTAAATTTCAAAACCTTTTACATCAGCGTAATTGGTGTTCCAGAAGGGGAAGAGACAACAGAGGAAGAATTTAGAAGTAATATTTGAAGTATAATGGCCAAAAATGTCTCAAAATTAATGATATTACTCATCAGCAACCCACACAAATAAGACAGTGGAATGAAATATTTAAAGTTCTGGGGGGAAAAGCTTAGCATTCCACATCCAGAAAAAGATAGCCTTCAAAAGAGGAGACCTGATAAGTTTCTAGAGAAACAGAAACAGAGAAAATGATTGCTTATGGATCACACCTGCCCCACAAGAAATATTAAAAAATCAAAACAAAACAAAACAAAACACCATTTCTTTAGGAGAAGGAAAATGATATAGATGAGAAATTCGCATCCGTATAAAGAAAGGTAGAGCATTAGAGAAGGAATAAATGAAGGTAAAATAAAATCTTCTATTTTTCTTATTTTTAAATGAGTAAAGGATAACTTTTGCTTAAAATAACAGTAACAATATGTTGGATGATTATATCATACGGAGTAATGGAAAGAATGACAACAATGTCATAAAGGGTAGGAAGGAAGAATTAAGACTACTCTGGTGTCAGTTACCTGCACTACACATGAAGCACATAGTATTATTTGGAAAGGCTTAGATTAGTTAAGAATATGTATTAGGAGGGCGCCTGGGTGGCTCAGTCAGTTAAGTGTCCGACTCTTGATTTCAGCCCAGGTCATGATCTGTTGGTTGTGAGATCGAGCCCCACATTAGGCTCTGTTCTGGGTGTGGAGTCAGCTTGGGAGTCTCTCTCTCTCTCCCTCTGCCTCTTTCTGTCTCTAAAAAAAAAACCCCAAAAACAAAAAAAAAAAACAAAACAAAAACAAAAAAAACCATAAAACCAAGAAAAAAAACAAAACAAAAATGCATTGAGAACTGAATGGCAACCACTAAAAGCAATTTAAAAGAGGTATTACTGACATGCTAAGAGAGAGGATAAAATGGAATCAAATCACTGCATGAAAAAGTAAAAGCAACATTTCTTTGTCTTGAACATTGCTGTTACCCTACAATCTGTATAAATCCTATCTTATAGAATACAGTAATATATATGCATGTAGTGAATAAATCTGTGAGTAACAGACAAGGGTTATGTAAAATTTTGTCAGCTTGAACTTACGAATACAGTTGTCAGATTTATAGAAAGTTTAAAATGACTAAAAATTATTTAAAAGAAATATTAGTTACGGGTGTTTCAGAAGAAGAAACTTATTTTTTTTAATAAAGAAATTACTCCAATGCCCTGTACACATGCACACACACATACACTAACCAAAGTGATTTGCTTAAAGCAAGAAACACAAGAATTTTTTTCAGCTATTTGTTTCTCATTTCAAGAGGTCAATATTTGTAGAGAAAACAACTGTCTCTGTTTCATAAATATTCATCAAATTAAATTTCTCAAAATAACATTGTAGTTTTAATCATAAAACTACAGCCAGGATGCCTGGGTGGCTTAGTTGGTTGAGCGACTGACTTCGGCTCAGGTCATGATCACACGGCTTGTGAGTTTGAGCCCCATGTCTGGCTCTGTGCTGACAGCTCAGAGCCTGAAGCCTGCTTCTGATTCTGTGTCTTCCCTCTCTCTCTGCCCCTCCCCACTCGCATTCTGTCTCCCTCTGTCTTACAAATAAACATTAAACAAAAAACTTTTTTAAATAATAAAACTACAGTCATATTTCACACTTTATCTTGAATTTTATCAAAACACTTAACAGCAGGAAACTGTTTTTCTTTGACAGCACCATTTAAATCTTCTCATTTACATGTCTACTATTGTTATTCTTAAATGATGAAATTAGTTTTCAAAGCTGGAATGAGATAATTATATTGTTTGTGCTGGACTCCTTTTGTAAAGTGTAAATCTCTAAAATTATCCTAATAAAAATTTGAAAATAATAGGAGATTAGTTCATTACAAATATTTTCTATGACATGCTAAATAGTTTCACTTTGATTTAATTTTAGTAAAATATGTATCCCTCTTTAAAACAATACAGTTATGGTTCTATATACAAAGTAAATTGTTAAAGAGTTTCTTTTGTCTTCTGATCCTAAATTTTTTTTCTGTACCCCATTGTCTATTAAAAGCACCTTACATGTCCAATTTTTCCAAGACAGAAACAAGGCTTATTTCCTTTCCTTAAACTCTAGCCACTTTGCCTCAGTGGCCAAAATCCATAACAAGTTCCACCATTCCGCCATCGAGTTCCATAAGACCCAGCTTCCTCAGCACATAGAGACTCCTGTAATTTGACATCTGCTTTCTCTCTAGACTTATCTTGTGCATTGTATCAATTCATGCCCTGCTTTCCAAACATATATTGTATTTGTCCTCTACTGTTAGGTCTGTCCTGCCATCATTTGAAATAGCAACTTTGTGTTCTGAAAGTTCCTTCTTCCCACTCCAAGTGTTTGGTTGTCATACAGCAGCAAAACTCTTTGTCCTGCCTGGTAACTTTTGGGGTAAGCCAGATTCAAACTAGGCTGATTAAATTTCTTCCCTTGGGGGAACATATAGATATTTAAATATTTAAAAACTGATTATACAAGCATGTATAAACACATTTTATATACAATTACACACACACACACACACACACACACACACACACACCCCAACATAGAATAGAGAGAAAAAAGGAAATTCCTCTTTAGTAGAGAGAAATGCATATGAGTGTCAGAAGTTTAAAGCTTATTTGATATGGGGGGCTCGATTTAAGAAAATCACACAATTTTAATAACAAGATCCTATAAGGGTCCAATGTCCATGTGGATTACTGAAGACTAAGCTTTTTAGCTGGACTTCAGAGATTCTAAGTTAAGTCATTCCTATTTTAAAATTCTAAAAGTCCACGATGTTATATCTGAAATGGATATGTAATGAAAGAATTGGCCTCAATTTACAAAATTAATACCAAATTGTGAAGATCTTTCCATCATATACATAAAAAGTTAAATTTAATCAGGTGACAATAAGTTATGTTCATGACTAAACAGTTTCAAATACATCTGATAGTATTTGGTTACAAATTTTAACTTATTTTATAGAAGTATTCTGTGAATTAATGTACAAATGATTAGAAGACATCCTTTACAATTAATAGCATTTAATATTAAATTTAAATATATAATATTTATTAATAGTGCACAGCTTAAGAACCAACTTAGTTATCATATTTAAATTTTCAATATTAACCCATTTAATATTTGATTTATTCCAGGTCAAATCACTAATAATTTGGTAAGAATGTGCAGAAGAAATGGTTTCTGATTCTTTGCCTAGTATTATTCTTTTACTGTACTTCACAGAGAATCTTAAATGTATTTGTCAGCACTGCAATGCAATTGTTTTTTAACGCCTTTCTTAAAAGATCTAAACTTATTAATATTTTAAAAACATATAACATTATAAGCAAGATATGCATTGGTAAAGATCAATTTTGGAATAACGTGATTGCCATTAACACATGTTTATTACTGGTGGCTATCTAAATTCTAAATATCATCATATTTATTAAGAAGTTAAAACTCTCCAAAAAACAACCAAGTTTTAATAATATGTTAATAAAAGATATTTCCATATTTGAACCATTTCACTCTATTGGGTTGATAGGCTTTTCTCAAGAGTCTTCCGTTTTTTCAATATGCATCAAGCTTCCCAATTTCAAAATTTAGGAGGGCTTTTTTTTCATTGTTGTTGTCGTTGTTTAATTTTTTAATGTTTATTTATTTTGAGAGAGAGACAAAGCCTGAGCAGAGAAGGGGCAGAGAAAGAGGGAGACACAAAATCTGAAGTGGGCCGCAGGCTCTGAGCTGTCAGCACAGAGCCTAACGCGGGGCTCAAACCTGCAAACTGTGACATCATGACCTGAGCCAAAGTCGGATGCTCAACTGGGTGTTATTACACCCTGGGTGTTATTAAATCAGAAAATTTTGATAGTGGAAAAGTGATAAATGAATACTTCCATAAATACATTCAAGAATTGGATGTTTCAAAAGTTACTTGACTTATACCATGAAAAAATGCAAATATCAAGCCTTATATAATAATTTTGGTAATAAAGTCATATTTCTTCATGGCACTCTTAGTCCCATGATACTGCTAAAAATTAACTCATATCATATCATTTTGCAAAATACATTGAAATGTTCAGAGCTTTGTTCTGTATAAGGGAAAAAAGAGGATAGATGAGCTAGTAAGAAAACAATATGTACTTTAACCACATTTTTTTTTAAATTTTATTTTTTATTTTTTAAAAGTTGCATTCCCTCTCTCTCTCTGCACCTCCCCCACTCATGCTCTGTCTCTCTCTGTGTCAAAAATTAATAAACATTAAAAAAAATTAAAAAAAAAATAAAAAAGGGGAACGCCTGGGTGGCTCAGTCGGTTGAGCGTCCGACTTCGGCTCAGGTCATGATCTCACGGTCTGTGACCTCGAGCCCTGTGTCGGGCTCTGTGCTGACAGCTCAGAGCCTGGAGCCTGCTTTGGATTCTGTGTCTCCCTCTCTCTCTGCCCCTCCCCCGCTCATGCTCTGTCTCTCTCTCTCTGTGTCAAAAATAAATAAACATTTAAAAATTTTTTTAAAAATTACATCCTAATTAGTAAGCATATAGTGCAACACTGACTTCAGGAGTAGATTCCTTAGTGCCCCTTACCCATGTAGCCCATCCCCCCTCTCACAACCCCTCCAGTAACCCTCAGTTTGTTCTCCATATTTATGAGTGTCTTCTGTTTTGTCCCCCTCCCAGTTTTTATATTATTTTTGTTTCCCTTCCCTTATGTTCATCTGTTTTGTCTCTTAACATCCTCATATGAGTGAAATCATATGATTTTTGTCTTTCTCCGACTAATTTCACTTAGCATAATACCCTCCAGTTCCATCCACGTAGTTGCAAATGGCAAGATTTAATTATTTTTGATTGCTGAGTAATACTCCATTGTATATATATACCATATTTTCTTTATCCATTCATCCATCGATGGACATTTGGGCTCTTTCCACACTTTGGCTATTGTTGATAGTGCTGCTATAAACATGGGGGTGCATGTGTCCCTTCAAAACAGCACACCTGTATCCTATGGATAAATGTTTAGTAGTGCAATTGCTGGGTTGGAGGGTAGTTCTATTTTTAGTTTTTTGAGGAACATCCATACTGTTTTCCAGAGTGCCTGCACCAGCTTGCATTCCCACCAAAATGCAAAAAAAGATCCTCTTTCTCCACATCCTCGCCTTGCCAACATCTGTTGTTGCCTGAGTTGTTAATGTTAGCCATTCTGACAGATGTAAGGTGGTATCTGATTGTGGTTTTGATTTGTATTTCCCTGATGATGAGTGATGTTGAGCAGTTTTTCATGTGTCGGTTGGCCATCTGGATGTCTTCTTTGGAGAAGTGTCTATTCATGTCTTTTGCCCATTTCTTCACTGGACTATTTGTTTTTTGGGTGTTGAGTTTGATAAGTTCTTTATTGATTTTGGATACTAAGCCTTTATCTGATATGTCATTTGCAAATATCTTCTCCCATTCTGTCGGGTGCCTTTTAGTTTTGCTGATTGTTTCCTTCGCTGTGAGGAAGATTTTTATTTTGATGAGGTGCCAGAAGTTCATTTTTGCTTTTGTTTCCCTTGCCTCTGGAGATGTGTTGAGTAAGAAGTTGCTGCGGCTAAGATCAAAGAGATTTTTGCCTGTTTTATCTTCAAAGATTTTGATGGCTTTCTGTGTTACATTTAGGTCTTCCATCCATTTTGAGTTTATTTTTGTGTATGGTATAAGAAAGTGGTCCAGGTTCATTCTTCTGTATGTCGCTGTCCAGTTTTCCCAATACCACTTGCTGAAGAGACTGTCTTTATTCCATTGGATATTCTTTCCTGCTTTGTCAAAGATGAGTTGGCCATACGTTTGTGGGTCCATTTCTGCATTCTTCATTCTGTTCCATTGATCTGAGTGTCTCTTCTTGTGCCAGTACCATACTGTCTTGATGATTACAGCTTTGTAGTATAGCTTGAAGTATGGGATTTTGATGTCTCCTGCTTTGGTTTTCTTTTTCAAGATTGCTTTGGCTATTCGGGGTCTTTTCTGGTTCCATAAAAATTTTAGGATTATTTGTTCTAGCTCTGTGAAGAATGCTGGTGTTAATTTGATAGAGATTGCATTGAATATGTAGATTACTTTGGGTAGTATTGACATTTTAACAATATTTGTTCTTCCTATCAGGAGCATGGAATCTTTTTCCATTTCTTTATGTCTTCTTCAATTTATTTCATAAGCTTTGTATAGTTTTCAGTGCATAGATTTTTCACCTCTTTGGTTAGATTTGTTCCTAGGTATTTTATGGGTTTTGGTGCAGTTTTAAATGGGATCGATTCCTTGATTTCTTTTTCTGTTACTTCATTTTTGTTGTATAGAAATGCAACTGATTTCTGTACATTGATTTTATATCCTGCAACTTTGCTGAATTCATGAATCAATTCTGGCAGTGTTTTGGTTGAATCTTTTGGGTTTTCCATGTAGAGTATCATGTCGTCTGTGAAGAGTGAAAGTTTGACCTCCTCCTGGCCAATTTGGATGCCTTTTATTTCTTTGTGTTGTCTGATTGCAGAGGCTAAGACTTCCAATACTATGTTGAATAACAGTGGTGAGAATGGACATCCCTGTCTTGTTCCTGACCTTAGGGGGAAGCTCTGAGTTTTTCCCCATTGAGGATGATATTAACATTGGGTTGTTCATATATGGCTTTTATGATCTTGTGGTATTATCCTTCTATCCCTACTTTCTTGAGGGTTTTTATCAAGAAAGGATACTGTATTTTGTCAAATGCTTTCTCTGCATCTATTTAGAGGATCATATGGTTCTTGTCCTTTATTTTATTGATGTGATGAATCACATTAATTGTTTTGTGGATATTGGACCAGCCCTGCATCCCATGTATAAATCCCACTTGGTCCTGGCAAATAATTTTTTTAATGTATTATTGGATCTGGTTGGTTAATATCTTGTTGAGGATTTTTGCATCCATGTTCATCAGGGAAATTGGTTTATAGTTCTCCTTTTTAGTGGGGTCTCTGTCTGGTTTTGGAATCAGCGTAATGTTGACTTCATAGAAAGAGTTTGGAAGTTTTCCTTCCATTTCTATTTTTTGGAACAGTTTCAAGAGAATAGGTGTTAACTCTTCCTTAAATGTTTGGTAGAATTCCCCTGGAAAGCCATCTGGCCCTGGACTCCTGTTGTTTTGGTAGATTTTTGATTACTAATTTGATTTCTTTACTGGTTATGGATCTGTTCAAATTTTCTATTTTCTTCCTGTTTCAGTTTTGGTACTGTAGATGTTTCTAGGAATTTGTCCATTTCTTCCGGACTGCCCATTTTGTTGGCATATAATTGCTCATAATATTCTTTTATTATTGTTTCTATTTCTGTTGTGTTGGTTGTGATCTCTCCTCTTTCATTCTTGATTTTATTTATTTGGAACCTTTCCTTTTTCTTTTTGATCAAACTGGCTAGTGGTTTATCAATTTGTTAATTCTGTCAAAGAACCAGCTTCTGGTTTCATTGATCTGTTCTACTGTTTTTTTGGTTTCAATAGCATTAATTTCTGCTCTAATCTTATTATTTCCTGTCTTCCTCTGGTTTGGGGTTTTATTTGCTGTTCTTTTTCCAGTTCCTTAAGGGGTAAGGTTAGGTTGTGTACCTGAGATCTTTCTTCCTTCTTTTTTTTTTTTAATGTTTTATTTATTTTTGAGACAGAGAGAGACAGAGCATGAGCAGGGCAGGGGAAGAGAGAGAGGGAGACACAGAATACAAAGCAGGCTCCAGGCTATAAGCTGTCAGCACAGAGCCCAACGCAGGGCTCGAACTCACAAACCGCAAGATCATGACCTGAGCCGAAGTCAGATGCTCAACCAACTGAGCTACCCAGGTGCCCCTAAGATCTTTCCTCCTTCTTTAGAAAGGCCTGGATTGCTATATACTTTCCTCTTATGACCTCCTTGCTGTGCCCCAGAAGTTTGGGGTTGTGGTGTTATCATTTTCATTGACTTCTGTATACTTTTTAATTTCCTCTTTAACTTCTTTGTTAGCCCATTCATTCTTTAGTAGGATGTTCTTCAGTCTCCAAGTGTTTGCTACCTTTCCAAATATTTTCTTGTGGTTGATTTCGAGTTTCATAGCATTGTGGTCTGAAAATATGCATGGTATGATCTCAATCTTTTTGTACTTACTTAGGGTTGATTTGTGTCCCAGTATGTGATCTATTCTTGATAACGTTCCATGTGCACTGGAGAAGAATGTATATTCTGCTGCTTTAGGATGAAATGTTCTGAATATATCTGTTAAGTCCATCTGGTCCAGTGTGTCATTCAAAGCCATTGTTTCCTTGTTGATTTTTTGATTAGATGATCTGTCCATTGCTGTGAGTAGGGTGTTGAAGTCTCCTACTATTATGGTATTACTATTGATGAGTTTCTTTATGTTTGTGATTAGTTGATTGATATATTTGGGTGCCGCCACATTTGGTACACAAGTGTTTACAATTGTTAGGTCTTCTTGGTGGATGGACCCCTTGATTACGATATAATGCCTTCTGCATCTCTTGATATTGTCTTTATTTTAAAGTCCAGATTGTCTGATATAAGTATGGCTACTCTGGTTTTCTTTTGTTGACCATTAGCATGATAGATGGTTCTCCATTCCCTTATTTTCAATCTGAAGGTGTCTTTAGGTCTAAAGTTGGTCTCTTGTAAACAGCATATAGATGGATCTTGTTTTCTTATGCATTCTGTTACCCTATGTCTTTTGATTGGAGCATTGAGTCCATTGACATTTAGAGTGAGTACTGAAAGACATGAATTTATTGCCATTATGATTCTTGTACAGTTGGAGTTTCTGGTGGTGTTCTCTGGTCCTTTCTATGTTGCTTTTGGTATATATATATATATATATATATATATATATTCATCTTTTCTCCCCTCAGAGAGTCCCCCTTAAAATTTCTTGCAGGGCTGGTTTAATGGTCACAAATTCCTTTAATTTTTGTTTTTCTGGGAAACTTTTTATCTCTCCTTCTATTTTGAATGACAGCCTTGCCGGATAAAGAATTCTTGGCTGCATGTTTTTTTTCTGATTTATTGCATTGAATATATCCTGCCACTCTTTTCTGGCCTGCCCAATTTCTGTAGATAGGTCTGCTGCAAACCTGATCTGTCTTCCCTTGTAGGTTAGGGACTTTTTTTCCCTTGCTGCTTTCATGATTCTCTCCTTGCTTGAGTATTTTGTGAATTTGACTCTGATATGCCTTGTTGATGGTCGGTTTTTGTTGAATCTAATGGGGGTCCTCTGTGCTTCCTGGATTTTGATGTTTGTGTCTTCCCCCAGGTTAGGATAGTTTTCCACAATGATTTGCTCATATAACCCTTCTACCACTTTTTCTCTCTCTTTCCTCTCTTTCCCTCTTTCTCTCTCTTCCTCTTCTAAATTCTTAAATCGTGCTCTTTTGCCTTCATCTCCCTCTTTTTTCCTGCTTCATTACTCTCTATAAGTTTGTCCTCTATATTGCTGATTCTCTGTTTTGCCTCATCCATCCTTGCTGCCGCTGCATCCATCCGTGATTGCAGCTCAGTTATATGATTTTTAATTTCATTCTGACTATTTTTTACTTATTTTGCCTCTGCAGAAAGGGATTATAATCTATTTTCAACTCCATCTAGTATTATTGTCATGATTCTAAATTCTGGTTCAGACATCTTGCTTGTATGTGTGTTGGTTGTATCCCTGGCTGTCGTTTCTTCATGCTCTTTCTTTTGGGGTGAATTCCTTTGTTTTGTCATTTTTTAAATTTTTTTAGTGTTTATTTATTTCTGAGACAGAGAGAGACAGCATGAGTGGGGGAGGGGCAGAGAGAGAGGGAGATGCAGAATCAGAAGTAGGCTCCAAGCTCTGAGCTGTCAGCACAGAGCCTGACGCGGGGCTCAAACTCACGAACCGTGAGATCATGACCTGAGCCGAAGTCAGTCGCTCAACCGACTGAGCCACCCAGGCACCCTTGTTTTGTCATTTTGAATGGAGAAAAGGAATTAATGAAGTAGGAAAATTAAAATTAAAAAATTAAAATTAAAAAAAATATTAAAATTAAAAATACACACACACAAAACTCAAATAAATGATTCTAGATCCTAGGTGTGTTTTGGTCTGGGTTTGAAAGTGGTTTGACAGATTAGAGAAAAAAAAAGGGGGGGGGAAAAGAAAAATTATTTGAGAATTTGAAAAAATGAATACACTGAAGTAGACTAAAATGAGATTATGGGAGTAAAACAGAATTTGAAAAAATTTACACAAAAGTAAAGAATATAGTAGAAAAATTTAAAGAGAAATATTTTTAATAAAAATTAAAAATAAAAATGAATTTTTTCTCTTTCTGTATTCAACTAAAAGAAAAATGAAAAAGAGAAAAAAGAATTAGAGAAAAAAGGCAATCGTTTAAAAATTTGAAAAAGTGAACACACTGAAGTAGACTAAAATAAAATGAAGGAAGTAAAGTAGAATTTGAAAAAAATTACAGAAAAGTAAAAAATATAGTAAAAAAATTAAAAATATTTTTAATAAAAATTGAAAATAAAAATGATTTTTTTCCCTTTCTGTGTTTAAGAGAAAGAAAAGAAGTGAAAAAGAGAGAAGAAAAAAAAGAAAGAAATTTGAATAGATGGACCTGCTAATAGATTGAAATAGGACTGAAATTACTTTGTTTTCCCCTAGAAGTCAGACTATGAAGTGCTTTATAGTCCATAAACTAAGTAGGCGGTGAGACTTGTGTTCTTGAAGAGCGAGATTGGCCCAATTGGGCGGAGCTCAGTGTAATGGCTCCGTTCTCCACTAGATGGCCCTGATAGCCTATTGGGGTGGAGTGTTGTGGCACTCGTAGGTGCACATGCTCATACCCAGAAGTGGTGACAACGGGGTCACCCAGCTACCCAGTCTCTAGTATTGGAACTCTGTTCTGCCTGATCAGCAATCGTCCACCCGTCCTCTATCTTCAGCTTTCGTCCACTCCCCACGTTTTCACTGTCCGTGACCAGGCCCCAGGCAGTACCTCTCTCCTGAGTTTTGTCTCAGATGTGGCTGTTTTCCCCAGCCCTTTACTTCTGAAGGACTGCAGCTTTGACCTGTTGTGCCCCTCAGCGGGACGGTCTCAATGAGCAATGGCTGAATGAGCAATGGCTGAATGTCAGCTGCACCCAGGAACACTTGCTGGACCCTGTTGCTGCTGGTGCCCTGAGACTGTGGCCAGGTGCCAGCCCGCCTCAGAAAAAGTTCGGAAGATAGTGTAGAAGCCGCTTTTCAGTGAATATGGAAAATCACAACACACATCTGGTGCCAGGCTTCACCCTTAAGGACCTTGTTCCAGCACCAGTGAATGTGGAGTCTGCTGGGACCAGGTGGCTTCAACAGTCTCTACCACATGTCCTTCCAGCAGTGGAACTGCTTTCCCATTGTGACCCAAGAACCTCCCAGACCCCACTCTGCTCCTGGGGATTTGCCCTTCCCACCAGAGCACTGCCAGATATTGAGCTGTGGAGTTTCAGACTCTGTGCTTCCCCTGTTTACAGTCTTAATGGAATTTAAACCCTCTCCTTTCTCCTTTCTCCTTTCTCTTTTCTCGCTTTTTAGTTTAGTCCCTGTGGCTGTTTCCAATTTTCCACTTTCTCTCCACCTGCTTTTGGGGAGCGGTGCTTTTCCTCTATTCTCCACCCCCTACCCTATCTCTGTCCTCTCTCCACCCACAAAACACCTCCCTTCTCACGGCTTCTCTCTCCCCAAGTTCACCTCTCTGTGCAACGTACCTGCTGAATTCTGTGGTTCAGGTTGCACAGATTTTTGTGTTAATCCTCAGATCGGTTTTCTATGTGTGCAGGATGATTTAGTGTTGGTCTGGCTCTGTTGGTCATGGACGTGAGACACACAAAAAACTTCGATGCTGTTCTGCCATCTTGGCTCCTCCTTCAATCTAGCCACATGTTTTATTTTTATTTATTTTTTTAATTTTTTTTGACATTTATTTATTTTTGAGACAGAGAGAGACAGAGCATGAACAGGGGAGGAGCAGAGAGAGAGGGAGACGCAGAATTTGAAACAGGCTCCAGGCTCTGAGCTGTCAGCACAGAGCCCGACGTGGGGCTAGAACTCACAAACTGTGAGATCATGACCTGAGCCAAAGTCGGACGCTTAACCGACTGGGCCACCCAGGTGCCCCACTAACCACATGTTTTAAAGGAAAGTTAGTGTTCAATATTTTAGCACTGAAATAAATATATCACTATTTTCTTAAAAATCAATTTACACTATCATATAAACTACTATAAATCATTTCTACTTTTGTAACAAGAAACAGCATTCTCAAGCTTTCTCAATTCTAGGAATTGTAATTGTTTTTTCACTACCAAGTATAATGTAAATATATGCTCATTAAAAGTTCATTAGAATGTTTTCTATAAAAATTTATTATTGACTTTCGCATAATAATGCATGCTAAAAATTTCTTGATTACTGATTTTTCACTAAATAACTATTATCAGGGTTTAAGGATGAATAGATTTTAAAGATCATATGTCATTTTACTAATAAAAATTTGACAGGTCCTTTCAACAAGGACCAAGAAATAAATATCAAAATTCTTTTTATAAACCTGAGTTCTTATTAACAGAAATAGAATCAGGGTTTCTTTTTGAAATTATGGAAACATAATTAACAATCTGACACTATGTTCACAGTTAATTTAAAAAAAAGATTGTTTTCTGCATTTTAACATTTCAAAAAACAAGTGAATCAAGAGTATTATTTTTAACACAATACATAAAATAAAATTATGAAATTTCAGTTCTACATGACAGGTCAATGATCCTTTTAATTGTTGGCATATATACCTTACTCTGATACTTTCATTTCTATAATTTAGTTGTCTTCTGACTTTAAACAATGTATATGAACTCAGTGTTGTCACCTACTTTTGATTTTCTAATTTGCACAGTGAGGCAACTGCTTTATGTGAAAACAGATTTTTTTTTAATGTAAAAAGAAAGCCATGCTTTTCCAGAAATTGTTGTCAAACATTTGTGTGACTGAACATCACCTGAGGAGTCTGTATAATATGCATATTCTGAAGACCCACTCTGAGAAATCTGAAACCGTTGTATCTGAGTTAGGGTCCATAAATCTGCAGTTTTAAATGAGTTCCTCAGGTGATTGTGATGTCAAACACTGCACATCACAATGACTCTTGTAATAGAAGAACCAAAATATTTTATTTAACTTATACCAAAGCAAATTTACAGTAGTGATTTGAAATTTTTGTAATTCACAATCCTGACATAGAATGAAGACAAGTGTAGCTACTGTGGTTCATTCTTATTTTACAAACAAAATCTAATATGGATCATAATTTGTTCATTACTTCATTGGGTTGACCAATCAGTCATGGTCATTCTACAACTATACATTAGGTGTCTTGTGTATTCTGGTATTGGAGATGTCAGAGAAGAAACTCCTTCATGGGGTCAGCAGTTTAGTGTGAAAAAAGGGATATAAGATAAAAAAAAGTAAGTGACACAGAGAAAGATAAATACTATGTGATCTCACTTATATGTAGAACCTAAAAAAATAAAAAACAAACTCATAAAACAGAGGTCACATTTATGGTTGCCAATGATGAGGGTGGAGGATGAAGACATTAGATGAGGGTTGTCAAAAAGTACAACCTTCTAGGGGCGCCTGGGTGGCTCACTCGGTTAAGCGTCCAACTTTGGCTCAAGTCATGATCTCACAGTTCGTGGGTTCGAGCCCCGCGTCAGGCTCTGTGCTGACAGCTCAGAGCCTGGAGCCTGTTTCAGATTCTGTGTCTCCCTCTCTCTCTGCCCCTCCCCTGTTCACATTCTGTCTCTGTCTCAAGAATAAATAAACATTATTTTTTTTTTTACAAGTACACCTTCTATTTAGAAGATAAATAAGTTCTGGTGTTGTGATGTAACAACATCATGACAGTAGTTAACAATACTGGTTTGTAAATTCAAAAGTTGCTAAGGACACCAGAGTGGCTTAGTCGGTTAAACGTCTGACTCTAGATTTCAGCTTAGGTCATGCTCTCACAGTTCATGAGTTTGAGCCCCGTACCAGACTCTGCACTGACAGTAAAGAGCCTGCTTGGGATTCTCTCTTTTTCTCTCTCTCTGCCCTTCCCCACTCTCTCTAAAAATAAATACACTTTTAAAAAAAGTTGCCAAGAAGACATATCTTAAAGTTCTTATCCCAAGAAAATAAAACGTAACTCTGTGAGGAGACATATGTCAGCTAATCTTCTGTGGTAACATTTTGCAATATATATATATATATATATATATATATATAGCCAAATATATATCAAATCATTATGCTGTGCACTATACACTGTATGTTTTATGTCAATTATATCTAAATGAAAATTAGGGAAGATACTAAAAAAGTCTAGTTGTAGTATGTACTATGAAGTGTGACTCAATCGTGCTTCAGTTAGGAACACAGAATCATTATGAGTATTATGGGGTACATTAGTTTTCTAGTCGTATAATAACAAATTGCCACAGAATTATCAGTTTATAACAACACATATTCATTATCTCATAGTTTCTGTGAGTGAAGAGTCTCCATACTGTTTAGCTGGTTTCTCTGTGCAGGGTCTCACAAAGCTGTAGTCAAGGTGTCAGCCAGCCGGCGTTCATTTCTAGAACGTGTGTTTTCTTCCAAGCGCATGTGGTTATTGGCAGGATTCAATCCCTTGCAGCAGTAAAAATGAGTCCTCAGCTTCTAGAGGCTGTCCAAAGTTTGCTTCCAAGTTGTTCCCTCCTTAGGCAATTCATGTCATAACATCTTGCTTCTTCAATACCAGAGGGAGAGGGTCTCTCTACACTATGGTAAGAGAGCCTTATACAATGTAATATAGCCAAGAGAATGATAGCACAGCTACTTTGCCACATTCTATTGATTAGAAATAAATCACAGTTCCACCACACTCAAGGAGAGGGAATGACACTAAGGTATGATGATCAGGGGGCAGATTATTGACAGTCAACCGAGTGTCTGTCTGCCAAATGGGCTAAGGATTTTTTAGAGGAGTTACAGGTTATAAAATTTTGGGAGAAGCTTGGGAAGTGACGATTTGGATGGAAGAGTAGAAGATACAGAGAAAATATTTATAATAAATTCTTCAAAGCACAAGGGCAGAAGAAAAAGTTGGGGCAGAAAATTCTGAAAAACTAAACACATCAGTTTCTGTAGTGGAAACAATAGGTTTCTCTATGGACCAACTCTATCCCTCAGCCATACAGGGAATACGTTCTGAATACCATAATACCCAGCTTAGCCAAGATGATGGTAGTACATTTTGGCATTCATAGCACCTATCATAACTATATTCACTTCAAAATACAGAAAATAGTAATTATCTGCTTCCACACAACACGAGGCAACCATACCTCATATAGCTGAAAATTCACTAATCATTCTAAAAGACCCTTAAGGTATCCTATAAATATGATGTCCCATAAATCAAATACTGAGATATAGGTTGACTATGATCATTATATCTTATGTTAGGTACTAGGTCTATGGTAGTGGAAAAGAAAAATAATTGCTTAGTAAAGATAAGAATTGACTCACACTAAAGCAAGGAACAAATATCCCTAATTAGTAAAATCCCTAATTCTACAACAGGTCATGTGGCCATCACTGGTATTTATCACCTTCTTATATTTCCAATTCCTTATTCCCTTTGACCTCAGAAACCATCTCAGCTAGACAATGCTTCTTTGCCTAGTGGAGTGAAATCCTTCTTATAGTGTCTGAGCAACTCACAGTCATGCATGTACTAAGTTGTTAAAGTTTTCCTTTAGTTTTTATTTCAGCACAAAGGATTTCTAAGAGGGGTGCTAGAGGACTCATGAATCAGACATTATCTGCGCTTCTTCCATTACAAACCCATATTCCTCCAGAATTTCAGAATAAGTTACTCCAAACAGTATGCTCTCTTCTTTGTTAGTTAAATGTCATGAAAATCCCAATATGGTCAATGTTGTCTTGACCACCAGTTTAAGGAAGACTTTACTTTTCCATTAATCTTTCCTCCATTGGGAAATAGTATCTCTAAAACAGAAGCCAACATTTCATGATAGGAAACAAACCTTTTACTGATGGATTGCTAAGGGTAATAGCAATCACTTATTCCTCACTAAGGGTGAGGAATCACTCCCATTTCATTCCCTTGACTTCATATTCATGAAAATAGATTATGAAAGAAATAGGATCGTATCCTGTTTACTGATTCAAAGTATATTCTGCGCCCTGGAAAGCATTACCCAAAACTTACAAGGTATTATCTAGTGCCTTCCATCATTTCTTCAGGCCAGAGATAGTTGAATACAGATGGTTAAGATCAAAGGTTAGGAACAGGAAATTCCACAAGCATAAGGCAATTTCTACCCTTCTTTTACTGTAAACTAAATATCCTAATCAGTAGTAATGCTGTCGAGAGTACCATGCTGCTGAATAAGGCATATTGTATGTCCCTAGATGATGGGTTTGACAGACTTTCTAGAGAATTTGGAAAAAGACGAACATTTGGAAATATCATAAGCAAAATTTTCTTAAAGGGAAATAATGATGCCTCTAAACTGTAAGTAGATTCAAGTCTTGGCAGGCTTGCTTAGTTTCAAAATGTGACCCATAAGGAGGTGGCATACACACTAAACAAATTGCAACATTTACCAAATTACATTGAAAGGAACTAGCCAGATAAGATCATTGGTACTTTCATTGTCCATAATTATCTGAATTTAGTCAGAGATAAAGAACCACGATGAGTACTGTGAAAGTCATAGATATTATAGGAATTAGTTCTTCCATAATTGAGGAGCTTGGAAGTTATGATCGGTTGGATGAGCAGACACAAAGATAGACTAACAAACCTTGGTGGAGTGTAACACAGATGGGCAAATTGGGGCTTTTGCAGGGAGAGCTGAGAATCTAAGCATGCCAATTCCTGGAGAGGTCGATGGAGGCTCTTGTCACAATCAAGCCCCTGGAGCCACTATTGTTCATGCAAGACCAGGAGTCAAGAGGCAGTTAGGAAGCTGAACTGAGGAAAGTGAAACTCAGCTGAAACCCAACAGACACTGTCAATTACCATCTCTGACCACAAAGACCTACAGAGTAATGGTGCACACTTCATTTTCATCATTTAAATGAGATTCAAAGTCCAACTCTTTTTAGATCAATTCTATACACAGTGAAATAGACTCTGGGAAACTTTGGTTCAAGCTTAACCAAAATAGCAAAGGCTAAGGTTACTGGGTGTAACAAATAAAAGTATAGGACACCTAACTAAATTTGAATTTTCAATAAACAATTGATTATTTTTGGTATAAACATATCCCAAGCATTGCATGGGATTAATATCATAGTATCTTCTACTTCACTCCATTCAACTCTATTCTACTTATTATGCATATATTTTATATGTAATATATATTAACGTTTATTTATTTTTGTGACAGAGACAGAGCACGAACCAGGAGGGGGTGTGTGGAACAGAGAGACAGAGAGGCAGACACACAACCCGAAGGAGGCTTCAGGCTCTGAGCTGTTAGTGCAGAGCCCAATGGGAGGCTCAGACTCACAAACTGAGATCATGACCTGAGCCGAAGTCAGACGCTTAACCGACTGAGCCACCCAGTGCCCCTACTCTACTTAATATATTAAAAAACATTTTTTTAATGTTTATTTTTGAGAGACAGAGAGTGAGCGGGAGATCTGAAGCAGGCTCCAGGCTCTGAGCTGTCAGCACAAAGCCCGACATGGGATTCTAACTCATGAACCATGAGATCACGACCTGAGCTGAAGTCAGACACTTAACTGACTGAGGTGCCCCATTAACATCTTTAATATAGGCATGACCCATGCAATATTTGGGATTACTTTATACTGAAAGAAGTATTCATCGTTTATTTGAAATTCAAATGTAACAGAGTTTCCTATATTTAATTGGACAACATTAAGGACACAACCTAGAACAAATTACCTTAAGGAGAATGGTAAATATAACTGCAGGGATAGATAAGTTGAGATCAGGCTATAAGGGTCTGAAAAGCCAGTATTCAAGATTCCCTCATTTATGTGTACTCATTTGTCCTTCATAACAACCTCACAATTTTTGTATAAATAATTTAAATATATTTAGAGATAATGAATTAGATGACAAAGAAGTTAGGACATAGAGTCCTCATGCCAAATGATTTCCTTTACATTAGACTGACTATAAAATATTTAATACCATCTAGAAGAAGCATTCACAGGAAACCTTCAATATTTTCATACCATAAGTCCTGTATCTGCCACTGAAATTAAAAAAAATTGTCAGTTTTTACATCAAGGAAAAAATAATAGGTAACATTTATTTAATTATCTCTTAACAAGATATGTATTTACCATATATGTATTGTAAAACACATAAAAATAAAAATTAAAAAATGTATATGTCCAAAGAAAACCACAATGAAGGTTTGTACTGTTTCCTTCCTCATGATTGAGAATGTACTGAATAATCCATCTTAATCCTATTATTTTATTTTCAGATTATAAAATGTTATATAATATAGATTTTATAGGGTGCCTGGGTGGCTCAGTTGGTTAAGTGTTCAACTTCGGCTCAGGTCATGATCTCACGGTTGTGAGTTTGAGTCCGCTTCGGTCTCTGGGCTGACAGCTCAGAGCCTAGAGCCTGCTTCAGATTCCGTGTCTCCCCCCCTCTCTCTCCCTCCTCTGCTCATACTCTGTTTCTCTCTGTCTCTCAATAATTATAAACGTTAAAAAAATTGTAGATTTTATAACATTTATAAGACATTTTAAATAATTGTCTAACTCTTGAGAGTGTAGTGATTTTTTCCTTACTGTCTTCCAAACTTCATATTTAAAATTTTTCCCCAAAATCATGATTTATCACATTATTTGTAAAAGTTTAATAGTGATACAGTATCTTCTTTTTCTATGGTATAAATGTATTAGTTCAAAATTTATAGATTTTTATGTACTTATAAATCATATTTAAGTTTTGTTTTATATGAAAAACCTATGGAATACCATAGAATAAAATATCCTTGTACTTTCTGTTTATTTTTATGCCATATTTCTAAAAATACAGACTATGTGCAATTAAATTTATTCTTTAAAATAATAGACTTTGCAATCTCTCTGTTTATAGTTCTACTACACTCAAACATAAAATTCTTGCAGAAAATCAGATTTGCATACCAGAACCATTGGAGGCAGCCTTTTGATTTGAGTGGCTGGTGGCATGCAATTTAGCCACAGTCAGATAACTTCTTTTAGCCCTCTTACTTCTGAAAACAACCCACTTACTTCTGAAAACATGTCCTTTTGTTCTGTTGAAAAAAAGATATCCAATGCATGTATTATTTGAAACTAATAGCTTGAACCTGCCGTCATAAAAGGAGAAGCAGTGGATGTCCTTTCAATATTTGGCCCTAGATGTCCATCACAGTACGCCATTAATTTAGTTGCATTGTTACTATATTCAATTCTTGCTCTTTCTGCAGACGCAGCTAGACAAAGATTTTAATTAATGCCAGTCAAAATGGTGATTTTGTGGTATGAACATTTTGAGGACTAAAACATATTTAAATATAAGTTTATACTGCATCAGTTTCAAAAATATCTAGCAGATGGCAACTTGAATTGAATATCCAATTGACCTAGACTTGGGCCTCATGCCAAAGACAAAAATTTTCAACATGTATTAACAGTTTAGACAAATTCAGCCCTTTTTCCCAATAGTTTTTAAGATTCTCTGTATTTCCAGGTTATATTGATGTTATTTTGAAGGAGTTTACTTTACAACTTATCTTCCTTTTATAAATAATATTAGATTGTTTATTGAGACTTTGTTTCTATATAGGAATCACTGAAACTAACTGGGGCTACTTGAAATGTTGATGCTACATCCATAACAGACTAGTGCATCTGAAATGTTTATATACGTGGACCCATTGAAGTAGTGATAAAACGTTTCCTTAAAAAAATCCATTGTTTATTTCTATTATCTTCACATCTCTATAATGTTCATAATAATAGTTTATAGGTCTTCAATATTACATGAGTTTGTTTTTAATTTCACAGAGCAGTGGCTTCAAGGGGGAATCAATTTGTAGAATATTAAGCATAGCCTTCAGGTAAGTATGCACTATATGAATTTTGATGCTAAGTGCTAGGTATAATTTTGAGGCACTTTTCATCAAGGATCATCTTAGGCAGAGAGCCTAAATTCCAAACTGAAACCATATTTGTATAGTTTCAGTAGGAATGGTGTCCTATGCAAGAGAAAATGCTACCCAAATTAGAGAAATAATTGCAAAGTTGATGGTTTTGAGACAGAGAGGGAGGCTGGGAAGGAAAGATGGAGAAAAAGAAAGGGGGAGAGGGAGAAGGAAGAGGAAGAGAGAGGCAGAGAGTGAGAAAGAGAAACGGAGAGAGAGAGAGAGAGAGACAGAGAGGGAGAGAGAAGATTTTTAGTGAGTTTAAATGGTGCTTAAAGAGATGGCCTAGAATGAAGGGAACCTATGTGATAGCCTTCTCTGACCTATGAGCTTGGAGCCTGTGGTAGACAGAAAAATGCCTCCCTCAAGATGTTAATAAGCTTATCCCAGAGAAAGACTCCACCAACCATTTGCTAGTTTTGAAGGAACGGGAGTCTGTACTTCCAGTTTCTGGCTTGACCTCTAAATAGGGTGAAAGTTCTCACTCCCTTCTCAAAACAAAGAAAAAGCTGAAGAAACAGCAAACCAGCAAGCTTTTCTTAGATATATAAGGAAACTGAGGTCAAGGATAAACCACTGTCCTGGACGTTATAGAGAGAGAAGTGGATATCAAAAAATGACACTTTCAGAAACCAGAACCAGGAGTACAAACCCAGTGCCAGATCCAGAGCCCATAGGAACACTTAAACTGCTATTAGCAAACTGTGGACGGTCCAATGTAGACCAACTTGAGATTTAAAAACACCAGGGGCCAAGTTTCGGAGACAGGGCACACAGTCATGAGTTATAACACAAGAAGTCCCACCAGGTTCTCAAGGTGAAGAACAGGGAAAGAGCTCTTTGTGCTTATTTCAGGGAGAGAGGAAAAGTAATCATTTGGAAACACTCCAGAACATTCTCTTCTCTTTATAAAGGACTACTCTCAAAAGAAACTATCTTACCAGAATTTACCAACTTTAGGAAAGGGAAATTTCCCTCTGTCTAGCCTTCCTGTCTCACCTACAGGTGAAAAAAATGCTGAGCAGCACTGGTGAATGTCGCAGCCCTGAAACACTGGGTCACTAGAAGACTGACAGCTAATCGTAGGACTATGAAATGCACCCCCTCCCTATATCTGATCTATAGGCTAGAAATGGCTAAGGATCAATGGTCTAGAAAGAGTGAGCTAGATGATATGTCAAAAGAAACTTATTAAACTGAAAGGCAAGAAAAAAATGAATGAAAATAACCACAGTACATCCAAGAACTGTAGGACAATAATTAACAGTGTAACATATGTGTAATGGGAATAACAAAAAAGAGGAATGAATAGAAAGAATATTGAGATAATTAATGGCTGAGATTTTTCCAAAATTAATGAGTGACAAGAAACCGCAGATTCAGGAAGTGCAGAGAGCATCAAGCAGAATAAATAACACTATATCCAGACCAAGACATACGTTTTCAAAATGCAAATAAAACAAAGACAAAGGAAAATCTTGGAAGAAGCCAGAAGGGAAAACGCACACCTTACCTATGTATGAACAAGGAATAGAATTACACTGGAGTTGTTTTCAGAAGACATGCAAGCGAGATATCGAATTATTGAAAGAAAAAGCACACACACTGATTTATATTTCTGTTGTCAGTGAAATAACGTTCAGAGAAAAGAAAAAGAAATAAACAATTTCTCTGACAAATGCTGAGGAAATTTGTTGCCACTAGATCTATCTTGCAAACAATATTAAAGAAACTTCTTCAGACTTAAAGAGAAGATTACAGGTGAGAAAATTGGGTCTCGATAAAGGAAAAAAATGGTAGATACAATTTTAAACACTAAACTCTAAATATTTTTAATCTAACAGACAATTTATTTGAAAAATAATAGCAAAATGTATTTGGCTATTATAGATTAAATTAGGTTAGATAGATAGATAGAGTAAAAGGAATGACAATATTATAAGGGACTGAAGGGAAAAATTGGGAATACTCTATTATTTGGTACATGCACTGCTTGTGAAGTGCAATGGTGTTATTTTGGACTTCAGTTAGGTATAAATGTATGTTGCAAACTCCAGGGCAACCACAACAAATAAATCAATCAATCAACCAACCAACCAACCAACCAACCGACAAATAAATAGGATGGAAGGTGTCTAACAACCGGTAGATTCTAGAAAGTTCAATGAAACGGATTCTGCTCTAAGAGTCAAAAGGAAATTGCCAAAACCTTGATTTTAGCCCATCAGGACCCATGTCGGGCTTCTGACCTGTAGAGCTATAAGACAATAGATTTGTGTTATTTTAAATCTCTAAGATTGAGGTAATTTGTTGTAGAAGTAATAAGAAACTAATATATGACCTTTGCCAAAGTACTTAGCATCTTTAATACAGATCTCTTCTTTTGCAAAATAGGTAGTTATACACATTCATATTGAAATTTCTATAATTTTTACAGATTATTATTATATCCCAAAGACTTTCTTAAAAAAAAAAGTTGTTTTTTATTTGTTTCCCTCTCATTGTCTTTTCCTTTCTGTTCTCCCTCATGTATTTCCTTCCAAAACTAATTTACCATTCCTAAGTAAGATATTGTGTTTGAGATATAAAAAGAATCATGCTTGAGAATATTAAGGTATAATAAAACTCAGACAAAAATTAGTACATATAACATTATAGTTACATTATAAAAGTGCTGTCAAAAGATATGGTAGGAACAGAGGGGAAAAAAACCCTAAGTCAGCACTCCAAAATTATATCATATTCCAAAAAAAGCATTTCTGAATTAAAAAACAAAACAGGGTTCGAATAATATGACAGGTTAGAATGAATAGACCATCTTTCCAATCTGCTTTAGCTTTTACCAAGCAAAACTGGGAATAAAGATTTTATTATTTTTAAACCTTAATGGCAAAGGGGGGAAAATTGACAGAAGAAATGTCATAATTATTAGTCAACTCAGAAGATGAATAGAAGAGAGACAAGACTCTGTACAAGTGCCGTGCAATAGAACTTTCTGCAGTAATGGGAATATTTCATGTTTGTGCCACTGAATATAGTATCTACCAGTCACATGAGGCTATATAGCCCTTGAAATGTGGCTTGTATAACTGAGGAACTAAATTCTTAAATTTGTCCATCTTTATTTAAAACTTAAGTAGCTACATATGACAAGTGGCTACAGCAATAGTTCAATTCAAAACTAAAAATAATGGTTAACTTGATCAAAAATAAAATCTCAAACTATGACTCTTCAGATGAGTATAATCTCAATGAATTTTCTAAAACTGAATTAAATATTGATTTAGCTATATACTTCTAAGTAGAAAATGACATATGATATTCTTATTTAGTCACTCAGTAGGAGAACCTGAAACACCCAATTTTGCTGAGACCCTGACAGTGTTCTTTCAACTTTTGTGATGTGTCAATGCCAGGATTTACCTGATGTAAAGTTTTCCCCATTTCTTTATGAAAATTTTTAATCGTTTTCATTATGTTTATCATTATATTTTTCATTATGTTTCATTACACTTATCATTATTTCTAAAAATGTATTCACAATATGACTTAGATATTCAAAAAATTATAAGGGTCCATTGGCCGAGGATGGTAAATGGTAATGGCCACTTTTATTGGTATATTGTGGGTTAATACTCTGTTTTTTCAGGTATTTCAGCAGACTATCTAATGATGAGGTAGCAATTTATACTTTTATTATAATTTATAATTTTCATATAAGCATTAAATATCCACTAAAGTATAAAATGACACATTATTCTCTACAATAAATATTTAAAATTCATGATATTGCTTCCATAAATGTCCTTTCTTATGTGTTATCAGTTTCTCTCATAGTATTGAAGGAATATGTCTTTAGGCTCTTAGCCATAAATACTTAATGAGAAATAATGGCATATAATTTATGCTAAAAGAAAAAAATACCTACCAAATTTCCCCACATTTATGCTAATTTATGATTGTCAACCAAATGAGTGAAAATAATTGCAAATGATCAACCAAAAGTCCACTGAGTGATGAAATTGGAATTCGTTATTGGGATACTATGCGTGACAAAGGAGAGGACATTTAATCCAGCAATTCCCAAGTTTGACCTTAAAGTTTATTCTACAAAAAAAGTGAAATTGTGTTCAATGAACTAAATTTTAGGAAGTGTGATTATAATATTTATACACTTGCAAGAAGTCAATATTTAATTTTTTTTAAGTTTATTCATTTATTTTGAGAGAGAGAGCAGGGGAGGAGCACAGAGAGATGAGAGAGAGAATCCAAGCAGGTTCCACACTGCCAGTGCAGAGACTGATGTGAGGCTCAAACCCATGAACTGTGAGATCATGACCTGAGCCAAAATCAGAGTCAGAGGCTTAACTGACTGAGCCACCCAGGGCGCCCTGAGAAGGCAATATTTAAAGCAGCACCCAGAATATGTCTCCACCACACTAAAACAACCAATCTCGTCAAACTGAAGCGATGGAGTAATAATGTTCTCCTAATTATCGGTTTATTCATCTATATGTTCATTTATTATGCACCCAGTATGTGCATGTGGTAAGTAGAGACGCACAGATAAAGTTGGGTGAGTTCTCTTGATACACTTTGAGAAGTGAAGACTCTACGTCTTTTAAATAACGAAAAAAAAAATAATTATGACAAATTAAAAATGATTCCTTGGGCCACTTTTGAAATGCTTGTGTGTCACGTGTCTGGCGTTCCTTTTGTATCCAGACTTACAATATATGGAAAGATAATCATTTTCCTTCTTCTAAACATCATATAAGCCAGTGAATATCCTTCTGCCAGTCTATTATTCTGTGTACTTTATAAGGGAGGATTATTAATCTTCATGGGTGGGATACTTTGGTTAAAAATGATGGTATGACAGATAGCGTGTAGGTAATCAGTGGATATGTCCCTTATGACAGTCATCATTATATACGCTACCGAAATGATGAATTTTGTAGATTTTTCTTTGAAGAGGATATTAAAATAGAGAAGAATAAAAATAAATAAATAAAAATGGAGACAAACTTCCCTAATTAAATTAGTAGAAGCCACACCTCCAAAACATTAACAATCTTCCAAATGCATTAAAGTCAGATAGCAAAAGGTAAGGGATGTGAGAGAGTCATAAGTGGAAAAAATTGCTCTGTCAGTATCCCTTTCTCAGGCACAAAGGAGATAGCACAAAGATGTCATCCTTATTATCTGAATCTTAAGAGAGACATAGAAATAAACATATATATATATATATATATACAGAGAGAGAGAGAGAGAGAGAGAGAGAGTTGAGGGGGAGAGGTAGAATGTGCCTTGGGATCAACATCCAGGAGAAGGACAAAAGAGGGAAAAGAAAAAGAAATAGTGTGCCTCCCCATGGCTGCACACAGAGGGGGCTCAGAGGAGACAAATATATATTAAAGCACCATAAAATCTTTGAGAAAATATGCAAACCAGTCTGTTCTCCTCCCCCTGTAGGGGCAAAAAAGAAGAGGGGAGAAGGGATGTATACCCAAGGCACAGACTTCAACACATTTAGACAGAAATTCATTCATAGTTAATGTATTATCATTTAACTAAGTCACAGTTGCTGAGAAAACAAGTATATATTATCTTCTTTCAATGCATGCTGGGCATTTTAAGTTATATTTTTATTAAATCGATTCAGTTTTCTTATTTCTGAATGTACGTAGGTATAGATATATAGTTTTATTTTATAAATGTGGAAGACTTAAAACAGTTTTTTATATTCATAATTACATATTTAATATATATATATTCTCTATGGATTTTGAATGAGATGATTATATAATCATCTAATATAAAGATAAATCTCTGTACAATCATATAGAGAGATAAATCTCTGTACAGTTGTATAGACAGATAAATCCATATATAATCATATATATAAAATCTTGATCTACCAACTTTGGATAACAACAGAAGATAAATAAATAAATTAAGGTAATAAAGAAATGTTGGAAGTTAAGTGATGAACAATGGCAAAGTGGGCCAATTTAAAAAGAGTGAGTTACTTTTGAAATGAATAGCTGATAAAAGCAACCCAAGGTTGAAACCAGTAAGTAGGGAAAGAAATGGTCTTATGCTACAGAGAAAATGCACAAGGAAAATCTGCAAAGGACCACAATGGTACTAATAATATTATATTGGTAGTGTATCAAATTTATCAAACTATGTGAAGCAAAGTCTCACAAAATGTAATAATGTATTAAAATAAACACAATATAGTAGTATATATAAGTGTATATATCTTTTTAAGTTTTTTAAAAAATGTTTATTTATTTTTGAGAGAGAGAGAGGGAGCATGAGCAGGGAGGGGCAGAGAGAGGGAGACACAGAATCAGAAGCAGGCTCCAGGCTCTGAACTGTCAGCACAGAGCCTGACCCGGGGCTCGAATTTAGAAAGTTGAGGTCATGACCTGAGCTGAAGTCAGACAATTAGCCAACGGAGCCACCCAGGTGCCCCGTAAGTGTATCTATCTTAACTTAAAAAGGATTTAGTTTTGTTTTTTTAAAGAACAAGTTATAAAAGACAATGACATAAACCTCAATATGCATACACTCGTGTTCTCACACACACTCCACAGTTACGTGTTATTTTTAAGTAGAACAACTCACAAGGGCCCTAATGTAGTAATAGCACAAACCAAATTCCCTGATCAGGAAGAAATAAATAAAATAAGAGGTATTAAAAACAAGATGCATCATTTAAATCTTTACATTCTAAAAGAAGAAAGGAAGGAAGGAAGAAGGAAGGAAGGAAGAAGGAAGGAAGGAAGAAGGAAGGAAGGGGAATCAGATAATGAACAGAAGAAGAAGAAAGAAAAAATGAGAAGGAAGGAAGGAAAGAAGGGGAAAAAAGTGGAATGACATAATCGATGCAGCAATTAAAAAATAAACAGAATTAGGGGCACCTGGGTGGCCCAGTGAGTTAAGCAGCTGACTCTTGATTTCGGCTCAGGTCATGATCTCACCGTTAGTGTGATTGAGCCCAGTGTCAGACTCTGTGCTGACAGCTCAGAACCTGGAGCCTGCTTCGGAGTCTGTGTCTCCTCTCTCTCTATGCCCCTCCGCTGCTCGCTCTCTCTCTCCAAATTAATACATAAACTTAAAAAAATAAAACAAAAACAGAATAGCATAAAGAAAATAAAAAGAAAAACAAAAAGAAAAGAAAAACCAAAATAAAAATTTGGTTAATAAAGCCAAATTTGAATTAAAATATTAGAAAATAATATTAAAAATCATGATCTTCTGACAAATAGGAGCACCGATGAATAAATAGGAGCTGATTCTTTGTAAAACATACCAGAAGCCAATATATTCAAGAAACATGAGGCAAGTTAAAAAACCAATTATACAAATTTCTAAACGCAAAATACATCCAAAAATAGAAAATTTAACTAATTATAAATCACTTTACTGAATTACATGTACATAATATTGACCTAAGGATTACACTACTGTATCAAGTTTTTAAAATAAACTAAAAAAACAAAAAAACAAAAAAAAACAAAAAACTAAACCTAATTTAAATTATTATGTGGTGGAAAAAAATGAAGTTCTCAAAGAACTTACACTGCAGAAACACCAATATCTCAAGCATGAAACAATAATGTTAAGGCTGTTTAAACCATGGATATATACTTCCTGCACAGTAGAAATAATTCTACACCTTTGGTGATCACTCTTACCATGAGCCAGACTATAAACCACAGCCACCAAAGCAACACTGACACTTTCAGAATTTCTCTTAAGGGGTTCCTGGGTGGCTTAGTCAGTTAAGTGTTCAGCTCAGGCTCAGGTCATGATCTCATGGTTCGTGAGTTCAAGCCTGGAGTCAGGCTTTGTGCTGACAGCTCAGATCCTGGAGCCTACTTCGGATTCTGTGTCTCCCTCTCTCTCTGTCCCTTTCCCTGCTCGTTCTCTCTCTCTCCTCTCTCTCCTCTCTCTCCTCTCTCTCTCTCTCTCAAAAATAAATAAACAAGAAAAAGAAAAAGAATTTCTTCTTAATTTCCTGTTCTCACATCACAGGTTATAAAACACAGCCAAATTATTATTTCTTCAGGATGGCAAAAATGCAAAGTAGCCATTGTTTTCCCAGTATCACAGAAAGTAATGTGAAACTAATTGTTAGGAGATTGTTGACAATACAATCAATCACTTACAGGGAAGATTATGCCCTCTGCAGGCTGTGAGTCTGCCCCCACCCTATAGTTGAAAAGAGGCAGAGGAGAGATTCACACTGTGGTCTCTTCAACCCCACAAAGTCTGTTCCATGCTAGTGTTGGTGCCACACTGAAGAAAATGGGTTTGGAGGGGCCTGGCTGGCTCAGTCAGCAGAGCGCGTGACTCTTGCCATGCTGGGTGTGGAGCCTACTTAAAAATGTAAAAATATAAAGAAAATAATTAACAATAATGTGTTTATTATTTAAATAAGTCGTAGAACAATATTTTCTCCCCTCCCTCCATTCCCATTGCCCCAAGGTAATAAATGAGTTTGCTGGAAAAATTCTGTAGGCTTGATTTGTCTTCTTTTTGTGTATTTCATAAAAATAAGTGCATGGCATCTGTGGGGAAAAGAAGGGAGGCCTGCTAGAACATTTCACTAATGCTAATGTGTCAAAAAAAGAGTCGGTTATTCTTTTCTGAGTACCTAAAGTATACATGTATACATCAAAAGACAGTGGGACAGGAGGATATGGAGAGAAAAAGACTCATATTTCCAAAATGCATTTTTTAAAACTAAGTTTTAATTACTTTCGTGATGTCGAGGGTTATGATTGTGCATATCAAATGACAAATGCTCTGATTTCTTTTTTTTTTAAGAAAGGATTGGAAAACAACACTCCTCATTTAATCATCAATGTAAGTGATGATAATGCCAATAATCCCATAATAATTACAATTGTTTTCCTTTACTTGATGTGAAAACCCTTTATAATGGCATATACCTACTCAATATTTATGTATTTGAAAATCTAAAAAGCGTTAGGGCTTCATTCCTCAATATTTTTCTCCTATTCACTCCTTTTTTTTTTATGTTTGACTGATTGACTATGAATATGAATGCCCTTTTCCACCAAAATTATTGTTATTAGCCTCGGGGATAAGTTGTTTCTTTCCTCGAATTAGACACACAGTGCAGTCTAGATATTCCAACAATTGTGGTGTCTTAACTTCATATTTACTGCAGTATTCAAGGTTGTTTTTTCCATTCTTCTACTGTCAGTGTTTATAGAGAGTTTGTTCCAAACGTGAAGACATTCCTTGTATTTTAAATGTGTTACATTGCACGAAGCAGTATCATTTAAATGCCATTTCCTTTCCTTGTTGATTATATTTCCTTTTAAATGACTTTTCTATGATGAGGTTCACATACTGAAGCGATTTTGCTTCTTTTTGTTGACAATTTGCATGAAAAAACCTATGCAACATTGATGTTAATTGGCTAACTCTAGTGACTGTAACTGGCTCACTCCCATCCTGTAGTTTATTACACAGCAAGTACTCTCTCCTTTTATGAAGCAGTGTGGGGTTATTTGTCTTAAGATGAAAAATGCAAACTTATAAGTAGGCTTAGATGGTTCTGTGGTAATATTGATATCAATGTTACCTATATGCTACCTATACTTTTAATTTCATGGAATGATCCAAAGTATTTCCAGGAACAATGAACCCAGCCAGTGCTGGTCACATTCATTTGACAACTAAAAGCGAGTTACTCTTTAGGTACTTCTAAAACTGCCAAGTTTATCATTTATTAATTTCATGACCCAGTTAATTAATTTTCATACCTCATTGAGATGCAACCTCAGGCCATGTATTCAAGACATTTTTCTCTTGATAACTGTTGGTTATTATCTCAGCTGCCCAGTCATTTCAGTCACGTTGGAGTTAATATGAGTTTAGCTCAGACTTGCTACATTGGTACCCATATACATTAGTCAGGTTGGATTAAAATTCAGTAAAAATCTTTGCTTGACTAGACAGTAGCAACCTTGTGAGGACGAAGACATGAATCGATGTGTATGGAATATTTCAAGTCATTCCATTAGTTCTACAGAATTTGCTATGTAAAGTTTATGGTTTAAACTTCTTTCTTTTTTTGTAAGTAAAGCTTTTTTTTTATGTTTATTTCTTTATTTTGAGTGAGAGAGAGAGCATATGTGCATGCAAGCAAGGGAGGGGCAGAAAGAGAGAGAGAGAAAGAATCCCAAGCAGGCTCCCATTTCAGCACACAGAGCCCAGTGCAGGGCTTGATCTCACAAAGTGAGATCATGACCTGAGCTGAAATCAAGAGTTGGATACTCAACCAACTGCGCCACTCACATGTTCCTCAACTTATTTCAAATAAAATTTTTTATTCAATATAATATGTTTTGAATTTGTAATATTAGCATATGAATTCCATTTATTACTGTCCCTGATATATAAGATATTAATTGATGAAAAAAAATACCTCAAACAATTTGAAATAGTACTCCTTGAAGGTTCCCTGAAGGTTCACCGGAAATAGCCTACAGCAAGTCTCTAAAGACTTTCCTGGGGAAATAAATGATAGTTATCTCTCACAGGTTTGTAATCAGAATGTTTCCAAAGTAAGTATAATCAATAATCATGTAGTCCTCCTAGGAACAAAATGCATTGTTAAATACCCTCTGATTCCAGAAAGTCTCCTTCTATTATTTCTATAATGCCACATTCTTGCATGGCTAAGTAATGTCATTTTACTTCAAATGTATGACTTTTTTCCTGACCATATGTGATTGCTATGGGCAATAGTCAGTGTTGAATGTTGAAAAGAGAATGACAATTGGAATCAGATAAACCTAGGATGAAATCCTAGCTCCACTAATGTCTCATTGTATAAATCATCATTGAGTTCTGTAGTTTTTGAATTACCTAATATGCGTGGATTATTTCAAGGATTAAATAATCGAAGTTTTAAGGCTTATAAAACCAATGCAGTACATATTTAAACTCGATATATTTTTTCACTTTTATTTATTTATTTTTGTTTATTTATTTATTTTGAGAGAGAGAGTGAGAGAGAGTGAGTGCTAGTGGGGGGAGGGGCAGAGGGCGACGGAGAGAGAGAATCTCAACCAGGCTTCACACTGTCATCACGGATCCCAACACAGGTTTGAACCCATGAGCCATGAGATCGTGACCTGAGCAGAAAACAGGAGTCAGATGTTTAACTGACTGAGCCACCCAGGCATCTCAAAACTCAATATGTGTTTTTTAATCCTATGATAGTTCCCTTGTTCTCCTATAATTGGTATGACTCGACCTCCCCTAAAAATTTCATATGGTCCAGTTCTTGAATTATATGCTTTCAATGTCCACTTTCTGAGATCTTGCTGCCTCTATTCTTACTGCATGGGTCAATCTTTCTAAGTGACCAGATGATTATCATAGGCAAGTTGGCCTAAGTGGCTCAATACAAAAAGTAAACATTATATCAAGTCCTCAAGAGAAAAAAAAAAATAAAAAAAAAACAGCATTAAAATAAGCAAATACATTCCATGAAGGTATGGATGGGACAATACTCCAGGAAATCTCAAATATTGTCATCTCTGCAGAGACTATTTTACGTTCCAGAAAATGGCTACCATACCTTAATATCATCACTTTAATAATACTGTCTAATTTGGCCATCATCCCTATTTCTGCAATTATGATCCTTGGCCAGAGAGGCTAGGTGTTATTTTTCTCTTAGGGGATTCCTTTTCCAACATTGCCAAAAAAGCTTGCCACTAACTTTAGGCCTCAGATACACTCACTAATTTTTCTACTGACACAAAAGTTAGCTTTCTCTTAGCATGCATATACGGCCTCTCTTATAAGTATTTTCTATGTAAGTTCACATTCCACGATAAGGTTTTGTCTATATTTAAATATTAACTGTGTTTATGGCCACATCATTAAGTAAGTAAATGAAAATCTTGCACCCCATTCTTCAAATTAGTCTAAAGTTATGGAAATGCTCAATTATGCAAGTTTTTGAAAATGTATTTTGTAACAATCTTGTGAACTACACTGGGTGGGAATCAGGCTGTAAAAACTGCGATTTTTTTCTCCTATGAATTCAAATTACTTTCAGAGCAGGTGATGAACAGACATAAAGAGGAAAGTCCTTCTCCATCAGCAAATGTCTTTAGATAGTCAAACATAATGAGAAATCATGTAAGTACAGCAATTAAGGCAAGTGAGTGGTTTTAATGCTTAATGACTGGTTTTATTTCTAATTGAAGCCAAGGCAGAGTTATTGCTGTAGTATATGCTCCTGGATGACTTTTGACAGATAGATTGTGCTATCTTCTTTTTCTGATAAAATCTGTAGAACATCTTAAATATTTGTTAGATATAAAGATAGGAGAAACAATTTGGTTGGTGATATAGGTAAGAACAAAGCATTCACTTTCCATGACAACTCAATTATCATCATCATCATTGAACTATTCCATTAAAATTTTTTTAACAGTTTATTTATTTTTGAGACAGAGAGAGACAGAGCATGAGCGGGGGAGGGGAAGAGAGAGAGGGAGATACAGAATCCGAAGCAGCTCCAGGCTCTAAGCTATCAGCACATAGCCCGATGCGGGGTTCGACCTTACAGACGGTGAGATCATGACCTGAGCCGAAGTCGGACGCTCAACCTACTGAGCCACCCAGGCACCCCTTTTAAAAAATTTTTGATACAGAAAATCACATAACTATGTAGGGTCAGATAGTTTAACATCCTTTTGGTTGTGGCAAGTGCTCATTTCTATCTGTCTAAAATGCATGTTCAAGGAAAGTTTATGTTTCTTCATTGAGAGTGGCAAAGTGGCCTCCCATTAGCTCATTGGTCTTCGTGCTTTGCTAGAGTTCTCTCTGGTTTCTTCATTAGTATCTTTGGTTTGCCTGAAGCCATGGTACACATTGTTTACTTTATACCTTCTTTTAGAGGATCATTTTTATCCTTACAATGGAAATCATTTGGCGATAGCCAGAGACTCTCAACGTTCAGCTACCAGCCATGTTTGCTTTCTGCGAATAAAGACATTTTGAATTTTACCACACCATATAGTTGTTTTTGGAAATATATTATCTCTGTATCTCTTCTTTCTCTAGCATAGGCTATTCAATTGTTTCACAAATATTTATGGACTGCCTCCTGTGGGTCAGCAATTGTTATAGACATTTGGCCAATATAAACGAAGACTATGCTATAATATCTTTCTCTGAAGCTTATGCCTCAAGTTTGACTGGGGCAGCACTGATGCTCTGGTTTTCGTATAAAATATATATTTTTATTCTACAATGAATTTTGTGGTTCTTTGGTGCTGGGGATATAGCAGTGAAATAATACAGACATGAGTTTTATTGTAATAGGGTTAACTTTCTAGTTTTTCTTAAATGAAGTATTGGTGGAAGATAATTGGCAAATAAAAATATAGTAGAAAAGGACAATTTCAGTTAATTATAAATAATACGTTGAAGATAAAAGAATGGGCAAATTATTGGTAAAACAGAGAATGACCATGTACAAAAAAGAAAAAAATAACTGACAGAACATTTTAGGCCTTACTCAAGAAGTAAGCAAACACCTCATTCATGAGAAAGAGATATTCAGGAAAATGACTTAGGCAAAGAATTAGAGCCCAAGAAACAGCCAGGGACATGGTATGGCCTGTCCACATTAAATAAGAGAGAATGTGGTATAAGAAAAGCAACACATTTTTATTTCTTTTTATTTTTTTTAGTTTTTAAATGCTTATTCTATTTTTTTTTTTTTTGAGAGAGAGACAGACAGACAGACAGACAGAGTGCAAGTAGGGGAGGGGCAGAGAGAGAGGGAGACACAGAAGCTGAAGAAGGCTCCAGGTTCTGAACTGTCAGCACAGAGCCCGACATAGGGCTTGAACGCATGAACCACAAGATCATGACCTGATCTCAATGTCCAAAGGTGGACATTAATCGACTGAGCCACCCAGGCACCCCTGCAACACATTTCTAAAAGGTCCCTTTTGGCTTTGGTGTGAAGAACTGATTAGAGGAAACGAAGTGTGAAAGCAGGGAGGCCAGTGAAAAGGCTCTTCCACTTTTCCAGAAGACAGGGTGGTCATGGGGATAAGTGTGTAAGAGTGGAAATAAAGTAGAGAAGAGATCATGATGATTTTAATGGTGAAATCAGGACCTGTTGGTAGACTGGAAGGTGTATAAGGTGTTGGAGAAAGAAAGCAACTGAAGACAGTTCCTTTGAGTGTGTGTGTGTGTGTGTGTGTGTGTGCGCATGTTTGTGTGTTGGTGGTGGTAGTTTCTTGAAATGGGGAATATCAGTGATAAAATATTTTAGGGATAAAGTCAATGAGTTAGTTTTGAACATATTTATTTTAAGATTCCTCTTAGACTTCTCTGGAAGTCTACATGATATGTATCGTGTCTATCTATCTTTCAGGAAAAAAAATATTGCAGTGGTAATGTAAATTTCACAGTTACCCACACATAGACAGTCACTATGTAATCATTAACCCAGGAGAATTTTAGATCAGAAAAGGAAACAAAGAAATGTCCTGAGAACTTCTTGAGAAATCTAAAAGTGAGACGTTAAGTATAGAAGGAGATGTCTGTCCATAATTTGCAGATGGCTTCTTCATTAATTACCCAGTGAACTTCAAATATGTAATTGTAAAATACAATAGCCATGACAACACAACCCAATTGATATTTCTAGGTTTTTCACACCATATTTCACCATACTGGATAATGCCTTAATTATGGTATTCTTTTTTCCTGTTGCATATATTCTGTCCATGATATTATGTTACCTGGAATTCTCTTCTCAAAAACCTTCACTTAAAACTACCTTCTTATTTTTCAAGATCCAGGTCAAATTCAATCTTATCATGAAATTTGCATGATCATCACCAGTTATTATAATGTTATAGTTTTGTTTTAATATATGTGTAATACAGAAATTATAAAATGTATTTATAACTATTTATTTTTATTTATTTCCCTAATAGATTATGACCTGCTAAAATTAAGTGATTCTATGTTATTCATCTTTGATCTGCAGAATGCAGATTAGTACTGGTACAGTCCAGGTACCTTGTGTGAGAAATTATTGCTCAGATAGAAGTAACATTTTTGGAGGTTTGTGTTCTTTACAATAGTCTTTAATATTGAATATATGTTCTTATTATACACCAAATAATTTTATGTGTGTCAAAACTTGATTTATCACAAAGCTATTACTGTCATGTGGTTTTGTATCTCTTAAATCATAGGATTCAATTGAAATTATTAAGCTTTGATGATTTAAAATAATTATAGCACAGCTCTGTGCAAACAGTTTTCCTTATTGAACAGAATTGAATTTAAATATAACTTGCATTGATAATATGCTTTAAAACAATGAGAATGAAGATGAAGGTCACTATATACTGAGCAAATGAAACATAAGAATTCTGGGGAAGACTGATCTGAGTTAATAAGCATTTCAAGTTATATCATACTTTATACCCTATAATTGTATTATCTTCTGGAATAAATTTTTAATTGATATCAACTAACTCTGGATATTTGATGAGTAGAAAAAAATGATCAGACCAACTAGTTTCATAAAGATATGGTTTTCCAATGTGCTTTAATATCTTTGCGATTAAGTGTTTTGAAAATTGCTTTGAATTTCCATACTTGAAAAAATACTTTTGGTATCAACCAAAAGTTGATATATATGATATATATATATATGATATATATAAAGTTGATGATATGATTCATCATTATAGTAAGCTTAAATTAAGGAAAGAAAAATATCATAATACTCCACCAAGTCATTATAAAATCTACATGATGTAAATGCTGATCAATGTTATTCAATTAAATGGCATGTAAACAACCACAGAAGCACTATACATCCCTCACAATTATTTTATTTGCTTATTTTGCATGCCAAAGTGTCAAATAAATGTATCGGTCATGGAAATCTTTATTCATTGGAAAGAATTAATATTTTCTTATCATAATGTGGGAAACATGGAAATAAACGCCAAATAATCCTGATTAGAATGAGGATGGTGACAATGATGATGACAATGAAGATGATGACTACCATGATAATAAGATACAACTCTCTAGTTTGAGTCTACTGGGACCTAGAACAAGTATTGGATACAGGTAGATGAGTCAAGAAAAAGTAAGAGTAAAGAAGCAGAAATAGGGTATAAAGAGAAATGATGAGATAAAGAAGGAGGAAAGATGAGAGCCGATGTTATTACTGACCTGTGGCCAGCTGAGGCTCAATCCCACTGTAGGCCCTGTGAGGAATTGTGTAGAATATGCCACACAACTGGACTTCCAAAGTAGGAAAGATGGAGTTGCACCTGGGCTAATCTCTCTACTCTTATGTTCACCCCATCCCCATTCTTTGGGTCTTCCCTGAGGGTAGTACACCTGAGCAAGCTTCCTTTCACAGGGAACACAGAGATAGGAAAGTTGAAAGTCTCAGCAGGCCTATGATGTGAGACACTAGTGGAAAGATTAGGAACTCTCGACTACAAATGGAGCTGAAATATGTTGTAGGTCAAAGGTACAAGCATTATTTGCTATAATTACCTATTAAGATGATGATGATGATGATGATGATGATGACAATGACATATAAGATTTGTGGAAACTAAATTTATGGAAAGCTTAGTAACTTGGTTAAGTTTACAGAACTAGAAAACAGTGGAACAGGGATTCAAACTCTGGCCTCAGTTTCTAAAGCCAGTGTTTCTAGCTACGACACTATACTTTTGCTTTGTCTTGATTGTTTTGTTTTGTTCTGTTTTGTTTTGTTTTAATGTCTAATGAGGACAAAGGCGGATGAAAATGGCAATGACTGAATCAACATGGCACTAACTTCTGCAGTCTTAAGACTATGTAATTAATCACTTAAAACTACAGGGGATATATCTCAGTAATTATTCACCATGTTATTGGCTATGTATTTTCTGGATTCTAGTATTTCCCAAGTTTAGAAAATTACATGTGATCATCATTATTTCCCCCAGGAATATTACCTGCAGAGGATTTATTTGATGTCCTAAATTAAAGCGCAAGCCATAGAGAGATAATTTATAAGATAGACTTTACAGAGTAGTATATTACCATTTCTCCATTGCAAATCATAATTCCAGTATGTAGGCTAATGAGCCATTCAGAGGTTAAGTATGTCTTGGTTAAATTGACAAAACTTTTTTGCAATCATATGCCTTGATACTGCCTCATTAAATGCTGAAATTCTAATTCCTCCATGTATTCTAATCTTTGTTTATATAAAACTAGTTTCAATAAAATATGGTATTAATAAAGGCACAAATAACTATAAGAATTGAAATTAGATACAGAATTATATTGCAGTAGCGGGAAAGAAATATGTTTTAAGAAGCTTTATTACAATTAAGCTGATTTACTAAACCCTTGAAATTAGGATGGTTAACCTAAAAGGAAGCATAAAATTCCTCTTTTGCACCTTCAAGTTAAAGCCAGTGCAAATCCCTTGACAATTTTAACATTCAACTCTTTTCTTTCTCTGAAGGCAATAAGGTTCCTTCCTTCCTTCCTTCCTTCCTTCCTTCCTTCCTTCCTTCCTTCCTCTCTCCCTCCCTTCTTCCCTCACTCTCTCCCTTTCTTCCTTTCTCTTTTCTTTCTTTTTATTTCTCTTCCTTTTTTTTATCATTCTTAAACACATAGTCAAGTATTAGAAACACATAGTCAAGATATAGAAAGTCTGGCATGAAAAAAGTTAAAATAAATAAATGAAAGTGGATACACTCTTCACCATCACCAAAACGCTCACTGGTTAAAACAAAACTAGAAATAGAAACAAAAACAATTTTTTCGCTCCAAAAGCTCTAACATTTTATTTTTTATTCTCCTCGTCACAGGCTCATGATTGCAAAATTGAGAGAAGAGTGGAAGAGAGGAAATGGGATGTCTGTTTTTGTTTCTTTCTCAGGATAAATTCTAATATTGTGCACCTCTAATCCTTTCCCACTTCTTTGAGGCTACAGCATTCATTGTTAAATTTTATATATATTTTTTAACCAACTGGTTGTTTCTTTCTTCATCTTTCTCCATTATTATTACCTTATCCACTCATGGGTTCACATGAGTGATTAAAAGCCCCACTTTTATGCCGAGAAAGTACTTTAGGCAAACTGAACATGAAATGTCAGAATTTGTGATTGAGCTGGCAGCTGCTATACCCCAAGCAGCATGCTATTTATCTTTTTAAAAATTTTTTTAAATGAGTCAAATTTAGATACTGTGATACATGGAAAGAGTAAGAATGTGTCTAACACACACACACACACACACACACATACACACACATACATACACAATCTAACTTACCTTCTAATAATTATTTGTTTTCTGTGTGTGTTAGACCAGCATAAAAAATGAATAACTGAGCAGAAGAAAACATTTATTTGATCTTACTCATTAAGATGCTCCCTGGAGTTTCATCAAAGGCAGTGAAGACAATCTCTGCCAGTGTGATAGAATTAAGGCAGGGGAATCAAATGTATCTTTTCTTGATCTTGTGATGTCCAATAAGGGCAAGACAGAGTGCTTTGCTCATCGTGAGTGCTGAGTACCAACTGGATTTTAATCTATTTAAATCATTTCAGATTATATGATATTCATTCACTGACTACTTGTCTTATCCCTTTACATGCCAGGGTGAAAATATTTCAACAAATATTGAACAGAGTTTAGTAATATCTTCTTCACATCGAATGACATGGGTAGGCTAAGAATTTTCTTCTGATAATTAATGAAAAAATGTTACTATACTCTTGAATCATATTAAAGGCAAATGGAAAAGTCAAATTGCCTTTGACGAGATATTTGTCAGAAAGTTTTTTGTATATACCTTATACCAAAAGTTTTTTTCCCTATTTTTAGAATGAAAATTCTGTTATCTCCATATTACTTATTTTCTATATGGCAATCACTACATACAGAAATAACACAATACATACAGAAATAAGACAGTGCCTATATCCAATGGGCAGCAAGTCTTTTGGGGAGATATCCGCAATATTGTGCCACAAAGTTTATGCAACAAACAGACCATTATGAGGACACAGGAGGGGGCTTATGTTGTTTTGTCTCCTTGTTGTTGTCACAAGAATTTCATCAGTCTTTCAGTAAACATTTACTGAAAACCCACAGTATTTTCAGGCATTTTACTAAATATTTTGTGTAAACTTTGTAAGAACACCTTTCATGACAGAAACATACATTCTAGCTAGGAAAACAAGTAAACATCATAATAGTGATCTGTTCTGTAGGATAATAAGCGACATATAACATGGTCCTGAGGAAATACAGATTACTTTCATATTTTGGGTAAGGTCTTGGAGAATAATACTGAAGTCAGATACTGAGGGAAAAATTGTATTCAATAGAAGGAGAAATTAAGTGACAGATTGAAGGAATGTGAACTAAAACAAAGATCCTTATCATCTTGGTTGGAGATGGATCCCAAAATAGTTTTTTTATGAACTTTAACCAGGTAGTGATGAATCTACAAAGTTGGGTCTTTTTCCTCATGGAAATAAGCTAACCAGCCAATTTCTTTTTTAAAAAAAATATTTATTTTTGAGAGAGAGTGAGAGACAGAGTGTGAGCAGGGTAGGGGCAAAGAGAGAGGGAGACACGGAATCTGAAGCAGGCTCCAGGCTCTGAGCTGTCAGCACAGAGTCCGATGCAGGGCTTGAACTCATGAGCCATGAGATCATGACCTGAGCTGAAGTCGGCTACTCAACTGGCTGAGCCACCCAGGCGCCCCCTAATTTGGGTGAAATACAGGACTTGCATCTTAGGACTATTTGTCACAGGAAACACTGACAATTCTTCATCCCAAACGCTGACAAGGTGGAATCACAGCAACATCCCAAGTAGGAGTCCAGGGAGAATGCCATGAATGGGATCATGGACTGAGTCAAACAGGAAGGAGCGAGTCCTCAACAGGGACTAACAGGTTTTGGGCACTGGAATTAAGGCTCTAGCAAAAATGTCTCTGTTTTAAACATCAGAACCAGAATAAAATTGGCTCCAGGATAATAATAAAAAAAAACATAAGAATTGAGGACTCTTTAGCCGAGAGCTTTTGAAATAATAAAAACTTAATAAAGCAAAACACTACAGTAAATCGTCTATTAATAAAAGCCCAGCTGAACCAAAGACAATGGGTGTGCATCTAGATATAGAGACATATTTATATGACAGCATAAGTCATAAATTGATACAGTAAATTTGTCAATATCACCCCCTTGCATTTCTTTATACGTTATAGATTTAGATATAGATCTGCTGCCATGGATTGAGTATTTGTGTTTCCTCAAATTTCATATGTTGAAACCTTAATCCCCAGTGTGATGGTGCTGGGAGGTAGGCCCTTTGGGTGACAATTATGTTAAGATGAGTTCATGAGGATGGGATCCCTCTGTGGGATTAATATCCTTACAAGAAGAGACCAGAGCTCTCTGTTTCTCCCATGCACTCCCCGAGGAAAGGTCGGATGAGGACAGAAAACAAATGTCGTCAAACCAAGAATCTACTTTGATCTTGGACTTTCCAGCCTTCAAAACTGTGAGAAATGAATGTTTGTTGTTTATGCCACCCAGTCTATGGTATTTTGAAATAACAGCCCAAACTGATAAATATAGAAGTTGGCACTGAGAAGTGGGGTGCTGTAACAAATACCTAAAAATGTGAAAATGGCTTCAAAGCTGAATAATGAGCAGAGGCTTAAAGAGTCTCGTGGTGCATGCTAGAAAAAACTGAGGTTGCCATGAACATGGGACTGCCAGTTCCAGTCAGCAGAAAGAAAAGAGGAGAGCTATAGAGAAAACGTCCATCTTCCTGTAGAGAACCTGTAAATAGCCATGTACAGAACATTGGTAGAAATAGAGACCTTATGGGTGATTCTGCTGAGATCTCAGATGGACCTGAGGAACATGTTATTAGACAAAGAATGAAAGTCAATCCTCACCATAGAGTGGCAAAGAGTTTGACTTAATTGTGTTTTAGTGTTTTATGGAAGAGAGAACTTGCAAGCGATAGAAGTGAATCTTTCACTGAGAAGAATTCTAAAAAAAGTTTTGAAGGAGGTGCTAGGCCCCCCTGATTGATTGCTTAGTATAAAATGCCAGAAGAGAGAAATGAGTTTAAGAAGGACTTTTTCAGCAAAAAGGAATCAGAACTTAAAGATTTGGAAAAATTTCAGTCTATCCTACCACACACACACACACACACACACGCACGCACGCGCGCACAGAGAGAGAGAGACAGAGAGACAGAGAGAAAGTGTGCTCTTAGGAGAACACATAGGTGTGGCCTAGTAACCATCTGATAAGCAGGTTATTATGGGTGTGTACCAGGGACTGAGTCAGACACTTCATCAGGAGCCTGCCAGTTTTTGAATTGAAGGGGGCAGACATTCTATGGACCGAAAGAAGACTATGGGACTCAGACTCAGCAGGACCTGAAGCTAAACTATTCTATTCTGCTGTAACTTGTACCGTTCTTCAAGAAAAGGGAGCAATGGGCCCCCAAGGTGGCTCCAAGGTGATCAGGGCCACTGCCTCTGTTAAAAGGCCAAGTGGACTTTGACCAAAGACTTGGGGGTTGGGCTAACCTCACTATGAATCACCCAGATTTGGTTTAGATGACATTCAGCTGAGATTTGGAATTGGGACTTTAGAGTTCATGCTGGAACAAGTTAAGATGTGTGGGGGCTATTGGGGTGGAATGAATGTATATTGCAGGCAAAAAGTTTGTGCCTTGTTGGGGGGAGAGGCAGGGGCAGAATGCTATAGACTGAATGTGAACCCCCATAGGGCTTCATATGCTGAAGCTCTAATCTCTATTGTGATGTATTTGGAGGGAGAGACTTTGGGAAATAATTTGGTTTAGATGCCATGAGAAAATTGAGCCCCCCCCCCCAATGAGATAGTGTCCTTCTAAGAAGAGGAAGAGACCAGAGTCCCCCCCCCCTTCCTCTCTGCCACATGAGAATACAGCAGAAAGGCATCCATAACCTGGAAGAGGGTTTTCATCAGAATCTACAGATGTCTTGATCTTAGACTTCAGAAGTGAGAAATAAATGTCTGTCATTTAAGCCACTGGGTTTATGGTATTTTGTTACAATAGCCCAGCCTAAGCTAAGGAATATACCTAAAATATACAGTTTGATTTGCATGTCTCAAATTTTATGTAAGTGGTATAACACTCTATCTCAGTACTGCTCAATAGAAATTTTTGTAATAATAAAAATGTTCTATATTTGTGCTGTCTCATACAGTAGCTACTAGTCACATGTGCTTATTGAGAATTTTGAAATGTGGCTAGGGAAACTGATGGGCTGAATTTTAAATTGTATTTTCTTCAGGTTAATTATATATATTTAAATAACCAAATGCAGCTAGTGGCCAACCACAGTGAACAATACAGTTTGCATAATCTTATGTAACTTTTTAAAAAAATTTTAATCTTGGGAGAAGACATGTGTCTTATTTTTCATTACTGCAATGTCTTCCAGCTTGTTATTGGTTCCATGCGTTGAATAACATCAATATTATTATACCTCTTAGTAGTATGCTTATTTCATACACTAATTTGGACCAAGTTCTTCATATTTGGACCATACCTGTTTTTATCTTACTATGTCCTAGAGACAACTTAATATTCCTATATTCTATGCATAGTAGTTCATAGCCTCAAGTGAGCAAAGTCTCAGGAACACTCTTTTTTTTTTTAATTTTTTAACGTTTATTTATTTTTGAGACAGAGAGAGACAGAGCATGAACGTGGGAGGGTCAGAGAGAGGGAGACACAGAATCTGAAATAGGCTCCAGGCTCTGAGCTGTCAGCACAGAGCCTGACGCGGGGCTCGAACTCACGGACCGCGAGATCATGACCTGAGCCGAAGTCGGCCGCTTAACCGACTGAGCCACCCAGGCGCCCCTCAGGAACACTCTTTAAGAACCTCATTGACATCTGGCAATCTGCTTACTTAAATATATACCCTCCTGCTCAAGGCCTTCAGGGGAGTTGCTATTCTGGGCTGTTCTTTAACTGGCTTGCTGGGTTTTTTATACTGTTATACTGATTGTTATACTGGTTATTATACTGATACTAGGTCATCTTCCTGGTTTACTTACTTACTTACTTTATTTATTGATTGATTTATTGATTTATTACATGTGTCTTAGTACTTTACTCTCTTAGTAAACTGTGGGTAAATTTTCTGAATCTGTCAAGTGAAAAAAAAAAGTCTCTTTTCCTTTCCCATGTTTGGTTAATATCTTGACTAATTGGAGTCATGTCCTTCATTTGTGGAAGGTGTTGCTTCATTGTTTCATTCCGTGGAAGGTGTTGCTTCATTGTTTTCGCCCATCAAGCAGGTTTAATCTCTCTGATGTCAGTCTGATGCATATTGGTTTGCTAGTAAACTTGTTTACTTTCTAGAAGCGTTTTGGATTTTTATGTATCTCATTTTCTGAAATTTCACCTGGGGTTTACCTATCTATACACTTTCTCATTGCATCTAACCAGGTAGATGCAGGTACTTACCTTACCAGGTACTTTCAATTTGAAGCTTTGTGTTTTTCTTCAACTCCGGAAATTTTCTTATACTAACATGTAACATCTGCTTTTTAAAAAGTATTTGTATGTACTCTTTTGCAGATTGCTTCAAAGACATTTCTCCTTTTTTTATCTTGTATTTTATTTTAATTTTATATTTCAGAATTTCTCAAATATTTGGCAATTATCATAAATTCATTTACTTTTAAGAACAAAGAGAGATGACTATATTCCATATATGTCATCATATTTTGTCAACTTTCAGATTTCCTTTAGGATGATAGTCTAAGATGCTGACCACTATGCTTGGATACAGAATGACAGTCAGGTTGTTTATAGGTAAGCCTAAATTAGTTTTCCAGTCTCTCGCAGAAAATTATTTGAATTTTTTTTTTAGATAAGCAAGCTGAACTTTCCTTCAGAGTTAAGTGTTAAATTGTCGAACTGTTCTGTTTGGGGACCTCTATTGGAAGTAGGGACAGAGGTGGTCACAACTCAGTATGTAGTCTTTCTACTAAATCTCCCTGTGTCTTACCATGTGTTGTGTGAAGCACCAAAAGAATGAGAACAGGCATGGGGTTTTAGTCTTCAGCAAAGGAACAGAGATACATGACTCTCTATACTGAGAGATCCTTCTTTAATTGAAGAGGGTACCAACATAGGTCAAGTTCAACATCCAGAGCAATGTAATTTATGGTAAACAAGAGAGTAAGCAAAAGCTAATCAGATTATCCCATTTGAAGATTATCCCATTTCCAGAGTGGTAGAGGTTGTGGGGGTAATTATTTTGAACAGGGAAGTCATTTCTTATTCACCACTCTGGCGAGAATTCAAATAGAATCAGACCCTCAAAGGCAGTATAAAACTAGAGTGAGGCATCGTAGAGTGCTGTGGATAGAGTACATATGACCAAGAGTTGAGTAGAGAATATTACTCTAAGAAAAATGACAGAGTGAGCACACACATTTTCTTTCCTCCCTTCCTCAAAAGCAAAGATTTACACAAGGCACTGACTGCAGGAAGGAGGTTCGATATCGGCAGAGGAAGATTTAGATGGATTACTGAAGGTCGAATGGCAGATACAGCAACTCAGAGTTTACAGAAGAAAATGTTGAAGTGGTTATGTGAGTTGTTCATTTTTCATATGGAAGCATTATTTTCATGTTATGTATCCCTCAATTCCTCCCTTCTTCATATTGACCTAGTCAGTATAAACTAAGCAAGTGTGAGGAAAGTGTTACTACTCAGGCTGATAGACTAGATGATTAATCTTGCAGCAGTTGAGTGGGTTGGCCAGCTTTACTCAATTTTCCCATAATTCTATGTTCAGTAGAGGATTTGATCCAAAATAAAGTTTAAAAAAAAATGTATATTTAATTTGTCCAACTCTGGGGCCCCCAAAATATGAGTTATATTCCCAAAGTAAAATTGTTATCATTTTGGCAGGGAAAGGGTTATTAGCCTTCTCACTTATGCTCTTCTGATACAACCTAATGTGAATTCCACTCGGCACGTTCTGACCAGAAGTTAGACAGTAGTAAGGTCAGAGAATAATTGTAAGAACAAAATTGGTATGCCTTGTATATACTTATAAACATAAATGATACAAAGCAAAATATCAAGAGTCTACAAATAGGACAAATAACACAGAGGAAAAACAACTTATCCAGGACTCCCAGGAAAGTAGAAAATCAATGATTATTTTCAATGAGATTCTATTTGCTTTTATAATATAATCTGGGCTAAAAATAAATAGGGGAAAAGCAGAAATTAAATGATAATTGATGAAAGAAAATATTCCATACAAAGGATAAAAGAAACATTCCAGAAGAGGGCAAAGGGGGGGAGGAGAAGAAAAAATTCCAAAAAAATAAAACTAAATGGATATTGCAGAATTGCAAATTGATCCAGCAGAGCCAAAACAAACAAAATAAAGAAAATTTTCATATGCTTTCTAGTAGTACAAAATACTTTTTAATGGAGAGAAAAACACATTATTTGTTTTTAAAAATGAGGAGAAAGTAAACTTATTTAGAGGGCAAAAGCTTACCCAAGACCAACTTCAATGAAAAATAATAATGATAAAAAAAAATACAAACCCAAACAAATACTCATGGTATTCCCTGACATCTAAGATAAAGAGAAGATTACAAAAAGCCCCTAGAAATCATGAATATAGCTAAATTAAGTCAATTGATGGCCAGAATTACCTTAAACTATTTATTTAAAAAAAGAATATTAAAACATGAGATATCAAGGCATTATCTTAATACTTATCAGAACATTATTTAAAATATAGAATTATATATTCATCCAACATAGCAATATAGTATGATGATAAAAAGAAGACTTTATTTTATCATGGGAAAACTCAGTAAATCTTTCTTATAATTTTGTGAAAAATTGCCTGAGAATGCACTCAGTAAAAAAACAAAACAAAACAAAAAAACAAAACAAAAAACAATTCAAGAAGGAAGAAGCTTGGACTTCAAGAAGAATGGAACTAACCCTAATGTGCAATGAAAATAAACTCTAGAATGAAATTAGAACTTAAAAACATTTAGAAATGTTTTAAAATGTCATGATTGTAAAGAAGTGTAATGAAAATAATAGAGAAAGATATTGAGCATAGAGGAGATATTGAATTTAGAGATGATTCTTCATAAGAAGCAACCACCCAAACCTCAGTGTCATCGCACACAAATATTTATTTTTACTCACAAACCTAGAGTCCACTGGATCATTTTTCTGGTAATGACTAGGCTCCTTTGGACAACTGTGGCTCAAGTAGTCATTTTTTCTGATCTTGGTTCAGCCCACTTAAATATCGGGGGTTGACCATAAGCTGGTCAGATATAGTGCCAGCTGGACAACTGAGCTCTTCTCCACAAGGTCCTCCCTATCTAGCCTGTTTGCCAGACTTATTCTCATGATGAATTTCTTGTCCAAAAGAAAGATCAGGGGTGCACAAGAACTTGAGATCTAGATTCCCACCTGGCACACCACAAATTCTACCACATTCCATTGACCATAGCAAGTCCAGACCAGATTCATGATTTGGGGGGGGGGGGGGCGTGTATATACCATCTCCTGACAAGAGTAACCACAAATTCACATTACTAAGGGCACTGATCCAGGTTGGGGTGAAGAACTGGGAACATCTCCTATATGTATCAAGCCCCCAAAAATTGGTAAATCTGAAAATACAAATATATCAATTGAGAATAATATGGAAACATTTATGTATAGATGCAGACATGTGCGTATGAGTATCTTATGTAAGAAACTGTATTTTGGGTACCAAAAATTGGGGTAAGTTATGGGTAATGGAAGTATGCTAAATTTCCTACCTTTCATAATAAGTCAATATGTTTTGTGCAAATTAGCCATATTAAGGAATAGGGTTATAAGGAGATTATTTAGAACTACCTAGACAAATATATAATAAATTTTAAACTGGAGAAAGTTTCCTCTGAGTTTAAAGGGAGGGAAAGTGGGAAGCTTAGATTTTGTGCTTGATACAGTACTATGTTATTTGAATAATTATTCTTTGTGTATGGACCTGTAAAATAAAGACTTTTGTAAAACGACTTTTTAAACATAGATAGTGAGCGTATACCACGTATTTGCAAATATGAAATTCTATCACATATGTAGAGAAGAAATAGAACCAGGGCTTGAGGGGAAGCAGGATCAAGCCAAAGCTGTTTCCAGCTGAGTAACCCTTTCCACCTTCCCAAATGGCACATTCATGAGATTACATACGTATTGTCTGTTCCTACTCATTATATTTCACTTAAGTGCGCTACAAGACATGGTATTTTTATAGATATTCGTAGGTGGCATATTGTGTCATTTCCCTTCTCCTTGCTTTTGGCATTCTATTTATCTATTCCTAGTATGAGACGAACGTGAGATTAATGCTTTGTTCTCGACTTTGGTGTATTCCTATCGTATTCAAAGGAGAATACAACAGCTGGCAACTGGGATAGAGTATATTAGATTCTAAAATATAAAACCTTTTACTTATCTTCTAACAGTCTTAGGTTTTATCTTTTTTGGAACACACCCTTGTGACTTTCTTACCTGATTAGAATTCCTGATATAAACATTGTAGGCTTGATTTAATAATGACATCTCAGCCTTTCTAATAATACTTTTCAAGTAATTGATTTTCATTTCTTAGATGATTTATATGTGCTGTTTTCCTTAAAAGCCTGGGGACATTAGAAGTATTGGGCATTGTGTACCTTACTCTCTTATTAGATGTCTAATTACATTGTTTGAAAAAAGTTTTAATCATTGAAAACACCATATAACAAAATTAAGTCAAGGAGACAGTATAAAATATCTAAAAATGTCATGTGACACAAATCCCATTCTTTCTAATATACGTCACCTGATTCATGATATCTAAAATGATAAAGATACTCTTTCTTCTCCACTTACCAGTTTTAGGGTGTTCTCCAAATTGTTATTTTAGTTTTCTTACTTTGGTCTTCATAATCCTGGAGACTGTCTGTAGCTCATGGCCCAAAGCGTACAATTTTGTGTTTATAAAAAGATATTACATGTAATGATTAACCAGGTATCTCCTGCTTAAATATGGTAGCTCACTGTCACAGGCTGAACTGTGTCCCTATAAAATTCTATGTTTTGAAGCCCTAACCCCCCACTATCTCGGAATGTGACTTCATTGGAGATAGAGCCTTTAAAGAGATGATTAAATTAAAATGAAATCTTTGGCGTGGGCCCTAATCCAACTGACTGGTGTCCCAGAGACCAGTGGGACTGATGTGGATCCCCAGACACGGAAAAGAGATGAGTATACAGAAGAAAGACCATGTGAGACACAGTGGGAATGTGGGCATCTGCCGGCAAGGGAGAGAGACCTCAGCAAGAGATCAAACTTGTTGACATCTTGATGTTAGAAAATAGTCTTCAGACTTGTTAGAAAAAAAAAATCTGTTGTTTAACATACCCAGTCTGTGGTATTTTGTTATGGCAGCCCTAGGAAATAATATACTTACCAATGGGAAATCTACCTGCTTCGATTTCCTTAAGGGCCCTGTGCAGGAATATGTACAGTCCAACCTGGCCAGCATATGACTACTAGAGATTTGCTTAGCTAAAAAGTGAGAAGGAATGTGGAAAGAGAAAAATGCCAAAAACAATATTTCTCATTTGTGTAGGAAATAGGTGTTAAGAATACAAAAAATGAGCTTAGTTACTTTTTGCAACTTTATCTTGGTTTCTGGAATAGGAGGTTTTACTTGCATTTTTGTACTGACTCTAAATAAATTCCCACATCTCATCGGGAGTTTAAGAACATTGAGTAATGATCAAATATTTATTTTAAGCTACATTTCACATGAGAGGTTTATTTTGCTCTCTCCTAATATAGCTTTATGCTTCAATTATAATGTAAGCTGTTTTTGTTTTGAATTTTTAACTTTAAAAAATGAACAATGAAAAAAAGGGACAATGTTCATGATCACTGAAATATTTTATTTTGCTAAAAATATACCTGTGGTGCTTCAGCCAAATACATTGTCCTGAGGGTGCTAAAGATTCAGCAAATGTCCAAGCTCAAAATTCTATTGTGATGGTAACTGAATATTATGGAAAACTTCCTGCATTCAGCAACAGCTCAGCAGGAGGGACAGCTAAATTATTTGACGGTTTATGAAAGCAGGAAAAAAATTACTACTAATAATAATCAGGAGGTGTTAGCATGCACACATACACACATCATTAGAAGCACAATGCAGCCAAATAAAAATTAGCAAAGAATAAGTAATAAGCACTATCCTGCTTTCAGATATTTGTTCTGTAATTCCATACATCCACTGTTGGCTTGATTTTGAGTTAAATTCCCTCCTTTCTTGATAATCTTTGAAATTTCCCTCATTGTTTTTCAGAGTAAATTAATTTCTGTAGCCTGCAGCTCTTTTCAGTACCTGAAGAATTAATGATGGTATTGGCGTAGGTCAGCCTAAATTTTACCAGTTGTATGACACAAAATACTTTTGCTATTCAAGTATGCACTGTTTGTAGGTCTGACTCTATTTCCTTATGTTTGTTAATAATATTGATTTAACAAATTATATCTGTTAAAGAGACAGCACAGATTATGTATCAATTCGGCTCAATTCAAGTGACATTTCTTGAGCACTGATTAAGAGCATGGGTACCAAAAATACAAAAAAAAAAATAGAGATATGTTCCTGTTTTTAAAGATTCTCTACTAAAAGGGATAACTAAATATATTAATGCAATGCCAAATTATTCAGTGTTTGTATAGTTTTAGAGGAGGGCTGAACTAGTTTTTATCTTTGCTTACTGTATTTTTCTGCAGAAAAATTATAAATCTCAATTATCAAATTGACCATGTGAATTTTAGAATACATAAAGATGAAGCACTATTTTCAAGCTTCAAGGTGGTTGCAAACATTTCTTTATATGTAACGTATTAATCAAAGACATGAAAATAATCTTTTATAGTCTACCATATACTCCCGGTACTTCTTAGAACACAGTCTTCAATGAATGATTAATTAGTTCCCTCTGGCCATTTTCATGCGACGTGTTAACCTTTGAGTCACTGTGAGTAGTCAGAATAAACAGAAATGAATCTCAAAGACCATTAGCTAAAACTCCAATCCACCATGAGTCTCTTCTAAATTTCCCTATCAAATTGTCATCTAGCCTATGCTTGAGAATCTCCCACATCAGGACTCTTCAAGCATATCATTAAATTAATGAACAACTCTAACATTGGAAAGGTCCTCCCTAATTGACTTGACAACGGCCTGCTCTTCATTTCCAGCCTCTGTTCCCAATGCTGCCTTATGAAGATACCATATGGTTTCACTCTTATGTGGATCCTGAGAAACTTAACAGAAACCCATGGGGGAGGGGAAGGGAAAAAAAAGAGGTTAGAGTGGAAGAGAGCCAAAGCATAAGAGACTCTTTAAAACTGAGAACAAACTGAGGGTTGATGGGGGGTGGGAGGGAGGAGAGGGTGGGGGATGGGTATTGAGGAAGGCACCTTTTGGGATGAGCACTGGGTGTTGTATGGAAATCAATTTGACAATAAACTTCATATATTGAAAAAAAAATAAAAAATAAGGCAGTTGTTTCCTGCAAATGCCAGCCTTTTCCTTCAAAAGCTATCATCCCCCTATTTTGCCTCCTCTAATTCACATTAGACAATCCATGCATCCTTTTTGTTTTCTTTCCTTAGTCATTCCACCACACTCCTTCCTAGTGTGGATATACAGTCTCGATTTTCCCTACTTGACATGCAAAAAGCATGATGACGTACCGGTAGCAATAAGGTTTACTGTGAATACCTCAGTAGTGGGGAAACATTGAAAAGCACATCATCACCCAAGCTCTCAATGACCCACAAAAATGAAACCCTGGGTCAAGCACATAATAGAAAGTGCTCCAACAGAGCACAGTTTTATGTGGAAGTTGGCATTAATTCAGAGGATCACCCATCAACTCTGTAAAAAGGGGCTTAGATATTAGCTAAAGAGCTTCACATTATCAGTGTTGCTGGACTCAGCTGAGAGACCTTGCCACCCTCTGTGGGGCTGGCTCAGTCTTATGACCCAGCTTTTCTACTAAATGCCACCCAGCCACCAATATCATTTAAGAGACCAAGGCTTGCAGTTCTAGGTTCCCCTAGACTTGAACAAATATTCCAAATTAAGTCCAAATAAGTAGATCAATCTCCTGTGATCTGGAAGTCATTTTTTACCATTAATTCTGCGTTGACTAATTTTTAGTCTCTGTGTCATTCTGCTCTCTCAAATTGAGGTTTGCATACCCTTAAGTACCCTTAAGTTTACACCACTTCCATTTTACATATATTATTTTAGTATAACTGCAATTACCTAAAGTTAAATGTTTTTTAAATATTCATGACCTGGATTTCAGAAATTTACCAATTTAACTGTTTCACAAGCTAAGTACCTATTTGTGGGTTTTACTCTTCCTGATATCTGTTCCATTCCTTCCACCAGCTTTTATCAGGAACCTGCTATTTTACTGGCATTGAGAAATATTGCAGCCCTTGACCTACAGTGGAACTTCTATCTATACTATTATATATTATCTATTCTATTCTATTATGAGCCGAATTATGTGCCCCCCCCCCGCCGCAATACTCACATGTTGAAGCTTAACCACCATGTGACTGTAAGCAGAGATAAGGCCTCCCAGGAGGTGATCACAGTTAAGTGAGGTCATAAGGGTAGGTCTCTAATGCAATAGCACTAGTGTCTTTAAAAGAAGAGAAAAGGATATCAGAGCTCCCTCTTCCCCCACACTCCCTCTGAGAGGGCACAGAAACGAGGCCATGTGAAGACACTGTGAAAAGGAGTCTATTGCAAACTAGGAAGAGAGGCCTCAAAAGAAACCAACCTGGCTGCTACCTTGATCTTGGACTTCCAGCTTTCAGAACTGTGAGAAGATAAATTTATATCATTTAAGCCACCCATCCAGTCAGTGCTATTCTGTTATGTCAGCCCGAACAGACTAACATACCTACTGACCCACACATAGTATTTCTTATGAAAATTCTTGGAGAGATAACCTTACAAGGAAACAATGAGATAAAGAAAGAAGAATGTAGGGGAAATATTGCACGCCCTAAGAAAAGAGCAGATTTTCATAAAGATAACAAATAATGCACCAAACTTAGCAAGCTGATTGCATTTCACTGGCGTTCCAAGTGAGCTCAAGTGACTCTCTTTTAGAGAGATCATGATCAGATAACACTCCTTGTGTTGCTTAGATCTTATGTTTGCCTCATTTGGAAGAGGATTATGGAATCCAAATTAGAATTAGCAAATAATTAAAATTAGAATTAGCAAATACATTTAAATATACTTAAATAATTTTTTTGATGAAAACTGAAGAGATATTACATGTCAAACCTTCTTTTTCTCACCACATTCAGCTAGAATCGCCAAAGTTTTCTACCTGCAAGCTTATTCACCCAATTGCTCCATAGGTACTGGTTTGGACTTAGAGTATACTTAAAGTCTTAGGCTGGGTTAACTGCATCTACCAAAGACTAGGATTCAATGTGCCTGAAATCATGGAGACTGGATGAACTTTTTCCCATGAACTTTTGCACAGGAATACGAGAGGGGGGGGGGGGGAGAGAGAGAGAGAGAGATGGAAGGAAGGAAGGAAGGTTGGAAGGAAAAATGGAAGGAAGAAAAAAATTTTAAGAAAAAAAAAGAAATAGATCTGCTTTCAAAGTCTAATGCAACTTCTCTGCAACCATTCTGCACCCTCCCTTCCCCCATACCAACAGCCTTGTTAATTTTGGGTATATTAGTTTACAGCCAGACCTATGGTTTCCTTATGGAAATGGCTATATTACTCCAGGGAATCCAGGAGCCTGGGCTCAATACAGTACATGTGTAAAGTAAGAAGTCTATGGATTTAGTAATATTGGTGGTCTAGAATGAACTTCTTCTGGATGATGAGTTATCATAATAGTACATACCAGCATATACTATTTTGATAGGGAATATCATGTGCTTGTAATTAAATTTTAAAGTAATGGCATACAATTATCCAAGGGTTATTGATATTTAGTACCCAAGGTCCAGAACATCCAATATGATCCCTAATTCATATGAATACACCAAATTGCTATGCCAAAAGACAAGGAAATCAATATTGAAATCACCTTGTTACCTCATAAAAAGTGATCCATGTCTTGCTAAAGGCCAGAAGATCTGTTTCCTGCTAGTCAAGAAAGTCTGCTCCTTTCTACTAGGCTTTGAAAGGTTAACTCCATTTGTTATATGGTTATAAAACATTCCACATAGAAATAGAAATCTTTGGCCAGCGGGTCTCTGTATTATCAGGAATCAATGACTAAGCTTCCCACTCCAGTCAAATCAGGCAGTGGGAGTTTCTAGTGGTTCCACCATTCAGTTGTTAGATGGGTTTCACAGGCAAAAAAAAAAAAAAAAAAAAGTCTCCAGAAAAACCATTTAAGTGACCTGCTTTTCTAGTCAGAAGAATAACTATTATCTGCAATAATTACATCATATCATCCTTCCCAGCAGAAACAGATTAGTATCATCAAAAACCATGATTACATCTAAGATTCATAGAACTCTTATCTGGAAAGTCTTTCAAATGTCCAATAACCTTTCTCTTCCTCTCATTACATATTTTTCTGGAATTTAATTAAATCATTATTCTTACTTCTGTCCCTTCTGTGTTTAAAAGAAAAACTTTTGATTTTGGTCTTTGTTGCTTCATGTACAATGGCCTACCACAGTTTTCTCAAGCACTCGTAAAAAAATTCTCCAGGATAAGTGATAAAACAAGCCATTATCAATTCATGCAAAGGTCTCTGGCCATAATGGAATGAAATTAGAAGTAATAACAAAGAGAAATTTGAGAATTTCACAAATATGTAGAAGTTAAACAATGCACTTCTAAAAAAAAGTAACTCAAAAAAGAAATCATAAGAGAAATTAGAAAATAGTTTGCAATGGGTGAAAATGAAAACACAAAATACCAAAACTTAGAGAATGTAGGTAAAGTAGCATTTAAGGAGAAATTCATAGTTGTGACCATTTATAGTAAAGAAAAATTCTTAGATCAATACCCCAAACTTCCACTTTATGCAAGTAGGAAAAAATGAGCAAACTTCTTTAAGACTAGCTTGCTGCCTTAACGTGCAACACCATGCATGTGGAAGCAATGCAATTATTGAGCAGATGAGTAATTAGTGAAACAGAGAATAGGAAAACAATAGAGAAAATTGATTAAGACCAAAAATTGGTTTTTTGAAAGGGTCAACAAAGTTTATAAGTCTTTAGATAGAATGAAATGAAGGGCATTATCACTGATGGTATGCAAATAAAAATCATAATAACAGAATCAGACAACTGTATGCCAATCGTATGCCAACAAATTAGATAACTTAAATGACATGAACTCAATTACAGATATACATACGACTGAAGCTGATTCAAGAAGAATTAGAAAATATGAGCAGAACAGAGAAAATCTGAACTGGCCTCAAACACATAAACAGATTCAGTTAGTAATTATTTTTAGAAATCCCCATAAAAGACAGTCTAAGCCCAGATGGTTCCTTTGGTGAATTTAACCAAACCTTTGATCAAGAATTAATAATATTTCCCAAAATATGTAAAAAAAATATATATATATACGTATATATACATATACACACACACACATATATACACATATATATACATATATATATACCTATATGTGTATATATATATATATATATGAGGAGGTAACCCTTCTAACTCATTCTATGTACCCAGTATGACCCATACCAAACCAGACAAATGAACATGAAACAAATGTACAGGCAGATGTGTCTTATGAAAATGGCACAAAAATACTCAACAAAATGCCGCCAAATGAAATCCAGAGCAACATATGAAAAGGATTATATACCAAATGGGATTTATCTGAGGAATGAAAGGTTGTTTTAGTACTGAAAATCAATAATGTAATATGCACTCTCAATAAAATTAAGGGAGAAGAAAAGCATTTGACAAAATATATCAGCTCTTCATGATTGAAATGCAATTGTAAATAGAAGAAAAATTGCTCAACTTAACAAAGGACATTTATGAAAAACCTGCTAATACTACATTCAGTAGGAAAGCTTAAATGCTTTCCCTCTGAATACAGCAATAAGGCAAAGATGGCCACTCTCACCACTTCTAATCAACATTGTATTGGAGGTCATAGCTAGGACAACCAGACATGACAAAGTAGTAAAGGTATCCAAATTAGAAAGGAGGATGTAAATGTATCTCTATTTTCAAATGACATGCATATAGAAAATCCTAAGGAATCTACTATAAAACTATTTCAACTAATAAATGAGTTCAGTCATATTGCAGGGTACAAGCTGAATACATAAAAATCATTTTTGGTTTTTAACCTTAGCAATGAATACTCCAAAAATGAAACTAATGGAAAAATTTGATTTAAAACAGCATAAAAAAGAATTATATAGCTAGAAGAAATTTAATCAAAAAACATACAAAACTTGGATTCTGAAAATGATTTAAAATCACTGTTGAAATAAATCCAAAATTTCCTAAATTAATGGAAAGGCATGCCATGTTCATGAATTAAAAGCTAATATCGCGGGGTGCCTGGGTTGCTCAGTTGGTTGAGCATCTGACTTCAGCTCAGGTCATGATGTCACACTCCGTGAGTTCAAGCCCCGCGTTGGGCTCTGTGCTAACAGCTCAGAGCCTGGAGCCTGCTTCAGATTCTGTGTCTCCCCCTCTCTCTGCCACTCCCTTGCTCATGCTCTGTCTCTCTCTGTCTCAAAAATAAATTAAAACATTAAAAAAATTTGTTAAAAGATAATATCATTAAGATAGTAATGCTCTTCAAACTGATCTACAGATGAAATGCACAGCCCATCAAAATTATTGCTTGCATTTTTTGTAGGATTCAACAAGTAAATCCTAATAATGATAGGGACTTGGAAGAGGCCCCAAATAGCAAAAACAGTTTAGAAAAAGAACAAAGTTGAAAAACACGCACTTTGCTGACTGCAAACTTCATGACAACACAACAGTATTTAAGACAGTATCATGCTGATATGAGGATAGACATAGAGATCAAACTGTGGAATTGAGAGTCTAGAAATAAGCCTTATATGTATTGTCAATTGATTGTTGACAAGGATGCTCCACAATGGGATAAAAATAGTCTCCAACCAGTGATGCTGGGATGTCCAGATATCCAAATGCAAAAGAATGTTGATGGGCATCCCAGAAGTTATCTCACAACATACACAAAAATAAAGTTAAAATAGATACATGTCCCAAAGCAAAATGCAAAACAATAAAGCTCTTAGAAGAAAACATAGGAATAAGTTTTTGGGGATCTCTGGTCAAGAAAAGCCTTATTACAGATGACACCAAAATTACCTATAAAATAAAGGGGGAAAAAAGACAAACTGTCAAAATTAAAATTTTTGTACTTGAAAGGGTACCATCAAGAAAGCCAAAGGACAACACATGGTATGGGAAAAAATATTTCTCCAAAGTTGAAAAACAAATAGCCAATAGTCTGACATCATTAGCCATCCAGAAAATGCAAACCAAAGCCCAATGAGATAATATTTTACACCCACTAGGATAGCTATAATCAAAAGACAGGTAACGAGTAAGGGTGAGGATGCAGAGAAATTTCACACTTCACACATAAGTGGTGGGAATGTAAAGTGCTTCATCTGCTTTGTAACATAATTTGATTGTTACTCAGAACATTCTTAATAAAGTTGACATATGCCTCAGAAATGCTCAAGGGAAATTGAAAACATCCATCATCACAAAATGCATCATCACATAAATATGCATAGTAGCATCAATGATACTAACCAAAAAGTCAAAACAACCCAATTTCTATCAACTGATGAATGGACAATTAAAACGTAGTATATTCCTAACAATGGAATAGTATGTAGCATTACAAAGGAACGGAATACTTCTACATCTGATCCATAAAACATTATGCTAAAGGAAAGAAGGCAATTACAAAAGACACCACATTGTATGATTCAATTTACATGAAATGTCCAAAATAGGTAAATCTGTGAAAACAGAAAGTAGATTTGTAATTGCTGGTTGCCTAGGCATTGGAGACGAGGAAACAATGGCTAAAGGCTGCTAATTGGCACGAGGATACTTTGGGGGTGATGACATATCTTAAAGTTGATCGTGGTAATGGTTGCAGAACAATGTAAGCATATTAAAAACCACTGAATTCTACAGTTTAAATGGGTCAGTGGTATATATAAAAATTATGTTTCTCAACAAAAGTGTTTTAGAACATAACACAGAGGAAAATTTATTTATAAAATAATGAATAATATTTATGATTTTAATTGTTTCAATGAAATGTGTGGTTATGACACACATAAGTATTAATAAGTAGAGTTACCAAAGAGTAATGGAAAGTATTATCAGAGCAGCAGCAGGTGAGTCATTTTGAATGCTAGCTAGTAAAGATAATCATTTATGTGGTTTTGAAGATGATGACTGTCTAGGTTTTTATGGTGAAAAGCAAAACTTCCATGGTATATTTTGACATGTTTGCTTTTTGATTTATTGTTTTAATAATCATTGGATACATGGTACTGTTGGTATTAATTTAGTTTTTTGGAGACTAGTCCTAATATTCAGAATACACATGATTTATTACATGTATGAAATGACATTGGAATTTCTTTTAAAAATTAATGGTTTAGAATAATTTTTCTCAAGTATATATTTGATTTATTGTACAGAAAACATTTAACATAGCTGGCTTGATTGTTCTTCTTTGATTGACCTACTGACAAGTTTGGTCCTTGGCTGGCTTCTGGGGACTTGAATTTCTGAGGGTTCTTACCATTCATTCCCATTCCCATAGTGACTCACTTTGGCTAACCTGTTTATACAAACATTGTGGATGATACCGAACATTTGCTTTCCTCCTGGGAGTTTGGAATGTTGGTCCATATGTGGTACATGTGAGCAACCCCAAGTGAAAACCCTGGGCACTGAGCCTTGGTGCCCTTCCCTGTTAGCGACATTTTACACCTTGTCTCTACTCCTTTTCATTGTTCCGTGCTGGGGAAATTAAGACTGTCCTGTGTGACTCCACTGGGAGATGATCTTTGGAAGCTTATGACTGATTTCTTTTGGACTTTATCCCACGTGCTTTTCCACTTTACTCTTTTTGCTTTTTATTATTTTACTGTATAAATCAGAGCCTTGAGTACAATAATACTCAGTTGTGTACTGAATCTTCTTATCAAATCATCAAACCTAGGAGCGATCTTTATGACCCCTCAGTACAACTACATAACAATTACACTACTTTGGTACAATGATTTGTACCAGTTTAAATGATATTTTTGTTGAGCCTAAATGTACTAAATGAAAATATGTTAAAAAAATATATATATAGATATATATGCTTTTATTGGGGATGGTTGTTGAGTTACCAGTATTGACCAATGTATAGTTCTTGTATTTTCTCATACCACAAATATGGCATAGGACTTATTTACTAGCACATGTGTTGTATTGTTGCTGGCTGTATACCAGCCATTTACTGATCTGATATTTATTTTTGGAATTTAGGTTTTGGCAGGGACAGTATATTATGGCTGTACATTCAGAACTTATAATTACAGACTAGAGTCTGGTCTATGATGCACTATATTTACATGAAAAAGTTTCCCTTAGGAAAAAAAATGCAGAGTTGTATTCATCCCCCCCCAAAAAATCCTGGAAAAATAGAAAAAATGCCATAGTGCACTTGTTTATCTTATGTACAAGATAATATAGCACAATATTCTTTTCTTTTTTTTTCACTTTGTATTTATATAGAAAAAGCCTCTAGCTGATTATTAAAATTCAGAAGTAAGAAGATACTAATGGTATCTTCTCTACTCTCATCTGAGGTCAGGATAAACCAAGTGTTACATTTTTTTTAACGATTATTTATTTTTTGAGAGAGAAAGAGCATGAGCAGGGGAGGGGCAGAGAGAGGGAGACACAGAATCAGAAGTATGCTCCAGGCTCCTAGCTGTCAGCGCAGAGCTGGACGCGGGGCTCGAACTCATGAGCTACAAGATCATGACCTGAGCCAAAGTTGGACACTTAACCAACTGAGCCACCCAGGCACCCCATTTTGGGGGGCTTTATTTCACCATTCAGTGTGGCCGAAAAGAAAATTAGTCAGACCCAACCAAGTTAACAGATGCTGCTTCTCACAGCAGAAGGTATGGGTGAAAATTTATCCAGGAAACATTATCAAGATTGCCTGTTAGTGATCATAAGCTCAAAAAATAGCTTGGGTATTTTGGTCTTCCGGAAAGTTTTCTCTTTACTACTAGGAAATGCTTTGTGATAAGTACCGGCAAAGGATAACTAAAACTAAGGGTTAAATTACAAATTAGGTATGGGGCACTTGGGTGGCTCAGTCGTTGAGCATCAGACTGGGGTCCTGGGATCCAGCCCCGCAGAGGCTCTGCACTGAGTATGGAATCTACTTCAGATTCCCTCTCTTTCTTCCTCTGCCCCTCTCCCCCACTTGCTCATGCACTCTCTCTCTCTCAAGAAACACACACACACACGCACAAAACACATTTGGTCTGGACCATGGCTCATGGTTAGAATCTCCAAGATAGGCCTCTGCTGTCTCCTTTTCTACCCGTGACCTTGTGAGAACTAAACGTATGAAGTTAACATTTAATTTATTAATATCCTGAGTCTCCTGGAAATTATATACAATGATGATTTAATACTTGTTACTTGTTCCTAACTGCCTTCTATTCTTTATCCATTTCTCTACCCTTGGGGTTTATTGCTTAAGAACAATAATCCTGGAACTAGAACGATTTAAAAGCCAAGTATGTTTGTGCTGGCTTAAAAAGATTGCATTCCAGCATAAAGCTTGTGTTCAAACCCTCTCTCCAAATGATACATCATTTAGTTATGTCTACTAACGCACACACACAATCACATTATTCAGTACAACAGACCCTACATCATTTACTAATACAAATTAGAGAAAATGTAAAAACATTCTGGAGCCTTCCTTGGTGACTCTGATTTGTCTGTTGCTTCTGTTCTACAGTGGGTTATTTGTGAAAATAAAATGCTACCAACCAATGAAGGAATTTCAATAAATAAAATTGACTTAGGAAACACAGAAAAGCAATGAATGCAAAGTTAACTCTTAAAACAACTTGACTGTGTATAATAAGCACTGAAAGTCTCTCATTCTGTATATCCAATCTTACCTCATTTTTAATTCCTAGAAGTTTATTCTTGACACACTAATGACATAACTTATTTTTGGTTTACATACACTGTAATTTTGCATATTATGATTCAATATTTGACAGAGATGACTACTAGCAAAGCACATTGTTTATATATGCATGTTGTGATTTATGAAAAATATGTATACATATATATTTGATCATATACGTACATATATTCACATATATATTTTGTCTTCTTCCAAGATTCCTCGCTTACAACTCCCAAACAACCTTAGAATTTCTTAAGGACAGAGAGTGTTAAAAATATCCTTTTGTTATATTAATCAGGTGACCTTTGGAAAGCACCTAAAGGTGGGGGCTGTTTACCAGTGGAGCAAACCATGGGACTTGTAGTCTCATTCCTTGATCTCTCTCTGGTGGAGGGAAGAAAGGCTGGAGGTTGAATCAATCACCAATTGCCAATGATTTAATCAACTATGCCTAAGTAATGAAGCCTCCACACAATTCAAAAGGACCAGGTGTGGAGAGCTTTTGTGAGGAACATGAGGGGATCTGGGGGACACTGACACAACTGGAGGGGACAAGGAAACTTCTTATCCTTTTCCCATATTTCGCCATATGCGTGTCTTCCATCCGGCTGCTCCTGAGTTATATCCTTTTATAGTAAACAGGCCATCTGGTAAACTGGTAATCTAGTAAACAAAATGGATCTCTGAGTTCCCAGAGCTGCTGTAGCAAATGAATTGAACCCAGGGATGAGGTAGGGGGAACCTCAGATTTACAGCGAGTCAGTCAGGAGGTCAGGGAACAATCTGGGCTTATGACTGGCAAATGAAGGTAGGGTGGGCCATCTTGTAAGACAGAAAGCTTCACCTGGGGAATCTACGCTATCTTCAGGTAGACAATGTCAGAATTGTTACCCTACGGGTATCTGAGAATAGCTTGGTGCTGCATGGAAAGCCCCCTGACACACCCACTGGATGGGGCACAGGAACCCAAAACAATATTATATAAAGTTGTCATACCTATGCTAAAGATGGCCATTATCTTTTATCCTCAGATAAATGTTTTCATCTAAAGTTCATTTTGTTTTAGTTTCTAACTAAAGACTCTAGGAGTTGGGAATGCTTATAATAGCAAAGTACTGAAAATCTACGTAATGGGCTTCAATTAGTAAAAGGTGATTTTTGTCACTTTAAAAGAAATCTACAGATCATGGTTGCTGTCCACGGTGTAGCAGCTAAGAGTGTTATCAGGACACAAAGGCTTTTTTTCTAGCTACAGACCCTTCCACGTTGTGGTTTGATCTAATTCATGTGACCTCATGGTCAAAATATAGGCCCTGCAGCTCCAAGTATCATGATCAGGTTCCAGGCAGAAAAAAAAAGAGGAGAAGGAATATCACCAATTATCATCTCTCCCTTTTTACTAGAAATATATATTTTTTAAGATGTTCCCAACAGGATTCCCCCTGATACCTCATAGACGATATCTGGGTTACCCTGCATATCAAGCTACCAAGGAGCTGGGTAAATTAAAGAACTGGCAGGTGATTGACAGATCTGTCATTATTGATGGAGACACAACATGATACCATAATCATCATATGTGGCTTAGGCACACAGTCAACCCAGACAGAATCAAGGATCTGGATCTGGATCTCAAGCAAGAACAGTGAGGAATAAATGTCAGGTGGCAATCATGCTTCCAATATATGGTATCCATTATTACAATCAAATTAAAATTAATCCACACTTTGACGGAGGCAAGTGGATACTACACAGCAAATAGCATGGAACTGAATCAGTGTCTACTCTCCTTACACAGAGAAAAACCTTCCATCATATCCTGATTGTTCGTCTAACCCCCTTTTTAAATTCTCTGGAAAAATTTATGAGGGAAATTAATGATAAAAACACAACTGTTTGAGGCTATCCATCATAACAGGGGAGTGAAGAGTGTTCAATGCCATTTATTCTACATGGATTATTTCCTAGGATTCTTGGAATAAGAAGAAATCTTTTATTTTGAAACGTAATGAGAGTATAATATTAATATGCCTAATTGGAAATCGATGATGGTCTTCAACAACGTTATAAGTGCATGTTGTTTTTCTTTTTAACAGAATAATCCCTTCTGGACAATTCCTGGCATGGGGTATTAAGTAAATCATTCAGTTATAATAAAATTTTTGCCTTTTAAGATCCACATTTTAATATTCACTGAATACAATGCTTATGTTTCACTGGGGAAAAATAGATATCTTTGATTTTTATAGATGATTTAAAAAGACAGGACCACGGGGATGATAGAATTATGCCACTGGAGTTTAGAAAAACTATTTGATTTTAAGTTATAAACATAGGTAGAACTTTGATTATTCTTCAAGGGCAAAAAATGTCTCTTGGAGGCAATATTTCATATGCATCTTTGATGCCTGCAAAAATTCCAAAATATTTAAGTTGAAAGATTTCATAGTCCACAGAGAAAGGAGGATTGTATTGCTGCCATCCTTAATGAAATTTGGTATCTTTACATAAGTTACCTTCAGCAATCAGTGTTCACAAAGCATGATGATATGCCATGGTCTTGGCAATATTTGTACAGATTTGAGGGGGAGACATTTATATTATCTGTGCTATATGCTGTCCATATCTTCTCCACCTCCCCTCAAAAATTTAATGCGCCCATCCACAATTGATCACATGGAATGACACTCGGTCAGATGACTAGAACAACTTAATCATTTTCAAGTGATACATGACATTCTTAATCTTCTCTTCAAGGCACAGTCAGCATCAACAGTGGGATATTTAAAGTATGTGTGGGTCTCCATCAATCTTTAATGCATAGTTCTTCTATATACATCTCCCCTTGCCTGTGCTGGAGCTGATCATTTGTTTTATTTGTCTCAGGGATTTGCTTGATTTAGAAGTTGGGAATATACATCTGTAGTATTGGAAAGAGCCTATTCATAAAACATGGAGATTTTGCCATACATTCCAGAGGAAAGTCAATGTGGCAAAGCGAAGTGCAGAATTATTTCTGTCTTGGTGTTATTTTTGAGTCATATATCTCTGCCTTTTTATGAACAGCAGGCATATTTGGAAGAATTATGTTTGAGTCATAAATCCCAATTTGCCTGGGACATGACTAATAGGTGTCTTTAACGTAGTAAGATGGTATTACTGTCTTATCCTGCAAAAATTTTTAAACTCTCAATCACAAACAGGGCAGGTTAAGATTTAAATGACAAACATTAATGCTTGCCTCATCAGGAAGTAAGTTACCATTGCATATTCTAGACCATTTTGTGTAAACACACATACAAACCCCAACACACACACACACACACACACACACACACACACACACACACAATTTCATCTTATTGTTATTTAGTAAGCAAAACTGCTCTGCTTGATCTAAGTAAATAGATGTTTTCAGAAGGAAATGCAACGAACATATTTAGCAGATGAGTTAAAAAACGAAGATGATTAGTTGATTCCTGTTTTAAACATGCAGAAATATAATTCTATTTAATTAATAATAGTGCAAAGTGCTTCCATATCACCATAAATTTTCAATGATATGAAGTATTTAAAATTCTTCCTTTCTATCAGCTGGTTTTCTGGAATAGGTTATAAATAATAGTACAATATAGAGGAGAAACCTGAAAATATTGAAAAGGTATGCGATCATAGGGAAGGATTCATGTTAATGAATGAAACAGATGATAGCCTTATAACTATAGCCTGTTGAATATAAAATCTAAGCATGTAGTCACAGAATTGAGATTGTGATTGTGGGGTCCATTGGGACCTTAAAATTCAGTCATGTTGTAGAAAAATGTTTGGAATCAGAGTGTGAATTCATAGAATATTCTGAGTGGAATGTCTTTGACTAGAGACCACTAAGGGGAAAGAGATTTAAAAAAAATTCAGAGATTGTGCTGGCTGAGTAAAAGTCTACTGAAATGGAGCACAGAAGGAGAGAAAATTCTGAGACTTATTTTAGGATCCCATGCTTGAGGAACAGAATTTGGAGTTTTACCTTTAAATACACATTTTTCTAACAAAGAAAGTCACCCGGTGGTTTTTGATTTTTGTTTTGTTTTGTTTGTTTGTTTGGTTGGTTGGTTTTTGTTGTTGTTATTTAGAGTCAATAAAAATATGTTTTCAAATGTGTGTTCTGCAATAGATACCTTGTGTGAGTTTCAGTGAAGAAGAAGGTTCAATCTTAAAGTCACTCATAGATTATCTGTGGAACAAAATTAAAGTGACAGATACAAACTCTGAGATTATGCTACTAGAATCTGAAAAATCATTTATTTTCTCCATTATCTTTAGAATTTTTTCCCACTTCTCCCTTTACCCCCAAATATCCCACCCCTTACCTCCACGCCCCTACCATACACACACCTCTTTTGGAAGCAACAATAGGGACTGGGATACTTCTTGAATAAAAACCATTAATTCAGGGTCCCCTGGGTGGCTCAGTCAGTTAAGTGTCTGACTTCAGCTCAGGTCATGATCTCATGGTTTATGAGTTCAAGCCCCGTGTTCAAGCTCTGTGCTGACAGCTCGGAGTCTGGAGCCTGCTTAGGATTCTGTGTTTCCCTCTGTCCTCTCTGCCCCTCCTCTCTCTCTCTCTCTCTCTCTCTCTCTCTCTCTCTCTCTCTCAAGAATAAATAAACATTAATAAAAAATAAAAACCACTAATTCAAATATGTAACACATCTGGCAAGCTGGAAGAATGTTTTTGTCAAGAAAAGCTTGCTGAGAATCAAGTCATTTCTTTAAATAATTGAAACCCAAAGGACTTAGAAAATAATTTTAGGGAAATTGGTCGCTCATAAGCCAATTGTTTTCTTGTGAAATAAAGCCATTTAGTAAACATCAATCTTGACATATTCTAAACAACGCTTCTTCACGTGCTTTCTGTCAATTGTCCCTTGTTTTCCACATAGTCCTCTGTCATTTCTGCCTTTTGAAATATCTTTAAAACCTTGTCAATTCTTTCATTTGCCAGTTCAGACATGAAGCCAAAAAAACTTAACCCAAACCTTCTTCATAGGGAAAAAATGTTAAAATTGCACTTATTCTGCATGTCTTGGCATTATTTCTTATGACCTATGCAACTACAGTCACTTTTACCAGCCGTGTCACATGTTAACCTTACATTATCAATAGGGACATCACTGTCCCTTGCCTCTGCCGTGAAAATAGCTGTGAATGGATTGCCACTGTTTCCAACTGAATATATGCAAATAAGGAATAAACAAGATGTGCCTCTAAATAACATTGGATTGATTTTAAGCTGAAACTTCTCTTTAAAGATTCAGTAGTAATCAGTCTTTATCTTTCCATGGTGGACTTGATTTTTGAAATTGGACAAATTCATTCTAGCCAATTTTGGATAATGAGATGTGTCATTAAGCTGGGTAATAGTAGTTTCTGCCCCAAATGTAGCTTTACTATAAAGTAATGAAATGGATTTTCTTGAGTGGTTCACAAATTGATTCTATTTTGAATTCCAAATTAGGAGTCCCAAATTTGTTCTGAGCTATGGCTATTGTGAAAATAGACATATATACATACGTATCTTACTCAAATGACTAATGCCAAGAACAAAAAAGATTTCCAAGTTCTAATTGCCTTTCATATATCCATTATTTTATATTCTTGCCTTGCACAGTAATACAAATCCTTTAGTAGAGGGATTGATTAATTGATCATTCATTGCCAACCAGGATTCATTTTTCAGGCATCTGTTTTTACAAATAAAGTTTTATTGGAACACATTCATTTCCTTTCATTCATATATTGTGTATGGGGGGCTTTTGTCCTTCAATAGCAGAGCTGAGTAGTTGAGACATAAGTAGTCTGTGGAACAAAATCTAAAATATTCACTATCTAAAGTTTTACAGAAGAAAAGTTTGCTGATCCTTGCTTTAAAAAATACTAGATTAGTAATAATATATTTTAGGATGATACATAAGCTAAATATTACTTTGTTACACAATAATGCTTTCCTGAGAATAGAATAAGATTCAAGGGCCTCACTAATGAGCTAGATGGCTCTTATGGGAATTCTAGGGACGGCTGTTCCATTGAGTGTACTTAGTCAATAAAGTTACAAAAAAAAAAGTACCTTTCCTAGATGGGGGAGAAGGGGTGTAAGTCTCAAGTTTCTTTCACTCATATCTATTTATTGTGAACAAATTGATGACCTGATTAAAAGGAAATACATTGACTATTTTTTTTTTGTCATTCAAGCCGTGGACTATTTGGGGTACTGATCAACACCAGAGCACAGATTTACATTTACCTCAGATTCATTAGGATCTTTCATATGCACTTACTTGATTTGTACCTTTGAAAAATTAAGTTATTTGAAATATGGTAAAGAAAAAATTTGGAGGAGAGAGGCAGTCTAATATAGGTATAGATGTACATATAGATATAGATATATGTCTTAAAATGAAAAAAAGTATAAAAGGTATATTAATCAATATTTTTTTTCAATTGTCTCATTCTGAGGAGCTTTAAAGAAAGCTTTTATACAAACATATAATAAATATAACAAAATATCAAGTTAATGTGGAGATAATATAAAAATAAGAAAAGGCTTATGGTGAAATTAGTACATAGAAATGTATTATTTAAAATTACAGCACAGTTCTAAGAACTAAGTGATGAATTCAGGTATGAGCTTCATAGCTATCAGTTCAAAGAAACACAATGATGATTTATATGATTTATAGTGTCTTCATTGTGGCATGCCTATCCCGTATTACCTTAGCAATTAGAAAAAATGTTTTTGAAAAAAAGAAAAAGAAAGAAACAATGTTTTTGAATTGGAATCTAATATTACACCCATGAAGGCTGGTCAAACAATTTGTGGGGCACAATGCAAAATGAAACTTCAGGGTCAAAATTATGGGTACAAATTATTAATTTCGAGACAGTGATAGCAGTACATTATACCAATGATGACCATTCTAAGTGCAGACCTCTGTATAATTCAACAGGTAGCACATCCACGAAGTTATAGAGCTATGGAGCAATCACACCTTTTCAAATCTCATACCAAGCTACCTCATTGGACATAAGAATGGTGAGATTCCAAGGTGAAAAGCTTTTGATGCAAAAGGAAAGACTTAAAAACAAACAAAACTCTTCTGAAAATGTTTCAGAAAATGTCATATGGAACAATGGCTTTGACTGTGTGAAATCTGGGTACAGGAAGGTATTCAGAGTGGTGAGGGAAAATATTCTGAACAGAGTAATTAATGTGAATTGGGAAACAAAACAAGACATTTCCAGGCGTTTGTATTGGTGATCTTTTTGAGGAGAACCTTGAGTAAGAGGAAATTGAATTTCATTTTGGCAGTGAGTTATAGATTGTGGTATCATACAATCTGGAGGTGTCCATAAATTGGTCCTTTTGGATTCTACCGCAGTAGTAAAATCTTCTAAGATGCCCTCATTGGATTCAGTTCTAAGTATGAGTGCCCTCTAGTGTTCAGTTTAATTATGTCTCATAAAAATAGGACATTTTAAATTTGGGCCTTGATATCCTCCATACCTTAACTGATCTTAACAGAGAGTGTGTAAAACCAGTATTTATATGGTAAATATACATTGAGTTTGATTTAAATTAATTGCATTGTAATAGAAAATAGGTTCAATTTTTTTAAATGAGTAAAAATGACAACAACAAAAAAATCACATTACTTAGGAAATAGTCCAAGTGGTCATTAGTCGATTCTCACGCATTTTTTTTCACCCAATTTGATCTTTGTATGGAATAGAATGGCGACATATCCACTCTTGCATGCACATACATTAATGTGGAAATACAGAAATCACCGCTGTCTTCATTAAATCTTAAAAATCAGAAGTCTCACTCTTTCCTGCTGACTCAGTTCCGAGTGTTTAGAAGAATTATCTAAGTGATAGATTGATTTTATATTTTTGGTCAAAAATGTAATCAGGGTAAACTGGATTAGTCCAGTAGGGTAATTTAATTGAACCAATATTTGTAGTTTATATCAACTCATTAGGTATTCATTGTAGAGGCCCTGGATTTCTAACTTTGGAGAGTTCACCGAGCCCAGGTTCTCTGAGCACATATATGCAAAAGCTACTGTAACCCATAGTCCTCCACACAAACAGAAGAGACACGGAAAGACAACAAACTTTACACTGGTAAGGGACCAACTCTACACTAATATCTTCCTACTTTATTTTGTCCTCACAAAAACCCTACGTGAAAAATCTCATTATCCTTATTACACAGAGGGGGAAATTAAGGCAGAGAATGATTAAATAGCCTGTCTTTCATATTACTAGTAGGTAAAAGAGCTCAGATTCAGTTTCCTTGCTGATAACTACCATACTGAAACAACAAAACACAACAACAATTATCTAGAACCAGATAACAGTGCAGAAGAAGGTTTTTGCTTTTATAGAAAACAACTGTATATAACAAATAAAATGTGCAATATTAATGTTCTAGATAAAGGATTGACTTGAGATAATCATTCTGAAAAAAAGCTAGAGAGCCTAAACAAGAGAGGATTAGAATAACAAAAAGTTATCCACAGATAAAAGAATTTGAGATAGAAATTACAGTGGCTCATCAAAGAGGACTCACACCGGATTTTATTCCCATCACCTTTCTCTCTCACATGCAGAATTAAATATATGGGGGGAGTTCTTAGTGGTGGCTAGGGAAGCTCAGATGAAATTATTTACTGCGTGGATCACATGACACTTTAGAGAATGGGCACTGGGAGTATGTAACATGTCCACTGGGAAACTTGAGTCTAGACAGCTGAATGATGATTCTATCTTAGCCTCACACTGAAATAGAAAAGGCAGTAGAGGGACGCCTGGGCGGCTCAGTCGGTTAAACGTCAGAGTTTTGCTCAGGTCATGATCTCACATTGGGCTCTCTGCTGTCAATGCAGAGTCTGCTTCGGATCTTCTCTCTCCCTCTCTATTTGCCCCTCCCGGCCCTCAAAAACAAATAAACATACAATATAAAAAAAAAAGGCAGTAGATTTCAGGATGTACGAGATTAACTGTGCATGCTGAGGTGTTCAGTATCATCTTTCACTATTCTATCTTGAAAGTACCTTCATATTTATTAGGATTCCTCCAGAGCAAAGCATCTGTGGATTTTAAAAGGCATTTAGTATCTTTAGGAAGCCTCTCAGATAGATAGATGTTAGAGCCGTTTTAAATTATATCATTTTGTTTCTTTATAAATATACACTTAAGATTCTCTGTTAATGAAATGTAGCTTGATATACATAGTTTTCTTGCAAGTGTCTAAATGTAAAGAACAAGGTGCATTATTATTATCTGTAACATGTCCTCTTGAATTAGGAGCCCGATGTAAGAGACATTCCAGGATGTTTCAGGAAATGTGCTATAGGTGTATAGTTGATGATTCACATAAAAAATCTAGTGATCTCATTTCCTAAAAATGTACCAAAACTATCTTTTTTTTTAAAAAAAGAGATTATTGGGGTGACTGGGTGGCTCAGTTGGTTAAGCATCAGACTTCAGCTCAGGTCATGATCTCGCGGTTCACGAGTTCAAGCCCCTCTTTGGGCTCTGTGCTGACAGCTCAGGGCCTGGAGCCTGCTTCAGATTCCGTCTCCCTCTCTCTCTCTGCCCCTCCCCCACTCACACTCTGTCTCTCTCTCTCAAAAATAAATAAACAATAAAAAAATTTAAGAAGATTATCAACATATTTTCTGAATAATCCTAGCGAAGAAAAAAAAATTCATAAACATGAGAAAACTGAAAATAAATAAATTGGCATGTGGTGATTTGAGTATAAAGGTAATAATATTCAACAGAGAAATGAAATATGAGAAATGATTTTTTTATATTGTTAATTCTTTTGACTATCTTGATTTTTTTACCAGTGGCTTGTATTACTTCACAAGGGAGTGCAGCTGTATTGTTCCTTCTGTAAATTGTAGTATATTTCAGGATTTATTTTAGGGTATTTTAGATCACGAGGTTTTTAACACTATAACTAAGGAACACGGAGCTTAAGCCTCTTTCTCACTCAGAGGAACACATGTTCTGTGGGTGGAATGGAGAGTTGCCTCTGATTCCAGTTTTTCCTAACAGAGAAATGAGAAACAGTAGACTTCTCTAAAGAATCCACGTCCCGCCAGCATATCTCTCAGTATGTTTCTTTCTCAATGTTGAAAAAGTCAAGATCCAGAATCTACAAATTAATCTTTGTACCCCCAAATGCTCCCCAGGGTACAGGCTGCTCTTATCTACCCCTTCCTGATTTTCTACATGTCTGTCAAGTGCTGCCAAGGCATGGGGGTAGAGTCAATGTCCCGCCACTCAAGAGTGCCCACAGACCAGAGGGACAGCCATCTCCTGGGAGTGTTTTAGGAATTCAGACTCTCAGTGCCCAACTCTTACCTACAGAATCAGAATCTGAATTTCAAGGTGATCCCCAGGGGATTCATATTCAAAATAAAATTTGAGAAGCACTGGTGATATCCCCATGGAACAAATACATGTAGATGTGAACTCTAATGTCAAAAAACCCACTGGGAGAACCCCTCTTGCCACTTTATACACTGACCTTTTGCCGAACCTCTAATCTGCCCTCTACCCTCTCCCTCAAAGTTGCTCTAGTCCTGGCTTCTAGCCATTTCTTGATATATAGTTCCTTTGGGCATATTAATCCCTTGAGCTGCGTCCATCTGTTGGTTCCTAGAATTTTACTTCATTAGTTCTTGTTTATTTTCCCCTTATTCATCCTCTCTTGCCGGACTCATCTTTGGTAACTGCCTCTCATCTCCGGATTTTTCCTGGATGTGATTATCTCCTATTCCCAGTGATTATAATGTGTGTTTTAATTCCCTTTTCCAGCAATGATCCTGTAACATAGGAATGATTCACTTCAGGGACAAAACTTTTAACTTCTGTTCTGTCAATGTTTAGCAATTCATCAGCCATCGAAAGCCAACTCCAATCCAGAGTTTGACACCTAAAGACAGCTGCTTCCACAAAGGGTATTCTTTTCTGATGTGCTAAATCCATTTTTGCAACAGCCTTTAACAATCTTGTGATAGTAACAGGAAAAATAATTAAGAATACATAGTGTTTATATTTTGCTGAAATTAATATATGTGTATTCAGACACCAAACAAGGTATGAAACCTTAATTTACAGACTCAAAACAAAAACAAAAACAAAAACAAAAACACCATTCATATAACTTGGTCATGCTTTAGGTTGTCATTAAATCCTAAAAAAAAAAAATCAAGCATTCCCCTATGATTTGCATTAGCTGATCAATGTAATGAAATAAAATATTAAGAAAAAGTTATATTTTTAAAAAATCTGGGTGTCAGGAAAAACCTACTGAGAAATGTATATCTTAAAAAGGAAATCAAGATTGGGGCACCTGGCTGGCTCAGTCGGTTGAATGTCTGACTCTGGATTTTGGCTCAGGTCAAGATCTCATGGTTCATGAGTTTGAGCCCCACACTGCCCTGTGCTGGCATTGTATAGTCTGCTTGGGATTCTCTCTCTCTCCTCCCCCCCCCCGGCCCCCTCTCTTTCTTTCCTGCCCCTCCCAGCTCTCTCTGTCTCTCTCTAAGTAAGTAAATAAACTTTAAATAAATAAGTAATTAACTAATCATTAAAAATAGGAACTGAAAGTAGAATATGTTTAGGGTGAATATGCAATGAGTTTCAGCCTGCCACAATACAAAAGGGAAATTCTTAAATGGTACTCTAAGAAAACATATGTCCAAGCAAATTAATTAAAAAAACAAGGATGAGCTATACTAATAAATTAAACTCTCAATTAAAATAGGAAGATATCAACAATAAATTTGAAAGCAGAAGCAAAAAAGAAATGAATTAAAGGATAAAACAGATACCAATGCAATAAACAAGCAAGCAAGAAAAGAACACTAAAATTGTTGAGTGGTACAATCAGTTATATTTCTTTGAAATATTAATGAATGACAAAATATTAAATAATAATTATGGCAAAAAGTCCAAGAAGGGGCAAAAATAAACACATATTAATAATATTGGCAATGATAATGAGAGTGCAGAGAACAGAGTGGGGCATAGTAATGATGCTGAGGGATTTAAAAATAAAATTTGATTTTATTTTATAATTTGATTTCAATAAATATACAACAAACAAAGTAAGGAGGATAATGTGTAAAAATTGCAAAATTTAATAGAAGCAAAGTTCTCAGCTTCCCCAAGGGAAGCTATCTCCAGAGTTATGGGAACAGTCTCTATAAGATTGAAGGATAATTCTAATCTCTATTAGTCAGTCGGAACTCTCATCATGTAGTACATAATTTAGTACAACAGACTAGATGGCTTAAACAACAGAAATTTACTTTCTCACAGTTCTGAAGACTGGAGGTCTGAGATCAAGGTGCATGAAGGTCAGTTTTTGGTGAGCACTCTCTTCCCAGCTTACCTTCTTACTGGACTTCCACATGACATTTTATGGATGCATGTGCATGGAGAGAAAGGAAACAAGGTATCTTGTGTCTCTTCTTATAAAACCACCCTTATGACCTCATGTAACCTTTATTACCTTCTTAAAGATCCTATCTCTAAACACAGTCACATTGGGTGTTAGGGCTTCAACATGTGAACTTGCAGGGGACACAATCCAGTCCATTGCACTCATTCCTGCCCCCTAAATTCATATCCTCACATGCAAAATACATTCATCCCTTCCAGTAGCCCCGAAGTATGGAGTTTACATACCTTCTAAATCACACATGGATGAGAACTGAGGTCTGATACCTTCTGAGGCAAAATTTCTTTCCTGTTGTGAACCCCTGAAACTGGACAAGTTATGTGTTTACAAAAAACCAATGATGAGCAGACATAGGATAGACATTCCCCTTACAAAAGGGAGAGACTGGAAGGAAAAAAAGGGGATAATGGATCCCAAACATGTCCAAATCCTAGCAGGAAAATTCCATTAGATCTTAAGGTCAGAGAATAATCCTGTTTGGTTCAATATTTTGCCTTCCAGATCCCATATGATGTCTCTGGGTTGCTGCCTCCCCACCTTGGGGTGTGTAGTGTGGTTCTGCTTCTGGGGCTTACTGCAAGGGCCACCTGGCTCAAGGTCCACCTGGCTCACTGAAACAGAGGATGTGAAAGTCTAGTCCCCAGGGACTGTGCTGTGATTGGCAGTCTTGAGGGTCTCTGCATCACCTTTGGGGTCAGTCTTCCCCTTTCTTGAAGGATGAAGCATATTTGCTGTCAAATAGCTCTACCATTTCATCCTGTTCCCTTTGGTCCAAATTGGCAGAGTGTTGCTGAGGTCGAGAGTGGCAGTGTTTCTGCTGGTATAATCCCATCTCTGTTCCTGGCTTCTGGTGAAGTAACTGATTAAATTCATAGTTGATACTCACACTAATCTCCTTACCAAATGATTGTCCAACCACACCTTTCGTTCACACACCTCTTCAGAACAAGTTTTTTCAGTAATTTGCAACATGAGTAGGCTGAGGGTTCTCTAGCTCTTCAAGTTCTTGTTACTTCTTGCTTAACAATTCCTTTTCAATTCATCTTTCTCCTCTGATATTTTCCCAATAGCAGTCAGGAAGACCCAGGCTAAGCCTTCAATATCTTGCTTAGTAATCTTCTCAGGTAAATATACCATCTCCTGGTTCATAAATTCTATCATCCACAAAACACAACAACACGAATTAGACAAGTTTTTTGCCACTTATAACAGGGATCATCTTTACTCCATTTTCCAATATCCTGTCCTTATTTTCATCTGAGGCCTCACCACAAAGGTCTATAACTTCCATATTTCTACCAATATTAGGTACATAATTATTTATGAAGTCTTTAAGAAAATGGAGTCTTTCTCAACATCTTCATCCCCCACTACCCCTTTATTTTCTGAGCTCTCATTAGAACACGGACCTTTAACATCTATATTCTACCCGCAATAATTTTGCAACAAACCAGAGTTGTTTTTTTTTACTGGCATGTGTCTCAAAACTGCTACAGCCTCTATACCTTACTCAGCTGCAAATCCACTTCTACATCGTTAGGTATTTGTCATAGCACTTCTGTGTACCAAAATCCGTATTAGTCAGCTCAAACTGCCATAACACAATTCCAAAGACTATGTGGCTTAAACAATAGAAATGTATTTTCTCACAGTTCTGTAGGCTGAAATTCTGAGAACAGGGTGCCAGCGAGTTTCCAGTGAGAGCCCCTATCCTGGCTTGCAGATGGCCACCTTCTTATTCTGTTATCACATGGCCTTTCCTCAGCGTGCATACATACATGCACACACACACACACACACACACACATCCTTACACACAACTCTCTGGTGTCTCTTCTTATAGGGAGATTAATCCTATTGAACCAAGGCCCCACCTTAATAACCTCCTTTAACTTTAATTATATCCTCATAGGCTCTATCTCCGTATATAGTCACATTGGGGGTTAGACCTTCAACTTACAAATACTGAGGAGACACAATTCAGTCTATGTCATTATCTTACACAAACACTTTTAAAGTACAGAAAAAAAGAGAAATTACCCACTCCATTTCACAAAGATACAATACTCATAATAACAAAACAGGAGAAGATGACTAGAAGTATATATATTTTTAAAGGGTGTGACAATGTTGATAATTTTGATACTAGATAATGGGCATATGGTAGTTAATTACTCTATTTAGTTTCTTTTTTATATGCTTCACATTTTCTGCAATAAAACTATTAAATATGCAGAAAAGGAAACTGGAGTTGAACAACAAAGGAAAATAAATATAGATCATTATCTTTGTGGTTAATTGGATTCTTCAGGAAGTGACTCTGAAATGGTGTTTGGCAAGGAGGAGGTTCATTAGAGAATATGATCTTGGGATCAATATCTATGGGAGGGGAGGTTTTAGCAGAGAAAGAGGATGAGCTATGATGTACATGTGAACTACAAACTCAGGTGAATTGATGGGGTGCTCTGGAGCTAAATATTCTATCTCAGCTATCTTGTATTGGACTGAAACGTCCTGGTCTTTGGATACCTGCCTCAATTAGTCATTGCATTTGGGCTGTTCAGGAAAGGCATGACCTTGGGTGAAGTGGATTTGTAGCTGAGGCCATAACTGAAGGGGCTGACAGCCAAAGGTTATCTCCTAGCATCACTCCCAGATAAGTTTTTCCTTGAAGGAGGATTTGAGGAGGATTGGGTGGTACATCTTCATTCCTACCACAATCCTCCCCTATGATTCTTTTTTTTTTAATATTTATTTATTTTTGAGAGAGAGAGAGAGAGAGAGCAAGCAGGGGAGGGGCAGAGAGAGGGAGACAGAGGATCCAGAGGCTCTTTGCTGACAGCAGGGAGCCCAATACGGGACTCTAATTCATAAACAGTGAGATCATGACCTGATCTCGCTTAACCAACTAAGCCCCCAGGCACCTCTCTCTTCTGATTCTTGACTCCACTTTTCAACATACTTTGGAGGAGCAGCTCCTGCAAGATTCAAGTGGGCCTCCCTTTCCAGGCCACAGGTAGTGGATGGAAATTTCCGGGGCACAGGCGGTAGTAGATGGAAAACATTCCCACTGCTACAACTGATGTTGGCACTGCGACAGGTGCTCACCATCTCCTTCCTCCACTCTCTAATCTAGATGGCTCTTGTGCTTAGATAACATCTCTTCTCATTTCTGTGTCCTACCTTCCAGACTGACACAGACCTTTAGTTCTGAAGGATTGAGCTTCAGGTCATTACCATGTCCTTCTCAAGGTAAAGTTCCTGCACAAGCCTGTTTAGCATGACAACAAGACAAGGAAGGAGTAAAAGACCCCCAGTGGACTGTCTGCTTTAAATGTATTATCTCTGTCACCATTTTTGAACAGCAGTTCATTCTCTTTGTGATCAGGATCAATGCCATATTTGAAGACAATATTTTCTTCTCCTTAAATATAAGGTGCCCAAAACACCCTTGAGGCAGTTGAAAGTTAATTGGGTCTCATGTCTCCTGGTGGAAGTGTTTTCTCTTCTGTGGCCCACAAGCTCTAAATCTGTAGCAACCAGAATTCTGGGACAGAGAACAAACATTCTCCAAGTGGATGATGGACAGGGATACTTCAGAAGGTACACTCCTTCCATTTCTTGGTTCATGGAATTATATATTCTTCCTATGGAAGACACCATACCTTATAAAGGTTTTTTATTTGATGTGTATACTGACTTCTGGAGGATGGCTCATCATTGTTTTATCACTTCTGATACATCTGAGATACTGTGTCAAATGTGCTTTCAATAAGATGTTTCAGCCATCTATTAGACTGGCATCTCCTTAGCAGTTGCTATGGGTTACAGCTAATGGAACCAGTGGTATTGGACTTGCTTCTATTCTTCCTTTTCTGAAAAATGTGTTCTCTGATGTTATGTGATATAAGATCTTGTTCCAAAGGAATAAACATTAGCAAATCCTCAAATAGTAGCATCCTGAAAAGAAAATCCATACATGGAAACGCTGTTAATTCCTCTCATCGTACACCCTTGACCCCTCCAAGGTGTAAAGGACTCATCTTGCCCACCCTATGGTCAAATAGATTTCACAAAGAATATTATTTCAGGACTCAGTATTTGTCTCTGTTGTTGTAAATTGATTGGCAGGGACTCAACATTGATATATCCATCTCGCAACAGGTTGTTGACTTTGCCATAATCAACTTGCTTTGGCCTTTTATACTTTAACTCAAAAATAAGTTTTGAACCTAGTCCTCAATTTGCCGCTCTTCTCACTAGAGAAGAGATGAGAGCCCCTTTATGCCATAGAGACTTCTTGACTTTCATATTTGGTATTAAGTTGCTTGCTAATTATGTAGCCTTTCATATTTTTTTCTAGTATTGGTTCAGTGTATTCATGTCCATCCAATGCCATTGTCTTTATTGTTTTCTTTTTTGAGAGAGCGAGAGAGAGTAAGAGAGAGTGGGAGAGGGGCAGAGAGGGAGAGACAGAGAGAGAGAGAGAGAGAGAGAGAGAGAGAGAGAATCTTAAGCAGGCTCCATGCCCCTTTCAGAGCATATATCCCAGTGACAGTGTATATTTATAAGCCATATTGGAGAGCTACTTGACTGCATTTATTCATACATGAATTGTACTTGATTAAAAGACCACTTTCTAGTTTATACCTTTGAGAAATATTTATATAGTCTACTGGTATTGCCAAGTTGAGGCCCAAATATATTTTACAAGTGAGAAAGTACAATGCAGAATAATATGTATATTATGAAACCATTTAAAAGAAACTAATGAAGTCAGAAGTGTATTTTTATAAGGCTATATTGAAAAACGATCAGCAATAAAATTATTAGAAAAATAATAGTTTCTGAGGAGTCGCATAAATGGGATTTGAGAAGTTCTACAGAAGTTCTATACTTCTGGCATATGGAAATAAATGACCTTTGGACAATGTGACAGAATTAAACAGAAATAAACATACAACTATATATGTAAGGGAGTTTTAGCCATGAAATATACATGCAAAAATCATGGACAGCAAATTATATCATCGTTTCTTTGTTTCTTTTTTATTTAAACATTTTTTAATGTTTATTTTTGAGAGAAAGAGCACAAGCAAGGGTGGTGTAGAAAGAGCGGGAGACACAGAATCCAAAGTAGGCTCCAGGCTCTGAGCAGGCAGCACAGAACCTGCTGCAGGGCTCGAACTCACAAACCTCAAGATCATGACCCAAGCCAAATTCGGACACTTAACTGACTGAGCCACCCAGGTGCCTCTATCCTCATTTCCTTTTGATGAACATGTATCAGCACCCTAAATTAATTTATTAAGTACTGTATAGATTTTGTGCTAAGTGCTGACAGAAAAAAAATAGAAGCATCCTTCCCATCATACGTACTATAAGTAAGTCACAATATGAGCATCAATCAATGGCTTTTCAATCGCTTCCGTATCCCTCTACTTATATCGTGACGACAAGACTACACTAGGAAAATAGTTTACAATGACTGATATCACACATCACAGAAAAAATGAGAAACTCATTACTTTAGTCCTATTGAGCAGTATGTTATCCTAACAAGTTTTTAGAAGAAAAGGTAATAACCTTGTTCTTCAAATATAGGAATTGAATTTATCTTTCTTTTTATCTGAGACTGCAAGGGGCAGGATTCTCTATAAAGGGCACTTCATTAAGCAGAAATATCAATAGGGCTGTTTGGCTGTGATGTATTAAAATTCCAGGTATGCTACCAACCCCGCATGGATGTAGAGAAACCTTCCTGTCAGCCAAGGGAGTACTGTTCAAACATTAGCCATTCTTATTTTATCTTCCTAAGATGAATGCGGAGAATTTTTGTCATTGTGATTTATTCTTTTATGCTTTCCCACATGGATCTTTCCCTTCTCAGGACACAAAAGACATATATAGATAGTCTTTTCCATTCCACACAATTTAACACATATTATTCATTATCTTGTATACAGATTTTTGTTCATGCCTAACTGTGCACTAACCCTTTAGGGTCAGAGATTATAAACCTTTGCATCCACCTAGAACCTATGATTCTGTGCTCGGGTAGTGTGCAGAATAAGTATGAAGATCCACAAATTTCTTGACCTGGAAAGGATTATGAAATAAAACTGTCCAACTTCCCTCATCTTCCCCATGAAAACCTGAGACCAGTAATTTAAGGTATTTACTAAAGACTAATGAGTTTTTTTTCTGACTGATTATACTCTTACCAAAATAAAATTCAAATGAATTGTACTTTTCCTTAAGAGCTTACCTAGATACTTTAAAACCAATGTCCAAAATCATGATGTGTCAATGAAACAATGCACGAATGATGCAATGAAATGACCTTCATTTATCTCACGAAATATTTACTGAAATATCCAGAATTTTCAAGAATTAAAGATTTGAAACAAAATTCTCCAAGTAGTCCTCATTAAACAACTATTGCTGGGGCACCTGGGTGGCTCAGTTGGTTAAGCGTCTGACTCTTGATCTTGGCTCAGGTCATGATTTCATGGTTTGTGAGTTCAAGACCCACACTGGGTTCTGCATTGACAGCGTGGAAACTGCTTGGAATTCTCTCTCTCCCCATCTCTTTCTACCCCTCCCCCACTCGTGCTGTCTCTGTCTCTCTCAAAATAAATAAAATAAAAAAAAATTAAAAAGGAAACAAAACTATTGCTCAAAAACATTTATTTTTGGCATTAATCTGTATATTATTATTATTATTATTATCATCATCATCATTTTATTATAGGAGAATACAGTAAAACCTTGGTTTGTGAGCATAATTCGTTCTGGAAACACACTTGTAATCCAAAGCACTTGTATATCAAAGCACATTTCCCCATAATAAATAATGGAAACTCAAATGATTCATTCCACAACCCAAAAATATTCATATTAAATTATTACAATACTGTAATATAATACAAAATAACAAATAAAATAAAAATATTTTTTTTTAAATTAACCTGCACTTATCTTTGAAAACCTTCATGGCTGGTGTGAGGGAGACAAGAGAGGGGAGGGTTCTTGTGTAGGACAACTTCCACTATCACTAATGGAATCACTGCTATCTATTGGCTCATTGGAATCTTTTTCTTTTCGTGCAACTTTAACAAGGAACCTATCTGATGACCTAGAATAAAGCATAAGAATAAGCTTACTCTTGTATAGGAAAGCACCATAGGTGCTTTGAAGTGACAAAAAATACACTAGTGCCAGTTTTGGGCATCTTCCAACAGTCTGAAAAATCACTGATTTCTGCCAAAACCACATAAGACACAGCATCCAAACATGGGAGAAAATTACCCACAATCCTGTAGCAAGAGAGAGGAAGAGAGACAGAGAGACAGAGAGAGAGAGGAACCATTAGCTCAGTTGTGATCATGTGATGTTTGGCATCATCGTACTATGTGTATTGCAAGACATCACTCATTTATCAAGTTAAAATTTATTAGAAATGTTTGCTCATCTTGCAGAACCCTTGCAGAAAAAGTTACTCTCAATTCAAAGTTTTACAGCAGTTAACATACCGCGTTACATTAGTTTCAGGCATACAACATTATGATTCAATGTCTCTATACATTATGCTGTTCTCACCACAAGTGTCACTACCATTTGTCACCATACAACACTATTACAATATCATTGACTATATCCCCTATGCTGTGCTTTTCATCCCCATGACTCATTAATTCCATGACTAGGAAGAAGCCTGTACTTCCCACTCCCCTTTACCCATCTTACCCATCCCCTCATTCCCCTTCCCTTTGGCAACCACCGATTTGTTCTCCATATTTATGGCTCTAATTCTACATTTTTTGTTTGTTTGTTCATCTATTTTTTAGATTTTATATATAAGTGAAATCATATGGTATTTGTCTTTCTCTGTTTGACTCAATTCACTTAGCATAATACTTTCTAGGTCGATTTATGTTGGCACCAATGGCAAGATCTTATCTTTTTTTAAGGCTGCAAAATACATATAAGCATATAAATATTGGAAATATTTATTATATAAATATAATGGAATATAATGGAATGGAATACATACATATATACATTACATATACTATATATATATAATGTGTGTGTATATATATATACATATATACATATATATGTGTATATATAATGGTGTTAATTAGCTATCTATATATTAATGTAACAGTAATAAGTATTCTTTGTAATACCATCTGGTAAATAAATCCCCAATATCATTTTTTTAAATTCCATTTTGATCATATCCTCATCAATACATCAGATGTCTATGTCAGTGAGCTACTGCTGAGTAACAAAGCCACCAAAACTCAATGGCATGTAACAAATATTTTTTTTTCTTTTTTACACTCATAGATCTCTGGGTAAGGTGGGTCATTTCAGCTTCAGATGGTAGGTCTGCAGATCAGTTGGGGGCTTGGTTTCAAGCATGAATCCCAATCTATGTGTTACTTGTGATTAGTGGCTACTATAAAAGAAAAATCACATCAGACTATTTAGACAGGCAAGGAAGACTTTCTTCAAGACCATAGCAATAGAGGAGAGAGAGTGAACTCAATTCCAAATTCAACAAGGACATTTGGGGATTTATATCCACAGGTATGGTGAGGTGTCAGTTGATGAAAAATTACTACAAGAAACTTGGTGATGTATCAGCGATGAGGGAGAGAGAAACTTGATTAGATATCAAGGGTGGGTGGAGGAAGAAGGGCTTAATTTGATATCAAGGGTTAAGGAATTCTTGATTAACTGCCAAAATAATAGATCCTAAGAGCTCTGTTTTGTCTTTCTTTTTTTTTTTTGTACCTATCTATGTATCTATGCATATATGAGATGATGGATGTTAACTAAACTTACTGTGGTAATCACTTCACAATATATGTAAGGTAAGTCATTATACTGCACACCTTAAAGGCAAAAAGTGATCCATGCCAGTTATATCTCAATAAAAATGGAAAAAATAATAGGCATATTACACAATATTTCCTTTTGGATAGTTTGTAGTTTAGAAAATTAACTTTTAGCTACACAATTCATTGATGATACCTTATGTAAAATGTTATAATTTGTGTTAAAACTGGGCAAAAAATAAGAAATATCATTTATCAGCTGTAAGCTGTGGGGCTTTATTTAATATGTTTCTAACAGAAGGAAGCTTCCATTTTCATCAGGCATCTGTGATAATTAAGCCCTCATGTGGGAATGTTCTATGACTAATGATTGGGCAAATGTTCTATAGACTAGCTTTTGGTTTCATACATAGGACCTTTGTCTCTGTTCTCTGTGTCATGGCACTTGTTGAATCCACAGAGCAGATTTTTAGAATATTTCTAAAATCCACTCAAACTCTGGATACAAAACAATAACTTCAAGGTACAAGGTGCCAAAGAAGAAAATGTTCTCCCACGTTCTTTCCAAAAAAAACCCTACAAATGGAATATCTCATTCAAATTTATGGATCCTGAGTTTGGAGGCATAACAATGATTCTGAGGAAGAAGAGGATATGAATGGAGACTAGAGCTGAGAAAGTAGCTCACAAGATAACTAAAATGCAATTGCCTTTGAACCTAAGAGTGCTATTCACACACTTGTCCTTCCAATGGGAATGCAGAATAACTGAACAAAGGCAATAGTCTTGGGGTGGATTAGTCTACCCCAGCGACTCAATAACCTGAAAGAGAAGATGTAAAAGTCACTGGCCCTTAGAAAACACATGGAGATTTTCACAAAGAGCAATAGGTACAACCTCAAGTGTGAGAGTTACTGATTTAAAACACAGACACAGGATTTCCTAGAGTAAACACTGGAGCTCCATCTTCCCTGAAGTGAAATTGGCGAGAGCGCTGGTACATGGGTGGCCAGTCCTAATGTCTTCTATCACATCCGCAAGTGTACATTCTTGTCTCTTCCTCTGATTCTCCCTGTAGTTAAGAGACTAAGTCTAGTAGATCAGTGAGTTTTAATTTCACCTGTGACAATGGCAGCTCCATTTCCCATTTCTTTATAATTTCCTTAGACCTGTTCCCTGTTCTCTATCTTCCTTATACATAGTTTAAAATTTTCTGATTATGTATTTTCTTTTTGGATAAAGTCAGCCAGAAAATGTCTATTCCACAAACAATTTTTTGAACTATAATAAACCAGTCACATAAAGACAAATATAATACAATATACCCTCTTTTATGAGGTATCTGGAATAGTCAAAATCATTTAAGCAGAAAGTAGAATGGTGGTTGCTAGGGACTGGGGAGTGGGGGAAATGGAGATTTGTTGTTTAATGGTTTAGAGTTTCAATTTTGCAACATGAAAAAGTTTGGGAGATTGGTTGCATAATAATGTGAATATACTTAACATTACTGAACTGTACATTTAGAAATGGTGAAGATAGTAAATTTTATTTTATGTGATTTTACCATAAAAAATATATATCTTGCTCCTCCAAACCCTTGACAGCACTGTGTAAAATGTTCATCTTCTTTTCCGTTTCAGTGTAAAATCAAGTCTCCTATACAACTTGATAACAAATCTGCTGAATCACTCAGCCATCCCATAAAGGTAGGTCAATGTATGTGCCCTTTCAGTATACACATTTTATAAACTCCAGAGAAAAGTACTTCCACACTCTCCCAGGCCTTCTTGCACTCTATAATCAACAGAAACGGTCATTATAATTGTAAATTGCCTGGAATTGTAATATTACCTATTTGTTTTAATGGTAAATTGAAAGAAGATGGACAGTAATATTTCAAGGACCTAGTCTATTTAAGAACAGGCTTAAAGTTACCCCTTGATAAATGCTCATATATGCCAAGAAACAGAAATATATTAGCATGTAGTATTCTGGCATTGTGATAACAGACATTGAAAATACATTGGTTCTCATTTGACACTTTTCTAATTTGAAATATTCTTTGTGTTTACTACCCAAGGTGTTTTTATATTGGTAACTCATTAACAAATTTAATGTTCTCAGGTAGAGTTGTATGATGTAAATAGTAGTTGTCCCCCAAGAACTGTTCTCCCCTTTCTCCTGGACACAGCCCCAGCCTTCCTTGCAATTAGGCATGCCCATGTAACTGAATTTTATCCAATGCCATATAAGTAGAGGTTAATCGTAGTCTAATTGCAAGCCCAGTGCATGGAAAACTCCCAGCACTCTCTGCAATGTCTCTTCACCCATCTAACTGATTGGTATGTAATGCCTTTAGAGTAATTGGAAGCCACATGTTGAAGATTGCAAAGAAGAAAAAACCTTTTATGCTTGCAACATTATAAGTTTGGGTTTCTATTTCACAGTATGTTAACTTACCTTAAATAATTCAAGGTTGAAGTAAACAAGCGAAGTGAAGAAAGTTCATAAAACAACAACCATTTAAGTATAATTTTCCCTCCAATCCTAGTTATGTTAGATCATTGAGAAGAGGCCCATAAAACTGTGGCCCTGGGAGAATGTCTGGTCTGAACCTAAAGGCTATAGGGTCATCTAACTGATAGGGGTTAGGAATGGTAGCATATACAAATTAGGAGGGAGAAAGTAGGTCAATATTTTCTACCTGCTCAACTCTGTCAACTCTGTCAGTTCTCAGAATGGCAACTGCACACCCCCTTCACCTCATAAGTGAATTTCCTTGCCTGAAGAAATTTATTGAAAAGTACTCTCAAGCTTAACATCATTGGGGTGGTAGGCAGTAGGATTGAGCAGTGGGAAAAGTGAATTCACACAAGGACTTAAGTCAGAGTTGAGCACCTGAAGAACTCTGGAGCTGGAATCATTCTTCAAAAGTAAACCAAGTGAGGCAAGTAGGTCAGGCTTTTCTACACCTCCATGACCAGTCATGGGATGTGGGCTGCCAAATGCACTAGATGGCTCACTTCTGCTCAGGATATCTCCTAAAGAAAAGACTCAGCTGAGATCTGTTGAGTGCCCATCCTTGCAGTCATTGGAGGAATAAGAGTTTCAACCCAACGAAGGAGACATGAGTATCTTGATGCCATACAGGATCCATTAGACAGAGGGTCACTGACACAGCTAAGAAGTACGTGCAAGGGTTGCACTAACTGCTACTAACCCACTTACTTACGCTTATTCCTGCCAAATATATGCCATAAGCCTTATGAGTAGCTCCACTATTTAATTGTAATTTCAGTATTGAATCTAGAAAGGGCCTCAGCCAGAAGAAATAGAAATCACAACCACAAGCTGCATTAATAGGTTGTTCATACAATTTCCTAGAATGGAATACAATTGGTGAGCATGAGCCCAAGGGAAAAATGGTCATGAAGTGAGACTGTCTCGTGAGACATTGTCTATCTTAAGTCAGGTAGGATGCAAAATAGTTTTCAAGTTATTCAGTAAGTACCTATTGACTGAAAAGAAAATCAGTTTGAGCTATGTGAAGGAACCGTGTTCACTTCTCTATTCTTCGAGCTTATCACAATTCCTGACATAAAGCAGGCATTCAAAATAGTTATCGTGATCAAGATTCACATTTTAGAGTATCAATTCAGATGTAGCTAAATGTGTTTTTATTTTTTTCAGTAAATTCGACTAATTCAGGAACCCACTTCTCTGTTTCTGAAGTAGGTTGGTGTGGCTAAGGGATAACAGATGAGAATATGGGTATGATTTAATCTTGCATGCACAGGATACAAGATGCATCTGTTTTATTTTATTTTTTAAATTTTATATATTTTTAAAATATTTTATTGTTAAGTAATCTCTGCATTCAATGGGGGGTTCAAACCCACAACCCTGAGATCAAGAGTTGCACGCCCTACTGACTGAGCCAGCCAGGCACCCCTATACACATCTATTTCAAGACAATTTAAAATCAGTCAAGTTCAAACTTCACATCATAATCACATATTTTCTTTTAAGCCTTCCTTGGGTCCTCCTCTCCAGACAGATTTCTGAGCATAGCAGGAGGAAGAAAGAACAGGGCATCAGTGGTCTATCCATGGTTAATCTATTCTCCCTGACATCCATGCAGACACCCAGTTTTTGGATATTGTTATTAGTATTACTTATGTGTTGGTCTTGATAGGCACTTGGGGATACATCTCCAACTGAATTAGTCTGTGATCCAATCCTTGGCCTGTAAAGGCAAGAGCCACATTCTCAGAACCCTTTTTTTCTCCAAACTGTTTCAAATCCTCTCAGCTGATCTCCATTTCTGCCCTATTCTTGAATATCTTTTCTAACGAATAATGGAAATAAACTCCAAAATACCTGTCCAGACACTATTGTCAAACTTAGCTGATTGTCCACTTAGTGCTTTGTTGGAGGTACGGTGAATTGACAAGGTCCTGGCCTTTCTGCTACATGTTCCATCATTCCAGTCTCCACATAGTTTGAATATTCATTACCTGCCACACTTGTCCCTCACTCTCAACACCTAGTTTAGAGACACCCAAATATATCTCAGTATCTCTAAACTTTTCATAGCTGTACCAACACAGGCACAGGCATATAGTAAGTATTTATTGAAAAATATTGATAAATACTCAAATTGTACTTATTTAGTTAATAAACTCCATTTGAAATGATTATTTAACTACAAATATAGTTAACAAATACAGCTAAATAACCTCAGCTCTTATTTCTCAATAAAATTTACAATGATATAACGAGACTTTGACAATTTCCTGAATATAATCAACATACATGATTTTTATGGTATTTCCTTCAAAATGGATAGGAAACACTAAGGTAGATCACTGGGGGAATATTGGTTTGAATGACTCATATATACCCCTAATGTCACCATTTTATTTCTCAGAGGCTATATGTTTATTTCACTGCTTTTGAATTTTTCTTAAGTGTCAATGCATAACTTATGAGATTTCATTTTGGAAGAGAGGCCCATGCAAATGTTAAGTGTAAGCCATGATGTAGACAACCTAATACTGTGTGTCAAACTAGGTTTACAGTCAACAATGACCTTTAACATTCCTATTCATATTCCAAAATGAGAGTAATAAATTTTTTAAGTGTAGTTGTAACTATATATAGTAACATTGTTTTTTCTTGGTTAGGATGTGATTGACAACAGATACACTTTTAGATTGCCTTTATCATATCATTTGTCCCCATTTAAAGAGTGTTTCCTAATTTATTTTAGATACATTACATATTGTATGCAATCTCTACATAATAAAACACAGGGGTATGCACACGTTTTTCTTTGTGTAGCTGGTTAAGTGAGGTTAAATAAGGTGAAGTAAATTCCATAATTTTGTTTTTATTGAAAAGAATGATTTTTATTAAAAATATTAATTGATACATATTGACCCATAAAATCAGTATCATTAAAATATGCAAAACCAATTTTCTAGAAGTTGCATTTTTATATTATTTTTCATCAGTTATAGCTTTTGCTACATTGTGTTGTGCTTATAAGCATTCCCCACATTTCAGTGTCTTAGTTGTGAAGTGTCATTGTTACCTCCAAATCAGTTTTAACTCTGTTCTGTGTCTACAAATCAGAAACCAGACTGAACTAACAGGCTCTATATGGATCATGTAATGTGATTTTCATAAGGAGAGGGAAAAACCACGGACCAAAACATTGTGCTGCTCCTTTAAACTCCTACTTGTATGCAGCACACATAATTTCGACTCGTATCCTATTGGCCAGAAAGAGTCACATGAGCAAGCTTGATATCAATGGCATGACAAGATAGCTTCTTCCCAATGGGAGCACCGCATGTCATATGGCAGTGGGAAGAGATGTGCAATCCTCTGACATCTGAGGAAAGCACGATTTGGAACAGTTTGTTTATAAATAAATATTTTAAAAAGTACACCTTCATGAATTTCTATAAAAGCCACATAAAAATGGCTTCACTATAAGAAAACATGTATGGAATATCTCATTTTCAATGTTTGTTCTTCAAAACCTAAAGAAACTATTAAGGTATTCATATGAAACCAAAGGTCTTAAAATTGACTTCATGGGGAAGCTTATTTTGAAAGCTTCTAGGTTTCTTTTAGTTCTTGAGGTCAAAAATTGAATGACCTGAGAGATATAGATTCCTTGTAGGGCTCTGGAACCCTTGCTAGATGGATTTTATAAACATCAAAGATGTTAGTGAAGTTCATTTTTTCTATTTTCTATTAGATCAAAAACATAGAACTCCTATGATTTTTGTTCCATCAAAATCCTACTGAAAAAACATAAGTTTGCCTTCTTTGCACAAAAAGCTATCCTTTGGACAGATAAGGAGAAAATCTGAACTATGAGAACTCAGACATCTCTATAAAAAATAATAGCAAAGATAGTGACACTGCTTGCTTTTTGGGAGACAAATCTGAATATTAGGATTCAGAGTTGAAGGGAATGTCCTTTCCTGCATACCATTCTGTGCCTTTTCAGTAATTACCTGTCTACCTGCATTACCTGTTCAAAACACAGAAAAACAAGTTAACACCTACATTGAATTATATACTTCCAGAAGCTCTTTTCTTTATATCTCCCATCTTTCTATTCATTTTAATTTTTTGCTTTGATAGCAGAGAAATGATAGTTGTTAGTAATCAGTTGTATTTCTTATTAAAGTTCCACAAAAAATGTTTTTTTTAAATTTTTAATTTCTGTTCTTTTCCTGTTCTCTTTCCTTATGTCTCTTTTACTATTTTTCTGAAATTATTCTATTCCACAAGTATTTTCTAATAGAAAATAACTAATTAGTAGAGTCTATCCTAAAATTCAAGAGATTGCAAATGATTTTCAAGGAGGCACTTCTGAGTGAATGTAAGTAGTGTGGGAAAATGAAAAGAAAAGGTACACTCTAAAGAAGGTGATTTATTGCCAAAGTACAAGTGTAAACTGAACGTGATCAGACTTGAGAAAAACGTGCTGCCATTTCATAATACACAAAGAGATTATTTGTTTTGATGCCATTCTACACATCTAAAATAGCTGGTGTACCAAATACATACTGCTATGCTTTCCCACTCCCTCTACTTTTGTAAATACACAATTTTTTCCCATTCCATATAATTCCAGTTGGCTGGAAAAATTCAAGTAATAATTTTCTTTTCAAATACATGCATCAATATGTGATTAAATAAAAATGATGATGATGTACTTTCAGGCTGAATATAATTGAGTTGATATTTGAAACACATAAAAGGAACAATGTGGTATGTAGTTATCACCATTATTGTTTTGATCATGTATTTAAAGCCTGCCAATGGGAATTCTCCTGCAAGCCAATTGTGCTTGGGCATGAAATCCTATGATTGCTTAGTTAGTATTATTAAATTATCATTTTATTTATATAGGAGCTGCAAATATTCTAAATTAAAAGTGCTATCTTTTGCTCTTAGTATATCGTTACTATGCAGTCAATATTAAAGTCATCAATCGAGTTGTCAAATACATAGATAATATCAAAAACGATAATTTCTCAAAATACGCATATAAGCTACTATACATCTGCTTTAACAATACCTACGATATCCTAACATATTTACCTAAAGTAAGAAAACCATGTAGCATGTGCTACATAAAAAATCATGGTGGCTTAATTATTACAGTGGCTTAAAGCAACAACCATTTACCTAGGTCATAATTTTGTAGGTCAGAAATTTGTTCTGGGTAAGTTAGGGTGTTCTTGGTTCCTCTAGTCTGGGATAGGCTCTGCTGATTGTGGTCAAGGTTGCTCATAAGTTTATGGTATACTGGTGAATCAGTCATGGATGGCTTGTCTAACATGACTTAGCTGAGATGGCACATGTCTTCTTCATGTGGTTTCTGTTCACCAGAAAACTAAATATATATATTTTATGTGGAAGAGTTGTCAGAGTCCCCAAAAGCCGAAGTGAACAAGCTCCAGTGTGCAATGCTTTTCAAACAATTACCTGTGTCATATTTAGTACTGACCATTGGACATATCATGTCACTATTATCTCAGAACTTTCCACCTTGGAACTGCTGCACCTTTGCAGCAACAAAGATTTTTCCTGGATTTTCTTCTAATCTTTTTACTGTTTTAGATATCACACTTTAAAGTATGATCCGTTTTGAATTAAAAAAGAATTTTGTCATATGAAGTAAATGGTAAATTCATCTTTTTGTGTGAGGATATTCAATCTCCCCAACACCACTTGTTGAAAGAAGCTATCCTTTTCTCATTGAACCGGCTTGGCAACTTTGTGGAAAATCCGCTGAAGCAGAAGATGCCAAATTCTACACACTATGAATATCTTAGCATTATTTTCCCTTGTAAATATAAGCTCTATCTTTCAGGAACAAATGAAGAAAATTAATGAATCAGCAGTATTGCTTCTCATATATCCACGGTTCCTTGTATGGCACAGAAGCCTAGGATATATATAAAAGCCAGCATAATAAAAATTTAATGCTTAGTTTTTTGGCATTAATTGTTTGGTGTTGAAATCAGAAAAATAAATTTCTGGTAAGTCATGATTTTTTTTTTTAAGTAAATTCTACTGTACACATGGGGCTGGAACATGAGACTCCAAGATCAAGTGTCACAAGCTCTACCAACTGAGCCAGCCAGGCACTAAAGTCATGATCTTTTGAATGTCCCTTTTAGTCTGAAGTTTCTCTTCGTTCTTTTTTTTTTCTGCTTCAGTGTTTTAGAAATACAGTATACTTTTATTAAAATGCCTGAGTTTTTACTATATTTCACTGTTTCCTTTCTGCCCTTACCATTCAGTAGGTTAATTATGTGTTGACACATTTTGCAATAGGAGCTGTGGTCCACGTGGTAATAGGAGGACAGGGTATTTTGGAGAGTGCCTTTTAAAATATTTTTGCTAAGAGCTGCTACTTATGGCTGCCAAGTGAGAGATAGTACCCATCTTAAGACATTCCTCTGGGAATGGAGGGTGATCCTTAATATTACAGGCGAGAAAGCTGACTCTGAACTACTGTTATAGCAGCTTAATGGTTCCCAGTGGGAGATAGTTACAGGATTTATTTCTCACATGCTGATTTGGGAAAAGTCATGCTTGCACCCATGTCATGTGTAAAGAACTTGTTCAGAATCAGTCATTCACTGATACAGAGAATAAATTGAATGCTATACATAAAAATCAACTAAAGAGAGAAATAAAAATAAGCTGATTTCATTAGCTGAAATCTTAGCATTCAAAACACAAGAGAAATAAAAATTTACATGTGAAATCAAATGCAAGGGTTAGACCAGTAAAGAAGCCAAATAAAGCTAGGTGAAATGAGAAAATAAAAGTAAAGAAAGAAAAAGGGAAGAAAATTCGGAAAGAAAAAAGAAATGAAAATAAACCAGCCACAATAATTGGCAATTGTATGAATTCTACAACTGTGGTAGATTGAGGTTGTCTGATTTCCAGTTTGTTCGCTTCTTTCTGTATTCATTCCTTCAATAGTCCCCATCTACTCTACCTGCCATGTGACATGGTATGTCCAATGTTCAGATAATAGTACCAGTAGCACAACCCATATTAAAAATAAATAAATAAATTTGAATTCTTCATTTCCTTTTTTTCCTTTTGAGAGAGGGGGGATGGGCAGAGGGAGAGACAGAGGGGAAGGAAGGGCAGGGAGAGAGAGAGAGACAGAGAGAGAGATTCTTAAGCAGCCTCCATGACCAGTGTGGAGCACAATGCAGGGCTTGATCTCACAACCTTGAGATCATGACCGGAGCCAAAATCCAGAGTCAGACATCTAACCAACTGAGCCACCCAGGTGCCCCTAAATTGGAATTCTTCAAAATTAAAAAGAAAACAAATTTTCCATTTCAAAAGACACCATTAAAAATTAAAGTACTGGAATAAAATATTTGCAAATTGTATTTCTCTCAACTTTCTGAAAATGTGGAGAAACCTAACAATTGTAAGAAGACAAACTCCAATTAAAATGAGGCAAAAATTGGAACAGCCATTTCACCAAAAAATATTTATGAATGGCTAATAGTTACATGAAAAGATGCTCACATTCAACCACAATGAAATGAAAATTAAAACCACAATAAGATACCATTTCTTCCTGCTAGAATAATTATAATAAAAAAACACAGACAATATGAATGGTTGACAAATACATGTGGAAAACTGGAGACCTCTTATACTGCTGGCACGAATATGGCAGTTTCTTTCAAAAAAGTAATAAGTGTAACATATGAAAAAATGATTGCATTCCTAGGGATATTTCTAAGATAATGAAAACATATGTCCACACAAAGACCTGTATTCGACAGCATTATTTCTAATAGTCAAAAAGTGAAAAAAAAATCCAAATGTTTATCAACTGGTGAATGGATAAGCAGAATATGATACATGCAAACAGTAAAATTCTATTTAGCAACATATATAGAATGGATTGCGGATTCTACAACAATTATGAAGCTCAAAAATATGCTAATCACAAGAAACCAAATCAAAAGATCACATATTATAGGAGTTCATTTATACTAAATGTACAGAAATTGACAAATCTACAGAGGTAAATAAGTGGTTGCTTGGGATTGGGTTAAAATTAAAGACTGAATAACTGTAAACTGATTTGAGGAATCATATTAAGTGACTTGAATATTTTAGTAAATATTTTATTTCCAAGTAATCTCTACACCGAATGTGGGGCTCGAACTTAACAACCCTGAGATCAAGAGTAGCACGCTGTACTGACTGAGCTAGCCAGATGCCTCTGATTTGAAGATTTTAAAATTGGATTGAGGTGATGGTGCCATAACCATACAAATATATTACAACTCATTGAATTGTACATCTAAAATGAGTGGGGGGTGTCTAGGTGGCTCAGTTGGTTAAGCGTCAACTTGGGTTCAGGTCAAGATCTCATGATTTGTGCGTTTGAGCCCCATATGGGGCTCTCTGCTGACAGCTTGGAGCCTGCTTCAGATTCTCAGTCTCCCTCTCTCTCTCTCTTTGTCCCTCCCAGGCTCATGTGTGCTCTCTCTGTCTCTCTCTCTCTCTCTCTCAAATAAAAATAAAAATAAAACACATTAAAATGAGTGGATTTTATGGTTTGTAAATTGTAATTCAATGAAGGTAATAAAAATAAAGAATATTGGGAATTGTGAGGATTTTTTCAAAATGGAACTGTCAATGAAATGAGAACTGGCATTGGCATGTTATTAATCTGGTATTAGTAGAAAAACAAATCTTTTCTCCTCTAAAACCATCCATGGTTCATACCATCTATAATAGCAGTAAGAGAGAATAAGATAATATTTTCTTTCTTTCATAATGTCAATTTGGCATGAGTATTTTAACCTTCCCTGTCAGTCTACTCTTCTATAAGCATAAAAATGTTCAGTTAAATATACATTGATTAGGTACTTCTAGTTTTAGGCAACTTCTGTGTTTTCACACAAATGACCGTACCTTTCAACTATTCCAAGTGTTGGAAGGTTGACTTTAAGCTATAACTTCTGCCACTTGTTACCATTTTGCCCTTGAAACGAAGCAGGCCTAGTTGGATGTGTCTTCAACATAAAGACACATAAATTTATAGTGTTTATTGTCTCAAGTGAGTTTACCCCAACTTTTCCATTATAGTCTTGGAACTTTCTAAACATGCAGTATTTCTCTTTATAATTTTGAATATTTTAAATATTCAATATTTCAAATATGTTTGAATATTTTATCTCTTTGAATATTTCTATTCATTTAACTTTAGATTGTCTGTATTTTTGGCAGCCATATTTTTCTTTAGTCATACAGAGCTTATAGCGAAATAAACTTTTGCTTAATCTCATGCATGAAACTATTTAGACAGGTCTTCTTTACCCAGGACTTGTAGATCTTAGTTAAGCAATAGTCAAAAAATTCAGTATCCTAAAATTTGTTATTTTGCAAGGTAATGATATTCAGTGTCCCTTAAAACTTTGCTCTAATCACCACTTTATTGCAAATGGAATGAAATTTGCTTGGCCATTTATCAGAAATTATGCCTATATTTGAGTACCCTTGATAATTATGCTAGTTCTAAATGGACTATTTATCATGTACAGCACCCAGGGATCTCAGAGAAGAGTAGCTTTATATATTGTCTTATTCAGCTAAAAGTCCAGTATGTCCACTCTAGGCTTGAGTAGAATGATGCTGTATCTTTGTATTGTTTTGGTTTACTTTTATGCCTTTATTTTGTTGTTGTTTCATGATGAGGCACAATTATCCATCTTTCCCTACTTCAAGATTTTATTATTTACAAGAGGAGTGGATAACATTATTATAATATTACATATAATAATATATAGTAATATATTACTATAATAATATTATACCAACATGAGTGGATGATATTACTAAACAAGGCAAATGACCTTTACTTGCCCACTGCCTTCATGTTCTTTTTATTTATAAATTTAACCTTATCCAAGATTAGTTGTTTTAGGGTCACAACATCAGGAGTTTCCCAGGTAAAATTTGAAACTGACCCCATACATGGAGAACAAGGAGAGACCTAAGAAAGAGGCCATTCCCGATTGCAAGCTTGCAGGTTTAAAAAGCAAGGTAACTTACAGAAGAGGCCAGTCTCCCTTGGCTATAAGAGTCGATCTTAACACTCCCAGGGCTCACCAGAATCTTAAAAGTGTGTATAGAGGCCTTACCTGGATTCAGTCACATGTATCCTCAGATGGTTGCAACAACACATGGCTTTCTCAAGACCGTGCTCTCAAAAATAGATGAACTATGTTCTTGAAAAATTGTGGGAACTGTAGGCAGACCACAAGATCCAAGGACAGGAAGTTGGTGAGGAGCCTCTGACTGTCCAATCCAGCTCCCACAACTAGAAGTTACGTTCTTTCTGAACTCCTCCAATAGCTCTTTGTGGGTTTCTGCAGACTGGAATCACTTTATAATTGTTTATAATTCTGAATCAGACTGAGTTGCAGGAGCAAATAAGTAGCATACGTAGGAAAGGCCAAGTTGATGCAGGTTCCTCCTTTGAGCTCATAGACCGATATACACCAATATAGCCTCTTTTCATTTCTTTTTGCTTTTTGTTCTTCTCTACTTGTGTGTGGTTTTGTAAAAACCTGATTTCCTCCATTATGATTATTCTATTTCAATGGCAGACATTTGACCATAAAACCTAACATCACAGCAAACTCTAAAATAAGTTGCTTTGGGGCAGCTGGGTGGCTCAGTCAGTTAAGCATTGGGAACTTGATCTTAGCTCAGGTCTTGATCTCAGGGTCATGAATTCAAGCCCTGCGTTGGGCTCCATGCTGGGCGTGAAGCCTACTTACAAAAAAGAAAAAAAAAAAGAAAGTTGTTTTATTTAGGTATACATTTTTTAAAATTTTTTTTAACGTTTATTTATTTTTGAGACAGAGAGAGACAAAGCATGAACGGGGGAGGGTCAGAGATAGAGGGAGACACAGAATCGGAAGCAGGCTCCAGGCTCTGAGCCATCAGCCCAGAGCCCGACGCGGGGCTCGAACTCACAAACCGTGAGATCGTGAACTGAGCCGAAGTCGGCCTCCCAACCGACTGAGCCACCCAGGCGCCCCTAGGTATATTTTTAAAGAGGGAAATAGTAAAGATGAATGATAATGCTGCCAACTCAATTACAAAATAAATGGACTATACAAATACACATAGAAGAGATTAAAACTATTAAAACTGGAAAACAGGTTTTTGATATAAAATACATTTTAGTATGTATTTATACATTAAATATGATTATATTAGTATACCCAATTTTGAGTGTTTATACTTCGAGAGGATCTGATACCAGACACAGATATATTGTAAAAGACACTAATTAGGAAATAAGTAGATTTTGTTTTGAAAAATTAGATTTTGTTTTAAAATGAACTTAATATCTGTAAGGGAGCAATGTTTGTTAAACTAAGAAACTTTTCAGAACCAAGGATGTACTTATTCGATAAAAATTACCTCTCTATGCATTTAAAGAAAAAAGATAAAATATATTTTATTTAAAAATATTACAAATGTTTACATGAGATCAGTTTACAAAATTTGAATCTTTTAAATTTATGATAAATGTAACTTACAGGCAACCAGAAATATAAAGGTGTCAGATATAGACAAAACTCAGATTTGGGGATATATGATGTACTCCTAAGCTATTAACATTGCTTGAATTTTTCGAGTGCATATTCTCTGGTGGCAGTGAAGTTTAATGTATTTATATGCTTATTTTATGATTTGTTTACACTTAATTTGTTGTTGTTAATGTTATTATTTTTACCGTGAAATTGACACCCAGGTATGTAATTTATATCACAGAGCGTCAAAAATTTTTTGTCACTTAAATTTTCTTTGTAAAAATGAATATTAAATTGGACTCTTCTTCCCAGTAAATTAAAAAGAAATAAATAACCTTTTTTTTAAGATTTTATTTTTAAGCAATCCTTACCCTCAAGGTGGGTCTCAAACTCACAACCCCGAGATCAAGAGTCGCCTGCTCTAATGACCAAGCCAACCAGACACCCCAGAAATAAACAATTCTTAATTGTATAGTTGATCTAATATATATTGACTTCATAAATTTATCACTTTTCCATAACACAAGTCCTAGACCCTGACTAGTCTAGCTTTACAGAAGCTTCAAGCTTGAATATGTAAATCTTTCTACATATCCAAATTATACTGATCTTGTAGCAACCAGTTTAAAACAAGCTATATTTTGTGGTCTTTTCAAACAACCTCAGGACATATTACTATTGCTCATATTTCTTGTGGTTTTAATTTTCACGTATTCACTAGTACCCATGGCTGTTCCCAAAATATGCCTCACCAGAATTTTTCCTATTACGGGGAGTAGAAGTTTGTAGGAAGGTGAGAATTGAGATTCTACTGATTGATGGCAGCCCACAGGCTAAGGAGAAACTATTGCAAGTAAATAGATAATTCAGTACGGGTAGGTGTCATTTTGAGGGGGAAAAAAAAAAAGAATGACATTAGAGTGAGATCTACTGAGTGTGAATCATGGTCCTGAATCCTGATACTGATTATCACTTTGACCTTGAGCAGAGGATATTCTCTGAGCCTCAGTTATATTATCCATAAAATGGCAATGAAAATATCTTCTTACATTACTGCTGTGACATTTAAGTGAGATAATGTTTAATGTCAAACGCACACATGGTCTTTAGAAATTAGTTCTTTCCATATAAGGCTAAGTCCCATGTGCATTTCTAATCAAGACAGTGAGAAAATTACTGAAGTGGGTATGATCTCTGTTTGCAACTCTGCTGAAACTGAGGTTCACGGTTTTGTGACAAAGCTTTTTGCTAGTTGCATCTTTTCCTTTTCAAATGTTATGTTTATTTCTTATTTTTGATGTTTATTTATTTTTGAGAGAGACAGAGAGACACAGACAGAGACAGAGAAAGAGAGAGAGAGGGGGCACAAGCAGAGGAGGGGCAGAGAGATAGGAAGACACAGATTCCGAAGTAGGCTTCAGGCTCTGTGCTGTCAGTGCAGAGCCCCATGCGGGGCTCGAACCCACAAACCGTGAGATCATGACCTGAGCTCCAGTTGGACACTCAACCGACTCAGCCACCCAAGTGCCCCTCAAATGTTAACATTTATTTCTGTTCCTAATGGAGATGTATTTATAATCTCCATAAGACAAAACAATATTTCATTGTAAGAATACTTAGTTAATATATAGTTGGTGATAAAATACGTAGGTGCTATAAATTCATGAGGGCCAAAGACTGTTTTTTTGTCTCTAGAGATTATAATGTTTATTATTTTGCATTTATGATTCACCCCAACACAAAGCAATGCATATTGTAGAATTCAACAATTATTTGTTCAATGGATAATTAAAATACCAGTCAATTCATGTGGTAAAAAACCACATTATTTTTTAATAATCAAGATTTTTTCCATCATGGATATCAATAACTATAGAACTGCTATATTCAGATTTTGTATTTATATGACAGTAAAGAAATATTAAAGGCAAGCATTGGAGTTTGGTGACTATCAAAATGGTCTCTGGAGTTCAGCTGCCTTGGTTCAAATCCTGACTTCACTGATTACTATGTTTATGACCACTATATGTTATTTAACTTCCCTGTGACTTTGTTTTCTCATTTCTGAACTGAAGAAAATAATGTTACCACCTTCGTACTATGGAAATATAAGTGAAATATTTAGCCCTATGTCTGACATCTAGTAAATACTCAGTAAATATTAATCCACTTATTAGTACTAATAGTTGTAGTGTTTTTATTGCTATTGCATGAGTGCCCAAATCTCTTATTTCCTACTCTGTGTCAGTAGTTTCTGTCCAGCTATTTTCAAATCATCAGCTCACCCGAGGCCATCTGGGCATTCCGCCTTAATCTGTATCCCAAAATATTTGACATCACAGTTTTGTAAATTTGTCTTCTTATTCTACTCCTTGTCATTGACCTAACTGCTATTGTTGGATATCAGGTGACAAGCTTACGTTTTCTCAGACCCTCTGATTTCAGCCGCAGCCGAGAGGACCAGATCCATGTGGATGCGATCCACTTCCTTGTTCACGGTGAATCCCTCAAGTGTCCATGTCTTGTCTTTGCTTACAGCTCTCGGGCTTCCTTTACACTGCAAAGAATAGTAGGAGTCACTGTGCCTATATGGGTATACATCTCAAAAGAGTGACAATCTAGAGCAATAAGGGAAACAAGCTTGTGGCCTTTTAATTGAAAAACTCTTGGAGGCATTCGGTATACTTCTCTAGAAATCCCAGTGAAATCAAGCCATGTTGCTCACAGGGGCCACTTTGATCAGGCCCCGTTACACTGGTTCTGGTTGATCAACCGGTACATATGCTATGTGCACATGGTCCTTTCATTCCTCCTCTGGTTTAAATAAAATACAAGCGGGGCTCCTGGGTGGCTCAGTCAGTTAAGCGTCTGACTTTGGCTCAGGTCATGATTTCACAGTCCGTGAGTTTGAGCCCCGCGTCGGGCTCTGTGCTGACAGCTCAGAGCCTGGAGCCTGCTTCAGATTCTGTGTCTCCCTCTCTCTCTGACCCTCCCCCGTTCATGCTCTGTCTCTCTCTGTCTCAAAAATAAATAAACATTAAAAAAATAAAAATAAATAAAATACAAGCAAGGATGAATACTCTACAAGATTTAAAACACTGAACACTCTGAATTTTCTTCTCTCTGCCACCTACATCTATAGCCTAATAGAGTCCTCTACATTACGCTTAAGCGATTTCTTACATTGTTTTTCTTTAGGTTTGAAATCATGTCCATTTAACAATAAGCATTACATATGAAATGACAAAACAAAGATAAAGGAAGGTAAAGGATCTTTACCCTAGATATGCAAACCTCCTGGCAGGTAACCTCAGATTTTGTTGTTTTAGCGTTAGAGAAGAATGAGGTAGACCACACTATTCTTCAAAATAATCACTGGCCCTCCCTATGCTTCTTTTCCACTAGGAAAAGTCTTCCATAGGAAGACTATGCATTTTGGTTACATTGACATCACACTTAGTATTGTGTCCTTCACATTCCTTGACCAAAGAAATACAAACAGAAGTGATGTTCGTCACTTCTGAGCAACATTTATTGTTGTTTTTGTTATTTGAATGAGATTCTCCTGTATCTCCTTTCCCTCTTCCATGAGATTGGGAATGTCCCATCAGCCTAGGTGAATCCTGAATTAAAGGTGTGAAGCAAAGTCGACCAATTATTGTAGACTAATAACAGGTATATCAAAGAGACAGAGATACTGATTAAGAATTGGCCACAAATGTCTAGGGAGGAAGGGTAAAAGCCTGAACCGAAACGATAATAGTTGTGGACCAAATAAACAATAAATGATGATTTAAGTGATATTTAGGAAGTCAGGTTGATGAAACTTGTTAACTCATGAATACAGGTGTAAGGGTGACAATACTTCTGTCCCTGGCCCATATTACATCGTGTTTTGATTTTTCACATCCTTGTGGTGAATTTTCCTTTGTCTTTTTGTTTCTTTCTTGCCAACAGAGTAATCATCTTATCGCACAATTTTGATGATGCCATTCCTCTTCTAAACGGTCTCCATGGCTCCCCATTGCTAAAGAACTTCGCCTTCATCGCTGTCATAACTCTTTTTAATATTTATTTCCCACTTTTCAGGCCATTCTTTCCTTAAAGAAACTCTACGAGTTTTGTTGTTCTTTCCTCAAAAATGATCTTTGAGTTTCCAGTTAAATGCCTTGTCCCAGTCATTACTTTTGCTTTAGCACTTCTTCACTTCAAATTACTTTGAATTCTACTTACTTATTTTTAGTCAGGGTAGATCAGGTTCCCATGCGGTGACGTATGACCTTAAAAATCCCAGTGGCTTACAAATACAAGCTTTATTAACCTCTCAAACCACATGTCCATCCTAGGACAGCTAAGACTCCATTGTTCTCTTCATTTAACAGCCCAGGGTGAAGGAAAAGCTTCTGCATGAAATGCGCACAAACTGTACTTGTTCTTCAGTATTCTGCTTGAACATGATAATGTTCTCTCTATCCGTATTTTGAAGCAAGTCATATAACCAAGGCTAGAATGGAGAAGTGTATCCGTCCACCAGGGTGGAGTAGGAAAAATCTATAGAAGACATAGAATGATGTAAGTTACCATATCATCATTTCCAATCGATTCCAAATCCCATTGATTTCATTAATCGAATCTTGTCCACCCCACCTTCAAATGTTGCTGTTTTCTCAACTCTTGGCACCAATATGAATTATATAGCACATCTTGTAATGCCCAATGCCCTCAGCAGTGGGTAACAGAATTTTCTTTCTTTCTTCCTTTCTTCCTTCCTTCCTTCCTTCCTTCCTTCCTTCCTTCCTTCCTTCCTTCCTTCCTTCCTTCCTTTCTGTTTATTTATTTATTTTGAGAGAGACAGAGACAGCCCAAGTAGGGGAGGGGCAGAGAGAGAGGGAGAGGGAGAGAGAGAGAGAGAGAGAGAGAGAATCCCAAGCAGGCCTCATGCTGACAGTGCAGAGCCCAATGCTGGGCTCAAACTCAGAAAACGATTTATTGATTTATCGATTTATTGATAAATAAATAATTTATCGATTTATTGATACAAAAATAGGTGCTGGTCTTCTGCAGTAGTTTGCACATACCTTCCTTCGAGCAACAACCCCCAGAGTTGAGTGTGCTTTGGAATCATCTGAAGGGATGTTAAAACATAGATTTCTGGATACCACTTTTAGAGTTTCCAATTCAATAGGAATAGTAAAGGGCTTGAGAATTTGCCGTCTCATCAAGTTCCCAGGTGATACCTTTGCTAGTGGTCTGGGAATAACACACCGAAAACCATTGAGCTGCAGAACAAAGAGAATAATCTATATTCAGTCACTTGTTATTTGTGATCAACAAATGAATTCAGATACATGAATACATGTTATTATATATTTTTTTTTAATGTTTATGTATTTTTGAGAGAGAGACAGAACATGAGCGGGGAAGGGGGTAGAGAGGGAGACAGAATCTGAAACAGGCTCCAGGATCTGAGCTTTCGGCACAGAGCCAGATGTGGGGCTTGAACTCATGAACAGCGAGCTCATGACCTGAATCTACTGAGCCACCCAGGTCCCCCTTTGTTATTATGCAATTAAGAAATAAAACAGGGGTGCCTGGGTGGCTCAGTCAGTTACGAGTCAGACTTTGGCTCAGGTCATGACCTCACTGTTTGTGATTTCCTATATCAAGCCCCGTGGCAGGGCTCTGTGCTGACAGCTTACCTGGAGCCTTGGAGCCTGGAGCCTGCTCCGGATTCCCCTTCCCTTTCTCTCTGCCCCTCCCCTGCTCACACTCTGTCTCTGTCTCTCTCAAAAATAAATCAACATTAAAAATTAAAAAAAAAAAGAAATAAAACAAACGTTTATAATGATCATTTCTTTAGTGCATTCCTTTCTTCACAAAAGCCAGGTGACTACTGGACGTTCAGAGAACGTCCTGAATAAAATTTTACTGGTTACATGAGTGAGTTACAATAAAGTTAGCTTTCACCTTTTTATAGCAACACAGCATACAGTGCTGTAAATAGCGCACTTTTCCATGGCTCCTTCACATGATGGACAGGTAACAAAATTGTTTTTTTGTAAAGTCTCCCCAAGCTATTTCAACTTGTCAGGACACACAAAGCTTGGCTACACCAAATGCATCAACCCATTTGTATTACTTCAGTGGAACAAAGAGATTTCAGAAAGACACATTAATTTTATTCTCATTCAACAATTACATCGAAGAGACATTCCTATTTGTGCAGCTGTTTGAGCTACCAAGGCTCCTTGTATTTATACATATGTTTAAAACAGCAGAGATACTGTGCTCTTGAGAGTTTTGATATACTTAGATTGAATGATTATCCCAAATATTGCTGCATCCTTGACTCATAAATGATAAAGTGACAGATTCTTGGAGAGAAAATAAATGATTCCCATGAACTTAATGTCAGTACTTAGTACTTCGATAGTGAAATTGTTGGAAAAGGTCAATAGGAGGACATGACCTCCAGTTGACCAGGAAGCCAGACGCAGGCAATCAGAGGCTCCTCACTGCCTCCCCCGTCCTTGGAATGTACATTAGGTGCACTGTTCCCATACTAGGAGCCACCTCAAGAGCTTGAGACAGTTATGTGTTACTGAGAGCATCTGGACTGTATACATAGGTGAACCCCATCAACACCTTCACATAAACGTTTAAGATTCTAGGAGAGCAGGTGCTGAGATCTGCTAGTCTGTGGCCACCTAAGGCAAGCCTTGTATTTAAGTTCTCTTATTCACACTGCTACCTATCAATCCAGAGCAGCCAGACTCTTGCTTTGGTCTCTCCTTGCCCTCAGTGTATACGGTTTGTTTCAAATTTCATCCACAGGAACTCCTGAAGTTGTGAATCAACAAAAATGTAAAAAACGATTATCATGGAATTTGGACGGATGTAGTAGTAGTATTGTTTCCAATAGCGCTCCTTTTCATTATAAGATTTTGAAAATCCTTGTAATATCCTCTATCGTTGCAAGTAATCACTAAGAGATTTCCTAACACAAATTAATATTAATTAAAGTAATCTTACAAGACATAAACATGCAAAATTAAAGACACAAGCCCAACATATAACCTGAACAGATTTTAGCTCCTCATAAAAACCGGACCAGGTTCAGCCAGCACAGAAGCAGGTAAATGGATTAGTAGAAATTTCTTGGCTAAGGTTATCACCAACTAGCAACTGATTCTTGTTCAGACCACGTTCCGAGAAGGAGATGGCTTCCAGGTGAAATGGACTTTATCCTCGGGTTCCACAAGATAAAAACAATCAAGCTACTTAGCGGAGTGAGAAGCAGGACTCCAGCCTTTGCCTCCCAATTCCCTGATTTTCAACAGTCCTCAAAGCCTTTTAATAGCAAAGCTCCAGGTGCAAGGGAAACCAGGTGCTGTCACTTTGCCCGCGCCCACGCTTCCCCCTCCACTAAGCTCCTCTAATGAGTGTCCTGAGAACTATGGAGTCCTTCCATTCATTCACAGCACTGTACAATGAACGCTAGGGGGGAAAAAGAACAAACAAGATACGTTTCGAATACAAGATTCAATTACTTTTCACAACTCGGTGATGTGTCAAAGGCACGCTGTGTTTTGTTTTGAGGGCGGGGAGATGACTGGGAGGGAATCCTGGGCCCCCATTGGCTGGCCGCTCGCCGCTGCAGTCGAGCTCCAGCCGCTCCGCGAGCATTATTGATCCGAAGGGTAAACGTGGAGGGAGCCACAGAGAGGGGTCCAGGCGTTTCTGAGAAGAGAGGCAGACCGCTTCCAGGAAGAAAGTGGTGTCTGCTGGCTGCCCGGCTTGGAGGATCTTCTGTGAATGAGAGAGGACGAAATGCAAGGCAGTTTGTTGCTACAGTGATTTTAGAAGAAAAAAAGAGAGAGAGAGAGGAAGGAGAGGGAGAGGAGAAAAGGGTCTCACCTTCGGTGCAAGGCTGGTTTATTGCATCCTGCTGCTGCTGCTTCTGATTCTGTTCCTGCAGCTGCCTTTTCTGCCATCAGGTAAGGCTCCTTTTTTTCTTTTTCTTTTTTATTGGGATTGCATCGTGTGTGATCGCTTCAGGATATACGCACAGAAATTCATACATGATTAATAAAGTGTTGCCTGGCGTCGTCAGAAGCTGAACGAGGCTGCACACAGACCTGGCATCTGAATTAGGAACTGGTGCGTGGTTTTGCTTTGGGAAACTTCAGTAAGTTCTAAACAAGTCTCTAGTCTTGAGAGCGAGAGGTTGAATTAAAAGGGGAGGGAAAGAAATGTTTTAACCACTCCTGTACCTTGCTTAGCGTGGTTGAATTTTCAAATGGAAATGATTATGTTTAGGGAGGTGTTCAACTGGTTATTTTATAAATGGCTTTATTGATCTGTTTTTTTTTTTAGTATAAAGTAATTAATGCTTTATTTTCAAAAAATTCTGAAAATACCCATCTCTCCTGATTTTTGTTAAAATACATTAACATCTCTACATCCTTCTCCACTGACACTTACTAAGACACATATATTTAAAAACTTCATTCTTCACTAAAGAAAACTGTAAAGCAATGCAATGCTTTAATAGCTAGTCTCTCAGTATACAGCTGAGTTTCCTACAACAAAACTAATTTGGGACAAGTGGAGGAGATATTACCAGATCTGTGGGTTATATAATATACATTTCAAAAATTATCTTAAAGGTATTAAACATTTGGTGGTACATTCAAAAAGAAAGAACTATTTGCAGTAGAAGGTCATGCTAGCAAATCATTTTTCCAAAGAGACATTCTGTAGTTTATAAATATTTTCTCCCTCTTAAACATCATTCTTTGCACACGGAAATCATAGTGGCTTCAGCACCTCTATAGTTCACAGTACATGATGTCTCTTATAGACATTTCTCTGCACTCTTTGGAGAGAGAACTGACATACTTTTGGGTGATTCTGTGACCATTTCATGATTCTCAATTTCTCATCCGGTATTTTGAAGCTCATTCTCAAACTGCTTAGCTAGAAAATCACCTTACATACTGAGGGGGAAAAATGTAATAGAGCAGGTTATGAAAATGTGTTTACAGTTTTAAATTACACTCTACATGACCAAAACGTGGAAATCCAACCATGCCAAGCAGGTATTAGTTTGCTTGGTCTTTTCAGCATACCTGACTGGTTTCAAGATTTCTAAAACCCAGGTGCATGGCTGTCCAGAAATATTGAATCTCCTCATTCAGTGGCATCATTTATTCATTCAATTATCAAAATCAATTTGAGAATCCCTTTAATTTATACATCTTCATTATTATTTCTAGAAAGGCAATTACCTGAGTGGGTTTTTCTTACAAATATTTCCATTATTCCAGCAGAAGGTCTCTTCAGAATTGAAAGGCAAATGTTTACTCTTCCCAAGCCATAAGGAGTTAATAGACAAATTGTTTTGGAATGCTGCGAGCTTAGGCACACACAAAGTAGAAGCTTCCACTTAAGTAATTTAACTAAGGGGCACATCCGCTCATTCAGTGACGAGATCTGGGGACATTGCCTCCACCTGCTATAGAAACTGCTGTAGCAAAGAGGTCTTCCATGTACTTGAAAATCAATTCCAGAATATGTTTTCTCCTTTATTAATGGCTTGTATTTTGAAGACTAACTTCTAGGTTTAACTCTGCTGTTATTAACCGCCTTCTCATTAAAAAAAAAAAAATCACATCTTCTTTTCCGTTGTGTTCAGCAAATCTCCAGTTTCTGGATTCTTAACTTCGACTGCTGTGTACCGTTTTCTAGCACTAGGGGGGAGTTTTCAAGCCAAGAATGCTTTTTTTTTTCCCTACTGGACCTGATTCTTTCCACTGATCTGCTTAGTGATGTGATCATTTTAGATAATTCCCATAAAGAGAGAGCCGAATTATAATGGGAGGGAAGCATCCTCTGTTTTACATGTGGGATAATACATATTAAGATCTTATCACAGCAAAAGCCGTGCTTAGTTTATGGGAAAAGATCCCAGCTAATGCTTCACGTGACATTTTTTACCTCAGTATGACTGCATCCTTTGAGGATGGAGCACACACTGATCTTGGATTTAGAATCTTTTGCATCTGGTATTTTGGCAGAACGTATTTCATGTACTAGGCTGTGATATTGATTGAAATCAATCTTTTATCATTTTGTGGTTAATAAGAATGTCTGTCACTCTTACCTCTTCGAATGATTGTGATGAACATCAAATCACTCTCGCTGATGAAATAGTACTGCAAATAGTCTGCTGAAACTGTTCTTACATGAGATGTGCAATATTACTGTGTTTTCACACCTGTGCCATTTAGATGTCAGATCATTAAATCTAACAACTGTGATAGGAAAATACATACAGTGATGGTTCTCTTCAGAAGTGAGCCATGTTTTCACGTAAAAAAAATATCAAATCTAAGGCCTGTGTAATATGATGACTTACTAATAGACTTTTACAAACGTCTTCATACTTCCAAAGAGGAAGTGTGATTACGGAAGTCTCATTTAAGGTAAGATATCATTTCTTTAGTCTCTTAACAAAGCTATTTCTAAAGTAATTATGTCCTGCACCACCCTGTCAGTATTACCACATCAATAGATAGCATTTTGCACCAATTCGTGATTCCATTTATATCTAACGACAGGTGGAAATTATTTGCTCTTTCCTGTTTAACAGATATGGAGTTTTACAAAGTGGGTCAATTCATATCAAGACAAATAAAATTAATTAAGGAATGAAGATTTATGATTTTCATGGGAACTTTCCCTTCACTAACACTTGATAATTGAGCAATTTACACTCTTACAGCTTTTGAAAGCATTTTAACTTTTGACTTTAAGGTAATTGCATTTTTCCCCCCTGAATTACTATGCTGAAAGGGTGATCTGTCATTACAAAACTTTAAAAAGAAGTGTGTGTGTGTGTGTGTGTGTGTGTGTGTGTGTGTGTACGTACTCATTTGTGTGTGAATGTGAATATTGCTGCCCGTGTTGAATGTCCATAGTGGTTAGTCAAAGTTATTTTAAAGCATCACATGATAAGATGACTAATAATATGTGGTAAGTAACATTTTTAGAAAAGACTAAGAGAAAGTTATGACTCTTGTAAAATTGAATAACAGATGAACTTCTCATAGTAGTTTTCTATTTTTTGTGAGCTGCTGGTTAATGTTTTAAGAATTTATTTATTCAACTATTAATTATCACTTAATTTAATAAGCGTTTGTTAAACTGTTGAAAACAGGCCCTGTATTTACTGTTTTTTGTAAATTTAGTTTCATTCAGGATTGTATCACTTTATCATATTATAGCTCTGGTATTAAGGGATAACTTAAATCTTCAGTATGTTCCAGGTTTTGTTTTTTTTTTTTCCACTTAAGGGTTATGTTTTTTTTTCCCCATACTCCTTGCTCTGTGAACATTTAAGTCATTACTCCATAAAAGGATCTACCTTACCTTGAATATAAGGGATGTGCTATTTGAAAAATGTGAAATTTTTCTTAAAATATGTACATCTCATGTACATGGTATGGCTAGTCTGCTGAGAGAAAGTGAGGCCCCAGTTTGTGCACAGATACCCAATAGAGAAATACAGGACTTGTGTATCAACTCCTGAACCAGTGCATACTTAGTGCAAAGTACCAAAGAAATCAACATTAGGACATAGCTTGGGACTGTGGAATTATCCACAAAGTAGGATGCTAGTTACAAGCATGATTGATTACACCTGAAGTATACCATATACTCAGTAAGTTCTGTAACTTCTGCTTTTTTTGATCCTTGGTTTCTTCTCTTGGTTAGTATAATATTACCACATAGACAACACTCACTAATAGATCTTTCTCTTTGGAAATTTCCATGACCATAGTACTAGATTGGTAGAGATTAACTATAGCCAGAGCTGGCCCTCTGGGTTAGATGAAAACATGTGGTGGCCAGCATTTGCCATATGCTAAAATATACTTGCCATGTTGGGATGTCTGTGGTTTTCAGGTCACTTACCTAAAAATAATTCCACTTATTTTTGGCAAGAATGCTTTTAATGAATAGGCATGGGTATTTCTGGTAGTGTAAATAATCAGTGAAGTTTAGATTATGATGAAACCATATTTCAAGAGGTTTACAAGTCCAGCAACAAGGAGAATAAATCACCAAATAGAAAGCACAGAGCCAAGGGAAGTTTGTGGGATTATTATTATTATTTTTTTATATAGAGATTTGAGCATGTGCGTAGATGAGATGGGAATCATTAGAAAGAGAAAAGAAAATGAATGATGGATGGAGAACTTAAAGTGTTGGAGGAGTTTATCAAAAGGCTGTGACCCCCTATTGACCCCTGAGCTGGACCCTGGCAATCAGAAGTTCCTCATCCTCTTTCCTGTCCTTGGAGTGTGCATTCTGCCCACCATTCTCACACTAGGAGTTGTTTCAAGGACAAAACCTTGAGAAAGTAAAGTGTTGTTGAGACCATTAGACAGAGTATGTGACTGAACACTGTTAAGGCCTCTACACAAACTTTTAAGATTCTGTCAGTCAGATGCAGAGATTAACTCATCTTGTGGGCACCCATAACAAGTCTCATGCAGAAATTTCTTTACTTGCCAAATCTGCCACATACCAATCTCTCTCCTTGCCCTCCATGTCCAGGGCCAATTTCAACTTAACCCAGAAAGCTCCTGAGTTTTTGAAGCCATATAGAGAAGATTAAAATTTATAATATCCAGGGCACAGGTGGAATATACAATTAGAAGATGTCATTAATTTTAATAACACAAGTGAAATAGTATTCAAAAGCCAAATATCAAATAATTTTAGCTCACATTTAAGCAATTATTAATGTCTTGAATGTCAAAAAGGATTGTTAGGAAGTAATCAACCAAAATGTGATGTTAATTTATCTAAAGTAATACTTTTAAATTTAATTGAAAGAGATCCAGATGTTTGGTAAATGTTGAGAAGTAGGGGAAATTAACTTGAAAAGACTGCCCCTAGGAAAAAATGTTGGGGTGTTATCATTAGCACTGAATAGTATGATGTTTTTAAAACTATTTCTGAAGAGGGAATGTGGAATACTTGAAGTAACAAGGAAGTAATCAACATTGTATCCGAAAGGAAATGTCCTCCTAGGACTTTGTGGGTCAATGTTTATTTCCAGGAAGGGTAGCCTACTCCAAGTGTGATTTCAGACTATTTTAAAAGCAAAATGGTTCCTGAAACTCTACTTTTCCCTAATTATTAGCAATAGGATCATGGGCATGGGTAAAAAGTGAAAACATAAGCTCTTGGCAAGGTTTTTATGTTATATGTTTACTTGGACAAGAATGGGAAGCCAAGAATACTTTTCTGAAATAGAAGGGTGTTTCACAGTGAGATACCTCATTATCTAAATCATTATCTGATATTTGTACTAAACTGGCTACTAGAAGGTCACCACTATAAGATCATTACATGGAAGGAAGTCCAGTGTTAGAATCATAGCTATTACAACCAAAATTAGAGTTGTGTCAAGTAATCTGGCACACACAGCAGATTCATGTGTATACTAAATATAAATAATATAAATTTTAAATGAGGAATTAAAAAGACAGTTATGCTGGGGTGCCTGAGTGGCTCAGTCGGTTAAGCGTCCAACTCTTGATTTCTGCTCAGGTCATGATCTCACGGTTTGTGGGATTGAGCCCTGCATTGGGTTTCACACTGAGCATAGAGTCTGCTTGGGATTCTCTCTCTCTCTCTCTCTCTCTCTCTCTCTCTGCCCCTGCCCCTGCCCCTTCCCTGCTCTCATGCACGCATTCTCTCCCTTCTCTCTCTCTCAAAGTAAATAAACATTAAAAAACAATTATTTCATAATACATTCAAATCTCAGTATTTCATGTGTTTATTTAACAAGGAATTTTATATGCTTGTGATTATATAACACTGGTGATGAAAGAAATGGTACAAATGAAAATACATGGGATGTGATCTGCCCTAGACACAGCAGTGGTGTCATGTAGGTATTACTTTTGAAAAACAAAAATGTCAGGCATATTCAGAATACACAATCATAGCACAAAAACATAGGTCCACCACCTAGGGTTTTGTCTAATTATAAACCGTGGGATCTTTTTGCAGGGAAATTAGGCAGCATCCATCAAAATTAAAAACCTAGCAGTTCTAATACTTGGATTATTTTCTGCAGAAATATTTCCATGTGCTTGTCATTGTCTTCTGATTTTATTCTTTTCTCACGGGCTCCTTTTTCTCATTCTCCTCTGCAGAGTTCTCTGTCTTTACACCTATAAATAGAAACTGTCAAGAGTATCCCTGGGCCCAGTCTTAGGTCCTGCTCCCATACCTAGAAACTTACTGAACAGGTAATGCCATCCCATAGTACAGGTTCTAATGCCATTTGAAAGCCCATTTCCAAATGTATGTCTTTGTCTCCAATCTTTGTTCTGATAATTCAGACTTTAATCTCCAGATGCCTACCCAGTGTTTCCACTTGCACATCTGTATTAGGCTGGCTGGGCTGCCAGAAATAAATACCACAGCCTGGGTGGCTTAAGCAGCAGAAACTTATTTTCTCACCACTCAGGAGGCTAGAAGTCCAAAATTGAGGTGCTGGCTGATTGGGTTCCTGGTGAAAGTGTAGATGGATTCTCGCACAGAGTCGTGACCCTGAGGCTTTTCTTTCCAGGAAGCAATTTATTCCTGCCGGCACTGCTCAGTTGGGTTCCTACCGGAAGCACTGATCCCCGAATGCCATGTGGTGTAGTTTTTTAAAATATATTTTCCATTTCTTTGTCTCCCATATATGATAACATACAAACATGGAGTCTGATGAAGAGGTTTCATGTTACAAGGTCCTGAGGGATGTTGTCACATATGTGTATAACCTGGTTGCCTTCAGGTTTTTGTTTGTTTGTTTGTTTGTTTTGTTTTGTTTTTTCCTTCCCTTAGGAAGGGGACCCTACCACAACAGCTTTCTTCCTGGCTTGTGGATGGCTTTCTTTTCACTGTGTCTTCATATGACTTCCTGATGTTGCTACAGAGCATGGGAGCAGGCTCTGTGTTCTCCCTTCTTATAAGGGCAGTTATCCCATCATGAGGATCCCACCTTTATGGCCTCATCTCACCCTAATTACTTCCCATTGGCCCCACCTCCAAATACCATCATATTGGGAGTTAGCAATTCAGCCTGTATGCCCCGCCCTTCAGGGAAACACATGCAGTCCGTAGCAACATGTATCAGTCCTGTTAAACTTGTTTGAAACCAAGCTTTTCATTTCTGCTCCTTATCACCACAACTAAATATTTTCATTTTCCTAATCTACTTCATCTCAGTAAATTATATAATTATTCATTTAATTTCTTAAGAATTAGAGTCAACCCCGAGACCTTGCTTTCCTCTCTTCTCGCCCTGAACAGTGCCAGTATTAGATCTGCTGGCTTCATGGCCTTATTGCCTAAGTACATCTTTAATCCAGTGACCGCCACCTCTACCAGTCGCCTTCGATACAACCGCTATCGTCGCAGCCTCCTAACTAGTCTTTCTGCTTCTACTTTTATCTCCTCCCCTGACCCCAATTCAATGTACAGACAGCCAATATCACTAAGTACTTCCTGTGTTTTAAAGGCAATATCTGGTGTAACCCCTCCGTTTTCTTTCTCATTATGCTGAGTTCATCCCTGCCACAGGGACTTTGCAGTCACCCAATTCATCCTTTACTTTATGTAGATCTCGGTTTAAATATTCTTACTTCAGAACTACATTTTCTAATTACGGTCTATAAATAGCATTTCCTTTCTCAGAATTATCTTTACCTTTATCCATATTTAATTTTCTTTAAATAGGACCTGTTTCAGCTTACATGATACTGTGTTACATCGTCTGTCTTCCTAAAGAAATGGAGACCACAGGAGGGAAGCCATACAGTAGTGCTTAGCACGTAGGAGTCCTCCATTAGTGTTTTGGTGAATGAATGAATGAATGAATGAATGAATGAAAGAATGGATATGGGTACATAAATTTACTTAAGCATACACATGCATCTAGGAGAAGTTTGACGATTTACATGATGATAAGAGTGGTAATCTTTAGGGAGGAGAGGGAGACATACTTGTGAATTATGTGAATTTTTATAGTAATGTATTATGCATATAACTTGGCTTGTAAGTGTAATAATTGCTAGGCTTGCCGTTTGTTCGTATTCAGTACGGAAACCGTGTTCTGTTAAGATTATTAAGGGAATAAAAGAATAGAATTTGAGTGTCAGCCGACCAAAAAAAATGATTTTAAAGTTAATACAGAATAATTTGGACAAGTACTAGTTATCTTTTCAACTCAAGATTCAATACTGTATCACTACGTATAATGTCCCTGATTCCCCATGGTGTCCACAATTAAAATAAACCTCCCAGAATTCACTAAAAAGGGGGGAAAGGCCTTTAAGGATTTGTCTTAATTGGCTCTGAGATGCAGTTTTGTTATCTGGAGAGAACAGAGGAGAATAAGCATTAACACCTGGACTCCTGTCTATGCAGAGTCCAGAGCTCCTAAAGTAACAATTAAATGGCTTAATCTTAAAGCCCTCCAAGGTTTAGTTCAGTAGCTCCCTTCAGAAGGGCATTGCTAATTCTTCCTCAATTGCTGCTGCTTCTAACTGCACTGCCTTAATTTGAACAGTATTCAAAATTCCATTCTCCCTAATGGAGTTAATTGCATTATGAAAGTCGGTTTAGAGTGGAAACTTATTTCCTCTTGTGGAGTATCTCTCTACAAAGTCCTTTCTTTTCCTTTTCAACTTGACACATTTGTGCAGGATAATGTCTCAAATGCAGCGTGCCCTGTTTAAACCAAGTTTCAAAGAATATTCTTTAAAATATTTATATATACGCTAAAGCATGTTACCAAAGCACCTATAATTTTGTACGTGCTCAGGCCGTCTGATCTAATAGACTCTAAGTCCTTGGAACATTAACAAATCTCTGAGCTTTTATATAGGCTGTGACCTATTCATTTAGAGGGCTACTTCAATAAACGAAGGCTCACTTAGGTTAATGATGGATCATGGAGCTGTTTGATTTGCAGTGAGCTAAGTTGCCCATTATCCCCTAACATTCATGTGGGTCATGTTATCACAACCAAATAATGGGTTAGACCCCTTCCCTTGTTCCTGTGGATTTCCAAGTCATTACAGGAAATCTTAATGTGCAAGTCCATGAAGCATTATGACTTACAACTGCAGATGAATTATTTTCGCCAAGAGTATGAAATTTCAGCTAAGGGTCAGTTTCATCATGACAATATCAGCTGCTTATTCAAGAGTTCATCTTGGTATTTTCTTGAAAAGAAACCTGGACTTTCTCTATGTTTCTCCCCATCCTCAATTAAGCATCCCTAAAATTACATTCATGTCTACCATCTACTTGCTCCCTTTTACACATACACATAGGTATGCAGACAGACATACGGAGAGACAAAAGTGGGACATTGAATCAGTCTTTAACTGATTCAATTTAACTGTAAAAAAAAAAAGTTACATCAATTATAAATGTTGTATCAAGGAGCCAAAGATCTGTTTTATAATGCCAGCCATGGTGATTGCTTCCTTTTTACAGGCACATGTCCATGCTAAGAAATCTTGAAAGTTAAGGGAAATTCACTGGAAATATATTTTAAATGTATTTTAAAGTGCTTTTGTGATGCCCTCACATTGCATGTTTATCACAGTGTATGCATGTGTGCACACAGACACAAATGTTAAAAGCAACTTCGTCAGTAACATCTCTAAAGCTAGCTAAATGTTTCTGATAGAAGGCAATAAACCCTTTGGCATTAATCCTTCCTAAAAATGAAATACTTCTACACTATAGAGAAAGCTATATGAAATATGAATGACAGGAGAAAAACAACTTCATTTATTCTTGCTCTGTGATTTACGGTGCAGAGATGACAACCATGGGGGAGGTGAAGAATGGTGACTTCTTCTGTGTTTGATGCTAATTTTACAGTACTACAGAAAAAGAGAGCATTGTGCCATATTCTGGATCTCTAAGTGAATTTATTTGAAGATGGTCCATTAGTTCATGTCACCATGGAGAACTAGTACATTATGAGTGTTTTTACAAATAGACTTGGGAAAACTTCCCCAGCATTGTGGATTCACAGAGAACTACCCTGAAAAATTATTATGTTCTGCTTTCTAGTCACAAAGCTATGACTAATAACTTAAACACAGAAGCCAAGATATTTTCATTAATGGTTACTTAACCAATTTTTGTAAATGCATTTACTCTTACATTTTTTAATGCCAGGGTAAGTTTTTTAAACTCCATGAAAGTAAGAGAATAAGTTTAGCCTGCAGAGATAGTGCCAAAATTCTCTTTACAAAAACAAACAAAAAAATATACCTGCCTGTCTCTGAGAGAACTTAAAGGAATGTAAAAACATTACAAAATGTATGAAGACATTTTTTTTTACTTTACCTTTGGTTTATTACTCATTATGTAAAATTCATTTTATTAAACTGTATCAGAAGATTTTATCTTGACAAGTCAATTTGAGTGTTTTGATGACTAATTACAAAAATATAGAGACCTCTCATAGTCTCTATTCCCCATCATTTAGTTCTCAAGATATTTTCAACCAGATTTATCTGGTCCCATACTAAAAAATGCTGGTAGTTTAGCACTTTCCATTTTTATTTTTTAAACATTTTTAAAATGTTTATTTACCAGTTTGCATTCCCACCAACAGTGCAAGAGGGTTCCCGTTTCTCCACATCCTCTCCAGCATCTATAGTCTCCTGATTTGTTCATTTTAGCCACTCTGGAAAACAGTGTGGAGGTTCCTCAAAAAATTAAAACTAGCCCTACCCTATGACCCAGCAGTAGCACTGCTAGGAATTTACCCAAGGGATACAAGAGTACTGATGCATGGGTGCACTTGTACCCCAATGTTTATAACAGCACTCTCAACAATAGCCAAATTATGGAAAGAGCCTAAATGTCCATCAACTGATGAATGGATAAAGAAATTGCGGTTTATATACACAATGGAGTACTACGTGGCAATGAGAAAGAATGAAATATGGCCCTTTGTAGCAAAGTGGATGGAACTGGAGAGTGTTATGCTAAGTGAAATAAGCCATACAAAGAAAGACAGATACCATATGTTTTCACTCTTATGAGGATCCTGAGAAACTTAACAGAAACCCATGGGGGAGGGGAAGAAAAAAAAAAAGAGGTTAGAGTGGGAGAGAGCCAAAGCATAAGAGACTGTTAAAAACTGAGAACAAACTGAGGGTTGATGGGGGGTGGGAGGGAGGGGAGGGTGGGTGATGGGTATTGAGGAGGGCACCTTTTGGGATGAGCACTGGGTGTTGTATGGAAACCAAGTTGATGATAAATTTCATATATTGAAAAAAATGTTTAGTAGAGAGAGAGAGAGAGAGAATGAATGTGTGTGTGTGGGGGGGGGGGCGAGAGAAAGGGAGACCCAGAATCTGAAGCAGGCACCAAGCTGTCAGCAGAGAGTTTGATGTGGGGCTCGAACTCACTAACCGAGAGATCATGACCTGAGCCGAAGTCTTGATGCTTAACCGACTGAGCCACCCAGGCACCCCAGCACTTCTGGTTTTATTCCGAGATTTCATCTACAGTTTTAGGGCAACCGCTGACCTTGTAACTCACCACTCTAGAGATCTCTTGCCTTATATCTGATTTACCATGTACCTTTGGCCTGGAGAGGCAATGGATCCTTGGTTCATACTTGATTCCAGGTTATTTACTTGACCTGGCTCTGGTCTCTAACTAGTATAAGTCTCCACAGTGGTCAGTGGCATTACAGTACTTCTTGGGAAAAACTCCTGCGGGCTGTGTCCTTCATTGACAGCCTGTGTTGGATTGGAGAGCCCTCCTCTTGACTCTACAACCAATCTTCCCCATTCACAGAGTTACAGAGTAGTTATTTCTCTTACGTTCCATACAGCTTTTTCTTAGCTATCTATGTATGTTTAATAATTTGAGCCATCTGCCACTTAAAATACTTTTGAGATTACCTATTACACATTGTCCATCTGAGGTGACATGTTTACATTTTGAAAGAAGTCATCTGGAGGTAATGTTCAATCCAAGCAATGATTGACCAGAGTTTGAGATTCCGTTATGGTTCCATGGATGCTCTTTTGAGGATTTGTATTTTTCTTTTTTCTTTTTTTTTTTTTTTACTTTTCAAGTTTAACCTGTTTGATATTTTCATCAGTTGTTATCTAATTTATTTTGTCACCTAGATGGTTATTATTTTTCTAGTTTAGGCATATTTTCATATTTCATTATAAGTGTGATCCACACCCATGGGGAAGAAAGTCAATTATTGCTGAGTATGTTGAACTGAAATCTTCCTCTCCCTTCCTGCTCACCTGTTATCTCACTTCCCAGGGATAACAGCTCACACTAGCGGTTTCCTATGTATTCTTCAGACTCATACCAATTCATAGAAACCTGAACACATAGAAGATTATTCTCTGTCCTTAATTTATTCAATGATTATTTGACCCAGTTAATTTCTCTTTCCTAAACAACCTTTGAAACTTGAATTATCAGGTGCCCACACACCTTTGGTTTTATCTTTCATCTCTAGCCGTCTCTTCTCAGTTTTATTTGCTGGTATCTTCTCTTCTCCCCTTAATACTGAGGCAGCTTTCATTTTCTCCTATCTATCTACACCCACACAGAGAGTGATCTAATCCAAGTTCATAGTTTTAAACACCATATGTTGACAACTCCCAGATATACATCTATAGCTCAGATCTCCCAAAATCTAATCTCCTCTCCCCACCTGCTTTCTTGGCACATGATATACTTGGGTTCCCAAAGGACCTCTCAAATTCACATGTCCAAAATGAACTCTCAGTCTTCACTGACAAATATATATTCCAGTCTGAGATTTTACCATGTCTGTTGATAAACTCCATGCTTTCTTTCATTCAAGTTAAAATTTCTCAGACTCTCTCACATCCTCTATTTCTTTCACATTGAACATCTCATCTGCCAGGAAATCCTCTCTACTTCCAAAGCATATGTAGAATCTTACCAATCCCAGCAGATTCACTGTTATCACCATGATTCTAGTGGTGAAAATTCTTCTAGCCCTCCAAAGATGAGCCTCAAAAGCAAGGGCTATCCTTTGAAAATATGTTCGATCATGTTACAACTGTGTTCAAAATCAACTGATGGCTGTCCATTTACCTCAAGAGGAAATGCCAAGGGTCTGTGTGATCTGTGCTGCCTCATTTTATTTCTGATCCGTTCTCCCTACCTTCTTCCCTTGTCTCATTCTGCTCACACAGCTCTTTCCTGGCCTTCCCTGAAATTGACCAGGCTAAGTCACACCTTCGCTAGCCATTCCCTCTGGCTGGAATTCTGCCTACTGGATGCCTATTAGGCTAGCTACCCACAAGCGTCTTTGTGCAAGTTGCCCTTCTCTACGAGGTCTGTCCTTACCACTCTTTCAATAGTAGTGCCAATTGCACAAAACCCTCAGACAACAAAACCGGCTTTATCCTCTTTTACATTGTTCATTTTCCACATCGTGATTATTATTTATTGCTACTTTCTCTTTCTTAAAGCACTTGGAGAACAGGGATCTTTACATCTTATGTGCTGATCTATATCTCAGGAGATAAGATGTCTGGCAGACTAGCACATAGTAAATGCTTGCCATATACATAAATAGATTTTGTGTATATAAATAAATGAATGACCAAATCACTCCAGATTGGTTACATGACTTTTGTGTGTTATATGACCATACATTCACTCATGAGTGAGCACACATACTCACTTTAAGGAAAAAGAATATTATAAATAATCTTACATATTCATTTATAATGAGAGAAATGTTGCTGGATCTTAGAACTTGGAAATGAAACCTGAGTGGCATTTTCTGTGTTCTGGCTTGTGTGTAACTTTCATTTTGTGGTCTCAGTTGCACTTGATGAACTGAAATCAGAGTTTTAACCTGTTTTTTTCTGAAGCCTCCTTTTCAAGGAGGATAAACAAGGTAAAAATGACCTTGCTTTGCTGTTTTTTTCCATCTGATATTCATGTACTTCATGTACTTTACTCTTTACACTTTTGAGTGTTCAGCCACTTACAAACCAAGGTCAATGTGTGGGTGTGCAAACAAGTGTCTATTTATATGTCCACGTGGTTGTTACTAAGTGGAGTTTGTAAATTCCTTGTGGAATAAGTTGTTTCAAATGTAAACTAGACATAGAAACATTTACATATATACACACATACATCCAGAGAGAGAGAGCAATGGGTGGGGAGGGAGGGAGAGACAGAAGTAAAATTTAAATGATGTTTATGAAGTATAAGAATTATATGCATTTATATGAATTGTAAATATTTTCCATTTACAAATATATCAATATAATATTTACTGATGTAATTTTTCGTTAAATTAAAAAAATGGTTATTTATTTTTGAGAACAAGAGTGAGAGAACATGAGTGGAGGAGGGGCAGAGAGAGAGGGAGACACAGAATCTGAAGCAGGCTCCAGGCTCTGAGTTGTCAGCATAGAACCTGACGTGGGGCTCAAACACACAAACTGCGAGATCGTGACCTGAGCCGAAGTCAGACGTTTAACCAACTGAGTCACCCAGGCACCCCTCTACTTATTTTTCTAATTTGTTACAAACAGTCTAGGACACACCAAGAAAATAAAATAAAGAATAAAGAAATCTTGCCATTTGCAACAACATGGATGGAACTAGAGTAAATTATGCCAAGCAAAATAAGCCAGAGACAGATAAATATCATATGATTTTACTCATGGGGAATTTAAAAAACAAAACAGATGAACATAGGGGAAGGGAAGGAAAAATAAGATAAAAACAGAGAGGGAGGCAAACCGTAAGAGACTTCTTAAATATAGAGAACAAACTTGAGGGTTGCTGGAGGGGTGTTGGGTGGGGCGGGGGGGAATGGGCTAAATGGATTATGGGCATTGAGGAGGACTCTTGTTGGGATGAGCACTGGGTGTTATATGTAAGTGATGAATCACTAAATTCTACTCCTGAAATCATTATGTTAACTAACTTGGATTTAGAATAAAGAATTAGAAAAAATAAAACCAATAAAACACCACCAAATACATTTGGTGAACAGCATCATGTTATGTTAACATAAAAACAACCACCACAACCCTCTAAACTTTAAATAGAAAAATTCCATAAAAGGCTAAAATATACATTTAATGAAATGACTATTGACCTCGAAGCAAATTCTCCTTGACATGCCTGTCTTAGTCTGTTTGGGCTACCATAAGATAATTCCATTAATTAGGTGGCTTAATCCCAAACATTTATTTTTCAAGTTCCAGAGGCGAGGATGTCCAAGTCCAGGTGCTGGAAGGTTCAGTGTTTGGTAAAGGCCATACTTCCTGAGTCATGGACAGTGGTCTTCTTGCTGTCCTCACATGGTGTAAGAGGGGAGAGAGCTCTCTGGGATCTTCATTAGAAGGACACTAATCCCGTTCATGAGGGCTCCACCCTTACGACCCGATCATCCCTCAAAGGCCCCACCTCTTAATACCAACACATAGAGGGTTAGGATTTTAACATAGGAATCTGAAGGACACAAGTATTCATTCTATATAGCACTGCCTTTAATGGAAGGTATTGTTACTATTGTTTCCATATTGATACACTGTTGAGTCAGTGTACTAAATCAGGCTTTAGTCATGAAAGCAGAGTTGACTCTAAATTTCATGGGAACAAGGGATTAATTTTTAGCATGAATTTACACAGTTGATGGTGAGCTGGGGAATTGAGAGTCTGGAAGGGGAATATTGAGGTTCAGAGAGAAGACGCCTCTACGAAGCACTAGTGGGGGTGGATCAGTCACAGTTGGCAAGGAAATTGGGGAATCCAAGCAGTAGGACCACTGAGGAGGTGGGTCATGATGAGGTGCTCCCGTAGGGGTCTTTGGGGAGCTGTAGTCCCAGCGAACAACTAACTGCCTCTGTGGGTCTGTAGCTAAGAAAATAGGTGTGGGTGGGCTTGAGGTCGCTGTTCATCCTTGTGGCCAGCCATCAAGAATAAGAGCTAATGGAGGAATTCAGCATGGTGAGGACCAGCTGGGCCCCCTTGTTCGCCTCTGGGTCTGCTCATCGAATATCTGTCCACAATGGGCTTTGACAATAATGGTTGCTTCTTCACCCGTGTCTTCCAAATTGTGCTTCTAGTCGGTTCTCATCAGTACCATATGGAAGGGGAATCTGAGAAACCTCTTCCCAGCTTCACCAAGCTGATTGAGCACAGAATAGCCGGTGATTCCTCACGTTGGCATCCAAACACACCTTTATGTTTAGATTCCCCATAAAGCAGTTAGGAAAATGGGGCTTCTACCTAACTTGATAAGGCTATGGTTCCACATCTAAATGCAGTTTCCATGTAAGTTATATTTTAATGCTTAGTAGCTTATTATATTTAATCAGTCTGTTTTTACTCTGTTCTAGTGTATAGGAATAATAAAAGAGCAATATGGATTAAAATGTCTATCACTAGAGCTTATCCAGAATGTACATAGAAAAAGATGTGATCTTTCACTTCCCTCTTCATAATAATAACATGTTTTAACATGAGTAAAATGTCAACAAACTATTGGTATTCTCACTTATATTTCTGGGTAATATAAGATGTTTATCTGACATGTGGCAGCAGGCTCGGAGGCCTAATAATCCCTGAAATTTCAAAATTTTATCCTTAGGTATTTGGGATTCTTTTATATTGAAGCTGATTAACTGAGGTCTTATTTTCATTCAAGTTTTTCATTTAATAAACATTTATTTAGTGATCTAATATATGCCAGACCCTGTTCTAAGCAGTATATATATAGCTACAGACACAAAAAAACCCTGTCTACCAAGGACTTTATATGATAGTATTCTTTACAATATTTTTTCTTGATACAACATTCTTCTCTAATCCACGTATCCCATTAAATGATAACTCCATTGGAGCTGAAGAAGTTCAGATAAGAAATTTAAGAAAATTTGCTAGTGTAGTATTCTGTATTAATCGCAATTTTGAAGTTCCCATGAAAGCAGTTGGGATAGTAATAGTGACCTTTGTGGGGTAACTTCATCAGTTATTTGGTTACTTATAGTTTCCAGAACTTCCTACAACACAATTGTGGCAGTTTTGTTGCAGAGAAACAAAATTTTTGTTTACTATGTTTTTGAATAACCACTGAAGCCTAAAATAAATTTCCATTATTGCTTTTGTTCATATTGCTTTAACATTTTTTAAAATTGAAATATATTTGACATATAATGTTTTATTAGTTTTAGAAGAACAGTATAGTGATATGACATATGCATATTGTTAACTCAGAAATGAAAACTGCCAATTATTTTACCAGCAAAAGATGGGTTAATTTGGGAAAATCAGAGATTGCAATCTAGGACGAGCAAGCTATGCAAAACCATAGGCAAGTCCAACAAACAAAAGAGGGGAACATTTTTTTATGGAGAAGAAGGGGGAAGTTGGGAGGAGTTGTTCTGAACAAAAATCCTTTGGAGAAAATTAAGAGTTCAGGCTGATGACCTTTTCTCATTGGCTGAGTTGGTGAGGTGGTCAGTTTCTTATAGAAGATACAGTGTACATCTTTTCCTGTTGGGTCCTATAATTGATGATTCTTTCCCCTTGATTCTTTTGTTGGGTCTGTAATGGACAATTCTTCTGTAATTAATTTTTTTTTTAATGTTTACTTATTTTGAGAGAGAGAGAGTGGGGAAGGGGTAGAGAGAGAGGGGGAGACACAGAATCTGAAACAGGCTTCAGGCCCTGAGCTGTCAGCACAGAGCCTGACATTGGGCTCAAACTCATAAACCATGAGATCATGACCCGAGCCGAGGTCAGAGGCTTAACCTACTGAGCCGCCTAGGTGCCCCTCTTGTGTAATTAAATTGAGTAGTAGATCTCCCCCTTCAACTTCCCCTTCTAGCATCCCAAGACCACTTTAATGGGGTTTCCCTTTACTAAATTTTACAATGTATTTGCAAAATGATTCACCATATTAAGTGTAGTTACATCATCACACACTTAGAATTTTTTGTATGTGTGATAAGAACCTTTAAGATTTATTCTCAGCAACTTTCAAGCATACGATATTGTCATCTGTAGTCCCCATGGTGTACTTTATATCCTCAGGACTCATTTGTGTTATAACTGAGATTTGTACCTTTGACCCCTTCCTCCATTTGGTCAACCCTCTCCCCCACCTACCTACGGCAACCACTGATCTGTTCTCTGTATCTATGAGTTCGTGTTTGTTTGTTTACTTGCTGGTTTAAGACTTCACATAAGTCTCATCATGTAGCATTTGTCTTTTTCTGTCTCAGTTATTTTGCTTAGCATAATACCCTCAAGGTTTATCTATGTTGTCATAATTGGCAGGATTTCTTTCTTTTTCATGGCTGAATAATACTCCAGTGCCTGCATGTGCCTGAATGTAGCACATTTTGTTTGTTCTTGCGCGGATGGACACTTTGGTTACTTCTAGCTTTTGATTGTTGTAAATAATGCTGCAGTGAACATGGGGTGCGTATATCTTTTGGAATTAGCATTTCTGAGGTTTTTTTTTTTCCTTTTTTTCAGATAAATATGCAGAAGTGGAATTGCTGGATCATATGGTGCTTCTATTTTTTACTTTTTGAGGAACTTCCTTACTGTTTTCTATAGGGGCTGTACCAATTTGCATTCCCACCAACGGTGCACAAGAGTTTCCTTTCCTCCACATCTTTGCCAACACTCATGATTTCGTGTGAGTGTGTGTGTGTGTGTGTGTGTGTGCATTTTCACACTAGCCATTCTGTCTGGTGTGAGGTCATATCTCATTGTGATTTTGATTTGTATTTCTCTGATCTTGCTTTTCTCTGCCTAGTTCATGCAGTGGTTTCTCTTTAGGCATCTTTTCTCCGGTCTAATTCTTCTTGTTCTGTTTGAAGTTTTGGTTACACAGGGCACCTTGTATGTAATTTCTTTTGAAGGAAAGAATCACACAATTCTTTTGAGGACATTGTTGCAATTGACTAACAACTATCACCCCCCCACCCCCCTGCTTCCTAGGAACAAAGGAAGATTGTAGTTTCAACAACACTGACATTAGCTGGCCCCTGACTTTATTTACCAAATGGAATTTGACCCATGGGGGACAATCACTTCTATGTGGAAGGAGTTAATTACTGGGCTTTTACGCTCCAGTTTTTCTTCAGCTGTCATCTCAACTAGCAATTAGGGAAGCAAGAGCTAAGTTGGAACTTTGCATTGAGAGAGCTGCCCTACAGACTTCCCTGCATCCACAGTTGACTTTGTATCAGTGAGAAGTAGAGAGAAGGAAGGTGAGATTCATGGTTTGCTAGTGAAGTTCCTATAGTGAGTGTAAATACAGCCCCCTTGACAGACAGAGGTACTTGTGAAATATCGCTGTTGAAAATTGTTACATTTGCAGAGAGATGACAACTGAAAAATGATCACTGAATAAACACATCTCCTTATTAGTAAGATTATTCTCCTTGATCTAGTTCTTGTCCTTCTAGGACATTCTAGTTTTCAGTAATTTATAAATCTATTAATAATGTGATTGTTTTCCATTTCCAGAATATTTTCCCCATTCAAGAACTAGAAGATATAACAGGCCTAAGAATTTTGGTCCTGAAAAAGCAAAAATTAAATATGTGTGAATAGAATATGGGTAAGAATAGTAATAAGATGATAATTAGATACACACTGAGTGTTCCTCTAAAAAAGTTGTGCATTTTAACAGAGAACTAACAAATTCTTACAGGAAAAATCTTTAGAATCCCTTCTCATTGCAGTACTTTGCTAAATATAAATGCAAATTTTATTACAAGATTGTGTGGCTTTATATTATGAGCACATTCACTGCTTTTTCATTTGTTGAAATACTAAGCTTTATTCTGTAGTGACTTTCTTTTTCCTTTCTTCCTTCCCTCCTTTCTTTTCTCTTTACCTTCCTTCTTCTAGATCGTCTTTTGAAATAAAGTATTCTAAGCCCTCCATAATCAGGATTCATTTTTTCTCTTTTTTAAAAAAAATAACATTTATTTATTATTAAGAGACAGAGCATGAGCATGGGAGGGCAGAGAGGAGGAGACACAGAATCTGAATAAAACAGGTTATGTTGATTTTATAGAAATCACATTCAGTAGATAAAAGATCCTTGAAGCCAATTAATTTATTGTTGCTATTTTAGGGACACTAAGAAACAACAATTATTTTCAACTATGTTTCCTATCAAATTGTACTATCGTATCAGGTTTTACTAGAGTACTAGCAAATATTCTAAATGACCATATTTTCATATAGTATGTCTACAAAGAATGAGTCATTCACCATATATTGGAAAGGGAAGAAAAGGGGGTTATGGCAGATGAAATATGTCCATGTTTTTCATCATTTTTTTTCAGTGTAGAATGAGTGACTGGAATCTGAAGCAGGCTCCAGGCTCTGGGCTGTCCGCACAGAGCCTGATGCAGGGCTTGAACTCATAAACTGGGAGATCGTGACCTGAGCCAAAGTTGGACGCTTAACTGACTGAGCCACCCGGGCGCCCCTCATTTTTTTTCCCTGATAAATATTTGTCGTGTCCTTACATTGTCAATTCAATTTAACTTGGTTCCTGAACACACCTCTCCACACAATGAATAATACTATTTTTAAAGGAGTCTGAAATTCTAATTTCTTATTTAAAACCCCAATTCTTATATTTTAAAAAAAAATTTAAGTTTATTTATTTTGAGAGAGAGACCAAGTGAGAATGTGAGGAGCAGAGAAAGAGGGAGAGAGAGAGTCCCAAGCAGGTTCTGCATTGTCAGCAGAGAGTCCGATGTGGGGCTCGAACTCACCAACCGTGGTATCATGACCTGAGGCGAAACCAAGAGTCAGATGCTTAACCAACTGAACACCCAGCAGCCCCAAAAACTCTATCTAATTTTTAAATTTTCGATGAAAGTGTCCCCATTTATCTCCATTCTTTCGGCATACTTATTTGTATTTGTAGATCTGTACAGTTGTTCTCACAAGACTTAATATATTGTGTCTTAATCTTTTTCTTATACAATCATTGCATACTTATTAAGCACCCACTATTTTCCAGTCACTCATTCTACACTGAAAATAAATGATGAAAAACATGGACATATTTCATCTGCCATAACTCCCGTTTCTTTCTTCCCCAATATATGGTGAATGTCTCATTCTTTGTAGACATAATATATAAAAATATCATTTAGAATATTTACTAGTATTCTAGTAAAATCTGATATGATAGTAAAATTTGATAGGAAACATAGTTGAAAATAATTGTTGTTTCTTACACTGTCCCTAAAATAGCAACAATAAATTAATTGGCTTCAAGGATCTTTGATCTACTGAGTGTGTGATTTCTATAAAATGAATATAACCTGTTTTATTTGGGGCCATGGTGAACTTTTTCTAGGTTTTGTGCTGAAAGGGAATACAGTTAGAAAGTGGAGCTTTTAAACTACACCTTTTTAAAAATCATGGTGAAATAGTACATTATTTTTTAATAGATGTTCTCATTACAATTAACATTCTTTAATTACTACATACCTGGGAGAGCTGTACTTGGAAATATTTCTGTTAGTGTTGAGGTCAAATTAATTAACTACTTGAATTTTCTCAGTAAGTATCTTGTCATTCTTTGTCTTGTCTATAATTATTATAAATTAGTTATTTTATTTTCCCATTGTGCTCTCTGTAAGTTACCACTCTGGCTTTCAAGCATAGGACCTGGAAACAAACACTTAACTGTTTCCTTCTTCCCTAACTAGCACAGCTGAAATGGTACTGATGCTGACCATTCTGTTCCAAAACATGAGGGGAGTTCATTAATGCACAAAGAACTTTGCAATTATTAAGTGCAATTGACACAGCAAAAATATTTTGTGTTCAGTAGCTGAAGGTCAAAGATTATTAACTACAACAGCTGATAGTCATGCTGTCCAGCATATCTCGTGGGGAAACAGTGAGTGCAGAGTTAATGGAGGGTCACGTCCTTTGGTTCAAACAAAACTAGAGGATGGTTGCATGTTTTTATATGGAGTAGTTTTATTTAGTGGAAGCTAATTTCCTGATGCCTTTCCTTGATTTATGAAAATAGTCACATATTACAGCATTGACTGGTCAGTGAGAAAGTGATTTTGTAAACATGACAATGGGATTTTGGTACATCGTAATGTGCCTTGATTTAATCAGATGACCCAACTGAAATGTTATACATTATGACCATTGCCAAAGAAAACCCCAAAATATGTCCGTGAAAGGATAACTCATTTAAACTGAGTATTTAAACTGTTTAAAAGTTCTGAATAAATTAGAGATACTGTCACCTACAGTTCCTGTGTTTTCTGAAATAAGAATAATCCACATTTGTACAGACTCTGACTTTGCAAATTCTTGATAATTAAGTGAAAATATTTTGTTACTCAATTTGTAATGAGGTGCTCAGTGATCAATGCTTTAACAATAACAGGGTTGGTTGGTCATTGTTAATTGTACTAAGACTTTCACAGCACCAATTCTGTATAGTTCTGAACTGGGAATGGGATTTCACAAAATTTATAGAATACAGGGCATTTTCACCAGGTCTCAGGTCTGTCGCAAGAGCTATGCTCCGGTCTGAAGAGATTGCCATGAAGGCAGTTAATCTGTTTTTTTGAGGGGGTTTGGTTTTTGTTGTTTGTTCTGGTGCTGTTTTGTTTTGTGGTTTTTTCTTTTTCTTTTTCTTTTTTCCTTTTTGTTTTGTTTTGTTTTGTTTTGCACTACTCTCCAGTCAGTGTCCTGACAGCAAAGTGGATTGTGACACTGTCAGGAATATAGAAAATGTTCTGAATCTTGTAACAGTGATTCTATTGTCTATATTCCTTGGTTTTGTGAAGTATTCCATGTAGATTCCAACTAAAGTTAAAAACACAATCCAAACCACCAGATATCTAGCATGGGGAATGGTTAAAAAGTGGTTCATCCAGACTAAGACAAAAAATTGTCATGCACAACTAAATTCATTGTTGGGTAGAGAGAAATTGCATGGGAGCTACATTTTCAGGATTAAACTTCGAATTTTGCAAATAAAGTATTTGCTGATTTAAAAAAAGATAATGATCTTGATAATTAAATTAAAAAAAACCCCAAATGCTACTAAAGATGTTCATCAAATATGAAAGAATAATTGTAGATTTAATAAGGATATTATTGGCTCTGAAGTCCCAGACCAAAAATAATATTTATATAAAAAATACTTGTTAGTAACTGAGATATGGCTCCTCTTATCTTTAAAGTTGTCCCTCGGTCTCCTGCAAAACCACATACTTGTCAAATGTTGAAATGAATTACAGAATAAATGAAGGAAATTTAATATTTTAAATTGTGTCTTTATAACAAATATACTTAGAATACTTTGTTGTCACTACACTTTACATAATTAAAATTTATAATTCCACACCCTTCTATACCCATTTCTTTGTTTTCCTTCATGCGTGTTTCCCATTGAGACCTTAACAATCCCCCCAATTCCCACACCTCTTTGCTTATCTTACCGCATACATTCTTTCTGAGAAATATCACCAGTCTAATAATTTTAGTGAACACGTGTATGCTACATATTCCCAAATGGATATCTAAATCCCTGTCCAATCCCTCGAACTTCATTCAGACTTCGCCAAGACCTAAGAATGAGCCTGTGGCTCCTATACTCCTGTATTTACTCTTAATATTTTCCCAAATATTGACTAATGTTTTTAAATGTTTCCCAAATATTGACTAATGTTTTTAAATGTTTATTTAATCTCAGGTACTATACTACATACTTTACATACATTATCACAGTTAATGCTTCAATAATCCACGGAGCTATTATATTTTCCATTTTACATATGAATATGCCAAATCTCTGAGAGAGCTAAAGTTAATGGCAAGGTCACAAAACTATTAAGTGGAATAGCTGAGGCTGGAAGCCAGTTGTGTCTGATGCCAAAGTCCATCTTCTTAGTTATGACTGATACCTCCTCTATTTTTCACCACAGGCAGTAATAACATCTTTCATCCAGTCATGCAAATCTCTGACCTGGGAGTCTCCCCAGTCTTCTCCAGTCCCTCACCTAATCAGTCACCAAGACTAGATAAATGAAATTCTCAGTGTCTTTCAAAGATACTTCCATTATTGTTTTCATATGGGCTCTGATTATTTTTTCCTGCAAAATTAACTAGTATCTTAAGTGGTCTTCTTTTCTGTTTTTATAACTCACCCTTAGTTTGAGTTCCTTAGTTTTTACTTTTTATCAGCCTTACAGTGAAGTTTGGGGGCCGAAACATGCTATCCATTACTTTTTCAGGCTCATTTCAAGCACACACACACATATACACATGCATTCCTTTTCCTCTTCTATTTCAGTTTTCAGGATGACTCCCGTTTTTCTTCGATGATACACACTTGTGTTTGAATACACAATTATTTTCTAAGGAAGCCTCCTTTCAGTTCTTTCCAATTTCAGAAAGAGGCGGGGGAGCATCTCTTCCTTTATGGAAATCTATGGTATCTCTCTCCTTCATTTTATAACATATTTGATTTATTGATTTGTCTTTTAACTTAGATTATAAACCCTTAAAGGAATCAATGGGATGGATTCATCTTTGCAATGCAGAATATGGTATGTAATAGACATTCAGTTATGCCTGAACTGAACAAAATATACTACACCAATTATGTAATATAGATGATTTAAGGAAAAGTCTGTTGCTATGGTTAATATTGATTTCATTTTTGCTTTTAGCATGTTTTGGATATTAATATTTAATGTTAATCATATATATTACATAGCACTGGTTGAGTAAGATGTAGGACATACACATTTAGACAGGAGTAGAGAATATATAAGGTTTTAAAAAATTCTCTAATGGAATCCATTAAAACTAAACTCATACAAAATGAAATAATTGGACTTGGATTTTAAAATCAAATTTAAATGTTTCACATTAAATCCAGTTCTAAGAACTATTTGGAAAATCACTCAAATTCTCTGCTTTTTTGGCTCATAGAAAATAACTAGGAAGTTGAAATATAAGAAGGGTGTATATAAACGGCTTAAAAGTTAGAAGAAAGAGTTGACTGACAGATTTGAACATGAAGGAAAATATTAAAAATAGATACTGCCTCTTTATTCTTTGCAATTGGCTATTATTTTAGTGTTAATAGAGAAGCAGAAATAATCATCATAATTGAAACTTTATAAGTAAATACCTCAAATCAAAGTTCTCATTAGGTCCCATTTATACTGTGGGATAATATTTATGTGCTAGGCTTAGCCAGTCATTATTGTATGTAAAAAGATGTCTGTCATATATATGTTTTATATAAATTGCTAGTTTTAGAGTTTTTTAAACTACGTAACTAATAATTATGCTATTTTCACATTCCTACTAGAAATAATTTTTTTTCTCTTTTGTCTAATACAATATTTAGAATAGATGAAAATTTATTTTTCAGATTCACATGACAGAAAGTCATGTTTTATTGGAAATCAGTTTCTTTTGCAAAATAAGGCTTTGATTTAACATTAAAAAAAACCCCATTAGTTGTGATGTAATGACCACATTATATATCCTAATTTACACATTGTTCTATGCAAATGTAAATATTAAAAAAAAAAACCTAAAGTTGTAAACTCTTTGATTTTTTTTAGATTCACCCATGTTAGTCATCTACTGTCATATTACTGTAAAAGAGTCCATCCATAGCAAGCATTTATGCTCATACTCATGTGGCTACCAGTTGACTATGATTTGGTTGATCAAGACTGTCCTTGGCTAGGTAACTCTTTCAGGTTCTAGTTTGCTAGGTTAGGTCATTATGAATGTTTTCATCCTGGGAACTTGTAAATGACAGTTAGTGCTTGGGTCAGAATCTTCACGTTGTGAGAATATAAACAGAAGAGGGCCAGATCAAATAAAAAAAAGAACATTTAGCATTTCTGTTCTCTTCACAGTAGCCAGTATCCCATTGGCCAAGCAAGACACATGGCCAACCCTCAGTCAAGGTGTAGAGAATGTTCCTCCTCCCATGAAGCCAAGACAAAGCTGTGGTTGTATAATTTATGACAAGGGAGTAAATTACTCGGACCACTGATTCAATCTAGTGAGTCATTTCAGTATTTTGTGTAGGAAATTTAAAATAGAGCCACTTCAGGTTTCTCTTTTAAAACTTTTTTTTAATGTTTTTATTTATTTTTGAGAGACAGAGATAGAGCATAAGCTGGGGGGGGGGCAGGAGAGGGTGACACAGAATCTGAAGCAGGTTCCGGGCTCTGAGCTGTCAGCACAGAGCCTGATGCAGGGCTCAAACCCACAAATCATGAGATCATGACCTGAGCCTAAGTTGGACACTTAACCGACTGAGCCACCCAGGCGCCCCTGGGTTTCTCATATTTAAATGTTGCATATCTTGAAGGTGATACAAAAACTTGTGAGATATTGTGAATTATATGAAAGAGTTTTTATAATGTGAGAAATAGTTCTGAGTTTACCTGACCCTGAAAATAATGGTTAAGATTGTAGGTGGTAAATTAACTTCCCCAATTCTTCCAGCTAATAAAGATAGAATTTAAAATCTACTTATGTTTGCGTTAAAAATAATCTGTGCTTTTCCTCACTATAGCATGCCCCATCTTTTCCAATAACTTATCTATTATTAAAATTCCTCTTACTGTAAACACATTCTGAAATTGACCAAACTTCCTTCAATTCCATCAATAATGAGAACCAGATTCTTCTTGAGGCTGTGCTTTGACCTTCAGAGGAGTTGCAAATGATCTTCATCTAAGCTTCTTTTTGATAATGCTTGTTTGAGCCCTAGGAAAATAAAGAATAAAACCCCACCTTCCTCCCCCATCAGAATATTTTGGTAATCAATAAAATATTTGTTCAATGAGTGTATACATACATACATACATACATACATACAGACAGACAGACACCTACCAAATTCACTGTTTCCAACTTCTGGTTTTCTAGCATGGAATACAGTGAAAATTACGACTTCAATCCACTTAAAATATTATAATCTAATAATTTGTCCTTGGATCATAATAGTTTATCTGGTAACCATAAATGTGTATTTCATTACTTTCCACTCCCAAACAGCCTTAGGTCTGTTTTTACCCCATGCTGTTATTGTTCAGTCATTGAGATCAGCTTTTCAGTTTACTTCAGATTTGCCGACTATTCCTTCCTACTTCATGTCAACCAGAGGCATGTCTATAACCTCTAACCTTGATACGTAGAATAACATTTAAATCACACAGGATTGATGGCAGATCCCAGTGACATTTCAGTGGAAGCACCTAACAAGGTTCTTTTTAACAAAAAATCTGCGTCATTTTGATAAGGCCATTTATTCAGCTGAATTATCTAACTTAAAAGTATGTTTACCCAGTATCTTTAAATTTGTCCACTAATCTATAAACTATGGGTATAATATTTGTAGACCATTTGTTCTTTGCAGACCCTCTGGCACATAAGCCTGGTAATATTTTTAAAGTAAAGATTTACCCTTATTTATGTCCACTGAAATGAAATTTTTCTATGTTTCCAATCAAATTTTTTTGCCTATAGTTTTAGGTGCTGTAGTTTCTTTTCTGTATTTGACTTCTACATATAATTCATATGTGGTGGCCTCCCTCAGAATTTAGGGTTTATGGGTTTTATAAATGTGGAATGTCAGAATTCATACCCCTGCAATTTTACCTAAAAAAAAAAAAAAATTTATTTTGAGAGCGAGGAGAGTGTGAGCAGGGGAGGGGCAGAGAGGGAAAGAGAGTCCCAACCAGGCTCTGCACTGTCATCACAGAGTCCTGGGTGGGGTTCGATCTCATAAACCGAGATCATGACCTGAGCTGAAATCAAGAGTTGGACACTCAACTGACTGAGCCACCCAGGTGCTCTGCAATTTTACTTTTAAAATAAGTTTCTATTAAAGATTGAGTAGACCCAATTGAATATTTGTAAACTGTAGTTAAGCTCAATATATAAGGACCCAGAGAATACCGTTGTAAAGAATAAAATTGGTATGATTAACTCTGAATTACCCAAGGCACGCTTTTCAGGTTCCTTTCCTCATTCTCCTTTTAAAGGCAATTACTACTCAGAACTATGAGTTTATCATTGTCTTGCTTTCTTGATGGGTTTAACAAATATCTAAACTTTAAATCATATATTATTTTTAGTTTTTTTTTTCTTTTGGTTTACAGTAATGATTGATGTTGTGTGTACCCTTCTGACGAGTGTGTGTATAATTCAGAAAGGCAGGACGTTGTAAAGAACATGGAGTCAGTAAAACAAACAAACAAACAAACAAACAAACAAACCTGCCAAGTTGCACTCCTGGCGTCCCTACTCATTAGCAAATTACTTAACATTTCTGCACCTTAATATCCTAATTTGTAAAATACGGAGAATTAATGAACCACCTCATAATGTTGAGAGGATTAAAGAAGTTTTAATCCTTAATAAGTATAGAGTAATGGCTGGCAGAGTGAACACTATGCAAGAGATTCCTACGAGCTTCAATTTTGAGATTAATTCTGTGTTCTTGAGTTTCATCATGTTGATCAATGTGGCAGTAATATATATGACTATATATATGTCATATATAGTCATATATATATATAGTCATATATATATAGTCATATATATATGTCATATATAGTCATATATATAGTCATATATATTACGACTATATATGAATATATATGATTCTTGATATCTGATAAGTCAAGTCCCAACTTTGTGCTATGTCTTTAATAGGAGTCTAACAGCTATTCTGGAACTTGGCTGTTCATAAATTTTAGTCTCCCAGTTTGTCAAGTTCTAGACAGTAGAAAAACAAAAACAAAAAGTCTCAAGTCTGTTGATTTATAGACACAGTTAAAGAACATTTATATATTTTTACCTGAGTCTCAATCAAAAACAACTTGTACTTATGTAAGATCTCATTAATTTATTGTAATGAAGTATATGATTTGCTATTGTACCTATTTTATTAAATTCATTACTAAATATTTTCTTTTATATTTTATACTCTAAATGACATCAAAATGTGTACTATATTTATGAACTGTTGCTGGTATGTAGAAACAAAATTATTATTACTTTTCTCTTTTTAAAAATTCTTTCTTTTTTAGCGTTTATTTTTGAGAGAGAGAAGGAGAGAGAGAGAGCAAGGGAGGGGCAGAGTAAAAAGAAGACAGAGAATCCCAAGCAAGCTCCACGTTGTCAGCACAGAGCCCGATGTGCTGAACTCACTAACTGTGAGATCATGACCTGAGCCAAAATCAAGAGTCAAACACTCAACCTGATGAGCCATCCAGGCATCCCATAGAAACAAAATTATTATTTCTTTTTTAATTTTTTTAATGTTTATTTATTTTTGAGAAAGAGAATGTGGGCGAGGGAGGGCAGAAAGAGAGAGGGAGAAACAAATCCGAAGTAGGCTCTAGGCTCTGAGCTGTCAGCACAGAGCCTGACATGGGGCTCGAACCCACAAACCGTAAGATCATGACCTGGGCCAAAGTTGGACACTCAACCAACTGAGTCACCCAAGCGCCCCAAATAATTATTAAATATTAATTTAGTACCAGCAAACTTGCTAAATTGTCCCATCTCCATTACATATTTAGAATTGTTCATATTTTCTAAAAATGAATTATATTATTTGTGAATAATGAGTTTTTTTCTTCCAATGATTATTCATTTTACTTTCTGAGTTGACTAGGACTTTTAGTATACAGGTCAGTAAAATGGTAATCATGGGCTTTTTTGCCTCGTACCAGAATTGATATGCTTACTGGTTATTTATTACAGTCAGTGAATGAGCTGTGTCCTACAATCTATATCCAGACCAACCAATTGTTAGCACCTACAGATCAAGTCACCACCATCCTTATCCTGAATTTTTGGAGTATTCTTCCTTCTTCTGCCCGTTGTTACCCTATAATCTGTCTTCAACACAGCTGGTATATTGATCCTTCATAATATGAGAGGCCATGTTCTGATACCAGCCTGCTCAGAGTTCTCCAGTGAATTAACATCTTATACATAGTCCAACCAGTTGTCTAAGAGGACTTACGGTGGTTTAGTAGACTCTACGTGATCCGCCCCTGACCACTTTCCTTTTTGCCCTAATCTCCAACTACCCTTCCCCTCAATTAATTATGGACTCCCTGACTCTCCCTTTTAACTCACCTCTAGCCGTATTGGCCTCTGCTATTTCTTAATCAAACCACACAGATTCCCAGCTCAGTGTGTTTATACTGCTGCACCCTGTGCTAAGAACATATTTTCATCAGGTATTTGCTTGACTTACCCTTTAACCTTCTTCAGATCTCTATTTAAATATTATCTTCTTGCTCGGGAAGGCTTACCTGATTACCCTATCCAATAAAAGGGCAACCCTAACCCAGTCACTAAATCTTTCCCAGGTGTTACCTAATATAGCCTTCAAAAAAAAAAAAATGCCTATGTCTGTCTATCTATCTTATACATCCCTGTCTGGTACATGTAACACATGCCATAAAGACAGGATCTTTTTTTTCTATTTTATTTCTTTTTATATCATCAATATCTAGAACTGAATATGGCTCCTGGTGAACATCAAAAAAAGCTATTGAATGAATGGATGAATGTGTAATAGTAGATATATCTCTGTCTCTCCGTAGCTGCTTGTTGTATGGATAGCTACGCACATGAGTAGAATTCCGAACCTCCTAAGAGAAGTAAAACTTTTATCTTTTTACTGTCACCCTCTTTATCTTTAGTAATGCTAGTTCTTCACAGTGCCTTTATTAATGTCCCCACAAAATATTCTTCCTTGTATTTTCACGCTACCTATTTTTCTATCCTTTAACTGTTTGTTTTGTTATATACTTTACTTTGGAGATGCATGCTGTAAACCTTATGGCCCAATGTTGTTGCTCTCTTGCTATTTTAAAATCCAGTTTGAAAGCCTTAGATTGTAATTGCTGACATATTTGCATTTATTTTTCTGTCTTATGCTGTGATTTTTATTTACTGAACCTTTCAAAAGTTCATTTATCTCTACTTCTTGCCATACTTTGCATTGATTCCTTTTAAAATTCACTGTTCTCTAGCACTTTCACATTTTTAAAACTTCTCTGTAGTTGTTTAATGATTAATGGCAGGAATATATTACATATACATAACTTAAAATGTCTGAAATTATCCTATATGTTTATCTGCCTGAAAAATACAGGTCTTTAGAACACTTTACTGATCATATTGATTTTTAACTTATATTTGTTACTGCTTTTTAAAAGTGATCTATTGTCCTTACTAGAAATTATTATTTTTAAATGTTTTTATTTTATTTATTTATTTAGCATGCAGGGAGGGGCAGAGGGAGACGGAGAATCTTAAACAGGCTTTATACCCAGTGTGGACCGCAACACGGGGCTCAGTCTCATGACCATGAGATCATGACGTGAGCTGAAATTAGGATGCTTAACCAGTTGAGCCACCCGGGCACCCCTAGAAATTATTATTATTATTGTGTTACACAGTCAAATTTTGTTTAAATTAACCACCGTATTTGTAAATTTCTTAGCTTATCATTCTTTCTTGTATGACAGGTATTCCCTCTGGATATTTTTCTTTCATCTTAAATATATCCTTGAGAAATCCATTTGAGAAGATTGACAGGTTTTACAATCCATTCTCATTTGCTTAAAAATGTCTTTAATATCACTACTGAAAAAAATGTTTTGCTGGATATACAGTCATGAATTGACAATTCTCTTAATGCATTGAAGATATTACTCCAGTGGTTTGTATTTTTTTTTTTTTTTATTGGTGCTATGATTAGTCAGCTGCAATTACAATCCTTTTGAAAAGGATTACTTTTGCCTCCTGGAGTTACTATAATTGTCTCTATCTCTTGTTTTCTGAAATGATAGCATTGTGTGAATTTATTTGCGCTGGTCTTAATTCATTTCACTTGGGATTTGTTTCACTTTGGGATATTTGGATCGTTAACTTTTATCATTTCTGGAAAAAATATCTACTTTTTAAATGTTTCTAACTGTGATTTCTCTCCAATATGTTTTTTTTAAATTTTTAAAAATCATTATTTCTGAGAGAAGGGGGGAGAGAGAGAGAGAGAGAGAGAGAGAGAGAGAGAGAGAGAGAGAGAAATGAGAAATGAGAATGAGCAGGGAAGGGGCAGAGAGAGAGGGAGACACAGAATCTGAAGCAGGCTCTGAGCTGTCAGCACAGGGTCCGACACGGGGCTCGAACTCGTGAACTGGGAGATCATGGCCTGAGCTGAAGTCAGACTCGTAACTGACTGAGTCACCCAGGTGCTCCACATTGCATATGACTTTAGTTATATTTTCTTGTTTGTTAAATATCTGTTCACTTATGTCTGAAATTACTATGAAATAAACCTATTTACTATAAGTTTTGAATGCATATATTTTTTATATCTGGATATCTTATTTGCCCTTTGGTTTCCCGAGTTATATTTTCTGTTTTTCATTAGTCTTATTTCTTCTCTCTTTTTATATTTTTAAAACATTGGGCATATATTTTATAGTGTATTTGATAATTTTATATTTTTTATGTTTGATTCTCCTTTGTGCTGGCTTATACTCATGGTGGTTTCTTTCCTTGTAGAGTGCCTGTGAGTGTGTGCTGTTATATTTGTGATTTAGTATTAAATATAGGCATTTTCTGGGGTCTGTGTTGGGGTAACTTTGCTCCAGAGAGAATTTACATTTCCTTCTTCCAGGTGCCTAATGGAACTCAGCCTAGACTATATGATAACAAATTCTCAATTGCAGACCCTTTGAGCCACACAGTTTATTATGGCTGCAAACCTATATAAAGGATGCCTTTGGATACGTATTTTTAAACGATTTATTTCCTTTCTTTTCCTTTTCCCTTTTCCTTTTCTTTCCTATCTATGCTTATTACCACCAGGTCTCAAGACAGGATTCATTGCTGAGTCTGAAGTGTTGGGTTAATTTCCAGTTCAATTTGTATGTAAAAAGTAACATTCCTATCAGACTTGTCATCTGAGGCAGGGGCACTTTGTCATCTGTACCTTTAACCCTATGAGCATCAAGAAGACTCAAGATCACCTGGTGGCAATACCACCAGGGTATATGCCTGATTCGATTTTCTACTTGCATACTACTTAGTTCTTAATCTTTGATTATTTCTTGTTGTTCTGTTTCCAACTCACTGATTTATTTTTGAAATATTTTTAGTAAAAATTTTAAAAAATTTTATCAAGTGGGCCAATCATGGTTTCTAGACTATCCTACTTCTAGAAACATATGGTAAATAATTGCGTTGAAACCAATCTCTTTTCTCACTAAAGACCTATTATTTCCCTCCAGTTGACAAACTATGTGAATATGGTACTATATGAATATGAATATGAAAGCAAATTATTAGCAATATGTTAGCTCTTTAAAGTAACCAGTGGATTGCATTTTCTAGGCATATTTATTAAAGTTCATTTTTTAGTAATCTCTACACCCATTGTGGGGCTGGAACTCATGTCCCCCAAGAGCAAGTCACATGCTCCTCCATGTGTACCAGCCAGGTGCTTCTGTAGGCATATTTCTGAAACAATGTCAAAGTACAGTAAAACCTTGGATTGCGAGTAATTTATTCTGCGAGTGTTGCACAAGACGAGCAAACATTTTCTTTTAAATTTTTTTAACATTTATATATTTTTGAAAAACAGAGTGAGAGAAAGCATGAGCGGGGGAGGGGCAGAGAGAGACGGGAGACATGGAATCTGAAGCAGGCTCTAGGCTCTGAGCAAGCGGTCAGCACATCCTGATGTGGGGCTCGAACGCACAAACTGTGAGATCATGACCTGAGCCGAAGTTGGATGCTCAACCGACTGAGCCACCCAGGTGCCCCACGAGCAAACATTTCTAATAAATTTTAGCTTGGTAAACGAGTGATGTCTTGCAATACAAGTAGTATGTGATGGCAAATGTCACGTGATTGCAAATGAGCCGATGATTCTTCTCTTTCTCTCTCTTTTTTTCTCTGAGATTGTGGGTGATTGTCTCCCATGCTCTGTCTCAGGCTGTGGTGTTTGACAGAAATCAGTGATTTTTTAGATCATTGGAAGGTGCCCACAACTGGCACTAGGGTATTTTTTGTCACTTCAAAGCACCTATGGACAGTCCTTTGCTTTTCCACACAGGAGTGCCCTAGCAATGCTTTGCTTCATTCTAGGTCAGGCTGCCTGCAAATACAGACCCTTTCCTCCACTGTCTTATTGCCAGTTACACTAAATACAGTATATGACAAGAGTTTATCAATAATGTACTATAGTCAACAGCCGTGTGAGTGTATACAATGGTCCCCATGCAGGAAAAGATCCCATTGAGCTAATAGATAGCAGTGATTCTGTTGGTCGTAGTGAAAGTCATCGTACCCAGTAACCCTCCTCTCTCTCGTCTCCTTTACAACAGCCATGAAAGCTTTCACAGGTAAGTGCAGGTTACTTTGTTTATTGTATTTTCTATTTTGTATTTTCTTTATTATGTCGTATTAGAGTATGGTAATCATTTTTACATGAATATTTTTGGATTGTGGAACGAATCCTCTGAGTTTCCATTATGTCTTAGGGGGAAATTCGCTATGATATACAAGTGCTTTGGATTACAAGAATGTTTTCAGAATGAATTATGCTTGCAAACCAAGGTTTTACTGTACTTTAAAACCACACTTAGCTGTTGCTTCTGTTCAAGTCTCTGACCGTAAAGGGAACTTATCCTTTATTTCAAAGGATGCTATTGCTTGCTTCTGTTCACGCCACAAACCTAAGCAACGAGCAAATAGACTGCTAACGTAGGCATCTTCCTCCAGCTTCAGCACCGCTCTCCATCTACCATCCACGCCAAGATACACACATTCAGACACTCACATGCACACACATAGTCATATGAGTCTTAGGGATATTAAGCAGAGCTGTTTCAATAAAGAACACTTCTTGTAGGGAGAGAAAAGGATAGAAAGAGGTTGAGAATGAATGCATGGCCATGATATTGGGTTGCAGGGAAGCTCTGAAGTATAGTAGACCATGTGAAGTAAATGGAACGATTTGCTCATAAAACTATGATAGAATCAAATCTTACAGTCTATAGAGCTGGCTGGGACTGTGAGAGAGTGAGAAAAAGACACCGAGTCTGGACTTTGCAGTGAGTTTGAATGGCTGCCCCTACAGTGTATTCCTACAGCTTCACTGGGACAGCGGTGTCTGTCTGAATTGAAAATGCGACTTCGGAGGGGCTACTGCTATTTACAGAAGGTCTTTGATTCTGGTCTAGTTTCCTGATATTTAAAAGGCATTGTTGAATATATACCACGCTTTGCTGCGGTTTGATTTTTATGTTCTATTTTAAAGCACAACCCACATACTACACAATCCTTTCACTATTCATTCTTCAATACCTTTCACTTTCCATGGTCCACAAAATCTATCTCAGGGTTTACTTGGAACATAACTAGCGGCGTGCCTCCCGTGAATTTAAGATGAACAGTCCTAAAATTCAAGAATACCAAATTTGTGCTTCACAATTCCTATTATACATGAGTTATGATATTAGGCAATACAGTTTTACATTTCTATAGGATAGATGCTTAATAAACTATACTTACAAGGAACGTGTTCAGCATTATATATGGTTATTTCTTCTCAGTTGTAAGTTTATTAAGATCATATGACTTAAAAAGAATATAAAACACGACCTGTGGACTTCTGGTTTATCTTATTAGAATTGAAATAGATTTTTACTGCTTAAGAGAATGCAGTAACATCCAGAATTTTCTGAACCAATGTATACATAAAAATGTTAAAATTATTTTGATTAAAACTATTTGAAACACGTTAGTTTGACTCAGCATTTCTGTTTTTTTAATAAGTTTTTCAGCAACAAATATATAGGTACTCCTCTAAGATGATGAAATCCTTAAAAGTAAGTAAAAGGGGCCCCTGGGTGGCTCAGTTGGTTAAACATCCAACTTCTGCTCAGGTCATGATCTCACGCCTCATGAGTTTGAGCCCCATGTCGGGCTCTGTGCAGGCAGCTTGGAGTCTGGAGCTTGACTTTGGATCCTGTCTCTCCCTTTCTGTCTCTGCCCTTCCCTGGCTCAAGCTCTGTCTGTCTCTCTCACACTCTCTCTCTCTCAAAATAAATAAACAAACTAAAATGTAAAAGTAAGGAATAGCACCTAGCATAGATTAATATGTATGTTATTGGTTTAAATTATAATATGCATGTTATTTATTCAAATTAATATTTGTTTAAATGTGAATACTTATTAAATACATTTGTTAAAGTAGGGTTGTAATTTTTGTATTTGTTTCTGTGTATCATATGATATGGTATATTTTTATAATTATAAGATATCATAACTGTGTTAAAGAGAAAGGATGTTTACCACTTCAAAATCAAGATTTTTTTTCAGGTTATTGATAGAGAGGCGTCACAGAATTCACAGAATTGTTAGGCAAAATATCTACCAATACATATTTTTTACTCTTATTGCTTTGGGTTGGTGAATGTTAGCTCAGTCCTTGAAATTTTTCTGTCAATGAATGGGTTCAACAAACTTTGACAGTTTACATAAAATTCATAGGGCTGTCCCTGCCCTGAAACACAATGGTCATTAACATTAATGCAGCACTTAATAAGCTGTATCCTAACGTCCTACCAACATTATACACGGATCCATCGCTGATACCACCAAATGTGTGCATGGATAAAGTAACAGGATACATTTGAAGGAAATACGAATATTTCACATCCAAAGTATTTGCCATCTGATATATTATTATGTAATTTTTACATATGGACTTTTTGGTTATTTATTACTGCAGATACTGTATCTCTGCATAATGCCTTGGGGAGTCCTAAAGATTTCAAACCCTTTAATTTTCACAGCCCTTGTGTAGTAAGTCAAATTATTATTGCCTTGAGTAGAACTAAGGATTTGTGTTTAAATCATGACACACAGTTTTTATAACTTATCAATGAAAGACATTGAAAGTTGAAATTATATTTAGATTTTTGACTAGAGTCAAAGATAGACCAGCTAAATAATCAAATCAATATATCTTGTAAAAATTAAATGAATACACATAAAGCTACAATTAAAATTTTAACTGACAAATATTTGTCATCTATAATTTTATAAGTAACAGATGATTTAATTATTTTTTCATGTAATTGGGATATTAGCCAAATTTTTGAAATTTTTTGTTTGACAATAAAGATGTCTCTGAATTTAAAGACCAAGAAATACTTGGTCTTTCAAATTTAATTACATTGTTTTATTTTCAAAGCTTTAAGTACTAAATAAGGAAGTTCATTATGTCACAGGTGTCTAGTGTGAATAAAATTAATTTGGACACCTGAGCAGAAATATTATGTCTTGTAGTAGCATTTTCCTTTGTATAGACACCACCTGAGGGAGAGGCTGTTGGGAGTTAGGGAGATAACAATTTGGATGTGAATTTGGTAAGTTTCATCTTAAAAGAAAAATGTTCCTCCAGGTAGCAGTGTTGATCAGGCAGAAGAAAATAAGTGATTAAAATTTGACATGAAAATATCCTCCTCAGAGGAATCATTCATCATATCTGTCTGTTTCCTATTTATGTGGCAACTAGTGAGAGATATGCCTGTCTTTTATATTAGTTTGCTGTTACAAAAGAAAACCTTTCCCCCAGATATCAGAGCATTGATGTGACAGAAGTTTACCCCCGTTGACTCCAAATGTGGATTAGAGTGGACTGAGTGAGTCCGCTCAGGGACTCAGGCTGAGGAAGGCTCTGCCATAGCTGTGATAGGTAAAATGTTGTCAATTTGTTGTCCTGGGCACATCTAATCAATGCTAAAAGTGTTTGAAAAATTAGTATGTTAATTTATATATTTTGTATGGCAGCAAGTAAGTGGTTTTACTCAATAGTAGCTATATTGGATTAATCATCCAGGAAAAGTAGATGTTTTCCTCCATGGTTCATGTCAAAACTGACAAATTGATCTTTCCTGGACTGTTGGCTGAAATATTCTCATTTGCTTTTTCAGCCTCACTAATTAGGCAAGCTCTCTGCTCCTAAGAAGTGTAGCTATTATAAACCCTGTGAAAAGGAATTTGGCACTCCGGGAAGAAAGAACCCTATAATTTTATGGGCAAGTCCCTGGTTTGAATCTTGTCAGAATGACTTCCTCAGGAGAGTTGATTGACTTCCCTAATCCTTAGTTTTTTCTTCTGTTAATTTGGGATAATAACAGAACCACACCATCACAAAGCATTAAAATTCAATTTTATTCAAGTTTCTCAACTTTAAACACATTTTAAAATTAGAAATGAGCTTTCAAGAAATGTTAGCAAGGGAGGAACCTGGAGTTTACTTCCGGAAGCATGGTGCTAGGGCTGAAGCTAATTTTATTTCAGAGGAAAGATTTCTGCCTCACCTTCCTGTTGTACATTCTGACCATATAGGACTTATTGACAACTTTCACATCTTTTTTTTCCCCAAGCCTAGAATATAGTTTGTTTCTCCCCTAATACTATAACCAACCTAATTTTTTTTTAAGTTTATTTTGAAAGAGAGAGCAGGAGCAGGGGAGGGGCAGAGAGAGAATTCTAAACAGGTTCCGCACTGTTAGCTTGGAGCCTAATGTGGGGCTCGAACTCAGGAACTGTGAGATCATGACCTGATCAAGAGTAGGATGCTTCATTGACTGAATCACCCAGGCACCCCCTAGTTTCTTTCAGTCACAGAACAATCAGGTTTTCCCCTTAGAGATTCCCTCTCCAGTCGAACATCTCCATATACTTTGTTCTGTTAGATCTCCCTATTTCCCTTCTCATAATCTTCATTATTCTTAATTATAATTACTCATTGAAATCTGTATCTCCTCTAATATAATTTAAATAAAGGAAAAGACTCCATAAGTCATTTTCATTTTAGCAACTCTAGTTTCTCTGCTGAAACCTCTCAGATGATAGACCCAGAAATATAAGAGTGGCAAAAGGAAGAATAATCTATTCAGCTACTACATTAGAAATTGTCAAATTTCACCACTGATTAATAGGTTCCCCTCTGTGCAACCAGCTCCACTTGTGTTAGTCCCTCCTAGCTGGAGCAGAAGGTGAATGTGATTGTCGCCAAATTATTTTAGCATTTAATGCCAGCCCATGTCTACCTTGCTTTCATTTTCTCCTCCTTTTTTTTTTTAATTAATTTTTTTAAAGGTGGGGGGAAGCAGGGGCAGAGAGAGAGAGAGGGAGAGAGGGAATCCTAAGCAGGCTCCACGCTATCAGCACAGAGCCCCACACGGGGCTCAATCCCGAGAACTATGAGACCATGATCTGAGCCAAATCCAAGAATCAGATGCCTAACCGGCTGAGCCACCCAGGTGCCCCTCATTTTCTCCTTCTTAAGCAGAAGTCAGACCCCTCTTCTCTATGCCAGAAACCCTACTTGGACAGTTAATACTTCTGACAAGCCTGACACTTCCAATATTTTATTTCTATATCCTTTTATCCCTCTCCTAAAAATCATCTGGCAGAAGATCATGTATAATTTGTAGGGTTTTTATGTTATTTATCTGTAGGAAAAAAACTGCCTTTGGAGCGCCTGTGTGGCTCAGCTGGTTAGGCACCTGATTAAGTGCCTGGCTCTTGATGTCAGCTCAGGTCATGATCTCACTGTGGGTTCAAGCCCCAGTTTGGACTCTGTGTTGACATCACAGAACCTGCTTGGGATTCTCTCTCCCTCTCTCTCTCCCTTTGCCCCCTTCCCTGCACTCTCTCTCTGTCTCAAATAACAACAACAACAACAACAACAACAAAAAACCTGTCTTGTTCATAAATACCACTCTTATACATAAAATTTATTTTATTTGTATGTTGAAATGATCTAATCTTTGTGACAGTATATTGTTAAGTTAGACCTATCAAATTAAACACTAAAATTCTGCAGTTATATCCAGTGGAAAAAAATCTGAGAACAGAGTGAAAAGTGAAAACGCAGTAATAATTACAAGAAACTAAAAAAAAAAAAAAAAAAAAAAGAAAATAATTATGCTTAGCTGTGATTAAAACTAAACCAACTTCAGACTTTTTTTTCCTTACAATTTGTATTTACCTTCTCTTAGGTTGTTTTAAAAGAATGATTTTATATCTATTGAAATAAGAAACTTTGCAAAGCAAGAGTTCAGTTAATAAATGCACAGTAGTTTTTATGAATTGTCTTGTAAATGTCAAAGCAGAGATACTCATAATCCTATGAATCTTTTTGTAATTTTCTTACATGTATTCCCGTAATGATTGAAATGGCACATAATGAATTCTTAGTAACTATTTGTCTATTTAAAACATAGTTCTTATGAAAATTTCATTTTAGATTTAAATTATCTTGGTGAGGCAGGTGAGGCATTTTAATGTGTGACTAAAGCATATGTTTATTTTTGACATTCCACGTTGACGGATGGAGTAATCTCTGGGTCGATTTACGTCTGGTACTTTCTGTGGGCCAAGTGTTTATAATAATTCATTTACTTAGATTATGTAAGGAAATAAACAGTCTTTGTTCCCAGACTACTTTATTTAAAAAAATTTTTTTTTGACATTTATTTATTATTGAGAGAGAGACACAGAATGTGAGCAGGGGAGGTGTAGAGAGAGGGAAAGACACAGAATCAGAAGCAGCCTCCAGGCACTGAGCTGTCATCCCAGAGCCCGATGCAGGGCTTGAACTCACAAACTGTGAGATCATGACCTGAGCCGAAGTCAGTCGCCTAACCAACTGAGCCATCCAGGCGCCCCGCAGACATACTTTATTTTTAATGGCAAAATGAGCAACTGTTCAAGCATTACTTAAAATCTCTGCAAACAGTTTAATGCAGAAAAATGGCCTTTTATTGAATATATGTGTGTGTATATATAAATGTATGTATACATACATACATATATATATACACACACACACTGAATATATGTATACATATACATACATATATCTTTTATTTGTGTGTAAATATATATATTTAGGAGAATGGGATTCTGACATCATATCTATTATCTCTGTTCCTTAATAGTATTACAACAGATTTAGACACTTAACACACATGTATTTTCTCACAGGTTCTGTGAGTCAGGAGCTAGGGTAACATTTATCTGGGTTCTCTGCTCTAGGGTCTCACAAAACTTCAATCAAGGTGTTGGTTGGGGCTTCAGTCTCATTTGAGGTTCGACTGGGGAAGGATCTAGTTCTAATCTCACATAGTTATCAGCAGCATTCAGCTCCTTGTGGGCTTTTTGACTTAGGTACATCCTTCATTCAGGTAGGAGATTTCATCTCCATCTTTGTTTCAGTTGAGTTCCTCACATATGCCTCTATTTTATCCCTGAGTAAATAGTTACCATAAATCATGGTAACAGTAGTAGTGGGTCTATTAATCTCCCAGCTCTGAAACTCCCACTGATTCTGATCTATTCTAGGCAGATTCCTATGTTATCCCTTTCTACAACCAATACCCATGTATGTCTGTGGCCCGTGACATCAGTTTGGGCATTTATAAGGGATCAAGAACAATGAATGGCAGATATTTAAGACCTGAAATCTTAAGCCCATTCCCCTCTTCTCCTCTTCCTCTATATCTAAAAAATCTCTTCTTTTCTTCCAGGTTTTGTAGTTTATAACTCTTCAAATAAACCTGCCCCTCTGTTTCTAATTGCTTTTGTCTTTTCTCTTCTCTTGTTTAGGTTTTAAAAGGGAAAATACTGTTGAGTAAGAATGACTCCCCATCTCTCAATTAGGTTGAAGTGTTCTTTGAATTTTTGTTTCAGTTTTAGTGTTCACTGTGAGAGTGAAAATGTCCCTTGGAATATGAGAGTTTTTCAAAAAAGTAAAAGATGGGAGAAATAACATTCATATTAATAATCACCAATGCAAATTTCTACATTTTAGCTTTACCATTAGCCCTGAAACTGCTTGAGGCTTAGGACTGTGTTTTATTCATCTATGCATACTGAGGAATTAACACAGCGTGTTGACCTTTGGGTATGCTTAATAAATCTTTGTTGAATAAAAGATACCAGAAAGATTATCAGAGATTTCTCATCACTAAAATCTGGAGCTTGTCCCAAAGGCAATTCTTTACTTTTGGGTTTCAACATTTTCTTTGTCTACTGCTGTTGAATAAATAAAAGCTAATGATTCGGGAAATACGAACCTCGTATAGTTTATCCTGTCTATGTTAAATTAAAGATACAGGAGTATAATATATACTGTTTTAAAATATCTATTATAAATAATACTGGTGTTAATTCCATCTATCAACGTAAATGAGTTTTATAATACCAAAAAACCTATAACAGTATAAATGTTAATTTAAGAAATCTATTCTAGATGTTCATGAATTGACATGTTTACCTTGATCAGCTTTTCACAGAACATTTTAACTGTTCTTAACAATAAATAATTTCATTGGTAATTTCATGTAAATATTTTCCATCTCTATTCTGGTAAAAGACACCAAATAATTAAAAATCTTTGGGAGCATTTTTTTGGACTTTAAAAAAGCGGGTCATATTTTCTCAAATATCAGAATTAATCCTCTTCAAAGAACAAGATTTACTTCTCTAGTTCTTTTATCTGAAATGTTTATTTTGAGGGGGGAAGGAGCAGAGAGGGAGAAAGAGAATCTGAAACCAAAAACTGTGAGATCATGACCAGCGTTGAAATCAAGAGTTGGAAGCTTAATTGAGCCACTCAGGTACCCCCCCACTTCTGTAGTTCCTATGCAAATGCTTCCCTGTAACTTTTTATTTTCAGCAAACTAGAGCCATAAGTTCTAAATTTTGGTCTACTAAATGTTTCAATTTTTTTTCAGCTGTTTCTTTTTAATAATAGATACTTTTTTTTAAGTTTATTTATTTATTTTTGAGAGAGAGCTCCTGTGAGAACAGGGGAGGGGTAGGGACAGAGGGAATCCCAAGCCGCCTCCCTGATGTCAGTGCAGAGCCCGAGGGACTTGGGGCATCTGATCTCCTGAGTCATTAGATCATGACCTGAGCCAAAAGTAAGAGTTGGATGCTTAACTGACTGAGCCACCCAGGCGAGCCAGTACTAGATATTTTTATATGTATCAGTCTGCCTATATTCAATTTTGCTTCATGTTTTATTTAGGTTGAACATAGAATACATGAATATCTATAATTCTAAAATATATATACACGTAAATTGAAAATTGTTTTATTTGAGGGATAGATCTTATTTACATACATATATTTCTTTCTAGAATATATCTTTTATAAGATCCCCCTATTTTGCATTTTTACATTAGATCACATGGTTAGGCTTGACTGAGAAAAAAACACAGAATTATTCTATATTCAGAAGTCAAAATATACTTGTGTCTTATGTCACATAATTGACTCTTCTTAGAAAAAGGTAAACTTGTAATAACTTCAGAATAACAACTAACAGCTGATCTGCCTTAATGAACAAAATATTAAAATTTATTAAGTATATTTAAAAGACTGTACTTCAGATTACAATATCTTAATCTCAAATATCAAATGACATAGGTATGGGATCCTCAGAATTTTTTTTTCACACAGTTTCTTGGCACATCAGATGGCTGAACTATCTTTCCTACATTACTATTGTTTAGACATTTATGGTCTTTAAGACCTGTTTCTCAGTACCACTACATGCTTCAAAAAATTACCAAAGTTAATATATTCCATATGTGCCTCAGCCTGGAGTTGAATATTGTGAACATTTGCCTGCTAGCATATCTTTGTAAGTTTATGATATTTAAAACAAAGTAACTACATTGCAGGCTGTTTCCCTTATTCCTAGTTCCATAACATGTAATAATAAAAAAATATGCTAAAGCAAGTCGCTTGCTTTTAAGTAAGTCCATTAAAATCTCATTTAACTCTATTTTTTAATGTTCATCAATGTGAGCCTTTTAAGACTTCTGGAAAAGGACCATAAGGATATCATTCACCTTTCTTATTCATCAAGCGTGATTTGAATCCATTATAGTATGTAATAAGGTAGTTTGTAAAGCACAGTTTGGTCTCTAAAGTATCATTTACCTCTGCTTGAAATGACTTCATTGTGTTTACTAGACGATTCAGTATTGAATAGGGAAACCATGGAGTAGATAGCATGAATGTGATTAATTCTTATAACATTCAAATGAATTCCTTATTTAGATAATGTGAATCACTCTAAACAATTGTGTGGAGTCTTTTATCTAATGCAGTGATTTTAAGATTGTGTTATGTATACACAGGGCAGGATTTTTTTCATCCATTATGGTTTAAAAATTGGCACCAAAGAAGAAACTCCCTCCATTATTATGTCTTATATTTGAGATTTATTTAACTGTATACCATGTGTGAGTTAATAGTCTAAAAATAGATAAATATTAATATGTGCATGTAAGTACTTTGAAGAATGTTTGAAATTTCAGAAAGTGAAATAAATGCCACCTGTCATTATATCACCCAGTTAATCACTCTTGAGATTTTCATATAATGTCTCTGTATTATTTCACCTCTGCATTTGGTAATTAAATATTTAACAGATTTGGAATTAGACTGCTATATATTCTTATGTTTAACTCTTTTTGCTCATGACTTACCTTAGTGCTTTACTTTAAACACAAAAAGTCATTTTAGTAAAATAAATGTAACTGCTATTTTTTTTAAAATTCATTTTGAAATATATAAGCCATGTCCAAAAGGATGTAACAACATAAAATGAATATATGATGATCACAAATTAACCAACCACATACCCAGAAGTCACGTTAAAGATGGAAAATCGACAAATGCCTTAGGAACTTTGGTCATGCCATTTCTCAATTGCATTCTAGATGCCCCCCTTTATTTATTTATTTTTTCAAACGTTTATTTATTTTTGGGACGGAGAGAGACAGAGCATGAACGGGGGAGGGGCAGAGAGAGAGGGAGACACAGAATCTGAAACAGGCTCCAGGCTCTGAGCCATCAGCCCAGAGCCCGACGCGGGGCTCGAACTCCCGGACCACGAGATCGTGACCTGGCTGAAGTCGGATGCTTAACCGACTGCGCCGCCCAGGCACCCCATAGATCCCCCCCCCCTTTAGATGCAGTTATTAGTATTCTGATTTCTAAATAATCCATTCTGGTGTTTATTTCTTTCTTAAGTTATATTAGTTAACTCTTGAGTACACTTTTGCATATATGGGATCATGTTGCAAATAATCTGATTGGGAGGTTAACAACATTGACACATGGAAGCTATAGCATATTCAACTTCATACTGTGTAGTTCACTATTATACAGATATGCCTCAGTGTATCTGCTATTCTGTCAATTTACATCCTTTTCTATTAGCCTACTGCTGTGATACTGTATACATTCAAAGATTTTCTAGGAGTGGAAGTTGTTACATCATGAATTTGCACATCTTAACATGTTTCAGGTAACACTATATTGCTTTCTCAAGTTTTCACAGCATTTTACATTTCTGCTTCCTACTGGCAGGGTACAGCATCCTTACTGCTTCGTATTCTTGCCCATACTTGATAGCTTTAATCACTTCTAGGCAACATACTGAGGTTCAGTGTTGCAAACAAGAGCAAGCAAGTAGTACAATTTCACAATTACAGCACTTAATTGTATGCCACTTATGCTAGTTTCGGGTATCAACCTGCCTAGGCTGTAATACCCAATTATTTCATCAGTCATTAATTTAGTTGTTTCTTGAGAAGGTGTTTTGTGAATGTAGTTAACATCTATACTCAGTTAACTTTAAGAAGACTACCTTTGATAATTTGTGTGGGCCTCATCCAGTCAGTTGAAGGTCTTAAGAGCAAAACCAGGTTTCGCAGAGAAGAAATTCTGTCTCACGACTGCAGTATCAAATGCCTGAGTTTCCAGTAGGCCAGCCTGCCCTACAGACTGAATTTTGGACTCAGGATTGCAACATCACTCCTTCCTTAGTCTCTAGCCTCCTAGCCTGGACTACAGATTTCAGATTTGCCAGCCCCCAGATGTATGGACCAATCCTTAAAATCTTTTTTTCTCTTCCTTTCTCTCCTCCTCCTCCTCCTCCTCCTCCTCCTCCTCCTCCTCCTCCTCCTCTCTCTCTCTCTCTCTCTCTCTCTCTCTCTCTCTCTCTCACACACACACACACACACACACACACACACACACACATACAACTTTACTTTTTTTCTATTCAACAAATTCAAATGTAGAAATTAAAACATATTTCTCAGTTTTGCTGTAACTATTTTGTTTCCCATTTAATGTCACTGGATTATCAGGAATAAAAAAAAAGCCTTTCTGAAATAGGATGAATTTCAATCGGGTCATAGAAATTTCACAATATAGCAATTGTTCTTTTAGTTTTCTACGCTTGAATAGATTTCATTATTCAGAATATGCAAGCAGGTTTTATTTCATTTTTTAATATAAAATGATAATAGCTCTTGATTATTTTTGCTGTTAAAAACATATGGACTGATAATAACTCTCAAAAAGTCATATCAAGTTTTAAATCTTATAGTGTTTTGCCAAGTAAATACTCTGCTGTTGTATAGTGGCACACAGAAATTGTATAGACTTCTACGCCAGATTTTATCTGGATGATAGGACTGATACCACAGATACACCCAAAAGGGGTTTGAGAGGTTTATCACTTTCTGGGGACAGTAGGGGGTCTCCCAAGCACATCCAAAATGGCTTAGGAGAACAGGGAAGTGAGACTGGTGTGTGTGTGTGTGTGTGTGTGTGTGTGTGTGTGTGTGTGTGTGTGTTGGTGGTTACACAGTATGTCCAGAGTGTGGCTTATCTTAGGTAGTTTGAATTTCCAGCAAATGCTAAAGAGGGTAGTGTCCCAGCTTTCTTATCAGCTCTTTAGTCATGGGGCACAAGGAGAAGAGGGAGGGATAAGGATTAAGAGCTCCTAACAGTCCAACGTAAAATCTAATAGAGCCCTCTTTATTACATACATAATATAGGAAGTAAGCATAGGATGAAGCCATTGTAATTTATTTTAAAGGGGTTTTCACTATCAATAATTCCTGTAGCCTTAGCTTCTCTGGAGTAATTGTAGTACTAAAGTGCTTGCCAAGTTTTTGGAAATTTTGCTGAATTTATAGTGCATATTTTTATCAGTAGTAGAACATTCACATTCACAGGTACCGTTTAAAAGAGTAAAATTCTACCAATTGATTCTTTAGATAAAATTGTAGCTTCTGTTTCTGGAAACCTGGCAGACTAAATAATTTGAAATGATGCCTGATGGAAACTTTTGTAAATGCAATCATTTAACACAAAATAATGTTATGAGTGCAGAGAAGAACTTGAGAGAAACGCTTCCCTGCTTATAAAAAACCATTTAGGGGGATAAGTGAGAAAGTTGTTGATGGAGCTTCCTGTAGTAGGGGGTTGGGAGGAAATGCTGATGTTTGAAATCTAGAGACTTGGGATTTCATGCCCACTTGAGGCCAAATCCTTGGATATTTTTGATGAGTTTCCGTTTCAAGTTATACATAAATGTGTGGTCTTGAAGCAGCTGACAAATTAAATGAAACCATGGACTAGAAATAAATTTTTGAAAAGTACTCTCTAGAGTAAAATTCCAAACTTTTTGTCCCCCATAAGCTTTGCTTATGGAGAAAAGAAAACATTTATCTTGAGAACTCAGACCTTAGATTTCTATTTGTTGTGTAGTAGGAATCCTAATTTACACTGCTTATTGGTCTGGTAGCCATCAAAATGAGAAATTAACATAGAATTAATCTAGAATTGATTATATTCCTGAAATAACTGCTCTAATGAAAGGGAAAGGCACTCTAAAAATATAAGCCTCAATCTGTCATCTAGGGACTGCTCCCAGATTAAATATTGCCTCATAATTCAAAATGACAAACACATGAGCATAGGAGAGCATATCTTATGTAACTGATGGTCCATGATGCAATAAATAGAAATAATCTAATTTATGATAAAACAACTTGAAATAATAACAATCTTTAGAATTAGAATTTAATATTCATTTTGACTTGTACAATTAGACATGGATGAAGAGAGTATCAGTGATTTAGAAAAAGTAATCCTAGGAAATGACTTTTATAATGCTGTCTTGCAAGATTAAGACATGGAAAAGGTAAGAGATATTAGAGAATTCAGCTGTATGCACATATTTAATAGAAATTTCAGGATGAAAATTTCAAGGAAATTAGAGGTAGTATAGATAGAGTAAATGAACAAGGATTTCTTAGAAATTGTTTTAAAAATGGCCTAAGCTGAGTGAATTAAAATAAATCCACATCTAAACGTCAGATAATGCAGGGGTGCCTGGGTGGCTCAGTTGGTTAAGCGTCAGACTTTGGCTCAGGTCATGGTCTCACCATTCATGGATTCGAGCTCCGTGTCTGCCTCTATGCTGACAGCTCAGAGCCTGGAACCTGCTGCTTCTGATTCTGTGCCTCTCTGCCTCTCCCCTGTTCATGCTCTGTCCCTTGGTCTCTAAAAAATAAATATTAAAAAAATTTAAACCTCAGATAATGCAGAAGTACAAAAAGAACACCAAGTATCAGTTAATAACTAATAATAATGCATAATATACACAGAATGACCATGAGAATGACAACAGCCTTCTCCGTAGTAGCAGTTGCAGCATGGGTAAATGAAAACTATTTTCAGAATCTGAAAAGTAATTAATTGGCAAAAGGTTAGCATTCATTGGCAAAGAATTATTAAGACTAGAGAATGAAACAAACTGTTTAAATATAAAATTCTGAGCAAAGTTACACTTGATCTTAAGTGAAAAAGCTACTAAAAGATAGGTTACAAAATTGCAAAAACTAAATGGTGAAAAAAGAAATAAAGGATTCCTGATGGTTTGGTGAGCAGAACTGATAAATGCACAACAGGTAAATATAATCAAGTGATGTGTATTTAAAACAACAGTAAAATCAAAAGTTTCATTAACATTAACATTAATATGTTTCTCACTTTCTCCTATCTTTCTCAACTGCCCTGCTTTCAAAAACTTATTCATGTAAAAAAAAAAAAAAACCAAACCAAAACCAAAACAAAACCATAGCATGATACCCTCTAGTTCCATCCACATTGCTACAAATGGCCAGATTTCATTCTTTCTCATTGCCAAGTAGTATTCCATTGTATATATAAACCACAACTTCTTTATCCATTCATCAGCTGATGGACATTTAGGCTCTTTCCACAATTTGGCTATTGTTGAAAGTGCTGCTATACACATTGGGGTACAAGTGCCCCTATGCATCAGAACTCCTATATCCCTTGGACAAATTCCTAGTAGTGCTATTGCTGGGTCATAGGGTGGATCTGTTTTTAGTTTTTTGAGGAACCTCCACTGTGTTTTCCAGAAGGGCTGAAGACCCTGGGGGAGGGGAAGGGGAGGGAAGTTACAGATAGGGAGCGAGGCAAACCGTAAGAGACTCTTAAATACTGACAACAAACTGAGGGTTGATGGGAGGTGGGGGAGAGGGGAAAGTGGGTGATGGGCATTGAGGAGGACACCTGTTGGGATGAGCACTGGGTGTTGTATGGAAGCCAATTTGACAATAATTTATATTTAATGTATATAAAAAACATAGAGCATTAGTATTTGAAACTTCTCTTTTTTAAAAGGCAGGAATAACATTTGGAATCATAGGTCTCTTTCCATTAAACAAAGTCAGTAGATAAGATAGATAGATAAACGTTGTGGAAGGTAATTCTATTTATAAATGCTACCCAGAAAGTGAAATACTGTTTGCTCAGATTAAAAGCAGAAACAGGGTATCAACAGGATATTGAAAGACAATAAACTTAGCAGCCAGAGGAAATCAAAGAGAACTAGAAAGCCATATAAAATGGACATAAAATATTCACTGACTTAAAACAAAACCAAACCTCTTTTTAGAAGTTGATGACCTGAATTCTTTTCAAAGGCTTCCCAAACCGGGCACGTTGCTTCGTTGATGAAGGCTGTGTTGTTAATTAATATGTTTGGCCCAAGAGGCTAGGTCCTCTGATGTACTGAAGTATTGCAACTAAAAGTCTATGGAGATCAAAAAACAAGAGAAACCTGACCTTGTCCAGTTCTAAACAGTATGAAAAAGAACAGTTTTCTTTTAATCAAGAAACTTCAGGTTAGTGTGACCAATAGTATATTGGTCGTTGTTGCTGCGGATACTTTTCCCGTATCATTAACAGCAGCTAACAACATATAAGTCAAGACTGAAATTATGTTTATAGTAGTATTTATAGCAGGCAGTTTACCAAGTACAAATATAGCTTCTCCAACAAGTTTTGAATTCTTGAGTCCTCACAGTTGAATTAGCTACTACCCTGTCAGTGATGACCAAGCCTTTTCACCAGACCTCTCTCCTAATACTTATGTTATTATGTTATTGTGCATTTACCAGTGTATGCTCTGTGTCTGACAGTAAAATCCATCCAAATATTATTATGAATCAAATATGATCACATTAAATTACTTAACAATAAATACATATGCATTATTAACTGGTCTTTTAGTTTAAACATTTTTATTAGGATTTCCAGGGATAGAACTTTGAAAGCAGAAATTATGCTTATTAATATGTTTGTGTTTTCTTGTAATTTGCAAATGTCTATGTATTTTAGTACTTCAAAACGTGAGTATATACACACGTATTTTCTAGCATAAAATAAGTGTTCAAAGTGTTCAATAAATATTCATTAAATTAATATATGGGAGTACTTTATGATTAATGGGTATAATTACCTGTTGGAGATTTCAGGAAGATAGTTGTTTGGAATTGCAATAAGTCAATTAAAGCGTAGAGATATTTTTAAAAGGTGTTTCACTTGAAAGTTTTTTAATTGTAATACCTCATCACCCCTATTTGAAAATGAAAAATAATAAATATTCCTGTCTTCCCACTTTAGTGTATTAGTTTCCAATCCATTAATTCTAACAAATTAATATAAACATGTTTAAATATTAAAATAAAATATTGAAAACACTATATATTATGAAGATAGAAATTACAAGTTATTTACAATGCCTTTACATCAGCAACCTCTGAACTAGTCTATTCATCTTAGGGAAGAACATAATTTATTACTGTATGATTTTAATTGTTCCTATCTTTTTGTTTTCATGGTGTATACCCTAAATGCTTTATCAAATGCTAATAATCGTTCTCATTACAAATTCATTTTCTTCAGAGAGAAGAAATGTTTAAGCTACTGATTCAATGAACCTAACGTATATAAACAGTTTAGTTTTATCATTTCATGAAAATTTTAACTGAACAACAAACAGAAGGAATTTAGAAGACACTAATTATTTGAGAAAGGTTTTATTGTTATAATAAAAATATTTATATAGAATATGTAAAACTGACAACCTGTGTGATAGTGTAAAATTAACATTTAAATACGTGTTGTATTCACCTTATTGTGAATACTTTTGAGGTTGTTAGGATGGGCCTGGTATCAGATTTATATCCCTAATATTATTCAGAAACATACTTTATGATAAAAATCAAGTTCAAAGTGCGTATATATGTATGTGTAAATGCACATATGATTATGTATGGATGTAGATAAATATTTGGATTTTAAACAGTCCAACAATAAATTAATGTTTATAAACTATTGTAACTTTTTTTGTTCTTTTGAGAGAGTGTGAGTGGGGGAGAGACCAGAGAGAGAGAGTGAGGATCCTAAGCAGGCTTCTTACTCAGTGCAGAGCCAGACACAGGGTTTGATCCCATGACCCTGGGATCGTGACCTGAGCCGAAATCATGAGTTGGACATTCAACTGACTGAGCCATCCAGGTGTCCCATAAGGTATTATGGTTTTTAAGTAGCATGATACCAGTGATACCTAATTCATCCAATTCATTATCAGAGGATAACCAGTAGATCTCAGAGGAAATAAGATGTTAAGGTAGCCAGGTTTTGATTGAAATTGAAGAGTAGGAAGACTGAATATAGGGGAATTCTCTGAAAAAGACATTACTAGATTAAACAGAGTGAAACTGAGCGTGCATGAATGACCTGTGGATTTTTTTTTTTTTGAGGGAGGGGATAAAAGTATAACATTAAACCAAACTAGGAGAAAGTAGGCGGGTAGAAAAAAGTCTTCCCCCGCCCCCCAAAAGGTTTGCCTATGGCTTCCTGAACAAAGCTGCTGGGAAAATGTTCACTGTTCAACTAAGAGTGATGAAATAACAATGTGTCCAGCACTGTATTGAGAAAATGTATTATGTTATTTATTCCTCAGAAGCAACTCTATGATCCATGACTATTATTCCCATTTTGTATATGAAAGAACAAAGACTCATATTTTCTAAAACTCACACAAATAGTAAAGAACTCAAAATTTCAAACCAGGCATTTCCATCTCTAACTAGAGCTTATATTCCAGTGAAAGCAGAGGATTAAAAGTTAAATGAAATAAAATAGTAAAATCCTCTAATATTTAAGCTAAAGGAAATTTTCCTGATTGTAAGTGTTGCTGAGAATATTTTATTTCTATACATATGTTAATTCCTTCTCAAATTTTTCTCTGATGACTTCCAGAAATCTATTTTTTTTAAATTCTTATTTCTTGTTCTGCTTTTAGGAATATATTTCAAGTTTAATATTCTCTGAGCTCTTAACTTTACTCATGCAATCTTTCATTATTAGACCCCAAAGCCCATTAATATAGACCAAACATTTCTTGCTTGGTGAAAAGGGAACATAGTCCCTCTGGGATATCACCTACTAATATTTTCCTGTTGCCCCAGCAGGCCTCTCTTGTTTTCTGTGCCGGGCATGGATGATTGCATGCTTTTTTCACTCTTTGCAGTGCATTGTGTGATTAGACACAAGGTCAGTTTTACATAAATAGTATTTTCTTCCAAGACTTGTTTCTTCTCAGATATGTGTCTTTACTATTTCACATACACTTAAGACATAAGGAATAGCATGGGAATTACAAGCCGAGACAATGTAATTTAAAATAAAGAGTTAAGAGGTACCTGGGTGGCTCAGTCAGCTGAAGCTTCAGACTTTGGCTTAGGTCTTGTGGTTCATGGGTTCAAGCCCTTCATCTGGCTCTGTGCTCACAGCTCAGTCTGGAGCCTGCTTCACATTCTGTGTCTCCCTCTTTCTCTTCCCCTCCCCCACTCACACTCTCTCTCCCTTTCTCTCTCTCTCAAAAATAAATAAAACATTAAAACAAATAAAGAGTAAAAATAAATAAATATGAGCAAGAAGTACATCCATGGAAATGTATAAAAATGTGATGCGTGTCAAATATATTTTCTCAGAATTAAATCCCGATTTCATGTTGGTGAGGAAATCAAGATTGCATGCAATTGTTAAAATGTGCTTAGAAAAATATACTTGCAGAGATGCTGTAACGTGTGTGTCTTAAATCTCTCAGTCTTTGATTTGCCTTTTTTTCCCACCTTCTAGCTTCTGCTCTATCTACCTACTAGCAACACCTTCCTGTATTATTTTCTCTAGCAAGGTTGCTAGTCAGCCAGTGTCTTCCTGTGTGGTTAGACCAATTTTTTTGTACGTATTGCATTTTGAGATGAAGCTGGTGTCTGAGGTGGTGAAAATGACTTCACCCCATACGGATTTTAAATATAACCCTCTTTGTTACTTTCCTCATGGCTTAAACAACACACATGTAACGTCTAACATCAAACAACACCTAACTTTCTTCAGGCCGGAAGTCCTAAGGTACATATACCAGTATTCTGGCAGGTCAGAATTCTCAAATCAAGGTTTCGTTCTTTCTGAGTCTAGTGGAGAATCCATGTCCTTGTCGTCTTCAGCTTCTAGAGGCATTTGCACTCCTTTGTTTGTGTCCCTTTCCTCCTCCCTCAAAGTTTGCACTCCCTTTCTGCCTTCTTTTTCTTCTCTTTTGTTTTGACTCTCTGACCTCCCTCTTATTAGGGGCCCTGATGATTCTGTGGAGTTACCAGGATACTCTGCCCATCTCAAGATCCTTACCTCAATTACATCTGCAAAGTCCCTCTTGCTTTGTGAGGTCACATTCACACGCTCAGGGCATTAGGACATGGATATCTGTGTGTGTGTGTGTGTGTGTGTGTGTGTAAGATTTTTCTGTTTACCACACCCTTATCTGTGTTTTTCCATAGCTGTGTTTTTTTAATTCTCTGTAAATTTTTGTCCCTTTCTGTGACTCTTGTGTTTAAAAAAAAAAGATTCTCTTTTTAAATAGACAAGGGCTTTCCTTATTGTTCTCATTATTAGGCGGATTTCTCTCAATGGTTCATCTTACAGAAGACTCACTTGACTCAGATCCAAGGCCCTGGTTCAGCTATGTTACAGTTGATAGGCCATAATGATGCAAAGCATGTTAACCTGTATGCAAAATTGCATTGGCTACTTTCTTTTGATGGAGCTGTGGATAGGACAGACCTTCAGAGTCCAGTGGATTCTTTACTAGAACTTTTTTTGTTTTTTGTTTTGTTTGTTTGTTTGCTTTTTTAACGAGACTGGCCAGTTACCTCCTTATCTGTCCAGTTGCTTCCGGAAATGAGGATTGATTTGATGGGGAAGCTTTCAGGCAGAAGAAATGGCATGCAGGGAAACAAGGATGCATGAATAGTGTGGAACTTTCTGGGACACATGAACTGTTTGGTACGGTTGTCCTTTGGAATGTAGGTGATTGTGGCAAGCCAGATATGGAGAGTTTGAGAGGCACAGGAATTAGAACTAAAAAGATGGGGTATTCTAGCAGCACCCTGGAGATGGTAATTTTTTTAATGTTTATTTTGGGGGGGGGAGAGAGCGAGCACTAGTGGGGGAGGGACAGAGAGAGAAGGAGACCTAGGATCCAAAGCAGGTTCCACGCTGACCGCAGAGAGCCAGATGCAGGGTTTGAACCCAGGAGCTGAAGTCTGACGCTCAGCGAATGAGCCACCCAGGCACCCCTGATGATAGTATTTAAATCATGCACCGTAAGAGAGAGGCATTAAGTCCAGTTAGAAAAAAAAGTGATAGTAGTTAAAATAAATGCAAATGATCAAATCAGCGCATTAATAGCAATAGGAAACACGTTGTACTCAGTGTAACAACTTGTTAAGAAGAGACATTGCCAGGATAGAGTTAGTGCCTGTGAAGGAAGGAGGGGTTTCAGTAACTTTTTTTGCCTGCTTTCAATTAGTTCTCTAAATGGGGATTGGAAATGTACAAGGAAAGCAGTTAAAGTGTGAGGGCACATAATGAGTTAAGATTTTATACATTTCTTAGAATTCAGCAAGCATTTTTAAAAACTAAGCCATAACAGTTTACCCTCCTTTTAAACACAAATGTTAGACACATTGATCGAAGGAATGTAGTTGATTGATTTCGACCAAAGCATTACTCTTAAGATTTTGGTGACTAAGACACAAACATGTGAACTAGATGGTAAAAGATACGGATTTATAACTAGGTGAGGGAAAATACTCAGTGGTGTCAGTTACCTAAAGGGAGGCTTCTAGCACATCCCTTCAGGATCTCAGTTCAGTCCTGTACATTGCAGCTCAGTAGTTGTAACCAGTGAAGTTGGTTGTCATAAGGTTGTCATAACCACCAGATTTCAGTGTGACAAAAAGCAGAGAGGCTTGGTTCATTACATTACAGAATAAAGAATCCACAATCTTTGCCTTCTTAAAAAAATTGTTTTTGAAAGAAAGACAGTGCAAGTGAGGGAGTGGCAGAGACAGAGGGGGAGAGAGAATCCCAAGCAGGCTGTGAAGTGTCAGCACAGAACTTGGTGTGGGCCTCGAATTCACGAAAGGTGAGATCATGACCTGAGTCACCCAGGTGCCCCAAGAATCCACAACAGAGGAAAGGACCAAAACTAATAAACATTTTTAAATGGTAAACATAAAGTATTGTCCCCAGGTCAAAAAAGCCAACTGTACAAAGGGTAGGATCACTTAGCAATAACATGTGTCAGAGATATTTCAGATTGTAATTGGTGGGGCGATCACTATGAATCAGTAGTGTGATTAGCTCCCACAGAGCTAATGGGATCTTCTATTTCATAAAAGGAAATAGAGTAGCCATATTGAAGAAATGATAGCTAGGCCATGCAGGAGTCTTTTCAGTTCTGGGTAGCATCCCAGAGGTGCTTGGTGAGATTAGATTAAATTAGGAGAATGACAGCCATGGAATGAAAATAATTGTTACCGAGGGCCCTTAGGTACCTAACACTTCATAACTGCTTTTCAGAAGATACTTCCTTTATCTCAAAAACAAAACAAAACAAAACAAAAAACAGAAAAACAAAACAAAAACAAAACTTGACGTAGTTGATCATGAAATATCTATAGGTGCCATCAGGCAAAGTTACCTGCTTGTCAGCAGAGCGGCCTCTTTGATAGTTATGCTGATGATCCAGGACCTAGTTCCTGACCCCATACTGTGCCAGAGATTGGATTTGATCACAACAATGGATATAATTTTCAGGGCTGATTCAAGTTCACCAAACGCATAAAGTCAGATTTTACCCATTTGGGCAGTTTGATAGTTCTGAGGGGGAGGGGCACCTGGGTGGCTCAGTCAGTTAAGCATCCAGCTTGGGTTCAGGTCACAGGATCTCACAATTTGTGGGTTCCAGCCCTGCACTGTGCTCTGTGCTTTCAGTGAGGAGTCTGGGATTCTCTGTCTCTGTCTCTCTCTGTCCCTCCCCCACCTGCACATGTTCGCTCTCTCTGCCTCAGAATAAGTAACTAAACTTAAAAAAATCATTCTGAGGGGGAGAAAACCACACTACTTCAACAGCAGCCAAAACTAAAACTGATAAGGGCATATGATAAGGGGCCAGCACAGCATATTTTGCCGCTGTCCACATGATATGCCAAATTGCAATCAGAAGGCAACTTGATGCATCCATTACCTTAATGGGTGTAGATTTGACATAAAACTATAAATAAAAGCCCTGATTTCTGCCATCCTCACTTCTAAAAGGTGCTTCTATGGGCACCACACCACTGTTTATATGATTGAAATGAAGAAAATGTCCCCGATTACCTCTGACATACCATTGATGAGAAGATGCTTCTCAATTTTAGAAATGTTGCCATGTGAATAAAATGACGTGTCCTAGAATTGATGAGATAGGTTGCATATAGTCCTGCCAGCCTGAAGAAATATCTGTTCCTATTAAAGGGTCCATCCACCTCTGCTGCACAGCATTAAATACAGATCAAACATGCTGGCAGAGTTATTTGCCTACCTGTTCTTTGGTGTAGAAGCTCTATAGTCGTGCCCCTAAATAGTGCCTTATAGCATTACTCTGTTTTATACCTGTAAGCGCTGAGACTCAGGTAAAGGATCTTCACAATGTGTTTTTCTTTTGGCAGTAGACTCCCTCTCCTTGCTCTGTAGATTAGCAGGCAAGGAGGAGAGTCAAGTGAAGCTTAGACTTCTGGTTTCACTGTTTTAAAGATACTGTAGTAGCTATGCCATTGATAATATATTGTTTCAATGAAATGGACAAGGTAGCTCATGTTTCTTTGTTCCTTGACTAAGGTTAATTCAGATCTAGCCACCATCCAAAGGATTGAAGGAAAACCAATGTTGAGCATAACTGGGGCTTTCTCCTTAGGGTCATGTAAGAATATGACATACTTATGTGATACCTGTTGAAGAGTGGAAGGTATTTTCCATTTAGTTCATCATGGTTGCCATACATAGCCTCTTACGAGAAGCTGTTGCGATTCCCCAAGGCAGGTGATGTTTTCTTCCAGCCCAAGCAGATATGTGAGTCTCTTCCTGTTCATACTCAATAGTCATTGCCCCCCAGCAGGGGGCCGTGGCCTCTGACATTTCATATAATGGCTTAATTAATTTAGATTTTTCACAGAAGAAAAGTGACAGTATGTTCTGGTAAATTTTATTTGGCCCTGCAAACGTCCTTACCCACAAAAGTCTGACGAATGTTGTGAAACAGATTGTGGGGTGAAGGGGGTCAGAGACCTGATAAAGAGAAATCATAAGCTAGTATCTCTGCAATATTTCTGTAAGATGTCTTTCTTCAAATACTTGAAAGTTTGCCAAGCAGAGGAGGGATTCACTTTTATTCCACGTATTTCCAGGGAGTAATATGAAGCCATTTGATAGGTTTTCTTTTAAAGACCAAAGCTTAATTTATGTAAAAAGGAAATTTAGAAGTTAAAATTCTCAGTGATATAGTGATCTGCCATGGTAGTGAGTACTATTTTTGGACGTGATGATCTCAAGATCAATTCGATAAAGGGGTTTTAAGTTTCAGATAGCATATGTACTAAGCATCAGTATGTAGTAATCAGTGTTTTAGGTGTGGGGATTACAGCTATGGAAAAGTTTTCATAGGATGGAAGTTACATGGATCATTTTGCTAGTTTATCTTTCTAACTTGTAAGTTCTGATTTTTTTATGTGGACAGACCTGTTTATAGGCTAGCAAACAGAATACCCTTGGAGAATTGTGAGGACTACTGGTTTGTACTGGATTCTTTCCCTCTCAGATGTTAGGAATATCAAATTCATCTTTCACCCATCCTTGACTCTGTTATCTGTTTTGTTAATTGTTAATTGCTGTCACTATCCTTCTACTTTAACAAGATTCCCCCCATCCTGGTGCTTTCTTTTAGTGGAAAACTTTTCCTCTCTTACCTGTCACCTGCCCAGCAGAATGCAACGCAATGCAATGAACGACCACTTTACAACAGTTTTAGCATCATTTGTAATATTAATTCTTTGGGAAGATATACCTCTCTTAATGGGCTACTTAAGTGGTCACTTATCAGGCTGTTGCCTGTATAGGTTATGTGTTTGTTAAAAGCTTAGGAACTGCTGTTGCACCAACCAGCAAATGTCTATTTTGTGTCATTTTTGTATCTGTATCTGATAGAAAAGGTAAGGATTCCTAAATTGTTGATTACTTCGCTGTCTGAGGCTTTAGTCTCTTTCAAATAAGTCCATATGTGAAATAAGTATAAAATTGAAAAAGACTATTTAATATTTTTTTTATTCTCACAAATGAATATAGAACCATTCTAGTTACATTATCACTGGTAGGATGAACTCAGTTAAAGATTCGTTTTTCATATTGAATCAAACAAACTTCCTTGTTATATTTAAAAAAGAAATCTTTCAGTTTAAAATTTCTGCAATTTGAGAGTTTATCATCCAACAAAACTAGCCTGTTGTAAATCAGAGATATAAAATCACAAAGCCTGTGAAAAGTTGTGTCAAGCATGAAATTAATACTTCTGAGACACTTTTATGAGAAATATATTAAATCCAGTAAGTTGCTTTGTTTCAGAACCCTGCAGACATTAGTGAAATAACTATAAATTTGCCTCTTTTAACTAAAAAGAAATATTCATATTAACATTTGTATGCTGATAAGTTTTAGTACACAGTACTACCCCATTTTAAAAATCTAAACGTGATTAATTTGTATTTACAAATCTTGTTTTCCTGAACCGTGTACAATTACATCATATCTTAGAGTACAAACTTTTTGTTCTTTATTATACCATTTTGTTTCTTAAACTTCAAAGTATTCCATTGTTCTGTGATTTAACTGTATACTATATGTGACATACAACTGGCATAAAACACATCCTGATTCTTTAACTGGAATATCAAATTAAAACTAACATTCTCTAAAGTTTTATTTCCTCTTTCCCTTTTCTTTCATTCCTTCCTTTCTCTTTTTCTTCCTCCAAAATTCCTTCCTAAGTTTTGTAATTTTTTTCTTTTGTCTTTTTTCTTTTTGTCTCTCTCATATACAAACTAAGTCTTTAAATTTTGACATTTTAAAAATTATTTTAGGCCAATTTGCAGAAAACTCCAACTATGATATTTACTTATTCAGCCAACAAATATTTGTTGATTACTTAACATGTACACTGAAGAGCTAGCCCCTTACTTGTGTTTTTAAAAAAGTGTGTATTAAGTTGGAAGAAATGTTGTATTCTTTGTTTGTTTGTTTGTTTGTTTGTTTGTTTTGAGAGAGAGGTGGGGGAAGGGGCAGAGATAAATTTGGGAGACAAAATCCCAAGCAGACTCCATGCTGTCAGTGGGAAGCCCGACAGGGGTTTGATCTCATGAAACATGAGTTCATAACCGGAGGCAAAATCAATAGATGCTTAACCAGCTGAGCCATCCAGGTGCCCCCAAAATGTTGTAGTCTTGATTCAATGATTGAGCCATGTAGGGAAGCATTGAGGAGTTAGAAATGTGGGCATAACCAGACACCCTGGACTGAAATTCTAGTTCTGACAGGATAAACTTAATCTTATCCATGTTTAGTTTCCATATGTGTAGCTTAAGAATAGTAGTATTACCTTCCTCAAAAGAAGAATGTGCATATATATAATATATATATATATATATATATATAATTTTGTTATATGCATCTTTGTATATGTATACACTTAGATAAGTATGTGTGCTTGGAATAGTATATTGAGTATTCACTGCATTTTATGATAATGACCTTTTTTTCCTTCAACTTCACCTCTCTCTTCTCTTCTTCCACCCTGTTTCCCCTCCATGCGTTTTTGGTTGCTCCTCCTTTTCCACTTTCTCCTGTTCTTCCTCTTTCTCCTTCATAGTTCCAAGCACATTAATAAAGTTGTATTGCATAAGAGTATATATAAATTTGCCTTTGTGATAGAAAAGCAAGTTAATTATAGCAAAAAATGTTCATGACTTTAGGGCACATTAAAATGGCTTTCAAAGCTAATAGCTGCCTTCAAAATAAACTGGCAGTCACCATGAATCTTTTATAGAAAGACTACTGCAGGTGAGACATGCTAATAATCTTGTGAGAAAGGAAATGGGAATGTATAGAGAAATTAAAATAACAGGGAAATTTACCATGTGTCCTGGAAACATCTTACAACTGTTTCAACTTCATCATGTTTATTTTCTTTCTTCTATCATGGTGGGCAGATTCTAAGTTGGCTCTCAAAGATAATCCTTCCATTTGTGCCCTTGTAAATCCCCATTACTTGAGCTGTGGATGAATTTACTAATTTGCTTCTAATGAGTACAATACAGTACAAATGTTGATGTGTTATTTCCAGGATTAGGTTATAGAAAAGACTCCGGCTTCTGCATTGCTTGTACTCTTTTCCTGTCTTGCCTGTCCTGGGAAAAGTCACCAGCTGTGTTTTTAACTGCCCTAGAGAGATGTCCAGATGGCAGGACTAATAACCCTGGACAGTAGCCGGTGAGGATATGCCTGAAACCATGTGAATCAACTTGGGAGCACATTTTCCAGTTTCTGTAGATAACAGCTGATGCCTGCTTGCAGCCTACCTAGTGACAGAGACCCTGGGCTCATAGAAATTATGAAATAATAAATCTTGTTTGTTTTAAGCCACTAAGTTTTGGGATAATTTGGTATATAGTAATGGATAAGTAACACACTACTGCTATATATCTTTCATGTCATTGATTAGCACTAAAGTCCTTAAAAAGGAAAGATTCTATGTGCTTTTTGCACATGATGGTGAAATATATAAGGTAGATAGATTAGGCTCATTAGGCTACCGAGAGCAGTGTCCCATGAATGGATCAGGAAATCATATAGTAGGATAAAAATGGCTTTTAGTTGACATTAATGGAATTGATTACATTAAGATTAAATGTATTAGGATAGAATGGAAAAAAACGACAGAAAACAATAGAAAGTATCTGCTTGTTTTGGAAGAAATCAGGGAAGTATTGGGTGTGTGCATAAGTGTGTTAGAGGTCCTAAGAACATGTGCACGTTCAGGGATTTGCTGGAAGGACTCTCAGTACTGAGAGACAGTTGTACTCCCATCCATGTTTTATGAAAACAGTCAACAAGGAGAACAGATGGACTAGGCTGAGTCTGGAGCAATCCAGGCACAGACTTCGTGTGTTCCTCTAGACCCCCACTCTCTCTCCACCCACAGAGAGAAGTCACGCAGGACTCACTCCTCCAGTCCTCCAGTAGCTACTCCAGTCGCAAAGGGGAGCAACACGTGTGCAGCCCAGGAGAGCCTGCTTGACACTCAGAGTCCAAGCTTTTGATTGGGGACTAGTCATGTAGGAGCAACAACCAAACACCACTGTTAGAATTGCAAACTTCAAGAAAGGAAATGAGGTGTTGAGCAGCCCAGGCTGGTAAAACAGCTAGGCTCCCAGCTGCCAGCCAAGGGCCAGCCCAGCCCCCGGATGGGCTCTGTGGAAGCTAGCAACGTCAGGCATGCTCTCTGCTCTTGCTTTCCTGCACAGTATGTGAACATTTGCATATTCTACAACAGCAGCCCTTCTCTTCGTATCAAGTCTGAAATGAAAACACCCTTAATACTGTCTGCTCTTTAAGAATCAGTCCATCTTTCACCTATGAACTTTTTCTCAGTTTCTGAACTTCTGCATGAAATTATGTACACGTTGATAAGTGAGAGTGTTAGAATCTTACAGCCCTTATTCTTACGGTTACCATGGACTTCACTCTTCCTGCCCTGATAACCTGTGCTCTGTGACGATAGGCATTATACTCATCTGCCCAACGCGCTCTTAGAGCAGACAGCATCATCACATAGGCCTTCCCTTTGACTAGGTATTGGCAAACTGTGGCTTGTGGGTAAATTTGGACCACTTGACTAATCTTGTAAATAAAGCTTTAATGGAACATGGCCACTCCCATTTGTTTATGTATTGGCAATGGCTGTTTTAGCAATCAGCCAGAGTTGAGTAGTTGGAATTGAGACTTCATGGCTTGCAAAGCCAAAAGCATTACTGAACAAAATTGCCACCCCCTGAGTTAAAAAAGCAGAATGGCTTGCTCAAATCTTGAATAAATTATTCAACATCCTCAGATAATGAAAGATTGATAAAAGAAATAGATATGACAGTTCATAATAAAATTTTATTCCAGTACTGTTATTTGTTTTTCTCATAGATACTTTGTCAAGCCATTTGATATAATGACATTTCTTTCTCACAAAGCTTCCCCAGAAATATTAATATTAATATTAATCATTCTTTTGTGTAGTATTGACTTAAGCCTTCTCTAAACCTAAAATCTAATATCAGCAGCCTTTACACTGTCATCATAAGAAATAGATATTAGGAGGAAATCACTAATGATCTGTTAATAATTATTTTCTCAGAAATTCTATTAATCCAATGTCAGAAAATTATTTGGCAGACATAAACAGTAGTAGAAAATAACAGATTTCTTAGAATGAAATTTTAATCCTGATGGACTCACTGAGAATCAAGAAGGTTTTCAACTATCACTGTCACCTTATATGTAATAAAAAAAAAAAAGATTGAAAGTACAGATCAGAGTTATAGTTAGTGACAACACCGATTAACTCTTGAGAATTAGAGCTTTTCTGAAGGTAAGAATAAGCCCTTCCTGGAGCAAAGAGAATAATAAAAAGCTGTTCTATGCGAAAGATTATGGAATTTATCTCACATGCCTGTACTTCACAAACGGCATGCCATCCTAACTATTTACTTACATTTTTATCATCAGACTTAGAAGGTGTACCCCAAAATGTGTACACTGAAGCAGTATTTAAATTTTTTAATTACGTATTGCTGCCTGCTAGTGCCTGGGACACTGAACACCTGCTTTTTGGTACAGCAGGAAAATGCATTATAATGGGTCTTGGACGAAGAAGAGGAGGAGAATGAAATAGGATGGGCTAGTGGACAGTGGCTTTTTTATCCGGCTTAAGATATGATGACAGTCTATCAAAACAGTTTTAGTAACAGTTTGAGGAATAATTCGGAGCCCCTAGTGGTGACTAATTTAATTAGGGTGGGTTGGTGAGCAAGGGAGGGGAGTGGTTGTGTAAAGGAGTCTTTATCTGAGTAGGAAATGTAAGAAGTGAAGGAAGTTAAGAAAAAGAAAGTATAAATATGAACTAGAATGTGGCAAAATATAGTGATACAATGGAAGAAAAGGTCTTGGAGTCAGGACAGCGGCTTGCAGAATCAAGAAAAATACTAGACTGTAGAGAGAAGTAGGTAAGTTGTAAATCATAGCCATAAATCTGCTGCTGCTATTAACACTATTTGTTTAGGAAGATGAATAAAGAGAAGTATCTTGGTCTATATGTAGTAAGTTTTTACAAAAATTAGATGTTGAATTTTTTGCAACAAGAGGAACATAAATACCAATAGATATATTGGCAATACATGAGATGGGTAAATATTTCTTAATAAAATATATAGAAAAAAAGTTATCTTACCCAATATACAAAAACAGGAGAAAATCATGCAGTAAATGGCATGTAAATACATACTTGGGATTTTAAAAGCCTTTGGGGTGATTTATTGTGAGAGAATTTGCTCTATTCCTAGGGACAGACCAGGGAGGAGGAACACTATAAAACAACAAGATGATGTCACTGCCGTGTGGACACATACTTTGCTTAGTCAGATGAGGTTTGAAGACTCCAGCTGAGGTTCTGAAGAAGTCATTTGCTTCAGATTATTTCACAGGCACATGTTTTGTTTGAAAATGATTCCTTTGGACCAGGACTAGTCACCCCGGGTTCCTTTTTTTTTTTTTTTTTTTTTTTTTTTTTTTTTTTTTTTTTTTTTTTTTTTAGCGAATCAGGCATATATGCGTAAAATTCTAATATTAAATTAATATTTTTATTAAAAATTTTTAGTGTTTATTTTTGAGAGAAAGAAACAGAGCATGAGTGGGGGAGGGGTGGAGAGAGAGGGGAGACACAGAATCTGAGGAAAGCTCCAGGCTTCGAGCTTAAAAGATTATTAACAATAGCCACAACATATGTCATTTTCATTTTGTACTTTATATTTTCCCAAGTAATTTCTGGAATGATATCACCCGCCTTTACCCTCTAGAGTACTGAGTAGCAATTTTGTAACTAGAGAACACTTTCATTAACATTATGATTTTTAATTCCTTTACGTGAGACAACTTGTTTTCAGTGAATCATCTGACTTCAGTGAGGGCTGCCTAACCCAGTTTTCTACATGGGTTAACAAAGCCTGAATGAGTCATAGAACTCCGCAAAGATATGAAGGAACTGAGTTGAACTTGTTTCTATTAAGCTCTAGTTATTCACAGCTTTATCTTTACTTCATGATAAAATTCACTGGGATAGTGTCTGTCATATATTTATAAACAGAAATGAACTTTTCCATGGTATTTTATTAACCTTATGCTTGACAAAACAATTAATGTGGCAGATATATATTTATGAATTGTTTCAATTTTTTAAAAGGCAAAATGTGGGTTTAATTTTGAAATTTTGTGCTAAATGAAAAAAATCTATCCATTTTCATATGAAATTATTTCTTAGATTTAATTTTTACATTATATTATGTGATATATATATTATTTTTACATTATATTAATTTACATTATATTATATTACATTATATTATATATTTACGTCATATTATGAATAGCAAAGTGGTATTCATTATTTTTTAAAGCATGGGAACACAACATTAAATTTACCTCAATTTGATTCTTTTTATCCTCAACAACTGAAAAGATCCAGATATAATCCTTTTTTTAATGTAAGTGAATGTTGCTGGAGAGAAGTTCACAGAATATGTAACTGAGAGTTCCTACTGGGCTCATGTGAACTAACACTCCATGATTGGACCCATAGGTTTGTTTTGTACTGAATGAAGGCTTCAAGTATGCCTTATAACACATGATCTACACATCCCGCTCCACCACATCTGGTCCACAGTTCCATGTGAACTATCCAGTTAAGAGCAGGTGAAACACAAGCACACAAATGGAAATTCTAGAACTTTATATTTCATAGAAGGATATCATCAAATAGCATTCAGATTGTGTAGTGTCAGGGAATAGGTAGCCTAGATCATAGGTAAATATCTAAAGGTTCAAAGAAAACCATTTCTTCCAACGTAGTCTTCCCAATAAATCATTTCATCATCTTCTTCAATCCATGTCCCGACATTCAAGAACAGTCCTAGAATATGACTCCCCTTCACCTCACCATCCTTTCCTTGCAAATGCATTATGGCCCAAGAAGCAGGGCACATTAATAGGTTCAATTACCCTAGACTAAACAGTACAGAGTCTATGAAGACACAATCGCAGTTATTTCCAAGGGAAAGCTGCTCATTGCTGCCGAGAAGAGCCGTTAACAAAGCTCTTCAGTGATAGGTTGGAGTCAAAATGGAGGAAACTAGGTCAGGGTAAGGGAAGAAATGAGAAGGGAATAATTGGTTGGTGGGAGGAGATTTGAAGAATGCCAGTGTAGTAACTGCAGAGCCAGAGAAAAGAAATGGACTAGACGGAGGAAGAAAGAATACATGTGCAAAAGCTCCAGCATATGAATTACACTCACCCTGTGCTCTAAGCACTTTCCAGTTTCAATTCTTGGCACTACACCAGAAGATTTGTATCAATTCCAGGCCATGTAAAAATATTTAATCTTTAGAATGATTAATGATATTGAATGTGACCACTCTCCTTGCCACAGTTTTGAGCAGCAAAGCTCTGCTTAGAAAAAAACGGCTTCAGTTTTTTTTTTTTTTCTTTTTGGAGCACAGCACTTTGCATAACATCATATAAAATTGGAACGCACACTGTATATTTATAGAGAATTCAAAATATATTTAAAAATGGAACGACTTGAGTATTTGAAATAATCAGCTGACTGATCCTTGATCATGCACAGTTCATCCAAATAGTCACTCTTTTCATCAGTGTGTCACATTTATACGGAAGAGAAAGGATTTATAGGAATGAATAAAGTTACATAGTGTTTGCTTTGCCCAAAGAAGTCTTATTGTATCAGTTGTGATTGTGTTTAAGCTGACAGTGAACTGTTTCTATTACTCCTAAAATTACAGTTTACAAGCTGTGAAAGCAAGTATTTCTGCTAAAATGTTATGGAAAAACGCCTTTATAAAAGTTATAAATACATGTTTGTCCATGGATCATATATTTTAAAGCCAAAGCCACCATTGTAATTCTTCTATAAGCAATTTTTACTTTGGAAATAGATAAGATAGATTTTGACTATGTAAATATAATAACTTAAAATGTATTGATTGTATATTATATACAAGGATCCAATTTCTAGGTGAGACACTTGATATACAAAGACAAAAAAAAACCTTTTTCCTGGCTTTATTTATAGGGTTAATTATCATCCCAAGTTGTGATAATGATTTTTTAATGTTTTGATGAAGTTCTCTCATCAAATAGGCAACCCAGAATAAAAAAAGTAATTAAATGTTTTATTAGTTTGTGAAACTAAGTACATATGACCTAACTCTCCACTTAATTTATTGTCAAACATGGGAAATGTCCCTTGTGAAGTGTATGTGTTTACAGTGAAAACATTGTCTGCTGTATGTCTGAAACATATTTAAATATAAATAATTTGGAGACAGCCATTTCTGCATTTTTTGTTCATTGTTTCTCAACTAGAAGGCTTTGGTAAACATCAAAGTGCTGCTGCTAAAGAGGTAGAATCATTTAGATCCCAAGGTAGACAGTAATTTATTTGTACAAACTTACTCCAGAATTGAAGCATATACAAATCATTGAAAACTATAACCATAAGACAAACCTCCAAAATGCATATATTTTTTTAAATTATCAGTGTACTATATTAGTTTAATGAGAAGAAATTATGGACTAGCTTTCTGTCTTTGGCTTTGAAGATATGCTTTTTTAAAAATGTTTTTGTTCTTAATGTAAAATTGTAGTTTAGTGTCCATTCAATAATTGAAAGTAAGAAAATAGGAAGAACGGATTTAGAAATGTACTTTTAAGTACTTCAGTTTTGGAACATTTGTTCCCTTTGGGAAAATGATATTGTAACCAAATTATTTCAATTCAGCAAAATCTGTTAAAATGCAAGCTCTCTAGAGAATGATTAAAAATTTTCAATCTGTGAAAGTGATTTAGGAGTAGAGATTGGTTTTACATATTGATTAAAAATGGCCTGTCTTCTTGAGTAAGAATAAAAATTAAAGAAATTTAAAGGTGACAAATATTTTCACTTACATATTATACTTGATTGAAGCCAAGCACACTATATAACTCAATCCACTTCTAATTTTTATTCACTTTCATTGTATGTTAATTTGTTAACAAATTAAGGGGTGCTCCTGGGTGGCTTAGTCAGTTAGGTGACCAACTTTGGCTCAGGTCATGAACTCATGGTTGGTGAGTTCAAGCCCTGTGTGGGGCTCTGTGCTGACAGCTCAAGAGCCTGCTTCAGATTCTGTGTATCCCTCTCTCTCTGTCCCACCCCCACTTGTGATCTGTCTCTCTCTGTCTCTCAAAAATGAATAAACGTTAAAAAAAATTGAGAGGAATATCAAGTCCTTCTCTGTGGATCTGGACTTCTTTGAAATAACAATCCTGACTTCCTGCCTACTTTCACTTCCTAACAAAGAATAATACAGGGGTGGACAAGAATGACCCAAAGGTGGAAAAGTGTAAAGGATGCTGTCTCAGCCTCTCAGCCATTTCCTCACTTTCTTTTATAAATATATCTGCTGCTAGCAAATGTAAATTCTCTTTTTGTATGCTGTGAAGAGCCAGTCCCCAGGAGAAGGGGCCACCATTTTGTGAATTCTTCCAGTGACTTTTAATGTGCGAGTTGATCAATGGCAGTATGCAAGCCAACAAAACTGGAAGACCGAAGTTACATGAATCAAATCACAATAACACAAAACTGAGTGAAAACATGTATACAGGTTACTAAAATTTGGCAACTGTGAAAAATTTTCCAGACATGTAATTAGTATCATAAAGGAAAATATTTAATATTATTATGACAAAAAAAGTAAATAAATTTAAGGGGAAAATGATCAGTTGAAAACAGATTTTTGACCCACATAGGATTAATGATTTCCTGAAAAAAAAAGAATGAATAATTTCCTCATATCCAAGAATTTCTGCCAAATCATTCCGAGTCTCTACCACCAGGAAAAAGAGTAAATAACATAAACAGATATTTCTCACACACACAGTCAATAAGCCAATGAAAGGTGTTCGTGCATAGACATTGGAAATTTAATTCAGTGATTCAAATAATTCAAATAAAGTCATGCTTAACTAGTATACATGTCTGTTCCTTAATAATGACTCACCCCAAAGTCCTGATACTAAATGAGAAACAATTCAGTAAAAGAATATAACAGTAATTCTAATGAGAAAAATTGTGTCTGTCTCAACCAAAACACCTGAACAATCTCTATAGAAAAATATTATCTGTTGAGCAAAAAAAAAAGTTTCTGTAAGTGATAGACAAATTAATAATTAATAGTGATGATACATTAAATGTAAAGCATTCACAGTTTATACTAGTCATGATGAAGAGAAGACATGATGGGTAGTAGTTGGTGGAAAAAGTTGGGAGAGAATCATTCTTTAGAAGATTTTTTCTCTTTCTATACTATTTCCTTCATCACTTTTTTTTTTCTGTTTCTAGACAATGGGGTAACTCATGGGTGTCTAGCACTTACACTACACCTAAACATAAAGTTATCACACCAGACACCTTTAGGACAACACCAAAGCTAAAGACTAGAATAGGTGGAAACATGGAAGTCTTGCATATACACAAAAGACTAAGGTGTGGTGGGAGATGTCAGTCTGCACCCTCTTTACTTGGTCCCCCTGTGTATGCTAAGTCACGTGTTTAGGATTATACAAATAGGGTGATGCAAAATTCAGATGTGTTCCATGTGGTATTTCTAACTGGCAATCTTAATTGGTGGTTGTGCCTTTGCCTGAAAATATAATGTCAAAATATCACTACTTTTAGTTTGTTAATTTAGTATTTAAGCTTTTTTTTTTTTTTTTTGTATTTTAGAGAGCATGTGTGTGGTGGGGGGAGGGGCAGAAAGAGAGAGGAACAGAGAATCTTAAGCAGGCTTCCATGTTTAGTGTGGAGCCTGTTGCAGGACTCAATCCCATGACCATGGGATCATGACATAAGCCGAAATCAAGAATTGGAATCTTAAGTGACTGAGCTACCCAGGTGCCCCTAATTTGGTATGTTTTTGATGAAAAAGCAGGTGCAAAAACATCTATTCTGGCATAAAGTTATAAACTGGACACTATGGTAAATTTGTAATACACACACACACACACACACACACACACACACACACACTCATGCATTTAACACCTAGGTTACAAATTATTTTCCTGATTTTAAATATTCTTTTCCCGCCCCACAGCTCTAAAATATCTCACAACCCCCATATCACCTTTTTTTTTCCTAGAAAAATCCTGTTCCTCTAAATTTAGACTCTACTTCTCTCTGAAAATCCTTCTGGTCTCAGAGTGTGGTGAGAAATATGTCCTGAGATGCCTACCAAGCTCTGTGTAGTCATTATCATAAGGGAAAACAGATCGTACTCTGCCAGCTCTTTCTCGATTCCACGCACGTGAGCACGTACGCATATATACAGAGGCTGTGAGCTCTTTGTGGGATGGGAATGGATCCTTTATTCCTGTGTTACTAGTGTTTCTTAAGTAGTAGATGCTAAATATTGATTTTGTTGAATTACACAATAAAAAGGATCAAGAGATGTAATAATGTAAAGTGGCAGAGTGTGAGGAGCTTTATTATTATTATATATTTATTTATTTGCAGTGCATTTGTTGGCTTATTGCTTATTGGTTTTTAACTAGTCCAAAATCTGTATAAATATTTTAGCTCTTTTGTGTACTTGCTGAGTGTCCTTGAACTTGCTAAGCCGATTGAGAGACAATGCATCCTCAGGATAATTATGAGATAAAAATACTCAGCATGTAGACTATGCTACTTACCTTTCGGTTGCCTTTCTTTTTTCCTTTCAGCCTCTGCACAGATCTCATGAAGCCAATGTCTACAATGCATTCAGTAAAAGGAAAAAAGTATGATATTTACCTCAATATTACTAATATTTCCTGTTGTCCAAATATATTGGTTTTAGTCTAAAATCACTTTTAATTATTTCGGTATTCTAATTCTCTAAATTCAATCAACATGAATATGTTAGAATGAATGTATTAGACTGCTTAAAATATAATTTTCAGTTTGGCTTAGTGGCATGGCAGACTCCAGCACCTTCCATGTTCTTGAAATGAGATTTTCAAGTATATCATTGTGAGCCACGATGACCCCAAGGTAATGCTTTGGACTGTGATTTTGTGTCAGTGATGTATTGATTTCAGAAATGACACAAATCTAGTTTTGATTGTGGCACCCTTTAGCCTGTAACTTCTATGTAACAATGATAAATTTTAAGGTTATAATGTACCTCCTGTTGTCAAGGCTAATCCATCCATACACAACCAAGAAAGGCTTTCTCCTTACCTTGTGGAAAACTGTGCGTTTTCAATTTAATTCATTGGAGTTGTAATAACCCATGGGGGGGAAATATATACACACACACATTACATATGTATATATACATTGATATATATATTACAGTTATATATATATTATTTACATTTATATTATTTACATTATTTACAAAAATTACTTACGTTATTACATTGGAGCTATAATTACCTATGGGGAAATAAATATATATATTTATATATTATATATCTAAATATCTATATGTAATTTACATTGTAATATATAATTACAATTATATATATTATTTACATTTACATTATTTATATTATTTACAATAAATTTATTACATTGGAGTTATAATTGCCCATGGGGGGAATGAATAAATAAATAAATAAATAAATGCCCATGGGGAAAATATACATATATATTCATATTATCTACATATGTACATAATTTGCATAGTATCTATACATATTTGTGTGTGTGTGTACAATGCATAATTAATGCACAATGCAATTAGTTTTTGATATTTTTACCTGTATACAGATTTTGAGCCTGAATTTCCCTTTCAATCCACAGTGTTATTAAAAACAAGCATCTTTAGGGGCACCTGGGTGGTTCAGTCAGTTAAGCATCCAACTTCACAGTCCGGGTCATGATCTCACAGTTCTTGAGTTCAAGCCCTGCATTGGGCTCTGTGCTGACAGCTCAGAGCCTGGAGCATGCTTCAGATTCTGTGCCTCTCTCTCTGTCTGCCCCTCTACCCCCGGCACTCTGTCTCTGTCTGTCTCTCTCTTAAAAATAAATAAAAATTAAAAAAAAATATTAAAAAAAATAAAACAGGCATCTTTAAATGTCATTAGGGTTTTTACTAGGTACTAGTATTTTTATAAGTCATCATCAAACATCATTCATAATACTACCTGAAGTATTTTGGGATTGAGCTGTGAAATACATTAGGACTAAATAAATTTTAAATAGCTTTATTTAAATATTATTTAAATCTATTTAAATCTATGAATAACTTTAAATAAACTTTTGCAGATGTACTGTCTATGAATCTTTAATCCATATTAATCAGGCATGATTTCTGCCCACCTTGCATGGCATTTTTCACTCACATGTGGTTCTACCTTTCAGCTAAGTTTAAGTTCAGATTATCACAGAAATATTTGTAACTGGTTTATTAAAAGACCTAGGATTTGTCAAATACAAACAGAAATAAACTTTATTTTTCCTTTCCAGTGGGACTTCTCCATCCACAAATTTTTAGGGTTGATCATTTTACCCTTGAGTGAAATCAATGGAGAGTCCACAGCTTTTATAATTCATTGCTTTGCTTAGTTGATCATTTTCAACCAAACTCTTCCACCTCAACCTCTGGCTTCTGGCAATCCACTACACTTTTGAAGACAACTTGTTCTTCGGGGTGGTCTTTTTTAATGGGGTAAATTTTAGAGACACCAGGTTTATTTGCCATCACTGTAGAACTAGAGACCACTTGGGAGTCCATCTTCCTCATGCAGTGTTGCTAACGGCCATCCTATTTACTTGATGGAATGCATTATGAATAACTGCCTATCCTGCTTTCCTCTCCAAATTTATTCCCTCTCATTTTTAAAAAACATCTTATCAAATCACAGCGGCCTTCTTGCTGTTCCTTAAATACACACGACTCAGGGATTTTGTACTCTGCACACAGTTCCCTGTGCCAGAATGATCCCTCAGCACTTCCTATGCAATTCACTTCTTTTTTCAGGTTTCTACTAAACTATCACTTTTTAAAATTGACTTTCTCCAGTTACCCTACCTAAAGTAGCACCCCTACCATACCATATCACACATCATCTCCTTATGTCTACTTTCTTATTATATCTCATCTATCACTAGTTTCTTATCTGTCATCTGAAATTATGTTTGTATAAGGATGTGTTTACCTGTTAGTTTTATGTGACTCTGGAGCTAATCACTTGTTTCCCCTGTATAATTCAGAGTTTTCCAAACAACGGCGGCAGCAGCAACAACAACAACAACAAAAGAATCTGTGTGTGCGTTGTGCATGTATGTGTGAGAAAGAGAGAAAGAGAAAAATAAAGAAGGAGAGGTGAGGGGAGGGAAGGGAAGAGAAGGTAAGGGTGAGGAAGGGAAGGGATTTAAGGAATTGGCTTACTTGATTGTGGTGGCCCACAACTCAAAATCTAGATGGTCGACTAGTAGGTTGGATAACCGGGGACTTGAATTTGCAGCTTGAATCCAAAGACAGTCCAAAGACCATACAAAAACTGGTCTAATTTCTGATAAGGGTGTATATGGATATATCGTGTAAGAGTCTGTTTTGTTCTGGTAAATAAGAAATAAAAGTGATTAAAAGTGGGAATATTTATTTGTTTATTTTTAAAAATTTTTTAATGTTTATTTATTTTTGAGACACAGAAAGACAGAGCATGAACGGGGGAGGGTCAGAGAGAGGGAGACACAGAATCTGAAACAGGCTCCAGGCTCCGAGCTGCCAGCACAGAGCCCGATGCGGGGCTCGAACCCACGGATCGCAAGATCATGACCTGAGCCGAAGTTGACCGGTTAACCGACTGAGCCACCCAGGCTCCCCTATTTTTTTTAAAGTTTATTATTTTTGAGACAGAAACAGGGAGAGCCAGCGGGGGAAGATCAGAGAGAGAGGGGGACAGAGGATCTGAAGCAGGCTCTGTGCCGACGGCAGAGAGCCCGATGTGGGGCTCGAGCTCTCAAATTGTGAGATCATGACCTGAGCCAAAATCAAGAGTTGGACATTTAAGTAACTGAGCCACCCAGGCACGCCAAAAGTTGAAATATTTCTGTATCAACTTAAATAATTTTTATTATAATTAGGTTGTAGTTCCTTCAGATACAAATTGATGATATTTCTGATATTTTTATTGTGACAATAGCATTTTATATTATAAACAGAAATTAAAAGAATAGGATAAAATGTTTCTCATTCAAACTTTAACGGTAATCAAAAACTGAAATTAGATCAAGTAACTTATTTTCCCTTTTCATCTGTTGTTTCTATATACTGAAAGAAAGAACTAGATTATCTTTATTTCTTAAATTTTTTTTTAACGTTTATTTATTTTTGAGACAGAGGGAGACAGAGCATGAATGGGGGAGGGTCAGAGAGAGGGAGACACAGAATCTGAAACAGGCTCCAGGCTCTGAGCTGTCAGCACAGAGCCCGACGCGGGGCTCGAACTCACGGACCGCGAGATCATGACCTGAGCCGAAGTCAGCCGCTTAACCGACTGAGCCGCCCAGGCGCCCCTTTATTTCTTAAAAATAGGATATAATAGGCTTTTATGTAAACAGTTTCTTCTTTCAGTTTTGCTATAATTTTACTATAAAATGTGTGTAATAATTATCATCAATCCCATCAGCTAAAGACCTTGAGGAATACACTTGGCAAATTTGGGTTTATTATTTGCTGCCTTAAGGGAGACGACACCCCCAGAAAACATTGGGTTTCTCAGAAAGTAGGGGTTGTTAGTGTAGACTATTTGTATGAGTGAGGACATGGAATGAGTCATGGAGTTATCTTGCCAAGGATTTGACAGAAAAAAAGCATGCAGTTTTTGGAACAGTCAAGAGGTATTATCATTATATCAGATGGGCTCATTTGGAGTTAGTTTTATATACATTTTCTTAATATCTTTATGTTCTGAATCAGCTAGTGTTATCAACTTGTGTGTTGACTTTGAGTTTAGATAACCTGTGATAGACACTATAACTTAGTATGGCACAGTTCATCTGCTTTACAACTATGGTGCAGTCCCATTGGAAAAGTTCCCTCTTATAGATGAACATTTTTTACTTTATTATTTTTTTAAATTTTATCATTTTTTAAATTTATCATTAGAGTAATGTAAGGTTGCTGGAAATATTTAAAGATAAAATATAGGTAAAGCACATGACCCGTGGTAGGCACATAATAAATATCTATATGAAGTTTAGAAATGAACTCATCAATTATCAAATACAATATAATAGTAAATAAAATAGCGTCAGTTAAACTGGATAATAAGACTAGAAAATAGAATAGAGAATAGAATCTAAAGCTGATAACAAATTGCTACAATATCGTTAATTGTCCCTTGTATGGATATGTTTTAGAAATTTTCATTAAATGACACTGTGTGACTAAAGGAAGTAAATAGACATTGTCTTTAAAAATTTTTTTTATTTTTATTTTATTTTTAGAGAGAGAGAGACAGTGTGAGCAGGGGAGGGGCAAAGAGAGAGGGAGACACAGAATCTGAAGCAGGCTCCAGGCTCTGAGCTGTCAGCACAGAACCAGACGCGGGGCTCAAACCCATGAACCGTGAGATCATGACAGGAGCCAAAGTTGGTTGATTAACCGACTGAGCCACCCAGGTGCCCCAGAAATTATTTTTAATGTTTTTATTTAACCTAAGGATATGTTAGTATTAGCATGATGTCAGTGCAATGTGCCGTATGGAAATACCAGTCTATTCATTTGTGTTTTACAGTTGGAATGGACAAAACCACCAGTTATAGCCAAGTGAAGACTAAAATAAATGTGTATATTCTCAATCACCAGAGGTTTGTAGAATCAAAATGATAAAAATAGAAAGTCAAACATTCAGTGCTATAAGCCTTCTTCCCCTGTATGTTAACTGTTTTTGCTTTCTTTACCTTATTGTTATTTTGTAGACCTCATGCACACATGTCTATGAGAAACAGAGGGTTTAGGCTTTCTTTCTCCCAATACTGTTTATCAGTCCCAGGGAAGGGCCCTTTTAAGATCAGCTTTTAGACTTCACATGGTTGTGAGGAGTTTGGAATATTTTGACAGTCCATTCTTGTGGTCATGTGAACACCTGTGACTCATGGAGGAGTAATGTGTATTAATTATCTTGAGACAAATGAAAAGAAACAACAGTACAATGCAGTATGTATAACATATTTTATATGGGTTCTGTTATAAAAGTTGTGTGTGTGTGTGTGTGTGTGTGTGTGTGTGTGTGTGTGTGTCTGTCTGTCTGTCTATCCAGGCAAAGAAGTTTTTGAAAGACCATGGCTTTCAGCTGGCGGAAATATAAGCCAAAGTAAAGATCCAGTAAATATACAAATTATTGGATTACTGGGTGTTCTTTACACAATAAAAATTATCAAGAACCCTATGTTGGATTTCCATAGAGTAGTGTAAGAAAATACTAAAATGTTTTTGATTACTCATTATCTCTGTCCCAAAACCTGCTCATTTGGCAAGCATGAATCTAAGGAATTTCCTCATAATATTACCTATTTAGCTCTTCATTTTCCTCCTCCAAAGAGAAACCAGAAAGGTATACCTTCATGCCTATGGAAATTAGTGGTAATGAGAAAAAAACATTTTTTGTTTAAAGAAATCCTTAAGGTTTTTTTTTTTTGGGGGGGGGGGTTGGGGAAGGGAGTGCTACAAAAGATCATATTGAATTCTGACATTTAAAAAATCTAAGCAAAAAGAGTATATAGTTCTTTTTAATAAGTTATATTTCAAATATTTTAGTTTTATTCTTTCTATAATTTTTAATCTTACTAAAAATACTGATTTAGAGAAAGAATACTTAATTAGCTGGGTTGAATTCTTTAATTTTACACTGGGATTAAGTTTTCTTGTAATTCTAGGATAACCAGTTATCTTATTCATCTTCTTCAGTTTATTTGTAGACACTTAAACAGAAAATGAAGCCCAGGGAATATAAGTGATTGTTCATGACCAAACAGAATGTCAACAGCAAAGACTAGGTTAGATCTCATGTGATCCCTTCCAAAGCTGGGATCATTCCACCTATATTCTAAATATTTTCCCTCTTTCCTTAATAGGTGAAGTTAACTGAATACAGCTTCTCTTAGTTTTTACTAAAATGTTTGTGTTCTGAATTCCAATCATCTTTACTTCTCAGGAGAAAAAAAAGACATCAACTTTCTTTACTCTACAACTATACTAACATAAAATCACTACCATATGGAAAAAATCACATTCTATACTTTCAACCCATTTGGATTGTAAATGCTTCAGGGTTGTTTCCATATCTTTTCAAAATTGTGTCCTTCTGTCTTGGCTCCATTCCTAGAACATGATAAACACTCAATAACAATGTTTTTGAATGGATTTTTAAAATTCAAAGTCCGTTCTATTTATTTCAGAATACATTATGGTACATATTTAGTTTCTAGGTGATAGAATTATCTAAATACATTTTGCTTAGAATTGAATTAAGATTTTTCCTTTTCTGATGTTGTCCTGACTAAAAATTATAGAAGAAAATAGATAATATGAATTCTATGGCTTATGCAAAACACAACCTGAGATTAAGTGGTTATCCTATTGATTTGAGTTCAGTCTTTTTGTTGTCTCCTTGAAATAGAGAGCACAATTAGATAATAATTCCAAATACTGAGATCAAATTTTTATGGAATTTATTCACTAAATTTATAACTGTGGTACCTGATAATCACATTGAATTATATGATTGGCCTGTTAAAAATACTTTCCTTTTTAAAATCATAGACCATAGTTTAAATGACTATGTTCCATATAGAAGATGTGAAGTCAAAGAGAAATACTGCCTTTAAAAATGGCAATATTCTAAAGCCCCAGGTAAATTTTTATATAAAGCTTTGATACAAGAGGAAAATAATATTTTTTTTAAATGTAGTAGATTGTCATTCCCCAGGCTCCAAACAATATATTTTTAAAGAAATTGTAGGTATAATTTTGTTTAATGCTACTCATCACAGGTGGCTGGATATAATTAGTGTTATTAATTTTGGTTCACAGCTCCTTGCAAAAAGCAGGATAGGTACATTAAAGATCGGTAAATTAATGTTCCACAGTGATTGTGCACTTCAGACTTTAGGTGATTATTGTATTATAAAATGTTCCTTTAAAAAAATAAACTGATTTAAATCGGTTATTCTTGGGGTGCCTGGGTGGCTCAGGTGGTTAAACATCTGACTCTTGGTTTCGCTCAGGTCATGATGTCACAGTTCGTGGGATCTAGCCCTGCGTTGGGCTCTGTGCTGACGGTGTGGAGCCTGCTTGGGATCCTCTCTCTCCCTTTCTCTCTCTGCCCCTCCGCCACTTGTGTATACGTGCACACTCTCTGTCTCTCTCTCAAAATGGATAAACAACAACAACAAAAAAAGTTGCTGTTGGAATATTTTACCCCTGAGTGGATCTACTATTCTCTTGAGAAGCTGCATCTTGACTTAATTCATTTTTTTTCAGGTTTAGTTGAAAATGCAAATGCGATAGTTCCATCAAGTTAAAAACATAATGTGTTCATGTTGAAGTGCCATTGTAAAGGAGTCAGCCTAAAATGACTATTGATTAATAGTCTAATGTTTATATCCAACTAAATGACATTCAGAATCCAAGCTAATTTCAGTCTTAGATGCATTTATAGACTTCAAAAAAATGGGGTATTCATTTGGTCTTTTTTACATGCAATAACTTAGTATTCAAAAGGTCTTGTGTTTCTATACAAATTACATTAAACATCAACTCCTAGGGGTGCCTGGTTCGAGCCCAGCGTCGGGCTCTGTGCTGATAGCTCTGAGCCCGGAGCCTGCCTCGGATTCTGTGTGTGGGTGTCTCTCTCTGCCCCTCCACCACTCATGTGCTCTCTCTCTCTGTCTCTCTCTCAAAAATAAATATTTAAAAAAAATGACTTAAAAAATGAATTCCTAGACAAAATGGATTTTTTAAAATCCACAAACACTGGATTCAGCATAGTCTGTTTTTTTCAACATTCCAATTGTAGTCAAGTACATGCGATACGTATAAAAATATGTAAGTGTATTCTGAAATTTCTTGTGTATATAAAAATTATACAAATACATTTAATGAGTACTGTATACCCACCACCTGTCTTAAGGAATAAAATACTACATACTAAGTTGAAGTCTCCTAAGTGCATATTACATGTTCTCCTTCCCATTCCATCAGAATGCATTTCTAGATTCCTGTTTTAAACGTATTAAAGTTTACAAAATGGATTTTTAATTTTCCTATCCTTCTTCAAACTGGATTTATCATTCAATATAATATTCTAGTAATTTATCCATTTTACACATGCAGTTCAATTTTATACATTTTGACTGTTGGATACTTCCATTGTATGCATTATGGTATTTAGCCATTCACTTGCTGATTTATTTCTAACTGCAAATGAAACTGCTATAAAGGTTCTTACACATATCTTTCTGTATCTGTACAAGCATTTTTTAGGATACCTAGAAGTAGCATTATGTATATATGGTATGCACATTACATTTTTTTATTTTATTAAAATATTTTTTAATGTTTATTTTTGAGATAGAGACAGAGCGCAAGCAGGGGAAGGGCAGAAGGAGAGAGAGGTAAATACAGACTCCTAAGCAGCCTCCAGGCTCTGAGCTGTCATCACGGGCTGGACTTGGGGCTGAAACCTAGGAGCCGTGAAATCATGATCTGAGCTGAAGTAGGACGTTTAAACAGTGGAGCCACCCAGGTGACCCTGATGGGTACATTTTTAAAGTAGGCTCCAAGCCCAACTTGGGGCTTGAACTCAGGACCCTGAGATCAAGAGTCCAGATGCTCTGTGGACTGATCCAGCCATGTGCCCTTGATATGCACATTTTTCAATGCATATATATTAAAATTACTCTCTAAATTAGGTATGGCAATTGATATACTCATTCACATTGTTTAAGAGTCCCCATTGTTCTACATCTTGCTAGTACTTGGAAACTAGGTGTTTTTTGTTTTGTTTTGTTTTATCTTGTTTTTGTTTTGCCCTAATGATAGTTAAACTGCATCCTTTTGTGATTTTTACTTTCCCTGACTATAATAAGATTCAGCATTTTCTCAGAAGTTTATTGGCCATTTTGGTTCCCCTTTCTTAAATTACCTTATTATACTCTTTGCCCATTTTTTTCAACTTTATTTTCAAATGTTTCATTTTAAATTTGTAGAAATCCCTTACTCAGTTTAATAATCCCTTATTTTAATGTTTAAACCTTAGATGACTTTATGAGATATTTTTTTATGCTTTGTGATATGTGTATCTTGACAAAGAATTATGCATACTCTAAGGACATAGATATATTATCTTTGCTTCTAAAAGTTTTGAAAATTTTCTTTTATGCACATAGATCTTTATTTTAGTGGTATATAATTGCAAAAGTAGATTTTAAAAACCTATTACAGGTGGAATTGTCTTATAAAATTTTGTACAAGAAATCTGTGATATGTGATGTATTCAGTTCCTAGTGCATTCATCACCAGATTTTAAAATGATTAAACATGTTAGTAAAATATTTAATACTTTAATGCGCATACAATAAAGTAGCTTTGTGTGTGTGTGTGTGTGTGTGTGTGTGTGTGTGGTGTGTTTTGGTGATGATGAACCTATTGAATGCAATGTTTAAAATATAATTTCTATAAGATTTATGTGTCAAGAGACTCAGACCTCAAAACCAGTCCTCTCTGACCTATAAATTTTACCTGGCTTAACCATGTAAAATGGAAGTTATGCATACACACACCCAAAGTGAAAACCAAGCTATTTTCAAAAAGCTAGGTGTTTGAATGACAGCCAAAAAGTAGTCAGGCTGACAGATTTCCTGTACTTTAACTGGTAAAAATGATCTACCCTAGAAGATACTGGTAATATTCACTAACTCATGTCAAATGGTCTTTCACAGTCTTTCATAATCTCGTGGATTATGCAGGTCCAAAACAGCAAACGTTCATATTTGAACAGATGATTGACTCTCTCCACTAGATCTATACGAATGAAGACTTTCTTACATAATTAATTACTGTGGTAGACTAGACATATCATTCTTCTCTACAATGGTCATATCCACTGGCACTTAAATTCTGTAGTTAGCAGACATTTCAAAATTAACTCCTTAGTGTATCATCAGTGGCATTCAGCTGCTTTGGTTTCTCAGGTGTGTGCTTTTTGTGTGGGATTCCTTTAATAGTGGGGAACATGAAGCAGTCTAAGACTTAGTGATTAGGTGAGCAGAGTGAACCTATACTTAGCCATTGTTATTATTCATGAGAATAATAAATAAAATGGTTATTCTTTAATTCAAGTTTGATTGCCATGGATCTTATGCACTGTTTTTATTAATGATACTTTCTTTTAGTTGGTTTAAGCAAAAAGACAAGCAGAATTACCTTAGTGTTAGTTTTTATAGTATGCATACAAAATATATGCTAATTCCTCCCCAGGATTCGTGCCTTCAGTTGTCATGTATTTTTAATATCTTTTAATCTGTACCAATTTCTCAGACTTCTTTGGCTTTCATGATCTTGATGCTTATGAAGCACACAGGCAAGATATTTGGTAGAATTACCCACAATTCAAGTTTTCCAAATACTTTCTCATAGTTTCAGGTTAAGCATTTTAGGCAGGAATATCATAGAAATGAGGTTGTACCCTTCTCAGGGCAACATATCAGGAGGAATGTGGTGAAAGTTTGTCCCATTAGTGGTGATCTCCACTTTGATCCTTCATCAACGTGATTAAAGTAGTCCTTGATTAATTTTTCAATATGGAGTCAGTATTTTCCTTTATATTTAAAAAGTAATTAAGGGGGAGATTACTTGAGATTATATAATATCACATTGTTCATTTTTACCCTCTAGGTTCATTGTGTACTTTAGCAATTCATTCTACATTTATTAGAATTCTACTGTAAGGGAAAAACTTTTCTTACATACTTATATTTATATTTATGTTTATATTTATATTCATTTTATATCTTAGTCATTGTCCACTCCCAAACACTATGTGTCCTTTGTGGTTCTTAGATACTGTGTTGTGTAAGTAGAATTCACTGAATTTTACATGGTAAGTAAATGTAGCTAATATTTAGAAATGAAAAGATCACTCATGATCAGAAACACAATAATAATATTTTATCTAAATTTGGAACATTTTTAGCCAGCGGCTTACCATTCTTGTGGCATGATTAAATTATGATTTTATGATAACCATTTTCTTTCACATTATTTCACAAATTAATATCATAATCCAAATGGGAAGATACAAAAGTGTATTGTTCTTCCCTTTATATTTTGATAACGATAGCTTTGGATCAATTGTCTTGTTTGAACTAAAAGAAAATATGTCATGCAAAAATATATTATCTTGAAAAAATTGTTGACTTGCAGTGTCGGGGAAAATGGTAGAGTAGGAGGACCCTAATCTCACTCTGTCCCCCATTAATAACTAGATATTACTCACATCCATGTAAATAAACAGAGAGTGATCCAAAGACTGGAGAGCAAACTGCACAACTAAATGTAGAGAAGAAGCCACTTCTGAGAGGTTAAGAAGGGCGGAAAGGTGGTTGGGAACTGTCTGCAGGAGGGAAGGAGCTGCAGGCATGGAGAGAGGAAAGAAATGGTCCCTTGCACCAGGGAGCCCACACAGGGAAGACAAATCCCCAAAATGACTGGCTTTGAAAACCGGAGAGGCTGAATTCCCTCAGTTTGTTTAACCAGTGGTATTTGGAGCCTGGAGCTTTAAAAGTCAGCTGACTCAGCAATGGATGAGCAAGGAGGGCCAGTGAGGGCTGGGTCCTTACCCCGAGAAAGGCTGTAGCCTTTGGAGATGAAACACAGAAGCTAGAGTTTGCACTGTGCATGGGAGGAAGATCTGTTTATACTGATTTTGGAGCGTGTTGGGGGACTTCTCCAGGTACAAAGGAGCTGGCAGGTGCCCTTACCCCGCCCGTGTAAACACAGAGCTACTGGCAGGAGGCAGTCCTGCACAGACACTTGATGCTTAACTTGCTAGCAGGTTCCCTGGCCCCTGTGTTCTCCTGAGAACTTGCCCATTCCAAGCCTGCTGGCCTGGGCCCTGGCTCAGCACATATTTTGTCCACACAGCACATGCCCTTCTCAGCCACCACACACGCAGACACTGCCTATCCCTGGCTGAACCTTTGCTTTTGGGATATGTGGCCTAGGACTTGGGGCTCAGTGCAAATTTTGCAAACACTGTCACCCCAGCCCCTGGCCCTCTAAGTCATGCCCCTCAGGACTGGCATGCTTGGGTCTCACTAACGCCACAGAGAGTGAGACATCTGAACTGAAAGAAAAAGTGACTCAGACACAGAGCAGGATGTAAGCAACACACATAAGAGGTTCCTCTGAAGCTCCAGGTTCCAGGGAACAAGGGACACTGCACTGCAGGGCACCCCAGGACCTCTTCCTCATAAAGCCACTACTTTTAAGAGCACAAGACATAGCTAGCTTTCCTAACATACAGAAGCAGACACTGAGAGGTAGACAAAATGAGGAGACAGAGAAATGTGTCCCAAATGAAAGCACGAAATCACAGGCCATCTATGCAAAACAGAAGTAAGTAATATACCTTGATACAGAATGTAAAATAATGATCATAAAGAGACTCACTGGGCTTCAGCAAAGGGTGGAGGACATCAGTGAGACCCTTGACAAAGAGATGAAAGATAACATATCAGAGGTGAATAACTCAATAAATAAAATTAAAAAATAGAATAGATTAAAATAGATAAAATTCAGTCAAGAGAAGCACATGATAAAAGGATGTAAAATATGATACCAAATATCCAAAACTTGGAGGGGAGAGTAGTAAAGAATGAGTTCTATATTAAGTAACCATCAGCGTAATATAGACTGCTATATGCAGAAAATGTTATATGTAAACTGAATAGTAACCACAAATCAAAAAAACAGTAATAGATATGCAAAAGTAAAGAGTAAGGAATCCAAGTATATCACTAAAGAAAACCTGTAAACCATAGAAGAAAGACAAGAAGGGATCAGAGGAAAACTACAAAAACAATCACAAAACAAGTAACAAAATGGCAATAAATACATACCTATGAATGATTACTTTGAGTGTAAATGGACTAAATGTACCAATTAAGAGACATAGGATGACAGAGTGGTTAAACAAACAAACAAACAAACAAGACCCATCTATATGCTGCCTACAGGAGTCTCATTGAAGACCTAAAGACACATGCAGATTGAAAGTGAGGGGACAGAGAAACATTTATCATGCAAATGGATGTCAAAAGAAAACTGGAGTAGCAATACTTATATTGGTCAAAAGAGACTATGGAGTCTATAAAGAGACAAAGAAAGACACTATGTAATGAGGGGAATCCAACAAGAAGATATAACAATTACAAATATACATGCACGCAATATGAAAGCACCCAAATAGATAAAACAGTTAATAAGCATAAAAGAACTAATCACTAGTAATACAATAAGGGACTTAAACATGCCACTTACATCAATGGACAGACCGTCCAAACAGAAAACCAGCAAGGAAACAGTGGCTTTGAATGACATCCTGGACCGGATGGACTTAAAACAGATATATTCAGAAAATTCCATCCTAAAACAGTAGAATAGGCATTCTTTTTAAGTGCACACAGAACATTTACCAGAAATAGATTTCATATTAGGCCACAAAAGAAGCCTCAACAAGTTCAAAATGTTGAAGTCATACCATGCATCTTTTCTGACCACAATGCCATGAAAGTAGAAATCAAACCCAAGAAAAAATATGGAAAAAGCACAAATACATGGAGGTTAAATAACATGCTATTAAACAATGAATGGGTCAACCAAGAAATCAAAGAAGAAATTAAAAGGTACGTGGAAATAAACAGAAATGAAAACACAATGGTCCAAAACCTTTGGGATGCAGCAAAAGTCCTTCTAAGGGGGAAGTTTATAGCAATACAGGCCTATCTCAAGAAGAAAGAAAAATCTCAAACAGCCTAACCTTACAACTAAAGGATCTAGAAAAAGAACAAAACCCAAAACTCAAAACCAGTAGAAGGGAAATAATAAAAAAAATAATAAAAACAAAAATAAAAAAAGGAAATAAATGATCTAGAAACTAAAAAACAAACAAAAAAAACCCCAATAAAACAGATCAATGAAACCAGGAGCTGGTTCTTTGAAAAGATCAACAAAATTAATAACCCACTAGCCAGACTCCAAAAAAAAGAACACAGACCCACACACACACACACACACACACACACACACACAACAAGGACTCATATAAACAATATTGCAAATGAAAGAGGAGAAATACACCACAGAAATACAAATAATTATAAGAAAATATTATGAAAAACTATGTGCCAACAAATTAGACAACCTAGAAAAACTGGGTAAATTCCTAGAAACATAACCTACCAAAACTGAAGAAGGAAAAATAGAAAATTTGAACAGACCAGCAAGGAGATTGGATCACTAATCAAAAAACTCCCAACACACTAAAGTCAAGTACCAACAACTTCACAGGCATATTCTACTAAACATTTAAAGAAGAGTTAATCGGGGCACCCAGGTGGCTCAATTGGTTAAGTGTGGACTTTGGCTTCAACATAGTAAAGGCTATATATGAAAAACCAATAGTAAACATCATTCTCAATGGGGAAAACCTGAGAGTTTTTACCCTAAGGTCAGGAACAAGGCAAGAATGTCTACTCTCACCACTTTTATTCAATGTAGTACTGGACATCCTAGTCTCAGCAATCAGAGGACAAAAAGAAATTAATGTCATCCAAATTGGTAACAAAGAGGTAAAACTAACTATTTGCAGATGACATGATACTATACATAGAAAAGTCTAAATCCCTAAAACTCTATAACCTCCGCCAAAAAACTAGAACTGATACATGATTTCAGTAAAGTTGCAGGGTACAAAGTCAATGTGCAGAAATATGTTGCATTTCTGTGCAACCGAGTAATAAAGAGTATTTGTTAACGATGAGGCAGCAGAAAGAGAAATTCAGAAAATAATCCCATTTATAGTTACACCAGAAATATTCAGATACCTAGGAATAAACCTAACCAGAGAGGTGAAAGATCTACACTTTGAAAACTATAAGACACTATAATCTATAAAAGAATTGAAGATGACACAAAGAAATGGAAAGATATTCCATGCTCATGGATTTGAAGAACAAATATTGTTAAAATGCCTATACTACCCAAAACAATCTACAGATATAACGTGATCCCTATCAAAATCACAACAGCATTTTTCACAGAACTAGAACAAAAAATCCTAAAATTTATGTGGAACCACAAAAGACCCCAAATAGGCAAATCAGTTTTGAAAAAGAAAACCAAAGGGCACCTGGGTGGCTCAGTTGGTTAAGTGCCAACTTAGGCTCAGATCATGATCTCACAGTTTGTGGGTTTGAGCCCCATGTTGGGCTCTGTGCTGACAGTTCAGAGCCTGTAGCCTGCTTCAGATTCTGTGTTTCCCTCTCTCTCTCTGCCCCTCCCCCTGCTAGTGCTCTGTCTCTATCTCTCAAAAATAAATATATGTTAAAAAATTAAAAAAAAAGCAAAGCTGGGGCTATCACAATTCTAGACTTCAAGTTATATTACAAAGCTGTAGTAATCAAAACGTTCGGTACTGGCATAAAAAGAGACACACAATCAACAGAATAGAATAGAAGGTCCAGAAATAAACCCATGATTGTATGGTCACTTAGTCTTTGACAAAGCAGGGAAAAAAATATCCAGTAGGAGAAAGACAGTCTCTTAAACTGATTGTGTTGGGAAACCTGCCAGCCACATGCAAAAGATTGAAACTAGACCACTTCTTACATACACTTACATACTAGACCATTTCTTACATAGACAAACTCAAAATGGATTTAAAGACTTAAATGTGAGACCAATTTCATGAAAATCCTAGAGGAGAACACAGGCAGGCTCCTCTTTGGCATCAGGGGTAGCAGCTTCTTACTTGATATACATCCTAAGGCAATGGAAACAAAAGCAAAAATAAACAATTGGGACTTCATCAAAATCAAAACCTTCTGCATGACGAAGGAAACAATCAACAAAACTAAATGGCAGTCTATGGAATGGGAAAAGACATTTGCAAATGACCTATCTGATAAAGGATTAGTATCCAAAATATATAAAGAACTTATAAAAGTCAACACCCCCAAACCAAATAATCCAAGTAAAAAATGGACAGAAGACATGAATAGACATTTTTCTGAAGAAGACATACAGATGGGGTAATAGACATATGAAAAGATGCTCAATATCATTCATCGGGGAAATACAAATCAAAATACAATGAGATATCACCTCATGCCTGTCAGAATGATGACAAAACAAAGGAACAACAACAACAACAAACGAGAAACAAGTTTTGGCAAGGAGGATGTAGAGACAAACCCTTGTGCACAGTTGGTGGGAATGCAAACTGGTACAGCAACTATGGAAAACAGTCTGGAGGTTCCTCAAAAAGTTAAAAAAAAAAAAAAGAACTACTCTATGATTCAATAATTGCACTACCGGGTATTTTCCCAAAGAATAGAGAAACATTAATTCAAAAGGATATACACACCCCTGTGTTTATTGCAGCATTATTTATAATAGCCAGATTATGGAAGTGGTCCAAATGTCCATTGATAGATGAATGGATAAAGAAGGTGTGGGGGTGTGTGGGTGCATTTGTGTGTGCGTGTGTGTGTGTGTATACCTATATGTGTGTATACACACACACACAATGGAATATTATTCAGCCATAATAAAAAAGTGAAATCTTGCCAATTGTAATGACATGGAGGGAGCTAGAGAGTATAATACTAAGCAAAATAAGTCAGTCCAAGAAAAACAAATACCATATGACTTCACTCATATGTAGAATTTTAGAAACAAAACAAATGAGTAAAGGAAAAAAGAGAGACAAACCAAGAAACATACTCTTAACTATAGAGAACTCACTGATGGTTGTTAGAGCAGAGTTAGGTGGGAGAATGGGTGAAATGGGTGACGGGGAGTAAGGAGGGCACTTGTGGCAATGAGCACTGAGTGATGCATTACTGTATCACTGTATTGTACACCTTAAAGCAATATAACACTGTGTTACCTAAACTGGAGGTAAAATGAAATATATCTCACTGAGTTACATAAAGCATAAGGCATATTTTTATCATTTTATAGATAAAGAAAGGTCTAGAGAAGCAGTTCTCAAGACTTTTGTTCTTTTAATGAGACATACTTAAGTTATAAGAATGTTCAAATTTTCAACACATTTCAAAAAAACATTTTTATATTATTAGGTTGCAACACAGATAAAAAGTCAGTAAGTTGTCAACTCCTGACTATAAAAAAGCACACACATACACAAACAGAAAGTAAAGCTAAGTTTACTATACTTACAGCAGGAAAGTAGAATAACAATGTGAAGATTCTTATTAGTGCCTTGGAAGTATAGATACAAACAAAGATGTTTTTTAATGTACTAGCTCTTTGGTGTTCCGGGATGTGGGCTTCAGTGGTTTAAAGAAGATATTTACATAGGGAGAAGGAAGTGGTTGCAATTGACTAAAGTTTATAACAAACAGTGTACAGGAAAAAGCATGAATCTTAAAGCAAGTCATTATAACTAAGCTGTTGTTTGAAAAGATAATTGTTTGCTCAGGTAAGATAACTGATGTGCTAATAAAAGACTTGTTTGCCTAGATGGATAAACTCTTTGTCCAGATAAATTTGTTTATAGGAATTTCCTGAAGTAAACAGTAAAATTATTAATTTACACCTTTATCTTTCTATAAAGGAATGTTCTGGACAAATAATTATGTCAATTTGGTACACATGATCTCAGTTCTCAATCCTGGTCATTAAGCTATGTACATTCAAGTGGTCTCATGTCAACATTCAAGGTTATAAATGATTCCCTTGATAAGAAATTGATGATATAACTTTCAGCCTCACTCAGGAAATGATATTGGAATCTAGATCATTGAGAGTGATGAATAACTCTAGTTTTTAACATAAAATGAATTATTCACCAGTGTTATTTTAAATGAAAAGTGCTATTCTATCAAATTATTTATAAAAAAAAAACTTAAAACACAATGATGTAATACTCTTTTTTAAGAACCATTGCCTGAGAAGCAAACCTAAATGCCAGTAAATTTGCATGCTAAAATTGAATTTCCTCTCTTCTAACACCAAAGGAAAGATCTGTTAGTAAGAATCTATTCCTACAATTATTATTGCTCCTTCTGCATAAGAACCATGTACTTAAAAAAACCTGATTTCCTTTATATACGTATATCAAAATAATTTAGTTTAAACACATGTGCATACGTACTTGCAGGCGCACAGATGCACATAAGAATTGTTGAAGCATAGTCTGGGTTTTGGAGTTTCAGTATGAGTTTAACCATGGATTAGGTGATTGACTAATTCACTTCTCTGAGAACACCATTTTTTTCTATCTTTAAAATTAGGGCATTGAAATCTATAATCTTTAAGGTTCCTTTTTTACCCTCATGATTTTATAAGGCTAGATTATGCATGCGTGTGTGTGTGTGTGTGTGTGTGTGGTGTGTTTGAAAAATTTCAAATTCTGGAATTCTGTAGAATATGAGGTAGGACATGGTCACAAAAAAGTTTTGTTTGTATTTTAACAGCTTTATGGAAAAAAAAACACTCCTTTTCCCTTTGGTGATTTCTTCCAATTTTCTAGTTAACTATAAATTTAACATAAGAATAATGCAGACATTTTTAATGACCAATTAAGGCATCAGTTTTACTGATAGAAGCATTGCTTTTTCTGATAAGCAAAGTCTAGGTGTAGATAAATTGGTTTCCACGAATTTCCTCAATCAAAGTGTAACATATTTATTAGTTGCTACATGTGTCTAATGCCAGGTATAAATAGTAAAGCCTATTCTGACTGGTAATGTCATAGGACATTTGACAATAAGGTACATAGAATATATTATGGTTTACATTTGTATCATGAACCTCTCTCTAGAACTTCTTAATGTCCAGAATGGAAGATGGATGAATCCAGAAAAATAGTATTTCCTTGTGTAGTCAAAAGTAGAGAAGCTTTTAGTACAGTGAATCTTTTAAAATGTTTCCTAGGACATTTAGTTCAGTTTGACAAATATTTACATAGCACTTAATGTGGTAGATAATAATTCACATGTCATCCCAGAGTCCTGGAGTCCTAGATGGCCTGCCTTGGGATGCCTGTCCTTTATAAAACTATGCACCACTTTTCCAGGGAGTTTCAGTTCTTAACTGAAATAAGAAAAATGGGTTGCTTTCAACAATCTTTATAAAGATTTAAGAATGACATATGTGAAAAATCTTTTAAAGATGAAATGCTGTGAATATAAAGCCTGGGATATAAATCAAGAAGCAGAATACTTCTTCAATCTTCCTGAGCAAAATGATATCAACCTGGTGGTCCATTATCTGTGTCACCTGGAGCTTTTTGAGATGGAGACCTGTAAACACACATGATAAGTCTGCAATCTTTAAAAGGCCATTAATTAAGAAATGAATAGAAATATTGAGGAGGAGTATGGCAACAAAAGATTATATTTAAGGCATAACAGCATGTTTGCGCTTTTTGTGAAATATAAGAATGCAAACCAAATCACTAAAGCAACTGATATTTGCATGAATAAAGAAGAGAATTTTGAAAATTTAATTTCTCGTGTGGAACACAGTTATTGTCAATCATCATAAAAAATATTGAGTGCCTTCTATGTGTTTTGTGGGTCTAGATATTTATTTTACACACATAGAGGATGATGCTATAATTATATGTCTTGTACATATTGAATTTCAATTACTGAAATGCAAGAGAGTTTCTACAGTATGTAATTTTTAGATAATGAGATCATTTTGAAAATACAATGTTTTCCTTCTCTGCAAATGATCTAGCAGAATATATGACTTATTAATTTATGTTTTCACTCATCTGTTTTTCAGTTAGTTACTTGCTGTTTGTTACTCTTTGTTTTAGGCACTGAGAATATTACAAGATTCCTTTCCCTTGGGAATCTTATCTTTTTTTAAAAAAAAATTTTTATGTTTATTTTTGACAGAGAAGAGCGAGTGCAAGTGGGGGAGGGACGGAGAGAGAGGGAGACAGAGAATCCAAAGCAGACTCCAGGTTCCAAGCTGTCAGCACAGAGCCTGATGTGGGGCTTGAACACATGAACTGTGAGATCATGACCTGAGCCAAAGTCGGATCCTCAACCAACTGAGCCACCCAGGCGTCCTAAATCTTAACATTTATAGTAGATTTTAGAGTTAAGACACTGGGTTGGCTTATCAGCTGTGACACTTCTGCATGTTTGCATTTCTGAAAAGGATGTGTCAGCTGTCAGTTTTCCAGAGGACCACTGGAAAAATTTTTGATGAAGGCAAAGCTGAGTTTACAGCCATATCTCAGAGATATTGCTAGTTCAGTTCCATACCAGCACAGTAAAGTGAATATTGCAATAATGCGAGTCAAATAAAGGTTTTGGTTTCCTAGTGCATATAAAAGTTATGTTTATACTGTAGTCTGTTAAGTGTGCGTGCAGTATCATTATGTCTAAGGAATGTACAGACCTTAGTTAAAAAATATTTTACTGCTTAATAATGCTAGCTATCTTGTGAGCTTTTAGCAAGTCCTAATCTCTTTACTGGTGGAGAGTCTTGACTTGATGTTGATAGCTGCTGACTGATCAGGGTGGTGGTTGTTGAAGGTTGGGGTAGCTGTGCCAATCTCTTAAAATAGGACAACAGTGAAGTTTCTGGCATCAATTGACTCTTCCTTTCACAAATAATTTCTCTGTAGCATGTGATGCTGTTCAACAGCATTTTAACCAGAGTAGAATTTCTTTCAAAATTGAGTCGTCTCAAACTCTGCCACTGCTTTATCAACTAAATTGTAATATTTTAAATCCTTTGTGGTTATTCCAGTAATATTCACAGCATCTTCACCAGAAGCATATTCCATCCAAAGAAAACACTTCCTTTGCTCACCTAGAGGAAGTAACTTCTCATCCATTGGTGTTTTATCATGAAATTGCAGCAACTCAGTCACATCTTCAGGCTCCATTTCTGATCTAGTTCTCTTGCATCTACACTTACTTCCTCCACTGAAGTCTCAAACCCCTCAAAGTTGTCCAGGAGGATTGGAGTCAGCTTCTTCCAAACTGCTATTAATGCTGACATTTTCATCTCTTTCCACGAATCACGAATATTCTTAATGACATCTATAATGGTGACTTGTTTCCAGAAGTTATTTAATTGACTTTGTTCATATCCATCATAGAAACCACTATCTATGGCAGCTGAAGCTTTGTGAAATGCATTTCTTAAATAACAATGCTTGAAAATCAAAATTACTCCTTGATTCATGGGCTACGGAATGGATGCTGTGTTAGCAGACATGAGAACAACATTAATCTCATTGCACATCTCCATCAGAGCTCTTGGGTAGCTAGGCGCATTGTCAGTGAGCAGTAATATTTTGAGAAGAATCTTTCCTGATCAGTAGATCTCAACGGTGGGTTTAAAATATTCAGTAAACCATGTTGTAAACAGATGTGTTGTCACCCAGGCTTTGTTGTTCCATTTATAGAGCAGACAGAATAGATTTAGCATAATTCTTGAGGGCCCTAGGACTTCCAGAATAATACATGCTCACTGCCTTCAACTGAAAGTCACCAGCTGCATTAGCCCCAGCAATACAGTCAGTTTGCCCTTTGAAGCCTTGAAGCCAGGCATTGACATTTCATCTCCAGCTGTGAAAGTTCTAGCCGGTATCTTCGCCCAGTAGGAGGCTGTTTCATCTACATTGAACATTGGTTGTTTAGTGTAGCAACCTTCTTTGATTATCTGTGCTAGACCTTCTGGGTCACTTGCTGTAGGTTCTACATCAGCACTTGCTGCTTCACCCTGAACCTGTATGTTCTGGAGATGGGCTTCTTTCCTTCAACCTCATAAACCTACCTCTGCTAACTTCAGACTTTTCTCCTGTAGTTTTCTTGTCTTTCTCAGCCTTCGTATAATTGAAGAGGGTTGGGGCCTTGCTCTGCATTGGGTTTTGGCTTAATGTTGGGAATGTTGTGGATGGTTTGAGCTTCTATCCAGACCAGTCAAACCTTTTCCACATCATCGGAAAGGCTGTTTCCCTCATCGTTCTTGTGTTCACTGGACTGGTACTTTTCATTTCCTACAAGAACTTTTCCTTGGCATTCCCAACTTAGCTAATTTGTGTGATGCCAGAAGCCTAGCTTTTGGCCTATCTTGGTTTTTGTATGTCTTCTTCACTAAACTTAATCATTTCTAGCTTTTGATTTAAAGTGAGAGATGTGTGACTCTTCCTTTCACTTGGATACTTAGTGGTCATTTTAAGATTAATAATTGGCTTAATTTCAGTATTGTTGCATCTGAGGGAATAGGGAGGCCTGAAGAGAGGGAGAGAGATGGGGGAATGATTGATCAGTGGAGCAGTCAGATCACATACTGTGTTTATCACTTAAGTATGCCGTTTTATATGGGTACAGTTCATGGCACCCCAAAACAATTACAATAGTAACATCAAAGATTATGGATCACAAGTTAACATAACACATGTAATAGTAATGAAATTGTTTGAACTGTTAAAAGAATTACCAAAATATGATGCACAGACACAAAGTGAACCGATCCTGTTGGAAAATGGTGCCGATGGAATTGCTTAGTGCAGGGTTCTTGCAAACTGTCAACTTGTAAAACATACCATATATGCAAACGGCAATAACATGAAACACAATAAAATGATGTAGGCTTGTATGTAATTGGCTGCTACAAGGCATGTAATGTTAAATTTATGTGTCAATTTGGCGAGGCCACAGTGCCCAGACACATGTTGACTTATGAATGTTGCTATAAAGGTATTTTAATGCAATTAACATTTTAATTAGGAGACTTTGAGTGAGCAGATTAGGCTCCATTACGTGGGTGGGCCTCACCCAAACAGTTAAAGAGTTTAAGAAAAAAGATTTTTGTCCTCCGAGGAAGGGGAAATTCTGCCAGCAGAATGCCTCTGGACTGAATTGCAACATCATTCTTCCCTGGGTTTCTAGCCTAGCAGCCCATCCAGGACGTTTTAAGACTTGGCAGCCTTCCCAGTCACATGAGCCCACTTCTTAAAATAAATCTCTCTCTCTCTGTATATAAATACACATTCTATTGATTTTGTTTCTCTAGAGACCCTGACCAGTACAAGTGATAACACCATCTTGACGGAGGTTAAAGAACATCTTGGAAGGGAGAAATCAGGGACAGATATGTATAGCATTGCGTTAAAAATGATTTCTTAATCTGAATAATTTTAAACAAGTCCTGCAATTCAAGGGGCTTGTTTGGAATGGGAAGAAGTTATGGCTCAATAGCTCTGGATTGATGGAGGTATAGTCGAGGCAGGTACTGATAGGCCACTTGCTAGTCCCAATAGGTACATTATTTCAGTTGGTTCACAGTCTTCAAGGAGGAAATATCTCCAGGAAGCAGCAGTGAAGTTATTTTGCCTAATCTCAGGGCTTTTTGTTGTTGCATAAAAACAGGGAAAAAAAGTTTTTCCAGAATTGTTTAGAACTAGGACAGGAAAGTATGTCATTTCACTTCTAAAGTTTAGGTGCGTATACAAGATGTTCGAGAATAGAAGAGTCCAACAAGACTTTGGCAGCAAGAATCCATTCATGGTGGCCTCTTTGAAATCAATATAAGTATTTATTTCTGATATTGCAAAGGAGTCTTATTAGTGAATTACGTGCTGGGTCACAAGTCAGAAATCCCGGTTGCCAGTTCTGATTCCACGTCTCACTAACTGAAGGACTTAGTAAGTCTTTTAACATCTTTGAGTTTCCTGACTTTCTGTATGGGATCCTGGCCAGGATCTTATTCAATTTTAAAATCCTGTTATTTCCTGAATAAATAATAAAAAATGGAGAATATGTAGTAAGTATGAGATTCCTCACAGGTTGTCTGATCAAATGATGATGGAAAAGAAAATTTGGGACACACTAGACAATAGTAGATTTCTCAAGAAGTAGTGACTGAAGCATCTTGAATATAGAGATGATTATTTGAGGCTACCTTTATCATGATAGTTTAATCTACAGTGGTGTAGCCCTTCCATTGGCCACCATAAGTAAATAAGTAAGTAAATAGATATCAGGCTCCTGTGACTATGAAAATTTAGTCATTGAACGGATGAGCAGATCTTTGCAATTGGAAAAGTGATAGCGAATTCGAGTATTTCTGTGTGGTGGCATTCAAGTCAATATGCACACTATTATAGCTGCTCATAGGGACCCTGGGTGATCTTATTTAGAGATACTTTGTCACAGAGTCTAACATAGTTGCCAGAAGAGTTGAAAGTGTTTTAGAAACCATTTGCTTTATTTCTGTTACGTGATAGATACATACAGCCCTGTAATGCCTGCTATAAATAATGCACTTGTTTAGTAAAATTAGTGTTGCACAGCACTGCGTGTCCTTTTCCTTCACAGTTCGATGGCACTGGGATGGCAGGGAGTTCCTGCCACAGGTATCCGCTGCTGCCTGTGCTATCATCGGTCTCCAGCAGTGGTTCTGTTAATTATCTTGCGATAGTGTCTGAGGCAGAGAGCAATCTCTCCTAAAGAGTGGACAGATTTAAAGAGGCAGAATTAATGAAAATTGATTCACACATTCTGTCATGCAGAGGTCTGCTGGGAGCCTTTCTTTCATATCCCCCTCCCCATTTCGTGATGTTGTACAACATGGTACAGGCGGGAATCCCTACCTTGGGATACTAATTATGGAGCTTGAATGGGATTAGCCACAGTGATTGGCAGTGTAATGCATGAAAGGATTTTAAAATTTACTTCATTTAAGGGATTTCGTGAGGGACCAATTCTTTCTTCTGACTTTTATAAGTGGTTATTGAGAAGTTGACAAAGCTGAAAATCCAAGGTCACTAAGGATTATTGGAAAACCTACAAACGAATTATAAATTTTAGTAGTTAATTGTCCAAAATTGTGTACCTGAAAAAGGCATGTGGAGTACTGGAAAGATAAATAACAGATAGATAAATATATCAGTATATGTTGGTGGTTTTTATTTATTGTTATTTTTAAACTTTATTTATTTTGAGAGAAAGAGCGTGGACACATGCACACACAAGCGCATGGGTGTAGGAGGGGCAAAAAGAGAGTGAGAGAGAGAATCCCAAGCAGGCTTCTCACTGTTCGTGCAGAGCCCCACATGCGGCTCAATCTCACAAACCATGAGATCCTGCCCTGAGCTGAAATCAACAGTCGGATGCTTTTAAAAAAATTTTTTTTTAATTTTTTTTTTTTTGAGAGAGGGTGCATGAACAGGGGAGGGCCAGAGGGAGAGGGAGAGGGAGCCACTGAATCCGAAGCAGGCTCCAGGCTCTGAGCTGTCAGCACAGAGCCCGATGGGGGGCTTGAACTCACGAACCATGAGATCACGACCTGAGGTGAAATCAGATGCTTAACCGACTGAGCCACTCAGGTGTCCCAGTAGTTTTTATTATTTCATTTTATTTTATTTTTTAAATGTTTATTTATTTTTGAGAGGAGAGACAGAGACAGAGAGTGAGCGAGCAGGAGCATGTGCAGGGCAGAGAGAGAGGGGGACAGAGTATCTGAAGTGAGTTCTCTGCTGACAGCAGACAGCCTGATGAGAGGCTTGAACTCAGGAACTGTGAGATCATGACCTGAGCCAGTCTGAATACTTAACTGACTGAGCCACGCAGGCATCCCAGTTTTTAATTGTTTTAATGAAAGACTGTGTGTTTTGGAATTTATACTTGAACATACAAAAATAGCAGATTTTTAATCTGAAAATTAATTTAATTAATAAGGTATTTAATAAGACAACTTGATAATCACCAAGACCTTTTTATACTACTCATAACTAACCATTACCAATTTCTTCCGAAAAGTGAAACAATATGACCGTGAATCAGTATGACCGTGAATCAAAGTGATCTAATCCTGAACGCTAGGGGTTATGTTTTCTTCACCAAGGAAATAGTTGATATAAATTCTAAGCTGCTGTAACAACGGCAACAACAACAAAAAACCCCACCAAAACAGTTAAGCAAGATAAATACTCTCCTGCAGGTCTCCAATTTGAAGATTTAAACAGCGTAAATAATACCTTAGATACAGCCGTTCCAAAGAGTGTGGTCCAGGGCTCACGGTGTGCTGTCTTCATCTTCTCCTGTGGTCTGGGAGCCCAGATCCTACCCTCCATCCTGCGGGGAGAAGAGAAGTTACATGTGGGAGTATCCCCCCTCCAGGAAGGAAGGAGGCATGCTTTCTGGATTTTAAAAGCAGGACCCTAAAGGCACATATCACCTTTGTTTCTCCACTGTTAATCATTAGCCAAGTGCTGCTGCCCAGCGAAATGCCCACTTTGATGGAGGAAGCAGAGGAAGGATATCAGAGAAGAGACAGCATCAATAGGAAATGGAAAAAGCAAGTAAGATGAACAATTAGAATCAGCAAGTTGAAAGACTTAATAATGGCCTGAGTGTTAAGAATTCTCATGATTTCACATTTGATACATTAAGAATCCTAATAAGAATTAGAAATTTAATATGGAACATAAATAATGATTTGGATAAAAAACAAGTCCTATGAAGTCTTTTTTTTTTTTACCTATTTAACAGATGTTGAGCATAGTATTTTAGATAAAATGTGAAATAAGTATAGGAAGAAATAAGGAATGGTAGTAAATAGAAATATAATGATATGTCATATTTATCTTTTGTATTTATCTTCTCAAGTATTCTTTGTTCTTCAAGTTGACGGAAATATGTCATTCCTTATAACAAAATGAAGATTTCTAAAGAGAATTTATACCTCCTTGAATGTTACAAATATAATGTGTAGCCCTGTTACCATTATCACATAAAAGTGTTTTGATCAGTATTTGCTATCGTAACATGTGCTTATTCTTTCCAGAAACATGTCTAAACCTCTGAACATTTGTAAAAATGCTGTTAGGAACTTTGAGCAGTACACTGGGAAATACAACAGTCAGGACTCATTACTTCAGGCCACTTAACAATCTGTCATTTTATTTATTTATTTTTTTAACTTTTTTTTTTTTTTTTTTTTTTAATTTTTGAGACAGGGAGAGACAGAGCATGAACATGGGAGGGTCAGAGAGAGGGAGACACAGAATCTGAAACAGGCTCCAGGCTCTGAGCTGTCAGCACAGACCCCGACGCGGGGCTCGAACTCACGGACCGTGAGATCGTGACCTGAGCCGAAGTCAGCTGCTTAGCCGACTGAGCCACCCAGGCGCCCCAACAATCTGTCATTTTAAAATAAGGGATTTTTCAGATGAGATTTACAGCATCAAGTTTTCTGAAGGAAGTATTAGTGGCATTATTAAGGTCAAGAATTACAGTCTAATAAAAGCAAAGATGTTCTGTTACTTTATAGATACGTTGCATCCGTTTTTGGCACTTCTAACTTGCTTATCCAAAAACATAGCGTAACAATTTAGGACAGATTAAAAGTGTTATATTATTTGATACTGTTTGTAGGCTACACATGAACAGGTATATACACAAAAAGTGGAAGCAAAAAAAAAAGCCTTAAGGCTTTATAAATACAATCTTACTGAATTCCCTGTGTTTATATTTGGCTAATCAAAGTTTAAAAATATAAACCTTGACAGTATCCTATGCTTAATACAAAAGGGGAATGACATCAACATTGTTCTGAATAAAAATAGATAAAAACTTTTGTTTCTAGCAAGTGGTTTTATTCCATAAATTAATATCTATTGGCTTTACTTTTTAAATTTTATTTTATCTGGTCTTTAATATATTTGGAATAAAAGGGATTGAATTATATTGGTAGTTTTTAAGATAGCCATGACTCAGAATGGTAAAATTTGCATTTATACATCCTTGCAAACTGGAGTTCTGCACTGAAAAACATGTGAAATAAGGGTTTGTTAGCTTTTCCTGAAAGTACTATTGTTTGGGGGAATTTATATTTCCATGTGTACCCCTGACTTTGTTTATCTCTGAAGCAAAGAAAATAGGTAGTTCTCTCTTCAAAGTAACCTGATGTGGAGATTGGGAAAAGGGAACAGATTAGATACTCTTCAGTATAGTGCTTATAAGGGTACAAATGTAGAATTTTGAGGTAGAATCCGTTGTAGCTACAGAAATATATATTTGTAGCTACATGAATCTATTATTTGTAGCTATAGGAATATATGAAGGCCAGTTTTTCAAACTCACACATTGTTTCTATTTATGCTGTTTTTAGTCCTATGAAAACATATCCCTTGATTATAACTAGTTAATGCATTGAAACCACTTAGAAGTAACAATTCCAAAAGACATTGATAGAGAGAAAGAAGTAATAATTGCTTTTCATAACTTTTATATTCCATAGCACGCATGTGTATCAAATCACATTGGTTTAATAAAGTTAGATATTAGCATTGAGAAGAGGAAGACGATGCCTTTATGGTTTTGTTCTTTGGAGCAAAAAGTGTCAGGATGACTGATGTAGGTTGAAGCTGTCAGAGAATGGACTAAGGGGTGGGAGGTGAGTAGAGTTTAGAAGCACCAAGACCTTCATTTTACTTTAGCACTCCCTGCTTCTCTCCCTCTGCCCCCAACACACACACTTAATGACGAGGATGTGGCTTCCCTGATGCATACTGGATCAGGAACTAAGTACACCCAACATCTCTCACACTCGCTCAATTGGGAGGACTCTATAGCAGAATGCTTCTTTCCAATATCTGAAAAATCATACTCAATACCAAATAAAAATGTTACTTGGTAATTTATTCTGTTTCATATCTTTTTTTTTTTTCAGGGCACTATGCTATGAAATCATTTAACTAACTTCTGTAATTCTCATCACCGATTTAACCCATCCCCCCACTAATCTCCCCTCTGGTAATCATCAGTTTGTTCTCTTAAATTAAGAGTCTGTTCTTGGTTTCTCTGTCTGTGTGTCTCTTTCTCTCTTATGTTTTCCCTTTGCTAGTTTTTTTTTTCTTAAATTCCACATATGAGTGAAATCATGTGGTATTTGTCTTTCTCTGACAGACTTATTTCACTTAGCATCATACTGTCTAGCTCCATCTATGTTGTTGGAAATGGCAAGATTTCATTCTTGTTGAATACTTTGGTTTCTTGTTAAATTTTTTAAAAATTTATTTATTTTTGAAAGAGACAGAGGTACTGTGAGTGGGGGAGGGAATGACAGAGGGGAGAGGGAATGATAGAGAGGGAGAGAGAGAATCCCAAGCAGGCTCCATGCTTCTAGTGTAGAGCCTGATGTGGGGCTCAGACCCACAAAACTGTGAGATCATGACCTGAGCCAAAACCAAGAGTCAGACACTTAACTGATTGAGTTCCCAGGCGCCCCTCTGGTTTCTCTTCAGATCGAATAAATATTTCACTTTTTTATGGCTGAATAATATTCCGTTGAGTGTGTGTGTGTGTGTGTGTGTGTGTGTGTGTGTGTGTGTGTGTGTATACCACATCTTTATCCATTCATCAGTTGGTGGATACTTGGGCTGCTTCTGTATTTTGGCTATTGTGAATAATGCCGCTTATAAACATTAGGGGTGCATGTTCCCCCTTTGAATTAGTGTTCTTATATTATTTGGGTAAATATGTAGTAGTGCGATTCCTGGAACCTAAGTTCTATTTTTAACTTTATTTTTTAGTCATAAAATATAATGTATTTTAATTTACTAGTTTAAGATGTAACAACATTCTTATGAAATTTTTGTAATCATTTGGGTAATTAATTAATGTAACATTGCTTTAGTTTTAGTTCCTTTACCATGTGATGACATTACTGATAAAGAAATTATCTGATTAATTGAGAAATTCTTTTACTATTTTTAAAAAGTATTAGTTCTGTTTTCTACTCTTAACATTTTTTTTTGCTTATAAAGAAGACTACCATAATTTTTTTTTGAATATGAAATTCATTGTCATATTGGTTTCCATACAACACCCGGTGCTCATCCCAACAGGTTCCCTCCTCAATGCCTCACCCACTTTCCCCTCCCTCCCATCCCCCCATCAACCCTCAGTTCATTCTCAGTTTTTAAGAGTCTCTTATGGTTTGGCTCCCTCCCTCTCTAACTTCCCCCCCCCTTCCCCTCCCCCATGGTCTTCTGTTAAGTTTCTCAGGATCCACATAAGAGTGAAAACATATGGTATCTGTCTTTCTTTGCCTGACTTATTTCACTTAGCATATCACTCTCTAGTTCCATCCACATTGCTACAAAAGGCCATATTTCATTCTTTCTCATTGCCAAGTCATATTCCATTGTGTATATAAATCACACCTTCTTTATCCATTCATCAGTTGATGGACATTCAGGCTCTTTCAAAAGAAGACTACCATAATTTGATCATTTATTTTGTTAATGTTAAAGTGTGCCTTAAAGGTTACTATTTCAGCAATTCACTTTCATTTTTAGGGCTTCTATTAGTTTTCAATTTGCTGCTGTAACGAATTCCCACCAAACTGGCTTAACCCAATGCAAACTGAGTTTTTTTATAGTTCTGCAGGTTAGGAAGTTGAGGTGGGTCTCACTGGGTGAAGTCAAGATGTTGGCAGGGCTGCTTTCCTTCTGGGGCTGTAGGGGTGAACCTGTTCCCTTGCTTTCCCACTCAGACGGGGCTTCCGCATCCCTGCGCTCACGGCCCTCTTCCTTTATCTTCCAGGCCGGAAATCCTGCCTGTGTCTGTCCGAGCTCCATGCTCACATCTTTTCTCTTGTTCTCCCTGTTCTGCCTCACTGCCCACTTGCAAGGACCCTTGTGATGAGATTGCCTTGACTAGATAATCTAAGACGATCACCCCGTTATGAAGTCCTTAACTTGATCGGGTATATCAAAGTGTCAGGAAAAAGACATTCAATACATACCTTGACTTAATTAATCAAAATAGAATTTGGAAGGTTTTTTTTTTTTAAAACATAAAACAATAATATGATGGAAAAATTTTGGATATTATATTTGAAGTCAGTGGTTTTTATTTTTTATTTATTTTTTTACAAATTTAATGGCAAAAAGAAAATAATTCCTGCTAATGATACATTGCATATGTTGGACTTATAATGGAATAAAGAATTTTCTTGCCTCTTCTACATAAAAGGAATTTCCTTCAGCACGTTTCATTAGATACAGTAGTATTAAGTTGGTACCATTATTTTTCCAAATTACAAGCTGAGATTGAAAGCAGTTAACTTGCCCACGTTAATAATACTTAATTAAGAATTAGGTCTGTATTTGCAAATTAAGTGTTTTTAGTAAAGTTTCAAATATATAAAATCTTTCACTTCTTCATAAGCTTTTCCACCTTCAAAACCTTTCAGCATAAGTATGCTTTATTTTTCTCATTGTTTTAAAATAGTTAAAAATTGGAGAAGAATATTATCTTAGAACAAAACTTAAACTTCAGCCCACATAGGATTTGCTGAAAACCTCAGAATTTATCATTGTCTCCATGGATTAGCCTTATAAAGTTGAATGATTTATAGCTGATAAGTTCTCTGTGACCTATCAGTCACAGGAAATGAGCATAGAAAAACACCAAATGCTCCCAAATAAATATCACATTTTGAATAAAAACTAGTACATATAACAATAGGATGAATTAGTATCCATAAGGAAAAATTATATTAGAAAGCTGTACTTAAAGCAGATGAACATAAGGGAAGGAAAGGAAAAATAAGATAAAAACAGAGAGGGAAGCAAACCATAAGAAATTCTTAAATACATAGACTCTCTTAAATACAGACAGTTGCTGTAGGGATGGTGGGTGGGGGAATGCACTAAATGGGTGAGGGGCATTAAGGAGTGCACTTGTTAGGATGAGCACTGGGTGTTGTATGTAAGTGATGAATCACTAAGTTCTACTCCTGAAACTAATACTACACTATATGTTAACTAACTTGAAGAAAGAAAGAAAGAAAGAAAGAAAGAAAGAAAGAAAGAAAGCAAGCAAGCAAGCAAGCTGTACTAGGAAACTTTGATTTTAGATATGTCACACGTTAAATATTTTGTGTCTGAAAATTAGTGACTGTAAAAGCAGAATGAGTAAAAGTAACTGATTTAAGGAACATGAAACACAAAGGACATTAGAAAATGTGCTAAATCCCTACCTTGGATTCAGATTTGCTTGTGCTTCCAGACAGATCTAACTTCATACCCCGTGTTTTCTGGTAGAGATTATCCTCTGTAACTGAAGCAGAAAAGAAAACACAAAAAAACAAAATGTGAGTTAAAGCATAAGGGGTATTTATATTCACATTGTAAAGATGAGTCCTATGGGTCCTATTTTCCTTCTGCTCTCTGCAGCTGATATTAGAGGGTCTCAAGTAGCATGACACGATTTAAATATTCATGTAGATGGAGAACTGGTCACTACAAACTCCTAAGCAGTTTCTTTGACTTCTGTCTTCTCCCCCCATTCCGTTATCCACGTGGCTGGCAGACCTGTGCAGCTGCTGTTACTCAAGTGCCCTCCACTTCTGTGTTCTTCTTCCCTCCTCCTCTTTCCCTGGATGATTCTGCTCCTTCAGGTCTCACCCTGGATTCCCAAAATCTAGATCCCATAATTTTTTTTTTCTTCCCATCATCTGGAATACTCCTCTGGTTCTTGCCTCTTCACTTACCTAAATCATCCACTAGTGTGTGTCTCTGTGAATTCCGAGACACTGTTTTGAGTTGTTACCCTAGTTTCTAGAACAAGCTACAACAAATATTCACTTAGCAAACTCACAGACATCCCCCTCTTGTCACTGATGCACAGTGCGGTGACTTTACTAGTCAAATTTCTAAAAACGTTCACATTATTTGCTGGCATATATTTTTTTGTTTTTTTTTCTGATTCAGTTGCTTCCATAAAATGGTTCTCATTATTTTGGTTTTGGTTTGGTAATGGATGGTTGCTAGGTTATTTTTGTCACTGAAATTACAAATCATATTCAGTGCTTTTTTTTTTTTTGCGCCTGAACAGGGACCTGATCCCTGGACCAGTGCTTTTGACCTCAGATAGTCAGTCTGGGTGATTGTATTTGAATCAAGCATCATGGGCGTAGGGACTCCTTAGTAATCTACTTGAATTTTATAAAAAGAACGTATGGATGATGGTAAACAGCTGTTCCCCTTTTCATTAAGAAGAACAAATGAGAAGATATGCATAATCGCAAGAGACAGGATTCAAGTTAGTTAATAGGGATTTTGATTGCTCTTTTGTTTGCAAAATAAATTGTTGCTGAAGATTTATAAGAACTAAGAGAATACTAGTGTTTCTTAAAGTGAAAATTTAAGAATTTTAGGACCAAAGGGGAATTAATCCATGAGACTTCTGTTTGACTGCAAACATATAGATTTCAGCCATGTCTATGGCTTTCTATTCCTTCTGTTTCAACTTTACTCTGGTACCCCACATTATGCTTCTAACAGCAGTTGGCTTCTCCACTTCCTCCTCTTCCACGTGTTCAACAGATAGTGTAAAAAAAAAAGCCATTTGTTTTTCTTTTCAAGCATGTTAAATCATCCCCCTGCTACAAGTGTTCTATTGCCTTTGCTTTGCATTTAAAATAAAACCCACACTCCTCAGCAAGGCCCACGAAATTCAACGCGATCTCTTTATTTCACACACTTATCTCCTGTCTTACGTCTTCACTCCATATTTTCAACGCCCTGAATTTGGTTCTCTTCCTTGAATTTATCACTCTTGTTCATATTTTAGAGTCTTTGTAATTGATACTTATTCTGCCTGAACGTGCACCCCTAGGTTTTCACATGCTCGGCTCTTTCTTTTCAGTCTGGTCTTTGCCAAAAGATCACCCCCACAGGAGATACTCAATGACCATTTTATTCTAGCTCAGGCTGCCTTCCACTTTACCCATCCCTATGAACCTGTTTATTTTCTTCACAGAAACTAACAGTATATAAAATCATCATGTATTTAGGTGTTTATGTGTCTATGGTTGTCCTTGTCTGTCTTCTTCAAGATCATGTACATTCTAGGACAGAAACCCTGTCAGTTTTCTTTATCTCTGCATCCCCGGGGCCTAACCCAGGCATAACCTAAAACAGGCATAACCTGACAAATGATACATATGGCAAGTCTCATGTTTAGAATACCACTGGATTCAAGAAACAAGTTCAGACGGAAAAGGCATAATGCTTCATGAAAATCATTGTTGATGCAGCTTTCATACTTTTTGGTTTCTTTGAAAGCCTAATTATTGAAGTCACTCTGCTGTTAATTAATTTAGTACATGGTACATTAAGGTTTTTTTTCTCCACCGTAATGTTCTATATTAGCAAATATTAAAAGAATCTCCATGGGTATATGAATGCAAACATTTTCTCTAATGGGACTACCCATGGAGAAAATTTTATAAATCTATGCTTAAAACAATATTAATTATACCTGCCGTGAAGCAAAAACAAAATAAATAGCAGCTGTTGCTGTAATATAATACATTTAGTTTTTAATAGCTAGTACTAGATTTGCTGCTTTTTCTTTTGAACATCTCTAAGTGGAAATGATAGCAATTAACTTAAACTATACAGCATCTGTGAGCTGACTTGGTTTAGTCTTATAGCTGATCACTTTCCCAAAAAATAGAGTGTAGCATCTGCTGGCTAACTGTGTAGAGAAAATGGTCCAAATAGATTTCTATGTACTAACAATCTTCAAACAGTGCTTCTATAATGTTTATGTACATATAATGACACTCTATTTTCCCACAAATAATAACTGTGTATAGTAGTATGTTATCATAAGTGTTTTGAATAAAATATGATCAGAATATTACTGTGAAGTGTCATTAGATTATTGGAGATGTTTTCCTAGCTGGCAACATAGCCAAACCAAATAACATCAGAATTATCAGTGAGCGCATGATACTGGTTTGGCAGCAGATGTATTCGAATGATCAAGTGAAACTTCTTGCATATACCTTCCAAATGGGTATAGGAAACATTAATGTTTGATGCTATTGTTCTGTTCTATTTTAAGACTGATGTTAAATCTTCCAGAGGTAACAGCTAACTTTATCTGTAACATAACAATTTATATGACATCCAGAGAAGTGATGTTAGTTAACTAAATATGTGAAAATAACCATAGATATAAAAGACTCTTAGCAGTATGTTGACATGAAAAAAAGAGGCCAACTGAAATTCCAGGTTTATTTTCATTTTTTAAATATGTATTCATTTTTGAGAAAGAGAGAGAGACAGCGTGGTAAGGGGAGGGGTAGAGGGAGAAGGAGACACAGAATCCGAAGCAGGCTCCAGGCTCCGAGCTGTCAGCACCGGGCCACACATGGGCCTCGAACTCATGAACCTTGAGATCATGACCTGAGTTGAAGTTGGATGCTTAACCGACTGAGCCACCCAGGCACCCCCAAAGGTTTATTTTAAATGTTTAGTTTTTATTACAGGGTTATAAACCTATCCCCATGTTTTCTTCTCTCCATACTTTTTTTTTTGAGTATGTATTTTCCTAACATTAAATACCAACTAAATGTTAACTTCCCTAAATGTATATAGATATATACAGATGTATATAAATGTATACAGAGCCTCCTATCCATCCAGGTGTCAAATGGTCTTACCTTCCTATCTTGCAAGTGCTTCACCATTGTTTTCTTACAAACCTTATTCTCTTTCTTCCCGTACTTCCCCAATCGACTTCTCAATCTGAGTTCTCTACTTTAGTACTATCATCAGTATCCCAGATTAGATACTCTAGTATATTTTACATTAGTTCATCTCTTATACTACCCTGTATAGGTTACCCACTAACTCCTCATTCTTACCTAGAACTATCTGTGTGGATGATGGATCTTTTTTGTATCTCCATTACCATATCTTTTTTCTTTTTCTTTTTTTTTCTTTTTTTTTTTTTATTCTTTTATTCCATTGCTCTTACCTTCATTAGGTTATCATGTCCTCTTATCTGGACTACTGCCATGGTTTTTCTAATTGGATTCTCTGCACATTGTTCTTACCTATCCAATCCAATTACTTTTGTGATATAGAAAGTGGATCAAGTTATAGCCATAGTTTAGACTTCAAATGGCCGGGAATTATCCATAGTATAGAGCCCAGTTTCATTTATGTGGCATTAAGGACCCTCGACAATTTGAACACAGTTCTCGTTTTCAGTATCATCTGTCGTGGTTCTCCTTGTTCCGGTCCCAGTTTAAATAGCACTCCTCTACAGTTGCCTTCCTAATCTATGCAGGGGAGAAAATCCATGCACCTTGCATTTTGCTTCCACACCTTAAATAAATTCATCTATTATAATAGTTAAGTATGGAATTATAACCCAGTATTCATTTTTCTCTACAGGAACAATATGTGTGCTAGGTTAACCAAGACATAAAATGGTTAAAGAGTATGTGGTGAATGAAAGAGGGATAAGTGGATCATTCTTAGGAATTGGGAAATGGCACGCATGGAGAAGTGATTATATGCGTGTGTTTATGAAACTCAAAAATAATGGTACATAACATAATGATTGAGCACTATTTGTAGTAGGATATGTACATATGGTTGGATAGAAGTAAGCATTTCTGAACACGTACCCAGTTGAGAGGGCTACTTCTAAGTGCTCATTTTCATGTTCTACCAGAATTCAGTTTTGCCTTTTGTTTCATGAAGTAATCACTCTAAATAGTTGGAGAAGAATGGATATGACATACACGGTAGATACTTGAAATCTTTTGTGTTCCACAGTTTGATTTCCTTAGGTACTAGATGCATTCGAACTCACACTGGTACACCAATGTGATCAACTTTCAAAAATTATACAAATCATCTTGTCTGTATGTGGTAAATCCATAACATTTCTTTTTCCATTTTATCATCTGGCCCCCTTTTTTAGTATTGATCTTCAGGAAAATTAAAATAATTCACCGTAAACTAAGAGAACTTGGGGAAATATCTAAGATTCCAATTATGTCATTTTACACTTCACCCAAATATAAAATGCTGTGCCAGCTTTGTAAAGAATTTGATAGGCATTCTGTGAATCAAAGAAGTTCAAGACAATAGGAAATTTTCTTTTTTTTTTCTTTTTTGAGAGAGAGAGAGAATGAGTGTATACAAGCAGGTGAGGGGGAGAGAGGGAGAGAATCCCAAATAGGCTCTGCACCAGCAGTGCAGTGTGGGGCTCAATCCCACAAGCCACGAGATCATGACCTGAACTGAAATCGAGAGTCAGATGCTGAACCCCTAAGCCACCCAAGCACCCCATGACAACAGGAACATTTTGACATCAGCACCATATGTCCCTTTCCAGGCTCATTTCTCCTTTGGTCCTCAGCCATGTCTCTCATTGAACCCCATTACCTGGAAGTGTCAGGCCCTCCTGCCTCTGTGCTCTGGATTATGCGATTGCTTCTGACCTCCTAGCAAACTACAGCTCACGTGCCATCGTGACAGTTGTCTGCTCTAACACAGCCACCAGAGCCAAATCCTATGTTATTAACTACTCCTTACATGTATCTTAAAAGCATTCTGTTTAAAATCCCAAGTCAGTAAATTGTACCTTGCCTTCGCACATCAGGTAAGCTTTCATCATAGTCATTCTGTGCTAGAACTCTTCGTCTCCCAAACCAGTGGATTTCAGATACTGTGGCTCAAGCACATAGGACCTAGTATGAAGGCAATCAGTAACTGATGAACTGAAGTCAGAGAGCCCCTACAAACTAAATCCTTGAGCGAGATGATTTTTGCTTTCTCTTCTTTTCTCATTAAAATGTAATGAAACAGCATTTCTAGAGAAAAGGTTTGGTGGAGGCACAGTGAAATTAATGACAGTGAAATTAATATTAAAATTTCATCACATCATTATAATATCTGCAGTGTCTACTGATATTTCTCTGGGATTTCATTTCTGTATCCATCATACTTTCCACTGAGTCTTTCATATATTCTAAAAACAGGCTGCTTTTGATCTTAAAAGTGTGCTTTCCTCCCTTTGAATTATAAAAGATAGCCTAGGCCTTTCATTAAGTGTCTGGAAATAGTGTCCAGAAGAAAACAAAATGCATCTTTATTTCCATTCACACAATATTCTATACTGAGCAGGTCAAGGTTATGAGGCCCTGCTTTTATCTTTAGCTTTTTTTTTTCTCATCCACTCAGGTCTTACCAATGTTTTACTTGAGTTCTCATTTTCTGTGCTGCCAGTGTTATCTATATTTTGGAAGTACTTTGCTGTATCCAGTCTACCCATTTAGGTCTCGTGTATTCCATCATCTTCTTTTATACAGAACCACTTCCAGTCCTGGAAGCGTTTAAGGACTCTCCTCTATATTTCACTTAAAACAGCATCACCCTGGAAATCAATTTAGTTGCTTGTATACAGAAAATAGAACTTATGCTCATCAGCGTATTGGTCCATTTTCTTTAAAAAAAAATCTTTATTTGTGTTTTGTGGTTTAGCTTTACACACATGGTAATTGAAGATGTTTAAAAAAATAGTTTATTCCTTGAAAAAGTTTTAAACATTCATTTCTCCGAAACTATCCCAATGGCAGGGATCTTCACTTTGGCATGTCATCAGGTTTGCTCTCCATGATTATAGCACATGGGTGCTTTTTATGGGTACCAATTCTTCTCTACTCGAGTTTATCTAGATGGAGACAAATGCTTTTGCATTAGCAGAATACAAAAATTTAGAAAATGTAAACTTTTCCTATTCTCACAGCTTGTTATAACTTTATTACTGAATAATTTTTTAAAAGTAAAAGATCATAAAAATGAATAAATTATTCTATTTATATACAAGGCAAAGTTGGAAATACAAGGAATTATAAATTAAGTCACCTATTTTGTAATGCTCTTTATTGAAGACTAAGAAGACTCAAAACTTTGAGCCATAAGAAGTCAATACATGACCTCAGTTATAATTAAACTGCTTATACAGGAGGACAAAATACCCACTTAAGTACAATATTAATATATTTGGACACTTGCATTGAGTGTTTATATATCACCATCACTCAGAAATGACAGGATATTGATTAAGGATATAGCCTTTCTGTAAAATAAACTGCTGATAATAAACATTTTCATCATTTTTCATAGTAGCATTTACAAGGTCTTGCATGTTGAGTTTTAACTTATTTTTGCCCCATACTTAATGTTAAAGTACCCATTGCTTTAAAGATTTGGAAACGCTGAGAGTCTGGGGCTAGGATATCAGAATGAGGTCGTAGGTATCAGGAGAAGGAGATGAAATTCACGTCACCCAGTGCCTCACCCTACTCATGCAGTTATCAGTTATTAAAGTTTTTACCAGTGATTCTGTGTACCACTGCATTTGGAAGGCTGCTATTGTCTGGGTCTGTCAGATAATGAATGTTTGCTCTTGTTTTTATGTGGTCATAGTAGTATGAGATGTAAAAATTCTAATGTAAACATCTGAAGCTAAATTTTCTTAGGGAAGCTTACCATAGAGTTTTACAAATGTAGTTTACCAAGAACTAGGTAGCATGCTGATTCAATATATTACATGATGATACGGGTTAAAAGATGTATATTAAATAACAACTCAATCCATTGCAGTGACAGGTATTAGAAATTAAATGAAGAAGAGTAAATCAACGTAATGCTTACATTTATTCAATTACAAAACAATAACGTATGGCTTTAAATACATGCAATCCCCGAAACAAGTTGACATGAATAGATACACACAGCTGTAATGTTTAAGTGCTTTTATTGTTAGTTTTTAAAATACAAACAACTACACTACAGTCTCTCCTTTGGCAAAATGGACAACATATCCATATTTACACAGTTTTTGACAAATTTCTGTTAAACCAGGTCTAAACATAAGAAAACAGTGATATTTGATCTGTGCTTTTTTAGCACTACTCATTAGTAGAAAAGGATGGTGACCTTATTTATTTTTAAACTGTTGCTATTGTTGTGGCGTTTCATGGAGTGATAATTGGATATCTCCAAATAACCTCTGAAGACCAATTAGAAAAAGGAAGATATGCAGTTCGCCAGTCTGTGTTGCAATTAAGTGTCTACTTTGACACTCAGTAGAAGTTTAACTTCCACAGATACAAATTTTGTTCATGCTATATTCTTACATACATTATACTTAGGGAAATATACTAAAATATTTTCTTTCATTTGACAGATGAACCAATTATTATATTTCACATGTGGGCCAATTATTTTGTTTCACACACTGTAAATATTTTTGGCCTTTTAAATCACCGTGTCATTATAAGAATACAGCTTTGTTGCTTGAACAACAAACTAAACACTGTACTTTAAAATATGCTACTTTGATGTTCCTAGGTGAAAAGAGGCAATTTTGAAAACAGATCTTTACACACTGATATTTACCTTTAACACAATTGCAATTATAAAAACATCCTAACTGGGTATGTGTAGTTATTAGTTTGCTTAAATTCTCATTTGAAAACTTGATATAAGGACGATAATTTTTACTTGTGGAAGAACAGTGAAGAGACAGTTGAGTAAGAATGGCGTGACATCTGTGACCCTGTGATTTAGTGAACTAACTATAAAAGCAAAAGTAACATTTCATTCTAGCGTGAGTATAGACAAAGAGGTCACAGAGGGGTCAATAATTCTAGAAGAAGACCCAATATTTAGATATATTTACTATTATAGTATGTACATATAGTTTTCTATGCAGTAGTTACTTACTGCATTAACTGTGCACTAGTTTTTTTTTCCCCAAGTTTTATTCATACATAGATTGACTTATTTTTAAACCAATCTCATTAGGTATGCACTATTATCCCTGTTTATAGATGACAACACCGAGACCAGTGCCTCTGAGCTTTCTGGGAGTCACACAGATGATAAATATTAGAACATTTGTTTCTTAATACTGCAACATTATGGTAAAAGGGACATTTCAAGTCCATGGTAAAAAATGGCCACATTACCAAACATTTTGTAGTTGATTGCCAGATTATTTGCAAAAACAGTGGTTAAATGCTTACCTGATACCATGTGCAGAGATAGATGCTTAAGATTTAAATATAAAAACACAACTATGGAAAAACACAACTACGGATGGCTATCTGTAACATTCCTGGAAGAGGCATGCCTTTTGAGGTGACACAGTATTAGCACGTTTAAATTATAAAAACATTCTTACATGTCAGGAAAAAAAAATGATTTCTCAGTAGAACAATTGGCTAAAAAGTATAAAAAGATGAAACTTTTAATTACCAATTAGAAATAACAATTAACCAAATTCACATCAATGAGTATTTTTAATGACAAAAATGGATTTGTAAAATGTTAATTAAGAGCATAGGCCAGGATTTGATAACAGGGGTCGTTTCTGTAATACTGGTGTGATTCAAGGCAATACGCTTTTCTGGTAAGGCAATTTCTCATTCTATGTCACAGCTATTAAAAACACATATGCTCTTTGAACCATAAATTCTACTTCTAAGGAATTACAAACACATTTCCTGTAAGAATATGTCTATCAGTAGAAACCAGACTTAATAAACTCCTGAACATGACACCACATAAGAAATACTTTAGGCAGTGAGAGATGGCGACAAAAAGTTAGCTATGGTTACTGTGAAATAATGTCAGCCGTTAAAGAGTTTGACTGTTTTAATATGGATTTTGTATTTTTCAGTAGGTAGAGATAAAAATCACTGTAAGAGAAAAGGATTTTTAAAAATGTATTGCTGCCTTTAATATGTTACCATACCTTTAATACATAAAATATGAGTTAATATTTCAAAATATGTAACCACTATGGACCGTAAGTAAAATAATCAGTATAATGCTTTATGTGTAATTATCTTTAATAGTTTATCTTCCCCCAAATATTAACCTGAACACAGTCTTACAAATAAGAATGCTAAAAATCTAGATGAGAGCAACCTGGAGAAAATAGCATTTTGTGTTAATATATTTAAACGCTCAAGGAAGAGAAATGTATCTGATCATTTTTGCATTATTTTTGTAACAATTTGTCATGCCAATATTCCTGCCACCACCCGAAAATATTTTTTCATAAGAGCTTATGCTTAATGGAAACCAACAGAATGCATTTTATAGAGATCTATATATTTACATATATATCTATACATGTTATTTACATGTGTGTATCTATATCTATATTTACATATGGATGTATATAGATGTATCTATCTCTAGAGAGAAGAGAGAGATGATTGATAGAGATTTAGTATAAAGAATTGGCTCATGTGATTAAGGAGACTGACAAGTTCCAAGATCTTCATGGTGAGTCAACAAATTGGAGACCTAGGATCCACTGTGGAGTCCCAGTTTAGGTCTGAAGACTTGAGAACCAGAGACAGTGATGTTGTGGTTCCTGTCAGAAGGCCTGCAAGGTCAAGACCCAGGAGGAGCTTATGTTTCAGTTCAGCGGGAGAATTTCTCTCTTAATCCCCAGAGGATTACCTTGTTTGTTCTGTCTAGGCCTTCATCCAACTGGGTGATGCCCACCCAAGTTAGGGAGAACAATATGCTTTAATTGGTCTATACGTTTAAATGTTCATCTTACCCTAAAACATCTTCACCAAAATACCCAGGACAGTGTTTGACCAAATGTCTCGGCACTCAGTCAAGTTGACACATATAATTAACCATCTCATAAAAGAATGTGAATATGTATGTACATGTGTGTGTACGTATATATGTGTGTAATATGTAGTAAAATTATATATCAATATACAAAAAGGTATAAATATGCAAATTTCATTTTTAAATTGGGCAGTAGATTCTGAATGCATGCATTGATATACCCTTGTTACTTAACTTGAGCAGCCTATGTTGATTTGATAGTTCCTTCAAAGAAATATCCACAGTAGAAAATGGAGACATCCTGAGTGGAGAAATTTTTGCATTATCTGTTTGTTCTCTATAGAGAAATGGAAGAGTAATCCATTGCTCATTTATTCTTTCTTGAAGATCTTTACACAGCCTTCCTGAAGATCAGCCCACTCTGATTCTTTATTAGCTTGCTTGCTTAGAGCAAGCCATGTGGACTCTTGCTTTATCTTTTTATTACTATTCCACCTTGGTTTTCTTGCTCCTTAAGACAGAGAGAAGAGCACAGTCAGACCCCTCAGGTTCTCAGGACCTTGACTACACTGGGGATAAATCTCTTGTCACTGTTACTGTTAGTGTTGTTAAGATTCTTAGTTTTTCTTAAGTCAAAATAATGAAATCTTCTATGTGGTTCATTGTGGGTGAGTCCCTCCTATCCATTCCAACCCAATATGGTAAGCCCATGCATCTGCTAAGGATTAGCTTATGCTGAATGTTTGACGCCAGTGTGGTGTAGCAGGAAGAGTGTTAGAGAGCTGTAGGACAGGGTCACTGCTTCTGTGAAGGAGACACCTGAAGGAGTTTCTCCCTTCTTCCTCTGAACATTGCCATATCTGGATGTTACTCATATCTGCTGGAGTCATCTTTATCAGACTGAGAGTAGTTAAGCATCATTTATAGACTGAGCATGAGACAATGGAGGCTAAGAAGTAGCACAAGGAGTTATTAAAATGCTACATCAGCCAATTCTGGAGCCCACCCTATCTCTTGACATCATGCTTGGGAATACAAACAAAGAAAAATTCAAAAATTCTTTAAACTTTTTAATGTTTTTTTAATGTTTTTTTATTTTTGAGAGAGACAGAGAGACAGAGCACAAGCAGGGAAGGGGCAGAGAGAGGAGACACAGAATCTGAAGCAGGCTTCAGGCTCTGAGCTGTCTGTGTGGAGCCCAACGCGATTCTCAAGCCCATGAACCGTGAGATCATGATCTGAGCCGAAGTCGGACTCTTAACTGACTGAGCCACCCAGGCGCCCCCCCACCAAATTCTTATTTAACCTAGTTTGATCTGAAGTTTTCTGATATTTACCACTCCTAACAGATATAATACTAATAATATAAATAGCAAATATGGGAAATAACCTACTTTGATTAAAAGTGTACCTTAAATCTCTATAAACATGCATATTTAAATTAATAATATAAAAACAAAATCTCCATATGGTTGCTACCAATTATCAAAGTGTGGATGATCCCTGTACTTAATCTTGGGTATGTGTCATGAAAACTGCCCTTCTTCAACAGAAGTCCTCTAGAAATTCTCCCTCAAGAGGGCTTACTTTTAGACAGGCTGATACCACAGTCCAAGAAAAAAAAATGGATGCTTTCTTCATTCAAATATGTAATTTACTCTTCTCAAAATCTTTCAGATTAAATATCTCTTTTGACTTATGCTAAATGTCAGTTTCAAATATTTTCTAAAATCCTTCTGTGTAACTAAGATGTAATATTGTGGTAGATTTTGAAATTAGAGTGGAGAAGGCACTTGAAATCTCTGAGGTATATAGTATATATATAGTATCTGAGGTATATAGTATAGTTACATTTGCTTTTATAAATAGAGCTATTTAAAAATATAGCAATAATTAGTTGAATGCATTATTTTTCGAGACATAATCTTTCTTACAAAAACTCTCATATACTTCATTTAGGAGACCAAAGTTCTGGGGCACCTGGGTGGCTCAATGGGTCAAGTGTCTGACTTCAGCTCAGGTCATGATCTCGCGGCCATGGGTTTGAGCCCCATGTAGGGCTCTGTGCCGACAGCTCAGAGCCTGGAGCCTGCCTCGGATCCTGTGTATCCCTCTCTGTCTGCCCCTCCCCTGCTCTCCCTCTGTCTTTCTCTGTCACTAGAAAATGACTAAATATTAATTTTTTTTAAAAAAGAGACCAAAGTTCTATAGATAATACAATCTTAACCTTTTGAATGATAACATACAAATTATCTTTGAATTACAGAACTATTAAACTAAATCCTCTCCCCTGCCAGCTCTAAGGAGATGAAATATTAAAACATCTGCAAAAGGAATCCACAACAGGGGCTCCTGGTGGCTCAGTTGGTTGAGCGTCCGGCTTCGGCTCAGGTCATGACCTCATGGTTTGTGAGTTTGAGCCCCGTGTCAGGCTCTGTGCTCACAGCTTGGAGCCTGGAGCCTGTTTCAGATTTTGTGTCTCCTTCTCTCTCTGGTCCTCCCCACTCGTGCTCGCTCTCTCTCTCTCTCAAAAATAAATAAACATTAAAAAATTTAAAAAAAAGGAATTCATAACAGATTCTAGAGTATACATGACTTTGTTTGCTATACCTTTGCCCCAGTTAGAATATATCCCAGAAAAGTCAGCTCTAAAAATAATAATTTATATGGAAAAACCATTTCCTGAACCCATATATATTGTATAAATATTATGTTTATTTAGATATTTGTGAAAAATAATCAAATTGATGGAAATGTTTCCATTCATAAAAATCTTATTTTACTGTCACTTTGAATTTTTAATTATAGCTAATGTCTTATGTGGTTCTCACATATGATCTAGGTATTATGCTTTGCCTCTTTCAGTTTCAAGGAAACTTACCATGTAGTACATTGTAAACATCAAATAAATATTTAACAATGACTTTTAACAGTCCTACTGTAAACTGAATGAGAATCACAAACAGTGGCCTCTTGAACAACTCACCCTAAGACATAATTGGAGTTGAGCTTTGCTTGTACCTAATGAATATGTAAGTAGAGAGGGTCTATTCAGCATAACTACATGATTGTGTGCATATAAAAGAACAACACTCTGATCATGTAGGAAATGAGGTTAATGCTGAACAAATTAGGGAAGTAATTCAAGCAAAGAAAATCCCCAAGAAGAACAGTGAATGAGATCCATGTTATATAAATAAGTGGCATAAAATTAAGGAAACAGGAGCTTCTTTTCCTGAGACCTGCAGTGTTAGTTCAGTTTCCGAGTATGTAAGCCTGGGCTGCAATATAAGGAGTCTGCATATAAATAAGGACATTTTGTTTCTTATTGGAGACTGGAAAGACTATTCATATCCATTATATATGAACCTATCGCTGTTTGCCAAAAAGCAAATTATTTAATATTGCAATTAAGAAATCATAAAATTCACTTAAATTTGACATCTTAAAGTCCATTAATTCATGATGCAGACATTCAATTTAATGTCATTCTTACATCAAGCAAGGCCTCCTGGCATAATGTTATTCCTATTTTATACATTTGAAAGCTAAGGCTTAAGGAAGTTTCTTAAGGTCACAGAGAAAGTAAATTTCAGAATCAGGTTGGGAACCTAAGGATACATAATTCCATTTACTAGTTAATTCTAATATGAAATACTTAGTAATGGAGGCTGAAATATTCTATGCGGGGAGGGGAACCTAAAACAATAAATGAAATATGACCTATCCCTTGAGGTAGAATAAGTTCAGATGCACTATCAACAGCGTTTCCTTTTCCCTCCTAAAATATTTTTCTGTATAAAATGGAAAAATAAATCAGCTGTACAATAATTTGTACACTAAAGCTATTGCGGGGCTCCAATTTCCAAGATCTGACTAAGTACATATTTGGCAAAACTCCCCAAGAAACACTCCTGAAGCATCAGAAGTAGAAATAATTCAAAAGACAACAAATCAAACAACAAGAACAACTGATAATGACAAGAAGAAAGAATGGTTATAATCTCCGATGCATTTTAGGAGGACAGAATTCAGGGAGAACCACACTGTCCGATATGAAGGATCAAAGGATACCACTCAGAACGTTTACAGGAGAAGCTGTTCTAGAAGCAGGAACTGTTTTTCCTTGTAGAAAATCTGTGGAATAAATATGGACAACTAAACCAGGAAGAGCACAGAGACAAGAGTGATTGGGTAAGCCTTTGGAAGGGCATTTTACGTATTTCTCCTCACACGTGCCTCTACCTTTCCTTCCAGTGTCTGCCCCCAAAATGCGCAAACAAATTTCCTCCGGGTGAATCAGGGAAATACTTTTGTTTGTTTGTTTTTTATGTTTGAAATCCAACAACTTTTATTTAAGGAAAATACCTTTTAATGAATTGATTTACCTTCATGGGAGAAGGGTGGACTTTCAGATAGGAGATTGGAGCTTTATAGTGTGAACTTTATTTAAAATGGGAAGGCATGGAGTGCTTCTCTGACTCCACCTATTATAGGTTCTCCAAGGTGAAGTCACTGTAACAGTACACATCATCTACGGAAAACCCTGGCTGTTGCCTCTGACCATCAGTGACAAAAGGCAGTGATCACAGATCATAATGATCCCAATTATGTATTTCTTCGTTTACATAATTATGGAATTAAGGCTCATCAGAAGGTTGAGGAAATTCAGCCCTAATAAAAGGTAATGAAGAGAGCAAAACACAGTTGGATCCCTTAGAGAATAACTAATGCAAACAAGAAAAAAAGTGCCTTAAAAGGATTTGAGGGGCGCCTGGGTGGCTCACTCGGTTAAGTGTCCGACTTCGGCTCAGGTCATGATCACGCGGTCCGTGAGTTCGAGCCCCGCGTCGGGCTCTGTGCTGACAGCTCAGAGCCTGTAGCCCGTTTCAGATTCTGTCTCCCTCTCTCTCTGCCCCTCCCCCATTCATGCTCTGTCTCTCTCTGTCTCAAAAATAAATAAACGTTAAAAACGAACAAACAAAAAAAGGATTTGAATAAGTGAGATACAAAAAGATGGTCCAGTAATAAGAATAGGCTATCTTGGAACAAGGGAATCTGAACTTTATAGAGAGACACAGATAACTAGCTATCTATATACATAGAGTTAGGTATATATCTCGTAGATGGGTAGGTAGGTAGCAACTAAATAGATATGAGTGCTAAAATCAAAGTTAAGCAAGAAGTTTTAAAGAAAAAGTCTTCAAATCCACCCCACCCCAAGGATGACAAAAGAAATAAAATTCTTCAAAGATATCTATTTCTTTGAAATTTCAGAACATTAAAAATCAGTACACAGCCTTTGAATTAGAAGAGCTGGTATTCTGGTGATTTGGGCCAGTCAAAATTGTTTTAGTTGCTAATTTAATCTGAAACTTAATCCTTGGTAAATTTGCTTTGTACATTTTTAAAAACATTAAAAATAAAAACAAAGCAGAAAATATAGAGATATCCGTGAGTTCCTGATGCTTGGAAACATCTTTGGAAGGAACCGGTTATATTTTATCATGTTCAGGAGTTAGTCTCTTCTTTTTGCATTTTCTAGTCTCTCTTAGTCATTGGTATGCCAACCACTGTCTTGCAAAAGCCTTCAGTCACTTTTGAAAAGTTTCCAGGAAAATTGGACCTAAGTTTTCTAGCTTTGGAAAATCAGCCTCTGCCATGTCTGCTCACTCTAGGCAGAAGAAAAGCATGGCTACATGCCAATATTACACACCATTTTGATCATCTTTAAAGAGCCATCTATCAATTTAATCTTTTTTATTTTTTTGTTTAATATGTAACATGCATTTAATGTCACCAGTCTCTGACCTAATCTCATCCCTGTATTCCAATCACTCCTTGGGTGGATTTCCATATATTTAGGTTTTCTTTAATTTCTTTCAGCACCATTTTGTACTTTTTGGAGTATCAGTTTTATACTTCTTTAAAAAAAATTTTTTTTTACATATATTCATGTTTGAGAGACAGAGAGAGACAGAGCACAAGTGGGGGAGGGGCAGAGAGAGAGGGAGACACAGAATCCGAAGCAGGCTCCAGGCTCCGAGCTGTCAGCACAGAGCCCAATGCGGGGCTAGAACTCACAAAACTGCGAGATCATGACCTGAGCTGAAGTCGGATGCTTAACCAACCAAACCACCCAGGCACCCCATATACTAATCTTTTGTTAAAAATCATTCCTAGGTAAAGTATTTTAATTGGACACCTAAAGTATTTTGATGATATTGTAATTGGAATTGTTTTCTTAGCTTCATTTTCAGTTTGTTCATTGCTATTACATAGAAAAGCAATTGATACATGTGCAAATGATGTTGTATCCATCAACTTCGCTGCATTCACTTATGATGTTCTATAGAAAAGATCATGTTATCTGTAGATACAGTTTTAATTACTCCTTTCCAATCTGACTGTAATTTATTTCATTTTCTTGCCTAATTCCCCTGGCTCAAACCTCCATTACATTGGCGAATAATATTGATGACAGTAAATATACTTGTCTTAATCCCTGATCTCAATGTGGGAGCATTTAATCTTTCAACATTAAGTATAACATTGGCCAGGGTTTTTATCAGGTTGATGAAGTTATCTTCTGTACTCAGTTTGTTGAGTGTTTTTATCATGAAGGAATGTTAGATTTTATCAACTGCATCTACTGAGATGATTGTGTCTGTTGTCTTAATGTGATTTATTATAAATAATTAGTTTTAGGATGTTCAGTCAGTCTTGCATTCCTGGGATAAATCCTACTTGGTCAGGATGTATAATTGTTGTTGTAAATTGATAGGTTTGGTTAGCTATTATTTTGTTAAGAATTTCCATGCCTATATTCCTAAGAGGTTTTTATCTGTAGTTTTCTTGTGTTTCTTAAATTTTGCTATTGAGGTAATACTGGCAATATAGAATGAATTGAGAAATAATCTCTTCATTTCTCTTTTTGAGAAGAGTTTGTGAAGAGTTATTACTAATTTTCTTTAAGTTTTTGAAATAATTCACCAATGAAGCTCTTTGGGTTTGGGCTTAATTTGTATGACGTTTTTCTTTTTTTTTCTTTTTTTATTTTTTAAATGTTTATTTATTTTTGAGAGAAAAAGAGAGAGAGAGAGTATGAGCAGGGCAGGGGAGGGGCAGAGAGACGGGGAGACACAGATTCCGAAACAGGCTCCGGGCTCCACGCTGTCAGCACAGAGCCTGATGCAGGCTTCCAGCTAAAAACCTATGAGATCATGACCTGAGCAGAAGTTGGACGCTTAACCAACTGAGCCACCCAGGTGCCCCTGTATGAAGTTTTAAAATTACTGATTCAAACCTAGGATTTATTTTATGTCTATTCAGATTTTCTGTTTCTTATTTTGTTAGTTTGATAGTTTTTGTTGTTCTAGAAATTTGTTTAATCAGAATTGTGTAACTTGTTAGCATGGAGTTGTTCAACATATTCCTTTATATTCATTTGATTCCTGTAGGTAGTAGGCTTTCATTCCTGATTTTAGTGATTTGAATCTTTTCTCATTTTATTTTTGGTCACTCTATTTAAATTATTTTTTAGTTTTGTTTATCCTTCCAAAAAAAAAAACTTTTGTTTTTGTGAATGGTCTCTGTTTACTAGTCTCAATTTCATTAGTTTCCTTTCTAAGCTTACTTTCTTCCTTCTACTTGCCTTAGATTTAGTTTATTCATTTTTCTACCATCTTAACATGGAAGGTTAGGTTATTGATTTGAGCTGTTTCTTCCTTTTCGATATAGTCTTTACAGCTATACATTTTCTATAAACACTGGTCTGGCTTCATCCCATAGGTCTTGGTATGTGTGTCTTCATTTTCATTTTTTTCTTAAAAGTATTTTGAAAATATCTCTTGCTATATTTTCTTTGACCCATTGGTTATTTGGGATGTTTTTATTTACTTTCAGCACGTTTGTGAATTTCCCAAATTTCTTTCTCTTACTGATTTCTAATTCCATTCTGGTGAGGAAACATACTTTTATTATCCAATCCTTCTAAACATGTTGAGGCATGGTTTATGATACATTATCTATTCTAGGCAATGTTTTGTGTACTTTGGGAACAATGTATATTCTGCTGTTGTTGGGTGGAGTGTTTTGCAGATATCTGTAGGTATAGTTAGTTTTTATTTTTGGTCAAATTTTCTGTTTCCTTTTGTGTATACTGTGCAATTAATTTTCTGTGTTGGATGTGGGGTGTGGAATTCTTGTGAGGTATGAACATATATGCAATTATTATAGATTATTGATATGTGGGCCTCTTTTCATTACAAAAAAAAGTGCTTTTTATCTCTAGCAAAAAGTTTTTGTTTTAAAGGCTAAATTATCTGATACTAAAATTATCTACAGCTTTCTTATGGTGGTTGTTTTTTATAACATGTTTTTCCATCCTTTTACTTGCAGGCTATTTGTATGTCCGTATCTTAAATGTGTTTTCTGCAGAGTATATAGTTTTTCAATCCAGTCAACTCTGACTTTTGGTTATATTGTTTGATTCATTCACACTTAAGGTTATTATTTTGCATTTACGTCTGCTATTTTATTTTTTTTGTATGTTTCAGTTCGTTTAGTTTATCTGTTTCACCTTAATGCTTTTATTTTTTTAATTAAGTGAAGATTTTGTAGCGTATCATTTTAATTATATGATTTTTCACTATATTTTTGAGTCATTTACTTAGTCTTTATGGTAGAACTTACCATATATATCTTAACTTACCAAAATCTACTTCAGACTTATTCCAGTGGGAATAGAAACTTTACTTCTCTGTATCACTATTCCATATTCCTGTTTTATATTAGTAGTGTTATAGAAATTGCATCGGTATGTCTTGAAACTCAATAGTACATTGGTATAAATATTACCTTTTATAATTTAATTTTTTTTAAAGCTGAGAAAAGGAAAGGAGAGCAATTAATTGTTTATAGGGTCTCTTGTATTAAACTTCGGATTTTCCACTTCTAGTTCTCTTTATTAGTTACTATGAATTGAGTTACCATTTGGTGTTATTTCCTTATTCCAGTATAGCTTAGCATTCACCTGTTTATTTTGTGCTTGTGCTATAATTGTCAAATATATATTACATATCATAGTGCCAACACTGCAGTTGTATATATATTGTTTTATATACTTGTTTTTTTAATCCATTTAAACAAGAAGGAATAAATATGCATGTATACTGTCTTGTATGATTATGTAGTCACCCATTTTGATGGACTCATCTCTCACCAAATCTCTGTGCCTCTGCTCCAGAGATGGTTTGGGGGTAGTAGCATGCATTTCTTGGAATGAATGCTTTATGAGCAAGAAGCTGAGTGGGGGAGGAGCCTCTGGTCTTTTTTGCTTGTTTCTCCCATGGTGGAAATACTATGCTGTGAGTCAGTTGGAATGAGTACCTTCTAGGCCCCTATATTCTTAATGTGCTGTCTACTGGGTGGAGATTCCACCTTACAAGTTGGAACTGAATGAAGGAAGAGACCCCAGACCTCTCAGCCACTCTTGTCTAGAACAGAGTCTCTGCTTGAAGTGATGAGAAATGGCAGTGTCTTTCCCCTCCCAGGGAGACTCTGTATCCCTGGACTAAAAGCCAAAGGAATATGAAGCCATGTATTCTTGGCTTCACAAACCACGCCAAATAGATCTTCCCTTACTATAAACTGGGGAGCCAAGGAGGGAGTAGAGCAGGTCTTGGCTCAAATGCAGATTTAGTAGATTTTCATTTTTTTTTCACTTAATGCATGTCTTTAGGAAATTTTGCAGAGACTTTAATATGTTTTGAATATTTTTCAGCAGTTATGGTTGTTTATTGCTGGAGTGAGTGTCCACAGAATACTTCACATGATTGTTCTGGCAGTCTGCATTTATTTCTATAACTACATTGCCTACAGAAGAAGAGAAGAGAAGTTGTCTGCATCTTTCATCATAGGTTTCTGGTTTTTGTTGTTTAGAAATACCAGGAGCATTTTTGTTTTCTTTTAAAATATACATAAAATGATAGATTAGGTTCTTTTTTTAAGTTTATTTATTTCTGAGAGAGAGAGAGAGAGAGAGAGAGAGAGAGAGAGAGAGAGAGAGAAAGTGCGCTGCACAAGCAGGGGAGGGGCAGAGAGAGAGTAAACACAGAATCCAGAGCAAACTCCAGGTTCCTCACTGTCAGTGCAGAGCCCGACATGGGACTCAGCCCCATGAACCATGATATCATGACCTGAGCTGAAATTGGACTCTTAACCAACTGAGCCACCCAGGAGCCCTGATAAATTAGGTTCTTAAATATAACATTTGTCCAGAAAAAAAAAGTGGGAAATGGCTATTGACACACATTGCAAGTAGTTTTTTTCTTTAATGTAAGAGAAAATAAATTTCTTAAGTTCAAACAAATTAGAGTAAATATATTTCATTTTAGTAAAAAAATAAGTCCTAAATAAATTTGTTCTTTTTTTCATTTTTACATATTAAATCTTTAGTCCTTTTCATGAAAGTGATTATAAAATAAAATTACATGTAAAAATTCTCTTTTGAACCAAGCAAATATAATTATACTATATTTTTATTGACATTTAATTTAATTATAAACTTGATTTCTATCTTAAAAGTTATATATAGAGTAATGAATATCAGTATATAGTTTTCATTATATAAAACAAACAAGGACACACTAGAAGTGGTGAATGAATAGCGGAGCTTTTCCAAAATGCACACATTTATCTATGGCAACTGAATAACATGAAGACTTTCCTCTTCCTCCTCCTCCTTTCTTCTTCTTCTTGTAGATTTGAAAAAAAAATCAACTAGAACTAGGAAAAAGTGAAATGTAATAAAACAAAAAACCTAACACTCTGATATAGGGTATAATGTCAATTTGTAACTTACTGCTTTTGTGTTATGCTTTTGAAATAACATACATATTAGTGTACTAAATCCGTATTTTGTAGAATTTATGGTTTTACTCCTTTTAAGTTTCTGTTTTTTTAACATGTTAGCACATTATGGTAAAACATGCATTGTTTTTATGTGAGTTGATGGCATGTTAAATAACATGCCCCTTTAAAGTTGGCCATTTTTGCAGATTTCTCATAATTAAGAGAATACCATTCTCTGAAATCTATACAAGTTCTAGAAGCTATGTCTTTCACAACAGCAAAATTTCTCTTACATGTCAAGTATTTATCAACATATGTGGAAGAGTAGCAGAGAGAAATGTTGCTCTTTATCGGTTCAGTTATTTGGACATAGTAGTAATAGTAGTATCAAAGTAGTAGAGTCAAGTCTGAGAAACAGCCATTTTTCTCAGGGCTGAACCAGATATTGTCAATATGGCTATACTTTAAGAAGGTATATTTTCCCTGAAACTTCCTAAGTCAGGTGTTCATAACCCCAGGATACAATAATAAATCTAATTGAAGCAGAGCAAATGTTAGACAAAGTAGGCTATTACAGTTGACCCTATATAATGTAATATCTGCTCTTCTAAAAGGTCGTGAGGGCCATAGCCATTGGCTCTGCTGAGGGACCTTGTGTGCTTCATCTGTAGCTCTTTCCTCCTCTGATCAGTTTCCCACTGCTACTTGGTATTTTATGTTCCTGCTTCTCACTGGGTCTTTCTGCAACTGTTCAATATACTATGTCTTTGCGTTACAATTTTCAGACTCTCCAGAAGCTGTTTATCCCTAAATGATCATAATTAATGCCCTTTATACTATTTAATCCACTCTCATTTTATCTAGAGCTGGAAAAATGCTTCCTAATAACTTCAAGCTGAATGTGGAGAAAGGAAATTAATTGGAAAAAGAATAAGATATATTAAATTATGCTCTGGCTTGGCATTTGTATAATTCTGGTTGGGCTAAATGAATGCATGTATTTTTCATCAAATAAATATTTATGAAATAAGACTAAATGTTATATTTTGAGATCCTTAGTTTTTTATGTTCTCTTATATAAAAGTTTTTGTTATTGTTTTTATTACTATCTAGCAAAAGATTCAGTAGGGGAAGCTCAGAGAATGGAATTGGTTTGTGCATGATATTATTAATTACTTGATATATCTTAAAGCGAAAATATCAAAAGTGATATCAAAAGATTAGAAGGACCTGGTCTGTATTCAGAATTAAATATGTAAGACAAATATATAGCATTCACTCATAAAAGAAGATATGTAATATCTGCTGCTTTTTATAAAAATCATCAGAAAGCCACTGGAAAATAAAAGAAACAGATTTAGTAAAACCTTGGAATGATTCTAAAATTTTACTATGAGATGCTTCTGTCTTTATGTGTCCTGGAAAAAAGGAAGACTGAAGTCTTAACTATACATTATTTCATAAAGAATGTATTACTGGAAATCTCCCTAAATGATTATACTATCTGAATTAAATTTCAAGTAAAGTGTTGCTTCTACTGAATATGGTCGGTGTTAACAGTGCCTTAAAGTTCTATATTAAATGCATACAGACTTCATTCCCCTACTACTTGGAACAACTCTATGGAGCTTTGAAAATTCTTCTTGTGTGGAAAAGGATAATACGAATATAGCAAGATTATGTTGCTATGACAACTATGGCTTCTCTATTTCTAGTCTTCCTTGCATTTAAACTTTCAGCCTTCAGGTTGTATTGCCATTTTTCCCCCTTAATCTATCTGATACATATGTGAAAATGCTGACGAAAGTATAGCAAGGAAAAAATATTCATAGCATTTTTTAAAATATTATCCCTCAATAAAAAGGAACTTTGAAGTAAGAAAATGCTGACTCCAAAAGACCAAACACTTTATTTCCAATAATATCACAAATATGTATGTGTATATAAGGAATGTTAGTAAGAGTATACTCTTGGGTTAAAAAATTGAGTCTTAGAAAAAAGCAAAGGCAGGAGAAAAATTAATTATATAAATAATTATATTATTTAAGAAATTAATATAATTATTTCTCTGGTAAATACATTTACCAAATAATACAGGAAGGATTTGTTGGATTCACCCAATAGATTATCTCATCTCACTTAAATTTAACACACATATGTAGATGAGCATATCTCTTTATATACATATTATGTAATTGACCTAAATATCTTATTTGTGGAATATATTTTATATATACATACACACATATCAATATTAAAGTATAAATTGTGTTGCCAGTACTTTATATAAAATGTCATACATAATCTCGCTAATCATCTTTTGGAGTGAAACTATTCCAATTTTTTAGGTAAGGAGTTACAGGCTCAGCAAGTGTAAGTAATTTATATAATTTAAGTAAAATTTTTAAATACTTGTTAGGTAACAGAAAGTCACAATTTGAATCTATTATATGTATTCTGTAATTTTTCCAAAATAATAAATTTGAGTCAGAAACTTGGTTTAGCATTTCTGTCATTAATCCTTTTAGAGATTTCCTGAAAACTTTTGGTATAGAAATTTCTTCACATTGATTTTTAATACCTTTAAAGGTCAAAAGTGTTTGTAGACTGAAGCCCAAGCTCATTGATAAGTAATACATTCATTTTTCAGGTAAACTACATAAGTATTATTTTCAGTCATGGATACTTTAAATTTACTGATATTTAATACATTGATTTTTTTAAAGGGATAGATGGGTCAATTTCAATTTCTTCAGTAGTTCTAAAAATATTTTTCTTTAATATAATTTGTAAAGAGAATAGTTGCTGTGTGTGTGTGTGTGTGTGTGTGTGTGTGTGTGTATGTGTGTATATCTGAGTAGAATACTACTGTAAAAGCATATATCGTGTTTCCAGGAAATTTTAGGACCAAAAACTAGAATTCAAAAGTATATTTAAATGTGGATTAATTATCTATACTTTAAGTATCAGAGATTTTCCATATAGGTTTATATTTTTCCCTGTGTGCTTCTTTTTTTTTTTCAAGTTCTTTTTTTAAATTTAAAAAATTTTTTAAATTTAATTTTTAAAATTTACATCCGAGTTAGTTAGCATATGGTGCAACAATGGTTTCAGGAGTAGTTTCCTTAATGCCCCTTACCTATTTATCCCATTCCCCCTCCCACAACCCCTCCAGTAACCCTATGTTTGTTCTCCATATTTAAGAGTCTCTTATGTTTTGTCCCCCTCCCTGTTTTTATATTATTTTTGCTTCCCTTCCCTTGTGTTCATCTGTTCTGTGTCTTAAAGTCCTCATATGAGTCAGATGATATTTGTCTTTCTCTAATTTTGCTTAGCCATAATACCCTCTAGTTCCACCCACATAGTTGCAAATGGAAAGAGTTCACTTTTTTTGATTGCTGAGTAATACTCCATTGTATATGTATACCATATCTTCTTTATCTATTCATCCATCAATGGACATTTGGGCTCTTTCCATACTTTGGCAATTATTGATAGTGCAGTCCGCTAGAGAACCAAGAAGAACCAATGTTGCAAGTGAAGTCTGAAGTCTGCCAGAGAATTCCCTCTTATTTGGGTAAGGTCAGCCTTTTGTTCTGTTTCAGCCTCCAATTGATTGGATAGGGAAACTCCACATTATGGAGGGCTATTTCTTACTCAAAATCTAATTTAAATGTATACCTCATTTAAAAACACTATAATAGAAACATCAAAAAAAATCTAACAATATATCTACACCATGGCCCAGACAAATAAGCACATAAAATAAATTATCACAGTTACTTAATTTATTTGTACCTCATTTTCTTGTCTTTTATTACTAAGATAACATTATTTTATAATGTTATGAAATCACATAATGTAAATTAACTGTTTTAGGTTAGCAGTTAAGTTGCGTGTAATGCATTCATGGTATTATACAGTCACCACCTCTGTCAAGTTCTAAAACATCATCGCTCTACAAAATATGTGTGCCCACTAAGTAGGTTATTCACCGTCCCCAGGCAACCCCTTACATGCTTTCTTTCTCTATGGATTTATCTATTATGAATAATATTTCATAGAAGTGGAAGCATTCAATATATGACATTTTTTTGGTCTGGCTTCTTTCACTTTACATATTATTTTTGTAATTCCTTCACATGGTAACATTGTAGCATGCATCGGTGCTACATTTTTGCAGCTAAACAATATTACATTGCATATGTATGTCACTACTTGTTTTTCCGTTTTGTAGATAAGCATTTGGTTTGCTTATACCTGTCAGCTACTGTGAATAGTGCTACTATGAACATCCATGTACAAGTATTTCTTTTAGCTCCTGTTTACAACTTCCTTTGTATATACCTGTTAGTGAAATGGCAAAGTCATATGATAATTCTATATTTGACTTTTTGAGCAAGTCACAAACTGCTTTTCATAATGGCTGTACCATTTTAGCAATGCACAGTGTTCCAATTTTCCCACATCATCCACAATATTTGTTGCTTTCCATTTGTCTGATGTAGGCAGAAAAATGCCCCCTCACTGAAGATGTCCATCTCCTAATTCCTGAAACCTGTACATATCACCTTACATGGTAAAAGACTTTCAAATATATTTAAGTTAAGGAAATTGAGATGGGAAAATTGTACTGGATAATTAGGTGGGCCCAATGTAACCACAAGGGTCATTATAAAAGTCAGAGAAGGAAATGTGAAGACAAAAGCAGAGTATGAGAGTCAGAGAAGAATTAATATTAGTTACTGACAAAGTAGATTTTGAAATGAGCAAGATTGTCAGAGATGAAGAAAGGCATTACATAATGACAAAGGAGTAACTATCCAGGAAGAAATAATAGTAATATATGTACATTTCACAAGAGACTGTCAAAATACACGAGGTACAAACTGACAGATGTGAAAGGAGAAGTAGAGTAATATGCAATAGTCATTAGAATATTCATTACTACTCTGTTAGAAATTGATAAATCAATAAACAAGAAAATCAATAAGGATACAAACGTCTAACTCTGTTAATTAACTTGATCTAATTGAAATGTTTAAAATACTCCATCCAACTCAAGAAAACCCATTCTGAGCCATATACCTTAACAAATTTAAAATAATAAATACCATTCAAAGTATGTTTTCAAACTATATTTGAATTGAACTAGAAGTTAGTGAAAGAAAAATAACTGGAAAATCCCCAAATATCTGTAAATTGAGCAAGGTATTTAAAATAGCTCATGGAGAGGTGGCTGGCTGGCTCAGTTGGTTAAGCATATGACTCTTGGCTTAGGTCATGATCTCACAGTTCATGGGTTCGAGCCTTGCTTGGGTTTTACTTGGAATTCTCGGTCTCCTCTCTCTCTTCCCCTCCCCCCATTGGCACATGTGTGTGCACACGCATGCTCTCTCTCCAAATAAATAAATAAACATAAAAAATAAATAAAGATAACTCATGGATAAAAGATGCCCCAAGAGAAATTAAATAGTATTTATGAATAAATGAAAACACAACTTTTCAAAATTTGTGGGTGGTGTCGTCAGATGCCTGTATTAGAAAAAAAATGAAAGATCTAAAATATCCAACTTTAGGAAACTAGAGAAAGAAAACTAAATTAACCCTAAAGCTAGCAGAAGAAAAGAAATAACAAAAATTAGGGGAGAAATCAACAAAATTGAAAATAGGAACACAAAGAAAAAAACCGAATTGACTATTCAAATGATCAATAAAATTAATAGAATGCTAACAGGATAACCAAGAAAAAGGTGAGGGAGAGAGATTACTGATGTCAGTAAAGGGGGATTATTAATATGGACTCCCTGGACGTTAAGATGATAATAAACACACATTTGATAACTTAAATGATCAACTCATGAAAGATACAACCTACTCAAATTTACACAAGGAAAATAGATAATATGAATAGCTCTATATCTGTTAAATAAATACACGATTAAAAACTTACAAATAAAGTACCTGACACAGAGGGTTTCAACGGTGAATTTTATGAAACACTTGAAGTGTAAATAATATCTATCTTCAACAGTTGTTTGTCAGAAAATAGAAGCAGATGGAATACTTCAAACTCATTCTGTGATGATTTATTTATTTAATACAAATTCAGATTAAAAAACTATAAAAAAGAAAATTAAAGACTATATCTCATGAACATAGATACAAAATCTTCAAAAAATTTTGCAGATCAAATCCAACAATATTAGAAGAATTAGCCATCATGACTAAATGTCACTAAATTCAGGAATGAGGAGCTACTTTAACATTAGAAAATCAATCCATGAAATTCTACCTAACAAGAAAAGTTAAAAAGCTATATGATCATAAATACTGATCATATTTGTATTTGTCAAAAAATATTTGACAAAATCTGACACCCATTCATGATAGGAACTCTCCACAAACCAAGAATAGAGAAGACGTCCTAAATTTAGTAAAACATGTGGTATCACATTTAATGGTAAGAGAATGGATTCTGTCCCCTAAGATCAAGAACAAGTCAGGCATATCCTCTCCCTACACCTATTCAACATTGTACTGGATGTATGAGCTGATGCAGAACAGCAAGAGGAATAATAAATTATACAGATTGAAAGGAAGTGATAAAACAGTCTTCATCCCCAGAAAACATGATTGTTATGTCTTTATGTTATGATTGCCCAAGTGGTTCATTTATATGTGAACTTCCACTTTTCCTATATTTGCTTCCATTTATTTATTTAAATGGTATCAATAGATGTTGCCAATAGAAAGATAATTTGTGACATTTGGAGAATATAGGGTATATTATATATATTATTTATATACCCTCTATATAATATAGGGTATATAAATATATAAAAATATTTAATATAATTGACTAGATTATTCCAAAAACTTCTTTTGATCAATGAGTACATTTGTCAAGTGATTTCTCACGCAGTAGCATTTCCCCCCTCCGTCTTACCCCAAGAATAGTGCATGGTGCTATAGGAGGCAGCTCGATAATGGAAGAAACGTTCTGTTATGTGGTGGTTGCACAGAGTGATTTTGGTATCCTAAAGCAATGCATTAGCAATATTTAGGCAGCAGTTGTATACAAAGTATGACGTAGAGTTTTTAAAACAAGTCTTTGATCCTGCCAGAACTTGGATAGAACGACCACTCTTCTCCAAAACAAAGACTGGAGGCAGACATTTATTACACTTAATTAGATAATGTGCGGAAAGCTATGAACACAAGAATGGGTCTATATTTAGTTTCCATTTCTTCCTCTAGTTTAGGATTTCTCAACAGTTTCTGCAAATGTAATCTTAGGGGTATAATTTCTTTCTTTCATTTTTTTTCCTATTTTTTAAATTATGTTGCTCTAAATATGTTGGGAATTTAGGGATCAATGAATAACTCTGCCATTTACTATACCTAAATACTGAATAATTAAAAACAACACAGAAGGCCATCAGGTATCAGTCAATAATAGTGACTGTTGGATGGCAAGACCTTTCAAGCATTTGATGTTTAGTAGATCCTTTAAATTTTATGACAACTGCAGGAAGAATGTCACAGTGTTCTTTTCATTTTAGATTTTAGGAAACTGAGAAGGAATGTGCTTAAGAAACTTGTCTGGGGAGCCTGGGTGGCTCAGTTGGTTAAGCGTCTGACTTCGGCTCAGTCCTTATCTCACAGTCTGTGGGTTCGAGCTCTGTGTCGGGCTCTGTGCTGACAGTTCAGAGCATGGAGCCTGCTTCAGATTCTGTGTCTTCCTCTCTCTCTGTCTCTCCCCTGTGCGTGCTCTCTCTCTCTCTCTCAAAAATGTATAAATTTCAAAAATATTTTTTTTAAAAAGAAAGAAAATTGTCTAAAATCACACAGCTAGTCAATGCAGGCTCTAAGAATAACACAAAGGTAGTATGTCTTTATGATTTTAACTTTGTATCTGTTAAATCTTTGGCTGGAGTTTGGGAAGACCCTGTAGGTGTTCTCACATGGGCATACCAGCAGGCTGCAGTCTTCTAGCCTGGGTGGGGCACTCTATTTCAGCAAATGTAGCAACTAGAATGTACCTTTTCTGCAGGCCAGCCAGTTCCAGACAAAACCAGAATATGCTGAAAGAAGTGTTCCTGGGTTGCTTGTACCAATGTTACTAATCAAACAGAGTCACCTCTGTCTAGGAAAGAACCAGTTAGGCCAAATGTGTTTCTGGAAACCCAGTTTCTCCATAAGGAAAAATGAGAAGTTTGGGATAGATGCCTCCTCAGTTAATAACGAGGACACCTTATAACTTATTATTGCATTTCATCTGTGATTTTGATCATGCTACGCAATGAAATGTTCATTTTATAGAGATGGGCTTATGAGGGAAGAAGACAGGCCAACTTTACATGGAAGTGATACGTAGTTCATCAATTTAAAGTTTTGTATTGGTAAAAATATGACATCATATGTGCATAAAAATGAACCAACACAGCATTCATAGATGTTAAAAGAGGAAAAAGTGGGAGAAATGAATCACAACTTGACAAACAGGATGAATATGCTGAACTAAAAAAAGTAATGATTCACAAAGAAAATGGCAATTTTATTTCAATTAAAAAAATCACAGTTCATATAAATGTATATATTTTTAACTTTACTGGTTTTGTACACATTTCTTTTGAAATTATCCATAGCAATAAAGACCAAAAACTAAAATGAAATTCATACCACATTTTATTTCTGAAAATATTTAGTTGAATACCTAAAAATAAACAGCAGTGACAGATGATTTAACCTTTTTACTCATTCATGCAATGCTGTGAATAACTCTGATAGGACTAATTTCAGCCTTATTTGAAAGTTCATTTAAGGCCTACTGATATTTAAAATTGTGTTAATTATCTAACATTGGTTCTTAATAGGGCTAACTTTAGTTATTTCTCACTGATTCTCTCGTTTTGCCATGGTATGTCTGATACACAAATAATTTCAGATGATTTTTAATGATTTACTTCAGTATTCATTTTATAAACGCGAAATGTTTTGTTTTATTTTATCTATGTCGAAAGACTATTTCAGAAGGGGGCGTATTGGTTTCCTGGGGCTGCCGTAATAACAAAGTACAACAAACTAGATGCCTAGGATGATAGAAATGGATTGTCTCACAGTTCTGGAGACTAGAAATCTGTGCTGAAGGTGTCAGAAACTTGCTTCCTTGTGAGGGCTGTAACAGAGGATCTGTTTCAGGACTCTCTATTAGCTTCTGGTGGCTTTCCATTAAGGTTTGGCATTACGTGGCTTATAGATGCATTATCCTCATCTCTGTTCATTTTCAGTTCGTGTTCTCCCTGTGTGACTGTACTCAGATTTCTCCTTTTTAAGACACCAATCATATTGGCTTAAGAGCCTACCCTACTCAAATGTGACCTCATCTTAGCCAATTATATCAGTTGATAACCTTATTTTAAAGTAAGGTCATAGCCTGTGGCACTGGTGGTTAGGACTTTATCGTGGGCTGAATTGTGTCCCCCAAAATTTATATGTTCAAGTCATAATGTTATGCTACTGCATCTGAGTGTGATGGTATTTGGAAATAGGGTCTTTAAAGCAGCAATTAAGTTAAAATGAGGTTATAAGGTGAACCCTAATACAATATGATTAGTATCCTTGTAAGAGGAGTAGATTTCGTCACAGACATGCACAGAAGAAGGACCATGTGACGACACAAGGAAAAGATAGTCATCTATAAGCCAAGAGAAGTGGTTTTAAAAGAAACCAACCCTATCAAATAGCTTGATATTTTATTTCTAGTGTCCAGAATTGTGATAAAATAAATTTCTGGTTTTTAAGCTGCCCAGTCTGTGGTATTAACTAGCAAACTAATACAGAAAACTGACTTACATATTTATACTGACTTACCTTTAGTTGTGGTCAATACTAATTTCATGTTTAAAGCAATTCCCCTATGGCCCTTTAATTGTTTAAGAGGCAGGTATTATTTTAGCTGAGTGTCATCATTGTACACAACAGGTGAAGGATGCTTTAATTAGTAATTTTTATTGCAAATTGACTCATAAGGTAAAAATAGAATCAGTTATTGCAGTTTAGAAGTACATGTAAGTTCAGTATAAGGAAAGACCCTCCAAGAATTGAACAGTTACAACCCCATTGCCTGTCACTTACAAAAGTAAACTTGAGATATTAAGAGATCATTGAATATTCATTAACAAAGATTACCAAAGAATGCAGTTGAGGTTTTGGGCAAAGTTAAATTGGATTGCTTCCATTCATTCTCCAGGTCAGAGATTTTAGCCTTTTGTCATAAAATAAATGAAAAAAAATTGTATTTTAATATTATATCTGTATATATTTTGCGTTCCTACATATTCCGATATTCGCTACTGGTGTATCCATTTCTCTACGTATATGACAATAATGTTATTAATATTAGACACAGATACATGTTTACACAAAAATACACATACTTTCACAAGCTATAGTAGGATTCTTTTTTGGAATTGGTAGATTTATTACAACAGCTACATAAGACACAATACAGGTGCTCAAATCAGTTACATCCCAAACTGACATGGACTGGATTCCTACCTATCAAACGTACAGGGCATTAACAAAAAAATTGTTATTAATAAGTTCCAGGTGTACAACATTAGAATTCAGTATCTGTGTATACTAGAAAGTGATTGCCCTCAAAAGTCTAGTTACCATTAAAATCCTAATATTTTGATGACAATAAGGTGCTTACTGTTTTCATCATCTGTAACATCCATATTTAATTTTTTGTCTCTTCCCCATATTTTAAATAAGCTTATCTTTCAATACCCTCTACATTTGACTTACACTACCTCGTAAAACACTAGTTCTCAAACTTGGTTTCATGTGAGGATCACTTGTGGAAGTTTTAAAAAAAATGATGACTGGGTCTTATTTCCGAGAATTCTGATAAATTACTCTGTAGTGAAGCCAGGCATAGAATTGCTAAAATATCTCGTAAGGATTCTAAATTGTGGCAAAGTTTACGAACCACAGTCTTTGAGGTTGCTTTTGATGAAAGTGAGGCAAGGCAGGAAGAAAACTAAGATCTAGGGGAAGAAGTGAGAACACTTGATTTAGGGGAAAACAGCTTCCCAATTGTTAGCACTGATATCTTTTTAATATTTTAATTGTGAAATGGCCAGTAAAATGTGGTAAATTGGACTCTGGGTATAAGATAAGAATTTTTAGTGGCTGCTGTTCCTTCTGTGTCTACATTATTGTATTTTTTCACACAGGGTATTATTTTTATGTGTAAAGTGAATGTTATTTCTATTCTAATGGAATACTTTTAGATGACCAAAATTATACAAATCATTCATTCCTACATTTGATTTTTTTCCCAGTGATTTTTCCCCCCAGTGTGAGTTTCCACTCATCTAAATGCCAACTACTTCAACTGTAGAATCCTAACTTTAAGATGAACGAAGTACTTTCAACAGCTTTGTTCAAATCTCACAGATGGCCTTTTGTGCTTTTTTTGAGTTCTTTATAACTATGTGTGACACTGTTCTCTGAGAATTGGTGTGAATGTACTCAAACATTATATTTCAACTTGAATTTAAACATGTTCAACAAGGTTTGCCTTAAAATCTGTGGTCGTATCCTCTGTTTATGTAGTTGTACAGCTAAGACTAAGTTTTCTTCATTGTTTTCTGCCTACTGTTGAAACATTTTTATAAAAATATATTTATAAACTGGCAAATATGTACATATCTCACCAAAAACTGATCCCAGGACAAGACAGTTTGTCTCATTTAAGATAAGTGTCTCAATACTCCAGAGTTTTAAGAATAATCAAGACTAAAGAATGGTAGAAAGGTATAATTTTTCTGGGTGTGTGTGTGTGTTTTCTTTTATTTACGTATCTGGTTATAGCTTATCCTTTGGATTAATATAGGCAGTATACAATGAAAACACTAAAGATGTCTTTTCTTTGGGAATTAAAATATAGATAAGTAGGGTGCTTTTCATTTATCTACATTTTTAAATGTGAATACATTCTTCTAAAATCTAATAATCAAAATTAACGTTCTGAGAATTAACAGTTATTATACATGTTTTTGTATTCAAAGTGACTTTATATATCTTCATTTAATTCCCGTATTAATTAAGTATTTTAGGTAATGTAGTTCCAAATTAATAGGTGTGGACAGTGAGGCGTAGAGAAATGAGAAACTTTGCAGAAAGTCCAAAAGAGAGTACCTGGATTTGAAAAGTGAAGACCTGGATTTGAACCCAGTTAGCCTATTACACAGGATGGCTTTCTTATACCCCATGCTGGTCAAATGGAGAAAATTGCGAGAGAAACTTTTAAAGCACTGAACAAAAACTTGAGCAAAAGGAGTTCTACTTTCAATCATGGCGGAGTAAGTATTCAGACCAATGCTACAGCTGAGGGCAACTAAAAAACCTAGAAAAATATTACAAAGAAAAAAAAAATCTTCTTGAAGGCATCGGTGAGTGTGGTGAAGTTTTAGCCTTCAAGACGCTTCTACACCCTAGTTCTGGGACAGTCAGTATGAAGAGATATATCCATGCATTTGTTCAGGCAAAAGGGCCTTTGTAGATGTAATTATGATTACAAAACATTGACTTAAAATAGGGGGATTATCATGGACCATCTGGCTGTACAATTTTAGCACATGAGCCCTTCTGCAGACCCAGAAGCCATAGAGATTTGAAATGCAGATACAATTCATCTTGCCTTTGCTGGCTTGAAGTTGCAGGGGACCATGTGGAAGGTGTGAGAAGAAAATGACCTCTAGCAACAACCAGTGAGTTTGGAAAGGATCCTGAGAACCAGAGCCTCACCAACGCTTTAAATTTGGCTTTATGAGACCCCGAGTAAAAAGTCCTGCCATGCTGCGTTCTAACTTATGACTCACGGAAACTGTGAGAAAATAAGTCTGTATTTTTTAAGATTCTAAGTGTGTGACAAATTATTGCAAGAGTGATAGAACATTACTACAGAGAGCTAACATAATGAGAAATGACTAGCCCAAACTTTAGAGTAGCAGCCCCCTTTTTGGGAATGCTTTTATCTGGGGGACATTTACAATACCTACATCCTAAGGAAATCATAAGTAGAGCCTGGATCCCACCATGATTGAGGGACTCCAGTAGAAATGTAAATTTTGGATGGTGACCCTGAAGAATGATGCCTTAGGTTTCTGACTAGAATAAGTAGAACAGCCATGATGGGAATTCTAGCATAGCTTCCCTCAATTTGGGAGTGCCAGTGCATCTCATTCTCTAAAATTGAGTTAAGTCAGTGTATCTCAACTGGTGGCAAGTTTTGATTTTTTGTTTTTGTTTTTTCTTTCCCAAGGGACATTTGGCAATGTCCAGAGATATTTATGGTTGTCACAACTAGGGGAAGGGAATGGCACTGGGTTCTAATGAGCACATGTCCTCAGGTATAAAATGGGTCTCTTGAAGACAGACCAGGGAGACTGCTCAGTCCCCTACAGCACATGGAACAACATTCGACAACAAATATTTATTTGTCCTCAAATGCCAATAGCCCTAAAGTTCATAAAACCTGTGTTAAGTTGATCCCAGATAGCTGCCTCCTGCAGATGCCCAGGAGAAAAAACAAACAAACAAACAAACACAAACCTCCTCTGGGATAATTTAATGTTATTTTTGTAAATAAAATATTCATCCTGAAGTAAAAATTAATAAAGCAGTTGAAAAGATAAGACAATATGAATGGCAACAAAAAGAAATACGGCAATCGAAAGGTATCAAGAGAACTTCTTGGTGAACAGACTCATCTAGACTTTAATTACCTTATTGTACTCAAAACATAAATGAAAAGGTTAAAAAAATGGCAAAGAACTAGAAAATATAAAAAGTTACATAGCAGAGTTGTCAGATAGGATAATAAAGATATTAAATAGAATTACTAGCACTGAAAAAAAGGTACAGTAACTAAAATTAAGAATCCAACAGTGGGTTGGAAAGTAGAGGAGAGAAGATAAAGAATTACTGATAAGGAAGATGTGCACCAAAGAAGCACAGAGACATAAGATAAAATTTACAAGAGATGTAAACTATATTGAAAGAATTAAAACATCATACATATTTGTATGGAATCTCATAAGGAGATAAGAAAACAAATGGTGCAGTAACTGTGTATGAAGAGATCATGACTGAGATTTAAACACTGGTCAACTAATCTTTGACAAAGCAGGGAAGAATCTCCAATGGAAAAAAGACAGTTTCTTCAACAGATGTTGTTGAAAAACCTGGACAGCAACATGCAGAAGAATGAAACAGGACCAGTTTCTTACACTATACACAAAAATAAATTGGAAATGGATGAAAGACCTAAATTTGAGATAGGAAACCATCAGAATCCTAGAGGAGAACATAGGCAGCAATCTCTGAAATGATGTAGCAACTTCTTATTAGATGCATCTCCTGAGGAAAGGGAAACAAAAGCAAAAGTGAATTATTGGGACTTCATCAAGGTAAAAATCTTCTTGCACGGTGAAGGAAACAATCAGCCAGACTAACAGGCAACCTTTGAAGTGGGAAAAGATATTTGCAAATGACATATCTGATGAAGGGTTAGTATCTGAAATCTATAAAGAACTTATCAACTCAACACCCAAATAACAAATAATCCAGTTAAAAATTGGACATAAGACACGAATAGAGAATTTTCCAAAGAAGACATCCAGATGGCTAACTGACACATGAAAATATGCTCAATATCACTCATCATTAGGGAGATACAACTCAAAACTACAATGAGATACCACCTCACACCTGTCAGAATGGCTAAAATAGACAACAGAGGAAACAACAGATGTTGATAGATGCAGAGAAAGGGGGACCCTCTTACACTGTTGGTGGGAATGCAAATGGTGCAACCACCCTAGAAAACTGTATTGAGGTTCCTCAAAAAGTTAATATTAGAAATACCCTATGATCCAGCAATTGTGTTACTAGATATTTACTCAAAGGATACAAAATATTGAGTCAAAGGGGCACATGCACCCTGATATTTTTGGCAGCATTATTAACAATAGCCACATTAGGGAAAGAGCCCAAATGTGTACTGGCTGCTGGATGGATAAAGAAGATGTTTCTCTCTCTCTCTCTCTCTCTCTCTCTCTCTCTCTCTCTCTCTATCTCCCCCCCATATCTCTCTATCTCTATCTATTTATATCTAATGGAATATTACTCAGCCATCAAAAATAACAAAATCTTGCATTTGCAATGACATGGATGGAGCCAGACTATATTATGCTAAGTGAAATGTCAGGCAGTGAAAGAAAATACCATATTATTTCACTCATATGTGGAATTTAAGAAACAAAACAGATAAACATAAGGGGAAGGAAAAAAAGAAAGAGAGGGAGGCAAACCATAAAAGAGACTATTGGGGTGCCTGGGTGGTGCAGTCAGTTAAGCGTCTGACTATTGCTTTTGGCCCAGGTCGTGCTTTCATTGTTAATGAGATTGAGCCCTGCATCAGGCTCTGCACTGACAGCATAGGGCATGCTTGGGATTCTCTCTCTGTCTGTCTCTCTCTCTCTGCCCTCCTCCCGCTCATGTGCTCTCTCTTGCTCTTTAAAAATAAATACAAAATAAATAAACAAAACAACAATAAAAAAGACTTAACTATAGAGAACAAACTGAGGGTTACTGAATGGGAAGTGGGCAGTGGAATGGGCTAGACTTGTGATGAGGACTGGGTGTTATATATAAGTGGTTAATCACTAAATTCTACTCCTGAAAATCATATTATACTATATGCTAACTAGAATTAAATAAAAACTTAAAGCATTAAAAAAAAAGAAAATAAAAGACTGAAACAGTAAAAAAAAATTTATATTTTATTCTAATTAAATGAAATTTTAAAAATCATAGGTATGTAGCTTTCAGTTATTCTATGTGATACTAATTTCTATTTTTATTGAGCTGTTAATTGTGGGTTTGTTGATTTTTCTAAACTGATTGAAAAACTACAGTATCTCTCCAAAGACACTAAAAGGATTTGTCAGACCAAACTAAAAGTGAGGACCACTAAAATGTATTTGAAATTGAAAAAAAAAGATATTAATGGAATTAGTAATTTGGAATTTTAAATTTTTATTTATTTTTGGGGCACCTGGATGGCTCAGTCGTTTTACATGTCTGACTTCGGCTCAGGACATAATCTCGCAGTTCACGAGTTCAAGTCCTGTGTGGGGCTCTGTGCTGACAGCTCAGAACCTGGAGTCTGCTTCATATTCTGTGTATCCCTCTGTTTCTGCCCCTCCCCTGCTCACACTCTGTCTCTCTCTTCCAACATTCATTGTAACGTTCATTTATTTTTGAGAGAGAGAGAGAGAGAGAGAGAGAGAGAGAGAGAGAGACAGACAGAGAGTGAGTGGGGCAGCGGCAGAGAGAGAGAGGGAGACACAGAATCTGAAGCAGGCTTCAGGCTCTGAGCTGTCAGCACAGAGGCTAACACAGGACTCAAACCCACAAACGGCGAGATCATGACCTGAGCTGCAGTCGGATGCTTAACTGACTGAACCACCCAGGTGCCTCCCAAAATTGAACTTTAAAACAGGACAAGTTCAAGGAAATTCACAACTACAAAATTACTACTAGCAATATAAGAATGCAGATAACAAAATAAAAGATAATAAAAAAACCACATAAGAAAAAAGATATACTACATTTGGAAGAACAAATGAGAACTGAGTTCTAACTAGAAACATTAGAAGCCATAAGATGATTGAATATCTTCAATGTGAAGAAATAAATGAAAAAACTACATAAAATTCTCTACCTGTGTAAAATATCCTCTAAGAATAAAAGCAAAATTAAATGCTTTTTCACACAAAACAAAAAAGAATTTATTACTGAGAGACACAAACTTAAATAAACATAAACTTAAGCATTATATTATGGTTTTAAAGCAACACTAGATTTCAAAGATACTCAAAGCAATGACAAGACATGAAATGGTAAATATGTGGATAATTCTGAATGAATACTGACTGGATAAATAATGTCATATAAATAACATACACAAAAAATAATATATAAGTTATTCATGTGGTAAATAGTGTTCTAATTTTACTTTCTTGTCGGGCAGGATAAATTGCAGCACCAAGCGAGCTAAATTGCACTACCTTCTTTTTTAGGTGATAATAATAAAAAAAAATAGAGATTAAAACCTGAATCTTTCAAGTATTTAAAAAATATTTAATCAAAAATACACACTAAAACAGACTGATCAACAATCAAATAATATAAATAATTGATGTTCTCTGTAATGTTTTGTGTAATTATCCTTAGTACACAAAATGGAAACATTTATGAAATAGTAGAATGGAGACGTTTGTGAAAGATCCATTCAGGTTCTCGTCCATTGAGTTTTCTATTTTGCAAGTTTCATCTTAGTTCTTAGTGACACACCCAATAAAGATCAAAATGGAAAGTTGATGTTCATAATCCACCTACTAAACAAGAGTGATGTTCTTAGATGATAACATCTCCCATTCATTCATCCATTTCATTTTATTATAATTAGTTGAATGGTATCTAAAGATACTTTGAGGATGCTAAAGAAAAGGAACGTATATTAGCATAATTTATTTTTAATATGAGTGTTTATATAATAAAACAATGAATAAATATTCATGGAGTTTTAATGTGAATTCATAGTAGTAGTTGCCAGAGTTTTGATAGGACAGAGTGATTAATAGGCCAAGCACAGAAGATTTTTAGGGCAATGAGACTACTCTATGTGATACTACAATGGCAGATACATGTCATTTTACATTTGTCAAAACCCATAGAATGTGCACCACCAAGAGTGAGCCTTATTGAAACTATAGACTTCGGGTGACAATGCTGTGTCAGTGGAACTTTCTCTATGTTCACTTTTGCTGTGAACCTAAAACTGCTCTAAAAATATAAAACCTATTGAAAAATTAAAAAAAATTGTTTCTAAAATGAATGCATGTTATGTCTTTATGCTTTCAAAGAGAATCAAAATCTGTGAATCTTAGTTAATGTTTTGGCTGTCCACCCCATGACCTTAAAAGGATATACGTCTCTTAATGTCCTTTTCTTTCAAAAGAGAAATGATAGACTTTGCATATTACTTCATAAACCTCACACAGAATGGATAGATCAGAGCCAAAGATACAACAGAGACTGAGCTACATTATTTAGTGCTGTAGTGAACTGTTAGCGTTTTTTAAGTTTCCTGTCCCACAAGTAAAAAAATATAATTCATCCATTCTTCATGATGTCAACAGCCAATAATGTAAGTTTGGATAGCACTTTACAGTTGAGAGAGCATGTTCACATAATATTTATTTTGCCACAAGCCACTAAATTAGAGGGTGCACCACATAGACCTATTTCTTAGGGGAGAAAATTGAAGCTCAGAAAGAATTTGTATGTGATGTCATACAGCTAAGAATCGTGTACACATCTGGAATTTCCGTCTTACTATGACACTTTATGGAAACAATCAGGAAAGCTGACATACATTCATAAACATTGCCTTAAAGATCACAGAATACCCACACACTAAAATTAAGTCGGTAATATTTTATATTACTAAGCATACGATGAGCCAAGTATTCCTACAGGCTCCTGTTGAAACAAAAGTGGGTAAAATTCTATCAAAAATCATTTGAAAATATCTTTAGAAAAAATTTTTAAGTTCAAAGTCATGAATACAATAACAAGGTATTGTTTGCAGCATTATCACAGCCGAATTCGTGATAGCGAGGAAATGGAAAACAATCTAAAGGAGAGGAATGATTGATTGGGTGAGCCATAATATCTCTAAAAGATGGGACATTTTGCAGCTTCTTAAAATTGTATTTTGAAAAATTTGCTGTGACATCAAAATTCAGGTTTGATGTGTTACGAGTAGAAAACTCTAAACTCTCTGTTATAGTGATTATGAAATCAGACCCCGGTTCCAGAGTGCTTGGGTTCACACTCTGATTTTGGCAGTTGCTACCTATGTGATGCCAAGGAATTTACATATCTCTGTGCCTCAGTTCGCTCAACTGTAAAATGGAGAAATTAGTAGCACAAACTGATCATGCTGTGGTGAGAATTGAGGAGAAAAGAGATGTAAAGAGCTTAAGAGTGTTTCCAGGACACAGTATGCTTAATGCTTGCATTTTATTATTATCACCCTATGAACTGAGTATATGATTATTATATTTCTTCTCTGTCAGATTTCATTTCCAGAAACTGTACTTTGAAAAACCAGAGGAAATTATCCCTAAAGTCACTTCCCTCCTTCCCTTTTCTCCCTTGTAATTACCCAAATAAATCTTAAGAGAAGAAAATAAGGAGAGAAAAACAAACTACCTCTTCTGAAAGTTAATGCTTCTAAGTTTAGAATCAACCGTGAAGGTTTTAAAGGCCCTGGACTTCCAGAACAATGATTGTGTCGGGCAGTGTCCTAAAGTTTTAGATCTTTGTCTGTCTAGGGTGAGGGGTATTTTGTTGTCTTACTGTCCACGGGGCAAATCACAGACATCTTTGCTCCTAGCCCCTGACTGAACTGCTGTTTTATATTTAGTATTCTAATAGACTTTTTTTTTTTTCTGTTCACTGTTAGACTCCAATTTAGGATTAAACTTTTAATTAGCCCTCCTCCTATTATTTTGGGCAGTTTATAGAAAAGCATATAGACCTATAAGCCATTAAAGTTACTTTCCACCTTCTACTTGTAATACAGTAAACATATAATGTGCTGTGTGTAAAATTGACATAAGGCGTGTGGGAAGCACGTGAGTTTATTTTTTCCCCAACATTTTTCTACCTTTTGCACTTTTGTAAAATTTTAAGATTTTCGACAGTGCACGTGCCTTACATTTATAAGCAAAAAAGGCTATAAAATGAAAGCCTTATAAACTTTTTAGAGGAAAGAATTAGCAATTATTGTCCTTAGCGTTATATTTTCTGATCCTCCTCAGAGTGGTCGTAGCGATATGTTGAATTATATTGCCCCCCAATCACAAAGTGCTTTTCAGTGTTTACAAGCTATATTTAAGTGATGCCCCCAGCGAAATGCAGCTTCATTTAGGGTGATATTTTACAATAACTCTGTGCCAGAATGATGCAACAGGAATAGAAACATGAGAATTATACACTTTGCTCATGTACGACTCAAGGTATGTAAACACATATGGGCAGAAACGCAAATCTAGCATCAATTGAAGAGTTTTCCCTTAGAGAGCAGTTATTTTCATCTGTACGCTCATTCTTCTCTCATACTTGATATGCAAGCACACACTATTTCCTGAGTGAATATGGATATACATCTGCTTCGAGGGGACATATGTGTGAAGGAGCTAAAGACAGCAGCTATGTGTACTCATATTTGGCAAGACATCTGGGTGGATTTATTTTACCTAATTTAACTGCAAAATTTATATGTTTCACTTGAATTTGTGAATATTTAAATCAATTGCAGGCTCTTGATTCTTCCCTGGCTTGGGATTTATTACGTTATGCACTGGTTTTCATAGTTATAATTGAAAATATAGGGGCGAGTCCTTGGGTATTTTTAACTGTCCATGTTTCATTTGTTTATTAAGACCACGGGCTTTAAAATAAAGCAAGGTTTTAAAGTAGAGTGCCACAACATAGCTTCATTATATGACTCTGGAAGGAATGGGATTGTGCCTAGTGTGAAGGTGAGCATAATACCACATGCTCACGTGCTCACACGCACACTCTTTAAATTTTGTTTTGATTATTTTTGAGAGAGAGGGAGAGAGAGAGAGAGACAGAGAGAGAGAGAGAGAGAGAGCGAGCACGCGCACAAGCAGGGGAGGGGCAGACACAGAATCTGAAGCGGGCTCCAGGCTCCGAGCTGTCCGCACGGAGGCTGATGCGGGGCTCAAACTCAAGAACCGTGAGATCGTGACCTGAGCCGAAGTCGGACGCTTAACTGACTGAGCCACCCAGCCGCCCCACCGCTGCACACGCTTAAGTCTTTATGTTTCAAGTTACTCAAGACAGAACCATGCTGACTACATGCCAGGTAGCGTGGCTGTTGCTGGGGGTACAGGGATGCATGAGATGTTAATGATGTCTAGGAGCTCACAGCACAGGAGTCAAACAGATAAGTGCAGCCCAATCTGGCAGGTTCTATAATATATATTATAATAATGTCACCAAGGTGAGAGGAGACACTCATAAGTATAATCAAAAGGCCAAGGAGGGCAGACATATGTCACTAAAAACCTGTCCATGGAAGAGCCACTTTAGTGGTGTGACAAAGACAGTCATTTTATTTTACTGTATTTTACTTCACTTTTCCTTATTCCATTCCATTCCATTCTATTCCATTCCATTCCATTCCATTCCATTCCATTCCATTCCATTCCATTCCATTCCATTCCATTCCTGTATGTATGTATGTATGTATGTATGTATGTAAATTTACATATGTAAATTCTAATGCTACAGCAGCACATAGGGAGAGATGGCATGTACATAATGCCTTCTGGTGTATGATGTATATATACACCATAATGATGGTGTGGAGCCTGCTTGGAATTCTTTCTCTCTCCTTCTCTCTCTGCCACAGCTTATACTTTCTCTCTCTCTCTCAACAAATAAATAAACTTAAATAAAGTTACCCCTATTTAACTTGAAACATCTATGAGATTTCTTTTAATGTTTTAAGTATTTAAGTTATTCTTAGGGTTGGCATTTCCTGAATTAATATTGCACACAATATCTCTAAATATATTTTTCTCTAAGTATATTTTATTTATTTTCATTTTGTATTTTAACAAGAAAAAGATCAATTATAAGTAACAGGTGTAGGAATGTTTTGGGGTAAGAACTATTTATTTAGGCTTCTCTTTCCCTATTATTCCGTCTGGAGAAAGTTCACAGTTTGTAGCTATTTCTTTCCATCCGAAAATGAGAAGAGGAGAAGGAAGGCCATAATCAGAAAAAGGTGTATTTTCAGAATGGGAGATCAGATTTCTTAAACTTGACAGAAGTATTAAAACTAAAAGTTGATAGGCATTATACCATTTAATCTTCACGAAGTTTATTTGAAATAAAGGCTAAAATACAAATTCAAGGTCATAGAGCCAGTAAATAGGAGAGGGAAGAATCCCAGATCTTGCTGGAAACCAAATAGAGTCTGCTAAGCCTTTAAAGAAGAATAATGAACAATATTTTAGGAAATATAAAGTATTCTCCTTTTCCCTGTCTTGTATACCTCCCCTTAAGAAAGGTATGTAATACTTTGCCTCCTCATGCTCTGGGCAAAGAAAATCCAGAAATCATGGCCCACAGGGAGGAAATTTTATGATCCCGGTTCCCCAAGACGCCCTCATTTCAAATATCAGCTGTAAAATTGGGAGTCCCAGGATAAACCCTTGCTTTAGATCAGCTGAACATAAATTTGAGAGTCCCCCTGAACCTCCCTCAGCTTTGATAGTTCACTAGAAAGACTCACAGAACTCAGTGAAAACCTGATATTTACGTTTACACTTTATTACGGTGAAAGGATACGAACTAAATTCAGCCGAGGGAAGAGACGTCCAGGGCAGGACCCAGAAGGGGTCTGAACTTGGAGCTTCCAGTCGATCCCTCTCTGTGGGGTCATGCAAATTTTTACCTCTTTCTATTCTTGAAGGGTTACAGTATGCAACCAGAGCCTTTTGGTGTCGATAAAATTTTAACCGGTTCTGCCTTCTTGGCTGACCTTCACCTTGCAGCCTCTCCCAAAAGTTTGGGCTAGTACCTTTAGACCCTAAAATCCTCCATCATAAATTTACATTGTTAAGACTGTCTGGCAGCCAAAGTTCTGGTAAAACAAACACATTCCTATCTGGCAGGACTTCTATCCAGGATCTAGAGATCACCTCCCAGCAATCAAGGGCCATCATGCATCTCTATACTAGGTCCCATGGATTTAACCTAAAAAAGCCCTAATATTTATAATGCCTTTTTAAAAATTAATTAATTACATATTTATTATTTGAGAGAAAGAGAGAGAGAGAGAGAGAGAGAGAGAGAGTGCGTGCCAGCAGGAGAGAGGGTAGAGAAAGAGAGAGAATCTCATGCAGGCTCCATGATCAGCACCGAGCCCAACCTGGGGCTTGATCCCACAACCCTGGGATCATGACCTGAGCTGAAATCAAGAGTCAGATGGTCAACCAACTGAACCATGCCCTACAATTCCTTTTTATAATTAACTTCAATTTTAATTCCTTGAACAAAAAACCCAGTGAACTGTAAACTACAACAACAAAAGTATCCTCTAGCAGCACTAGAATTTTCCGGGCATTTTATTCCTCATCTGTGTAAAGTGCTTCTCATCTACAAAATACTAGAGCTCTCACTTTATCTGTAAGGGTGAGAGTGGGGGCTAGATGGAAAGAGTGGTACGATTTTTAAACCTAGTATTTACCAATTTCTTTTTTTCAGCACAAAGCACAATATAGCTTCTTGTAATCTACGTTGTAATACTGGGTATTTATATTACTTTCTAAAGACCTAAACTGATGTTCTTCTCAGGAAATAGAAGTTGAGTACTTGATGAATTTGAGTAATTTCCCCATAATGGTGTATCCAATAAACATGTATTAGCTAAAATAGCCATTCTTAAAATGCAAGATGCAGTCAGAATGTGAAAGCATTGTGTCTAGGGCTCTGTGGTGAGTTAAACATATGCATGCTTTATGAAAAGCCCACGAGATAGAAAACTCCATCTTAAATTTAAACAGAATTCCATCTAAGGAATATGCTTATCTTTTTTTTAATGGATGTAGATACCATTTTTTAGGCATGACCAAAAACAACATTAACATTTAAACAAAAAAAGGTCTAAATTAGAAGAATTATTAGAGCACCGTATAGGGCAGAGCAGGAAGTAGTTTACTGATTGCCAGCTTGAGGCAACTTAACGTGAAGCATTGTAGCAAACGGGTCTCCTCAGAACAGTAGAATTTTACCCCCTACCTCCCCCCCAACACACACCTTAGCAAATAATCCAAATATTTATTTCAAACAAAGATAGCACCTCTCCAAGAAATGAATTCTGGAAAACATATTTTTTTTCCCATATTATTATCTACCTCCCATTTCTAAATTTGACACATGCTTTGGGTCACATTTGCACATCATTTCTTTGAGCACGAATTCCAGTTACCCATATCCTCATCCCCATCAGTACAGGCTCAACTACTCTATTCCCTGTGATTCTGATAGTACTTGGGTTTTCACTTCTAGTTCTCTGCTATCTCAGTGTTGTCCATCGAGTCATATCTATTTTATGGAATCAGGTTCTGTGCTCTGCTTTGAACTCTGAGAGACAGGTGCTGTCTCTTAACTTTTTCCACTGGCTCCAGCATCAATCACAGTGTTTGGTATGGAGTCTGAACACAGTAAGTGACTGATGAATCCGTGAGTAAGGGAGATAATCAGTACTTTCAAATAAGTTCTTATTAGGGATGCAGATGTGTTTTTCAGATGGAATTCTCTTGTTCTTCAGTCAGCTGAATGAATGCTGTCAAATTATAATTTGTAAAAATATGATGCCCGCATCCTCCACCAGGGGCGCCTGGGTGGCTCAGTCCATTAAGTATTCAACTTCAGCTAAGGTCATAATTTCACAGCTCATGAGTTCAGGCTCCACGTCGGGATCTGTGCTGACAGCTCAGAGCCTGGAATCTGCTTTCGGATTCTGCGTCGCCCTCTCTCTCTTCCCCTCCCCCACTCACACTATGTCTCTCTCTCAAAAATAAACATTAAAAAATTTTAAAGAAAATATGCTTAGGCAGCTGAGGGAATATAGTCTAACTTTTTTTTTCAGAGAAACTGAAAAGATAGATGATTAATGAGATTCTTAGATTTACTGGTTAATATCAGAAGTCTGAAGCAGGACTGTAATTTTAAGCTTTAGTTTTTGACAAGCCCCCAAGTTCCTGTGCTGCTGATTGAGGAGGAATTAATGCCCTAGATAACAGATGGCAAAGCTAATGTTTTAGCAACCGAAAGTTTGGAAACATCACTTGTACTTTACCCAAACAGAAATACACTTCTTGTACACATGGGATAGACTTCCAAGGGCGAGTGGTTAGGGCCAGCACTCCATCTCAAAATGCTATTTGAGTCTGTTCAAGTACTCATAAAATTCCAGGTTAAACCCATGAATATGAGTCCACATATCATGGAAAAAAATAATTTTGGCCTGAGTACTTGTTTGGAACAGGTTTCCTGAAATAATGGATCTCAGTATGATTACCAGAGAACATCTGATTTAAAATATTATTGCAGTATTAGGCGGGCCTGTTGGGATAAATTAGCTGTTAAATGTACAGTGTGGTGGTAATGAGTTCTTCACTAGGGCACAGCCATTTAAAAGTTCAATGAATTATCCCAGTTTCAAGTTAGCATTAAACTTTTTCTTTTTTTCTTCCTTCTCCTCCTTCTCCTTCTTTCCTATCCAAATTTAGCAAAAAGGTCTAAATGCTTCTTAAGCGGGTCCCTCATGATGTGACATCAAATAACAAAGTTTATTTCATGATCATTTTATTCAGAAATGTATCAGTACAACTATGTACTAGTAATATGTGGAAAGGGCTCATGATCAAATGAGAAGAGAGATTCTTGTCCCATGGTACAGATATCCTACTCCTATCACATATCTACTCATGCCAGCCAGTGAAACACTCTCCCACCATGCTGGGGCTACACTGTTTAGGCAGTACCCTAATAAATCTTTTGGAGAGAAAGCTTAGGTTCTGAGGATATGGCCTAATTAGAAGCAGGAGTTTGAACTGCTCTGCATTAGAACAGAAAAAGATATAGGGGGTAGGAGAGCAACAGAAGGGAAAATCAACCACTGTACGAGTGCAGGATCTCTAGTTGAAGGATTCGATTGGCATTGTGGGAACAGTCACGTGTAATATAAAATGAAAAATTGATAGTGAGGCAATTGGGGAATTGAAGTAGAAGGATTGAATATTATTTTAGAATAAAGTGGAATAGGGCAACAGCAATAAGGCAAGTTGGTCCCAGCATTGAATTAATAGATAAGAGTACCAACTTAGAGCCATGAGTGAGGATGAGAAGATTGTATACTCCCAAACTTGGAGATATGCTGGTGATGGCATTAGAATTGCTAGAATCCATGAAATATGTAGGGTGTGTATGCACCCTTTTCCATCTTTTGTCTGCCTGTCATCTATCTATCTATCTATCTATCTATCTATCTATCTATCATCTATTGCCATAATCTTGTTGGATATCCCTAGCACATAATTGATTGAAAATACTTACGGAGTGGATATTGTGTTAGGCATTTTTTCCCAAGCATTTTCCATACATCAACTTAGTCTCATAAGACTATGAGACTTGTCTGTTGTTATTCTTATCCAACATGTCAGGAGACTGAGGCAAGTGCACTAAAAAACTAGCCTAAAGTCATATGGTGAGTAAGTTATGGAACAGGGATTTGGATCCAAAGTTGGGGATCATAACTATTCTACTCTGATATGAGCAGTGTCCTATTGTAGACATCCAAGGCAAAATCATGGAGTTCATTATAAAGTAGTCTGTAAACTATTCAGTTGAATTTAACAGACATTTTATTAAGTTTTTTTAACTTTTATTTATTTTGAGAGAGAGAGAGAGAAGGAGCAACGCGCAGGGGTCGGGCAGAGAGAGAGAGGGAGAGAGAGAATCCCAGGCAGGACCCACAGTGTCAGCATGGAGCCTGACATGGGGCTCCATCCTGTGGAATTGTGAGATCATGACCTGAGCCTAAACCAACAGTCAGACGCTTAACCAACTGAACCACCCAAATGCCTCTTACTAGACATTCTAAAGGGAGTTTATATACGAGGTTCCAAATGTTTATTTACATCCTACAATATCCATTCCTTCAAGGGTCTGTATGATACAGGACAAATAGTATATTACTTATGTGTTGGGAAAGTGATTTCCTGAGAGTCACAGTTTCTTTTGTACAAATCCTAGTTCCACCTCTTATTAGCTTTGTGACATTGAAAACATAACATAAACTTCATTATTTCTTAATGTACTTAATGTAATCTGTAAAGCAGGGCCTTTAATGCATACTTCATAGAGTTATTATAAGGATTAAAATAATATGTATGTCAACCTTTTAGAGCCGTGCCTGCCACCAAGAAAACCATCAAAAACGTTACTGATTTTTATACTGAAGTGATTCTAAAATGGTGGGAATGTAAGCAGGAGAGGTGAGAAACAAAGCGTGTACATTTTCACCTGTTTATCCTTTCAAATGGTGCAGGAGCAACTAGACTATTTGCCAAAAGGTTTTTTGTTGGTTAGCACAAATGAAAAAAAAACTGGTGTTCTGACCCTGAGAAACTTTCAAAATGTATTTTATATTTTTTAATAACATTAAAAGGAAAATAAAGAAAGTTAAGCAACTCGAATAGAGTTGTCAGGACAAATGGGTATACGAATTTTGAGGCATAAGGTTTGTCAAACATTTAAAAAAAATGTATTTACAATTGTGAAATGTCTAATCCAGCCATATTTCCTGGGGTAAAAAGGGAAGCCTTATTGTCAAGGTAATAACAACCTAGCATCACTTACCAAACATTTATATGTGTCTTGCACTGTTTGAGTGATGTAGGTTAAAATACTGAGGCAAACATACACATAAGTGTGTATATGTACCAAATTTATGAAATAAAATTTAATTGAAACTCAAAAGTGCTGCACAATAGAGTGAATATTAGAAAATATGTGCTCTAACTAGTAGATTTCTATTCAACAATTGCAAATTAACTTAAGCCTTAGATTATGGATTTGGTTTTGTGATGAATGGCTCTCAAGTTTTCCTTTCAGAGCATATGAAGTTATTTTTGTTCCATCAACATAATTATTTCAACTGTTTTGTAAAAAAATTAGTCAATCAACTATTTTTCCTTTGTTCTGTCACAAACATTTCTTAGTTCTTTCCCTTAAGAATTGAATAAGTTGACAAATTGTTTAGGAAAATTGATTAAAGACATCCCCTAAGAATAAGTGTATGGCAAATCCCATATTCAATTTAGTATAAATTCATTTGCTGGGAATTCTTAATTCTAAACATAGTGCCAGATTTACATATTGCTTTAATGATTTATGACAAAAGTCTACTTATTAGTGAATTTACAGAAACTTTATGCAAACTTATAGAACTCAAATGCAAAAGCACGTAACTACATATTTTTTCTAAGGATGAATTTTGTTCCTTAAAGAGCAAGAGCCTTTTTGAAGCCTGTGGTTTATTTTTCTGTGTGTGTGTGTGTGTGTGTGTGTGTGTGTGTGTGTGTGTGAGAAACCTTCGAAAATATTGCCCGGTTACATATGGGATGACAAACCCTGTAGGACTGTTTGCGCACCCTGTGATTTCATATTAACTCCTTGCTGTTTTGTTTAACGAGTTAATTTTCCACCATGGTTTGATGTCTAGAATCCATTGCAGATTTCCCTAGCATATTTCGCATGACACTGTGGCATGTTTATATTTATTATTTTCCCATTTATTAAAGTTTTTTCTTCATCAATTATTGTTTTCCTGGATTTTCTTAATTTTACAAATAGTTGTTTAGGAAAGTTCGGTGATAAAGAATACTGTGTGATGATCTAATGGGTAAGTAAACAATTTAGGATTGAGACCTTTAATTCTAGATGATAAGAGACAAATTGACACAAGACATTCATGCATAGTGACCAAATAGCTATTAAGGAAATGATATTTCTATTTTTTAAGTTTAGTTATTTATTTTGAGAAACAGAGCAAGCATGTGAACAGGGAAGGAAGGGGCAGAGAGAGAGAGAGAGAGCGCGCGAGAGAATCCAAAGCAGGCTCTGCACTGTCAGCAAAGAGACCAACACGGGCTAATGAGATCATGACCTGTGCCAAAATCAAGAGTCAGATAATTAATTAACTGAGCCACCCAAGAGTCTCCATTTTCACTGTTTAATGGGTGATTCTACTCCAATAAAATTTCCACTTTTTGGTAGGTTACTCATTTATTTTTATTTTTTTATTTAAAAGTTTTTTTAAATGTTTATTTCTAAGCAAGAGAGAGAGACAGAGAGACAGACAGACAGACAGACAGAGTGAGAGCTGGGGAGGGTCAGAGAGAGGAGACACAGAATATGAAGCAGGCTCCAGGCTCTGAACTGTCAGCACAGAGCCCGACTCAGGGCTCGAACTCGTGAAATCATGACCTGAGCTGAAGTCGGTCGCTCAACTGACTGAGCCACCCAGGCACCCCAGTATAGCAAGCAGTTTAGTTTAGAATTGCCAGGAACTGCTCTATTGTATGGTCCCCCTTCCATATGGTATGCCTTATGTTCTCGTGATGAAAGGTAACTCACCTATGCCAAGTTGCACTGGCCAGCAATCCTATGTATAATCATACCTGAGTGCAAGGAAACTAGAAAATGCAGACTGTATTCCAGTGTGGCTATCGAACAATGAAAAGCAAAAAGGATCAAGTTTCTATGATGATCACAGAACTACCAGTCTCAGACTCTGCCATAAGCTCAATCATCTGAACTTTCAGTTGTCCTCTGAAAAAATTGTAGCTTAAACTTTATCAGTATTTTGCTCCAATGGTGATCAGTCAACACTGCATGGATTTCCACTTTTTGATGGTGATTCATTTTTCATGCACCTCTTTTCTATTCAGTGAAGGTGGTCTGTACATTAAGTCTTTGAACTTCTTGAGAATGCATTATGACCTAATATAAGATTAGTTTTCATAAACAGTTCCTTTATATAAGAGAAAAAAATGTATTCTTGAATTATGTGATACAGAAATGCGCATTAGGTCAAGATTGTTAATGGGCATGCAGTAAAATCTCTGTCATTTTTCTTGTTTGATTACACAATGAACAATAGAGAATAAAGTCTTCTGTTAAGTCAAGGATGGCTCAATATCTCCCTATAACTTCATTAATTTTTGTGGTACATCTTTTGGGCTGTTTGTTAGGCACATACACCCTTAAAATTTCTGTATATTTCTGTCCAGTTTTACATACTGCCTTGAGCCAAATATAGCTCTTTAAATTAAAGAACTATTTGTCTTCTGGGTATTTGCCTGAATTATCATTTCCCATTGTTTTTCTTTCCTAAATTTCATGAGGATGGGGCTGCATTTAGGAATCTGCTGTGTTTTCTCCTGTTTCCTTTCTCCCTGTCACCACTAGGGCCTGGCCGAGGCTGACCAGCTTAAAATTTCTACCCCTCACCTTTTCATATTTGAGTACCCCCCCCCCTTCGTGTTTCGGACTCAGTTCAAGCTGCCTCTTGCTGGTGCCAAAGATTTCCTCCTTCTCCTCTTTTGGCCAAGAGTCCAAGCCTCTTTTCTGAGCACAGGTGAGTGGCCAGAGTAGCAGTGAGACAGGTTGTACATCAGTTTCCAGTTTTGCCTGTTCCATTTTGTGTTGTGAGGATTTCCTGAGATTTCTTGTGAATTGGTTTTACAAACAGATTTATCCCGAGTTTCTAAGTCTCTTTAAATTTTCACTTCCAAGGTGTCTGGTCCTTTTTCATGTCATAAACAGGGAATCTCTTTGGATTTTTCAGTGCTTTTATTTTCTTTGATAATAGCAAACTATATGCTACATTTAGAACAATGATTCCTACAGGGGCGCCTGGGTGGCTCAGTTGGTTAAGCTTCCAACTCTTGGTTTTGGCTCAGGTCATGATCTCATGGTTTGTGTGTTCAAACACCACATCAGGCTCTCTGCTGGGCAGTGTGGAGCCTGCTTGGGATTTTCTCTCTCTCTCCTCTCTCTGCTCTACCCCCACCCAAATAAATACATAAGATAAACTTTAAAGAAAAAGAATAATTACTGCTACATGTATGATACATAATTTTGTTTTATGTCAGTCTAAATATGTCTGGTCTGTGTCCTTACTAAATTCAGAAATAAACCTAGCATAGGTTTTGACATAGAATGGCATCGCATTTAATCTACATAACTCCAGCTGTATACCCATGGCCTCTGCCACATATTGGGCCATCTTTTCTCTGTGCTTCAGCCACACTGGCCTGAAAATTGTCACACTTCCTTCCACCACAGTGACTTTGACATCCCATACAGCAAAATTGTCACACTTCCTTCCACCACAGTGACTTTGTACATCCCATACAGCTGTACCCTTTGCCTAGAAATGATTTCCCTTCCACGGCACACATTTCTCCAACCTCATTGTGGCTGATACTTTCTCAATAGAAACTTCTCTGACCTCCCTTCCATTATCAAATCACAACTATAATATCTCAGCACAATTGGAGAGATCTCAGAACAGCTGCTAATTCATGTTCATATGTGTGTATGTCTGTGTGCATGTGTTTATTTTGAATGAGTGTTGTGAAGGCATGGGCCCTGTGTGTAAGAGCGACGTGTATCTCCCTGACTCACTACAGTGCTAGTATGCAGTGAATTGTAAATAAGGATTAATTTTGTAAGTGAAATTCTGTGTGAATCTACTTGAATGGCAAAGTGAGAGAATAGGCCTTGATAATATTTTCGTTTTGAATGAAGAGCATATTCGAAGATTGCTCTTTCAATGTGTTTGTTTCCAAGAGACTAGCTGTTAACATATAACATCGCTACCTGAGTACAATTTTACACCAACCTCCCAGTCATTGAATTGAGAGTGGATTGGCCTTATTGTATCACTGTTATAGAACCAACTAATAATTCAGGAAAGACTAGATTATTTTCCCAATGATTACAGTTTCCCTGAACTAGCATAAGTTGTTTTGAGACTGTTTGTTTTAGTGTGCCATACTTTTATGATCAAAAGATAATCCCCCAAATAAACTTTTAACTAATTTTAGCCTGGAAGAAACCAAGATCTACCATGAAATATGTGACAGCAAAGGATATAAAACTAGAAAAAATGGTCGAGTTTTTCATTTGAAAATGGATGGGTGCATTAAATTTCAGATTTGAGCCTAGAGTAAATAAATACTGCACCTGTCCTCATGGAGAAACCAACTCTTTTTGATGACATTTTCAAAAAAAATATTAGTTTCCTCACAAAACTAGTATGTTTGGAAGAGTTGCTTAATGCGATGGTGTTTTTTGTTGATGGTGTTTGATTGTTTCTATTATCAAGAATCACACTGATGGTACAAAGACTTAAATACACCATTTCTTCAATGTCTAGAATATAGATGGGAGATGGTATACAAAAATGACTGGAAATGACTTTGGAGGACATAGTAAATGTGGAAATAAAGGTATAGTTATAGTCACAAGTTAACTATCATTTCAGTAGAGATGTTTTCTTTCCTATTAGTATTGCACAGTGAAATTTCAGAAGAAGAATTTAAAAGAGTTTAATTTGCACAAATAATCACATTAGCACAAAGAATATTAGCCATAAGTCTGTATGTTCAACGTGAAAATGGCCCTGCAGAGTTTTAATTGAAGGGATTTATGCATTTTTGGTAGACTTAATGTTGTGTCTTCTTCAGCAATTCCATGTAATATGGGTGGGGTGTGATTAGGTTGTAATAAGGCCAGTTCATACTGGTGTGCCTCGAGTGAGGTTCCAGAAGTATGGCAGGTGTGGATGGGATATTATGGAAGAAAAATGTTGCAGTGGAGGAAAGACAGACTGCATGTGGACACTTAGATCTAGGAGATACTTCTGAAATGAGCCTGTCATGTTTTCGCTTAAAGTCATTTTGTTTTGCAGACACTAATGGGATATTAAATGGGATTTTTTTTTCCCTCTCAGAATAGTGGTGAAAAACACTATTCACCAAGGATATAGTGAGACCACATATCATAAAGAAATTAAAACCTTGGTTTCTCTGGTTTGATGCCTATGAACAGCATTTAAACTGCCAATAACTTTTGGCTCAATAATTCAAATAGTGGAACTTGAATGTGATGAAAATTTATATGCAGAGATGCTCATTGTAGCAATGTTATTAGTAGCAATATATTCAAAACAAGTGTTTATCCACGGATGAAGGACTAACTAAACTATGATGCATTAAAATAGTTGAACCTTATATACTTTCTAATTGAGATATATAACATTCTTACAATGCATGAAAGAACTTACATTAAGTGAAAAGCTGAAATATTACATGGAACTGTGAATACAAAACTGAAGAAAATAAATCATAGAAAAAATGAATAAGGTGTAAAAATAATATATTGTTTACAGAAGTAGCATTTATTATATATGATTTGCTTCCATTCCTTGAACTTTTTAGTTTCTGTATATTTTCTGTAATGACTCTATTACCCTTATAATATGGAATATAAATTATACATTATTAAAATCAGAGTAGATATTTTAAATACTAAAGCTGAAAATATAAATATGCATTATTGAAGGTAGTCAAGGGAATAATTATAAGTTAAATCCATTTTATTATTAATAGAAACATTTAAAAATGCTCTATGTATTCATACTTTAAAAGACATAAAGTATGTGGAAATTAAATGGGATGGACATCTGTATCTGCCAGCAAAAACCTACTAATTTAGTTAATGCTTTAGAATTAAGCAGCAAGAGCTAACTGTACTTTATCTCAAAAGAAGTTTCTTTTAGCCAAAGTGCGTTTAAAGCTTTGAGATACCAGTTCTACAGCAGACATTTCCCAGCTATCTGAAGCCTCTCCAAAATTAAATGACATAAATAACACGTGTCATATCAGGTTTATGACAATTATTCAAGGAAAAATGCAAGTAAACCATAATGTGTGGAAATACCTTTCCATTCACCTTATTACAGCGTTTTGATAAAGTATACCATTAGGATAGGAAAAAGATGATGCAGAAGAAGTTTTCATAATTTTTTAGTCTTATTAACAAACACATAAAAGTAATGATTAAATACCAAATGTGGTGATGTTTACTTTTTCCGTTTTATTATATGTCTTTATCCCTCTGTGCATATTAAAAAGGAAAAAAGTAATTATCATCTCTCTTGGTGGCATGCATCGCCGTATTTTTTCAGCTGTGCCATTTATTGAATTTAAGGAGTGCTCTCTATTTTTCCCTTCCCCAAATACTTTAATATTGAAAGTGTTTTAATAATTCCCATTTTGAGGGACAGCTGGGTGGCTCTGTCTGTTGAGTGTCCTACTTCGGCTCAGGTCATGATCTCGTGGTTTGTGAGTTTGAGCCCCACATCAGGCTTGTTGCTGTCAGCACAGACCACTTCGGATTCCGTGTCTCCCTCTCCCTCTGTCCCCTCCCACGCTCATGTGTGCCCTCTCTCTCTCTCTGTCTCTCTCTCAAAAATATATAAAAATTAAAAAAAAATAATTCCTATTTTGAGTTACACAAAAAGAGAAGTATATATGTGTGTTAGTGTGTGTGTGTGTGTACCAGTACCAGTAATTAAAAAAAAAATTAACATTTATTGATATGAGAGAGAGAGAGAGAGAGAGGCAGAGCATAAGCAGGAGAGGGGCAAAGAGAGAGGGAGACACAGAATCCAAAGGAGGCTCCAGGCTCTGCACTGTCAGCACAGAGCCTGACGCAGGCTTGAACTTATGAACTGTGAGATCATGACCCGAGCCAAAGTCGGACGCTTAACCGACTGAGCCACCCAGATGCCCCAGTAATTTTTTTTAATGTAACCTTTTTTTCCCCTTCAGAAAGATTGCTTTGAATTTGTGTTGTGAAATGGAAGCTAGAGAGTTTATATTGCTATCAATTTATCATAGAATCTGACGCTGAGAGCTAAATGACATGATTTTGGATTTGTTATAGAAAAGCAGTGTATTTTACTGACCTTGTTAATATCCTTGCTGCTCAACAATTCATTAACATTGTAGCCCTGAACAGGTATTTTTAAACTTTATGCATCTCAGTTCCTTCTGTACTTTGGATAAATATAAATATAAATTACTACCTCAGAGAACTGATGTAAAGGAGACGTGTGTGTGTGTGTGTGTGTGTGTGTGTATCTGTGTGTGTATACACACAGACACAGTTATGTGTGTGTGTGTGTATATATATGTAATTATATGTATATGTGTGTGTGTATACAGACACAATTATATATATATACTATAATATATAATATATACTATATATGGTGTATATATATACACTATAACATATAATGTACATATAATACATATAATATATGGCAGATCCATACAGTATACAAAGAAGAGTAATAATTTATTCAATTATATTTTTTGTATAAATCAAAGAGAAAACCCATAAGCTATCTTTATTTCTGACATTATATTGTTCATACATGGTATAAACAAAATGAAATTTTAAGAACTCAACCTGCACTATGTGAGGCAAAAGAAAACTGGTGAATGCATCAGAAAATTCAGCTCTCCAAAAGTTGAAAGTCACAGTATATATCACTCATATTATAATGTGGTTTCAACATCTACCTCAAAATATTTGGATTTGTAATACTCTGAAGAAACATAAAGGGTGTTGACCACCTTATCATTAGTGATAAAATATAATAAATACCTTGTTCCAGAATACTGAATATATTGTAGTCTCTCCCCATGAGTTTCGGTAATACTGAATTTCCTATTATATTATAAACATTCTAACTTTTTTGGTAATCTACCATACGTACCAATATTAGTTGTACAAAATCCAGCCTTAAAGTTAAGGTTTACACCTTTCCAGTTTCTTACCTGTGAATTTCTTGCTGGACCTTTCGAACTTCAGCAACATAACCCTAATAATGTGTGTGATTTCCCTAGGGAGTATTTCAAAATAGATCTGCCTTAGCTAGAAACACTTTTTATTGCAAATAACAAAGTACCTTGAACTAGATTAAGCAAATGGATTTTATTACAAGTGGACAGGGTTATGTTACAGTCTTCAGAGGCTGTAGCACTCTGTAGCTAGGTATTAACGCTCCTCCTTTCTTAGCGTATCACTGTTAGCATTGTCTCTTAGTAACCTGTCTTTCTAATGCTTATACCACCTTTCCATATACATAGGGGAAGAAGACCACAGAGTTTCCAAGTTTAGAATTCCTCAGTTGCAACACTCTTGGAATCTAATTGTGAGAAATACTGTCAAAATTCCAGTGGAAAATGTTTAAATCAAAAAATTAAAACCCCCGTCAGTGAGGTGGAGAGCAAATGGCATAAGGAAAGCAATTTTTAGGGGTGCCTGGACGGCTCAGATGGTTAAGCGTCCAACTCTTGATTTTGACTCAGGTCGTGATCTCAACAGTTTGTGAGTTTGAATGCCACATCAGGCTCTGTACTGACAGTGTGGATCCTGCTTGGGATTCTCGTTCCCTCTCTATGTGCCCCTCCCCCATTCGCTCATGTGTTCTCTCTCAAAATAAATACACTAAAAAACAAAATTAAAAAAAAAAACATTTCAGAATTTACTAGATCCCTCTTTTTGGTGAGAGGACAGTTTTCAAGGAAAGGAGGTTGTGTCATGCTGAACAGCCACTCCAGTATATTTATGCTGTATTAACCTTAACTATTTGTCCATGAGTATTAATAAAAACAGCATATATACATATTGCACTGATTTTATTTTCTTTGTGAAGAACCACTACAAAGAAGACATTTAGGATAGAAAACCAGTTCCAACTTTTCTTATAAAAATTACCCTTATTAAAATATCATTGTCTTTTCTATGATTCTCAGTCCTATCATTTCTCTATCTTTCTTTCTATCTATCTATCTATCTATCTATCTATCTATCTATATCTCTATATCTATACCTATATCGTATATATCTGTATCTATATCTATATCTGTATCTATATTTGACTCAATGAGGTACAGTGAGAATACCAAATTAACCCTGTAAAGGCAGGGAGTATAAAGATGAAGCTTAAAGGATGCTGAGGATACTTAAAATTTTTTTTTGCCACAGTTTTCTTAGGTCTGACTATCATTTGGGGGATAGCACTTTTTATTCAGCATTGTGTTTCACAACTACAGGGGTTTGATTTAACTTTTCACTTAGACACTCATTCTGTGAAAAATTAATTTTACTCTTTTAGGAGAAAAAATGTACTAAGTATTGTAAAATATCATTTTAAAATAGTTTTCTATTAACAAGGAGTCAAAAAATTCTGGTGAAGGACTGTTATCACAGTATAATGTCATACAGATACTGTAAGATGTTACAAATCAAATCAAATTCAGAGAAAAAGGAAATCGTGCAAGGCTATAATGCTTAGAAAGGGAGGGGTGACATATCAAGCTGGGAGTTTGGATAGATAAGGATAATGTGGTATCCAAGTTGGGGAAAAGATTATCTGAAGACACACACAAAAAGCCCAGTGTGTATTCCTTTGAAGCAGATCCCTTTGACTCTAACACAGGTGCTTAGATACAAACTGAGGAAAGAAAAGCTGGAAATGTTAGTAAGGATTAGAGTGTGTGTAGGTATGTGGTTTTAAATGGCAAAGATGTGGGAAGTTATCCTGTAGGAAATGGAAAGCCACTGAAAATTTGGGAGCAAGGGAGTGAAATCATAGGAGAGACACAGTAAAATTCATCTTTGTTCTTTGGCAAGTTGGGTTGAATCACGGAAGGGGAAATGAGAAGAAACATTGTTGCAGAAAATTGGTTTATACATTTAACAAAGTTGTTTATTATTACTGCAATAGAGATGATAAGATTTTAGGTAAAAGATGGTGAAGTTTAGAGCACTATTGGATATTGTTATGTCAAGGGACCAGAAGTGCTTAACCCAACCTGGGTGAGGTTCAGATTGCCCCAAGAATTTCCACAAGGAATATACACAGCAGAAAAATTAGAAGAGGAAAGTTTGCTTTTTACTGTTGTCAAGCTTGCATCCTGATCTTCAGGATAAAGAACTTGATACGTTGGGCTGGGAAATAGGACCAAATCAGAGGAAAAAAAAAATGTTTTCTTACTCCATAGCCCATCCTCATATATGGAAAAGTATCACATTCCCACCAGGTCTACAAAAAAGTCTAAAAAGGTCTATGAGAGAGAGATTGATTGACTCTCAGAGAGGGAGAATTCTTAGGCCATTGCACCCTTTAGTTCTCTTGAATGTAAAGGAAAGAAAAATCAGCAGAAAAGTCGGTGGTGAGCAGTAGAACTTGACCATATTAAGGCAGGAATTATGATTTGGGCCATGGAAAATTATCTGAATTCACTTCGAATCAGTTCCTAGGAATGCATGGATGCAAGAGATGTTCCTAAATACCTCTCTTGTCATCGTCCGTGGGTACAGGCCTATGCTGGGTAAAAGATAGGATTAGTAACACTCAAGATAACCTTGAGAGGTTGGTGTGTGCTGTGCACTGGTCTAATGATGGCTCATTCAGTTATTGTTACCATTAGTTGCATGGGAAAATTGAGGAACTCAACAGTTAAAGAACTTTCCGTTGATCACAGAGATAGTGGAAGAGGCAGAATTCAAGGGCAGGCCTTCTAGCCCCACAATGCTCACTTAACCATGATGTTTTTTTACATAACCAAGGAAGAACTGGGGAAAAATACACCCCAAAACAAACTCTAAATCATCTAAGCAAAACTGAGTCAAACACGAGCTTCCACGGTCAAATGACTATCAAAGAAATTAATTATTCACACATACCTACATTCATGATGCTTATTATATGCCAGGCAGTTGTCTTTAAACTGAAGATAATACAGTGATTTAGACAGGGCAATTCTTTATTCTGAAAGTGTTTATTCCCTAAGGGAGAAGTCCAAAAGTAAATAAGTTAACAAAGTTATTTCAGAGTGTTAAGTACTATGAATAAAATGAGAATTTTGTTGATTTACCTGAAAATATTTGTGGATCACCAGTTATGTTTTCAATGCACCTGGACAGTGGTAATACAACAGTGAACAAACAACCACAAAATCTAGCCCTCGAGTAGCTTAAAGTGTTGTGTGAGGAGGTCCACAGGGAACATGTAATAAATGTTACATGAGACATCAGTAATAAAATGTCAAAGAATAAAAGAGGGAGATTTTAGGAGAGATGGGAATGCAGTGAAGGGTTGATATTTTAAATGGCATTGCCCATCAAGCCTGCACTAAAAACATAACATTTGCCTGGTAACCTGGAACGTTTGGAGCATTTTACGAATTTGTAGGAGTGATGTTATAGAGAGTACTGGAAACAGATACTGTTTTAGGTTGGGTAGTGAAGGGAAAACTTTTCAGAAGATAATGTTTGAACTGAAATTGAAGTGAAAACTCCTGGTAAGATCTGCAAGTAAAGTTTCTTCCCAGATTGATAAAGAACTAGCAAAAATAGGCAAGGCTTTGGGACATGACTGATACTAAGAATCTAGAGAAAATCTAGAGTGGTTGGATTTTACACAGGTAGGATGAATGTAGTTTTAGTTGAGGTCAGAGAGAGAGGCAAAGTCAGCTTTACGTAGGATTCTCCACGATACTGTAAAAATCGATTTTATTTTTGGACAACGAGAAGTCGTTGTCAGTGTTAAGCTGGGGGTTACAATCTGATTTGGTTCTGTTTTTAAAAACTCTGTTGCCTTAGAATAAGGATAAGATGGTGGTGCTTAAGACAAAGACTGTAGTTTTCAAGATGGTGAGTTTGGAGAGCCTTAGGATAACTCAGGTTATGTTTGGAGATAGTGGTCTTCATCACTCGTGGTTAATCACTAGTGGTCACTAGAGATGTTATCACTATTAGTTATAAATCAAGGAGGTTATCACTAATAAGGCACACTGGGGGAGAACTTGGAGAAAAAGTTTAGATATATTGTATATGACCACTTTGAGATGATACAAATGGCTGTGTCAACTGGGAAGTTGTTATGGGAGTCAGGAGCCTTTAGAGGTCTGGTTGGAGAAATGTATCTAGAAGTTTTGGTCATATGGATAGAATTAAATCCATGGGATCTAATCAGGTCAACTATAGAAAGAGCGGTTACAGGAAAAGTTAATAGGTTAATGACTAAACCCTAAAAAAAATGATAAAAGGGAAGAAAGAAACAGTATTCCAAGAAAAGATTCTTCAATTTGAGCTGTTTCTCCCCTTTAAGTAGAAACAAGAAAATGCAAAAAGAGAAATGTCCTGAGAATATTTTACAAATTTCTTTTCCTTAAAAAGTGTTTTCAGCTGGAGCATCAGGGAGGCTCAGTCAGCTAAGATCCAAGTCTTGATTTCGGCTCAGGTCATGATCTCACAGTTCATGAGGTTGAGCCCCACGTCTGGCTCTGTGCTGACAGTGTGGAGCCTGATTCAGATTCTCTCTCTGCCCCACCCCAGCTCTCTCTCTCATGCACACACACTCTCTCTTTCAAAATAGACAACCTGAAAAAAACAGAAAAGTATTTTCAGCTATAATATAAATACAGCTTTAAATGGCTCACAGTTAATGGCAGGCTTTATTCAAATGTAGGCTTACTAGATTCAATAGGTCAATGACATCATCAACCGTCTACCTTATTTTTATGTCTTTGCTTGTTACTACCAATATTGGCTCTATCCTTAGGGTAGTAAAAAAAGATGGTTTGTCTGACAATAGCTGTAGCCATTCTATCTGTGATATCCAGATTCAATAATACTCAGGGAGAGAAAGCCCTTCTCTTTTGGTTTCCACTTAAGAGATAAGAAATTTGCCAGAAGTTACTCAATCTATTTCACTATGCATTTCGTAAGTCAGAGTTAATAACATAAACACATTGGAACTAATCCCTGGCAGTAGGTAAGGTAATACACTGCAAACAAGTCCTATTTTAGGTGGGACTGCAGTCAGCCACCCTGAATACATTCTCATGTACAGGGGAGGATTCCTAAACAAAATCAGAGTTCTTCTTCTTCTTTTTTTTAAGTAGGTCCATGCCTAACGTGGGGCTTGAACTCATGACCCAGAGTTTAAGAAATGCATGCTCTACCAACTGAGCCACCCAGGTGCTCTCAAAATCAGAGTTCTAACAGGAAATAAGAGTGTGGGAAAGGATGCTGAGTAGCCAACTGGTAGCATTCAATGCAAACGATTAGTCTACTGATGTTTGAAGGACAAGAAAAAAAGAAACATGTTAATAGGGGAAGAGCCACGAGGACATCGGGTAGAAAGTTTTAATTTGTCAGCATGTAATTAGCAGTCCCAGATAAAAGCATATACCATATCTTATGGTCTTCTAGTTCATATAGATGCATGAGATTAGCATAATACAATGACAATAGACACTAATATGCTTCACCGTATTCTCCCTACTTTGACTTTTATTTAAAGCTCATTGGGCAATCTTCTGGTTGTGATGTGGCTTTTCATATGAATATATCTATAGAAAGGGAATATTCTTTCCAAAACAACAGTATGTGTATCTCTTATAATACCTTCTGTTTTCTTCTACCTTTATTGATACTTGTGAGTTTGACTGCATGTATTAACCCTCCTGTGATTGATGATATTTGTATTATTTTGGCAAAAGAGTTTTGGCACCCTTCTCAGGACCAGATCTTAGGCCCTGAACCAAATGCTCCCTGCAGGTCTTCCTGAGGTACCACTGTCCTCCTGTTTGGTTGAGTTTTCTTTCTGTTTGTTTTCTGTTTTTTGTTTTTTTTTCTTAATGCTATAATTCACATGTACTTTAGAGATTTTGTATGGCAAAGCTTTTCAATATTTTAATACATCAGTAAATCTTAGATTAGGACTCATGGGAAACCCTTTCACACTAAATTCTGCTTTCTAGTGAATTGTATTAACACAGATTTATTCGTATCACATCTAAATAATTGTTCTAAGCTGAACCCTCTGTGACAAAGATAACCACAACTCGAAAGATATATTTTCAATTATTAAATCACTAATGAGTAGTAGAATCTGGAAGATAAATACAAGTGGGCGATTTTAGAACTGTTTTGTTACAGGAAAAAAAAAACACTGGATGTATAAATAGGTCTAAATCGTCGTCTTTTACTGCTCTTTTAGTTTTTGATGCACATGAGAAGAAATATGTAAGTGCTTACAGCCTTTTATTTCTTTCTTGTTCGCATCACTGCTTTAGAGGCAGTACACCACATTATTTTTCAGATCAGTACACTCAGGCATTCTTTTCACAGCATACACAACTTACTTTCCGTCTTAAAGAGAAAGGCATATCAAACACCAAGAAATACAGGTGTCACAGCTACAATGACCTGACAGTCTTGGGTCATTATTTCTTTTCTCTCAACTGTTTTATCTGCACTTTTTATATTCTCAAAATAGAGAGGAGCTATATCTAATATAAATGGATAAAACCCCTCTTCCTTTTTCCACCATAAAGCTTGTATACCAAAATTATTTGTTAGAATTGTCTAATTCTCTCTCCCCCCCTCTCTCTCTGTCTGTCTCTGTCTCTCTGTCACACACACACACACACACACACACACACACACACACACACTATACATCTATATATCTGGGGATTGCATCCAACTAGATACTATGCTTCTCAAAACACTTCATCGGTGAGAATGGCAATGATTAGAACTTCTGTGATTGACATGCTTGGATTCATTCTTTTAGTCATCCATCAAAAAGGCATGCTTATGATTGTTCATATGAATATCACAATTATCTTCAGGCTTTAGTGAGCTGCCATGAATAAGAGAGCTTAGAATTACATAAGTCAGTAAACCTCTGTTTTCCTGGTAAAATGCCTTCATTTATGTGGACATTAAGTACGTGTGACCTATGTGATAGTTTCCAAAATAGAAATTGAGTTCGATTGTATTAGTCTGCTCCCCTGCCATAACAAAATGCCACAGACTGTGTGGCCTAAATAACAGAAATTCATTTTCTCACAGTTCTGGAGCCTAGAAGTCCAAGATCAAGGTGCCATCTAGATTAACTTCTGCTGAGACCTCTCCTCCTGGCTTGTAAATGGTGGCTTCTCTCTTTGTGCTCACATGGCCTCTTCCTCTTTGTGTATGGACATCAGTCCTATTGGATTAGAGTCTCACCTTTATGACATAATTATCTCCTTAAAGACCTTACCTCCGATTACATTCACGTTGAAGATTAGTGCTTCAGCATATGAATTTGGGCAGTGGGGGCATAATTCAGTCCTTAATACCAATGTTTTGCCAAAGCAATTGGGACCTGTTTAAAAGTGAGTAGTTGAATAGATGGAAACGTGCTCCTCAGGATATGTTTCCTCTTACATAAAGCAGTATCTAGCTCTGAACTTAACCTGCAATATCTCTGCATCAAAGCCCTTTACACTGTCACCCGGAATCATCTCTTCTCTGTAATTTAGTATAATTTGCTTTAAGTGTTCCATGTGAAAAAACACAATAAGTCTACAGCAGTATGATGTGTCATCAAATGACAGTTTTTAGAATAGCACCCTAAAAAAATTCCCTAGCTGAACTGCCACGTAGCTCTAACTCTGGGCTCAATATCAGTAGTCCAGGTCTAATGGAAAGTGGTTTCTAAAATACTGCAATCTGTTATAAGATGGGAATTATTATCTTAATACTGTTTTTCTTGAAAGTTACATACTCCGTTTGAGTGCCAGAAAGTCTGGGGTTCTGATATAGACTTTCTGGTAGTTTCTTTCAACAGCAGTGGAATTCCTGGCATCTCAACCTTGTAATACTATGGAGAATATCGCAGAAAACACTGCATGCATAACTATTTTAAAAACACTAGCATGAGTTACTGATACCATGGAAATGTGAACTGAAAGATTTATTGGGGTGACAGAAAGGACAAGAGGAGAAATCATTCTAGCAGATACAAGGCTACACCTTAAAAAGAAGCTTATTTTCTTTTAAGGAACGTATTGTTGTTAAGTTACCTGTGGTTATGTGAGTAGAAAATATGTAGTGATCTGTATTGTGATGAATATAAAAATAAAAATGAAGATGTTGAAAAAATATATATCAGCCTATGAAAAGGACTGAATAAGGAAAACATGTATGAACACAAAATAAATGTAAAGGGTACTTGACAGAACTTAGTATGTATTCCTGACAAGAATAGAGAATTTCTGTTCTCTCAGTGAAATCAATAGGCTCTTTTACTTTGATGCAAAAGGAAATAGTAGTGAAATTAAGGGGAAAAATATGTTTTTAAAGGACTAACACTGAAATCAATTTTTTGATAGGTGTTAGAGACAAATAGTATTTACAGATAAATTTATATCATTTAAGGGGAGCCTGGGTGGCTCAGTTGGTTGAGTGTCTGACTATTTCAGCTCAGGTCATGATCTCGTGGTGCGTGAGTTTGAGCCCTGTGTCGGGCTCTACACTGACACCCCAGAGGCTTCTTGGGATTCTCTCTGTCTTACTCTCTCATTGCCCCTCCCCTGATCTCTTTCTTAAAATAAATAAATTTTAAAAAATATATAATTTAAAAAACAACTAAAGGAACCAGTATGGACTAAGTTTGTTGGATACAAAATTAATATTCATAAAATTATGGTCAAATAAAATAATGAATGGACAAATATAATTCATAAAGTCCTTTTGGGGAGAATAGGGAGAAATAAAACTTTACTAAGAAATATAAAGAGCATATAGGAAAAAAGGTAAAACCTTCCTAAATATTAATGAAGAAAACTTGAAAATATGGATACTAAGTTTTTAGATGTTTATATGTCACTTAAAATTATCCAAATTGTAAGTATTGCAGATTTAATCTCTAAATTCTAAGTGATTTCCATTAAGTGTCAATAAAAATTCTTATTAAAAAGAATAAACAGAAATTGTTAAGAAATACATATAAACCTTTGAATAGCAAAGGACTAATTGTGTATTATAATTTAAAAATATGTGACAATATTCTATAGTAATGAAAGATATTAATAATGGAGAATTGAGTAAGGGGCATGAAGGGTTTACTGTCTTTGCAAATATAAAATCATGCCCTAAGATTTTTATTTGAAAATGTGTTATAATTCTTCAAGAAGCTCAGTGAATAAGTACTGAAATAGAAATACTGTGGTGGCAAAAAAAAAAAAATAAAATAATAAGACACAAGTTCTAGAATACAGAAGAAATGATTACGTAATAAGTATACCATCTAAACAAGTAAGGAGACAACAGAGTAGTAATTGTGTTAAGCAATTAATCACTTGGAATTAATTGGAGAAATATTCTCTTAACATGTCAAAATTAACTTTAAAAGAAATTTAAAATTCTAGTATATAAATGAGGCCGTATCAACAGCATAATCAAATGTAGGTAATATTTTATTAGGTTTTAGGATGTGGGAAATTTTCTAAGGAGAAAGTCATGAACGGAGGTTGTAAGGAAAAGACAGTCATTATCAGAAGCATTTTGTCATTTTATGTCCAAGCTTTGACAGTATTTCTTCTAATTTGTCTGGTAATTTTAATTTTGCAGTTTATCCTCAGTAAAAATATCCATCATATAGTTATTTTATACTGAAATAGCTAAGCATTCTAGAATAGAGGAATAGATAAGTAAGTCATGAAACAGTAGACTGTTATACAGCCATCAAATTAGTAGTCTGAAAATATATTTCATAACAAAGCAAATATATAAAATTTGTATATGATATGTGTACATAATATATATATACATATATACTATGTAATGTCAATAAATATATTTTTGATAAATTATATGGCATAAAGCTTGTGTTTTACTTAATAGTGTATCATATTAAGTAAAACAGTTGCCCTATTTATATAACATATATACCTATAATTTTATAGACATATTGCATGTGTGTATGTACATAAAATTTTTGAATCAAACCTTTATTGGTTTTATGAATGTTTTATGAATAATGTTTATTCTTTTTGGTCAAATTTTCTATATATTTGTTATTTTTAAAAGAAAAGAACACAAAATGATGTGTTTACTTGAAAGAGATAGTATAAAACCTCAATCTGAGTCTTCTCCTCCTTTATTTCCTTTTATTATCCCCACAGCCACTGTATTGTGGCTGGGTGACTGACATCCCCTGCCAATCTAGCATGCACGCGCGCGCGCGCGCACACACACACACACACACACACACACACACACACACACACACACACACACACTGGCAGGGCAAGGTGCTTTTTTGTCTAGTGGTTTGTAGGTTTCTAGTCTAGTGCTTTCTACCTCATGCATACTATACTGCACATGACTTATGAAAGGTGCTATGTATAAGAATTTGAACAATGAGTGAGTGAAAGCAAAGTTACTTCCCATGTGTCAATTACATAGAATCATCCTAGGATGTTTTTAAAAGGCAGAACAAACTTTGCAAAGAAATCAAAGCATGAGTAAATCCAAAGAGCAGAGAAGTATTCAGTGTTTAATGTAAATTCAGATCTCAAGCTCACTTTAATTAACTATCTATGGTTGAGTATCTGTTATTAATCTTTAAAAATCAATAAAAGAACATCAGAAATAGTCGAGTGGCGCCCGGATGGCTCAGTCAGTTAAGCATCTGACTCTGGGTTTTGGCTCAGGCCATGATCTCTTGGTTCTTGGGATGGAGTCCCACATCGGTCTCTGTCCTGACAGCAGGGAGCCTGCTTGGAATTCTCTTTCTCTCCCTCTCTCTCTCCCCCCCTCTCTCTCCCCCTTCCACTTCCTGCTGTATCTTTCTCTCTTTTTCAAAAATAAATAAATAAACTTAAAAGAAAAGAAATAGCAGAAAATGTCCTGGACAGGACGCAATAACTTAAGAAAAAATGGGAAGTTTAACCCTAGTTTTTATTAAAATTTTACAAATATAATATTGAAACACATTGTGAAACAGCAAGAAAAACCTGAAGCAATTGTTAGAGTCACACAAGTGTTTTCTAATAAATCCGTTTATTTTTTCATAAAATTATTAGACCACAACATCCAAAGAAACATTCCTATCGTGGTACAGGATGCAGTGACAATTGCTATCCTATCTGTTACCCCTGACATGCCATTTGGGATTCATGGAAATCATCAACTAATTGTGTTTGAATCCTTCTAGATGAGCATACAGACCCTGTTCTTTTTTCTTTTCCGTTTTTTTTTTAAGCTGGCGTATAAAATATTTGCTATCTCTTAGGCTTATTGCATTTTTTCCAAAATCTTTTTAAAAAATTTTTTTAACGTTTATTATTGAGAGACAGACACAGAGTGTGAGCAGGGGAGGGGTAGAGAGAGGGGGAGACATGGAATCTGAAGTAGGCTCCAGGCTCCGAGCTGTCAGCACAGAGCCCGATGCGAGGCTCGAACTTACAAACTGTGAGATCATGACCTGAGCTGAAGTCGGACACCCAACCGACTGAGACACTCAGGTGCCCCTCCAAAACCTTTTTAATATCCTACACCTGACATTCCCCTGTGTTGGGTTGACAAGGTTAAATTAAACAGAAGTTTCACCTTCAGTGGCCTCAGCATCTATTCAGGAGCCAAGGAAACAATTAGCTGAAATGTGTTTCAAAGAATATGTTATTATGATAAAGTGAAAGGGAAAAACAACATTTATTTTCTCCTTCATTCCTTCTTTTTTTTAATCATTTGTCTGTATTCCACTTTGATTCTATTTGTAGTTTCTACTAACATTTAATTAACTATAGTGTCATGAACTATACTGTATTTTACAAGAAAGGAGACCCTCTATGCTGAGAGTGGGGGAAGGGAAACAAAGAAGTGATGTTTCAACTTTAAGGGAAAAAAATGAATCACAGAAGATCTCAAATGAAGATTTCTGAGATGCTGTTATATTCTGTTGTAATGGAAACCATTACATTCAAAGTTTAAAATGTTTTTGTTCTATAATCAAAACAAATCTTTCAATTAGGTATTATGATACTCTTTTTTTAACAGAAGTAATCCAGGATTCAAAGAAGTTATATTTGAAATTGTAATGAAATAAATTGTATTACTACTCGTGCATATCATGGGTAGTGAATGGCCGAGTCCAAAGTTTAGGATTTCCCCATGAAATCACAGCTGCTGTGAAAATCTATGCTATTATACTTGGGAGGGGGACTTCTCATCATATCCTGGTGAAAAGATACTGAAATGTGAGCTAGACAATATTGCTGTGAGCTAACATGGTATCTAGTGGATTTAGCAGAGACTAAACACAGATCCATGTAAAAAATGAAGAACGTGCAACTGAATCATTTTTTTCTGTCCTAGTCAAAAACTGCATATGTGGATGTTTTTGTATTTACATTTAAAATGTTATATGTTTAGCTACACAAGTGTAATTTATTTTTTTTAGTTTTTAAAGTTTATTTATTTTCAGAGAGGGAAAGAGAGAGAGCTAGCAAGCACGGGAGGGACAGAGAGAGAGAGAGAGAGAGAGAGAGAGAGAGAGAGAGACAGAGAGACAGAGAGAGAGAGAGAGAGAGAGAGAGAGAATATCTCAACCAGGCTCAATGCTGTCAGCGCAGATCCCAACACATGGCTAGATCCCCCAGACCCACCCATGAGATCATGACCTGAGCTGAAATCAAGTGTTGGACATTTAACCATCTAAGCCACCCAGGCACCTACACACATGTAATTTTAAAACATTTCAGGACCTTATTGACTTTCCTGTAAGTTATACATGAGCTGTTGCTAAGAAAAACAATAAATAAACAAAATCTAAGTCAGTCCTAAAAGGTTTTAATAAATACCATGTCTAGTTAAAAGAAGATGGAACTCATTGCAGTGATCAGTCTACCCATTGTATTGAGTTTAGGTCTAGGCATCACAGCTTGAACGACATGAACAGTTTTGTCCAATGGAGAACCAGAAGGATGTTTTGTGATCTGGAAACTGTCTCTGAGAAATGGTGGGGAGACTGAAACCGTGGAACAGGAAGGAACAGTGTAATGGGGAAAAAGTGCAGAGAGAAGAGACAAATCTTACATTTTGACAATGACTAAAAAAGACTAGCCAATGGTTTTTAAAAACCTTATAATGCCCCCAGAGGTAAATATCATGCTCAGAGGGATTAAATAATTTTCCTGAGTGTCACAAAAAAAAGTTAAATGACTTTTTTAATCTTACAAAAAGGTTTTTCAGATTGTGTATCTTTGGACTTTCAGTCCACCCCTCTTTCCACCATACTGTTGTGGTTCTTGTGATACATTCTTCTTTTTTCCCTGAATATGTATATATACATATATGTGTGTGTATAGTCATATGATATAGATGAGGTAAAATAATTTCCTGCAAGTATATGCATATAATATATATATTTGAAGTTGAATATATATGCATATATATATATGTGTGTATATATGAGAAAGAGAGAGAGAACAGGGGAGAGAGGCGGGGGGGAAGAGAGAGAGAGGGAGGGGAAGGGAGAGAGGGAGGGAGGGAGAGGGGGAGAGAGAGAGAGACAGAGAGGGGGAGAGAGAGAGGGGGAGAGAGAGAGAGAGAGAGAGAGAGAGAGAGAGAGAGAATGAGAATATCTCAAGCAGGCTCCCCGTGTGGAGCCCAATGCAGGACTTGATCCCACAATCCTGGGATCATGACCTGAGCTGAAATCAAGAGTTGGATACTCAACCAACTGAGCCACCCAGGTGGCCCATATAATTTACTATATTATACACATTAAGTATATAATGAAGTATAAAAATATATAATAGACTATATTATCCACCTTTATACACCGTAGTTTTTGTTCCTCAGGAGAACTCTGTATATATAAAGATGAAATATATCTGTTTATATGTAGAGAGAGAGTAAGAGGGAGAGAAAAATTGTAAGGACCTGACTCATATGATTATCGTGTCTAAGTCCCGTGATCTGCTATCTATAAACTGGAGACCCATGAAAGTTAGTGATGTACTTTCAGTTTGAGTCCGAAGGCCTGACAACAGGAGTACCAATAGTGTATGTGATATTCTGAGGGCAAGGAGAGACTGTTGTCCCAGATTAAGCCATCAAAGAGAGATAATTTTCTCTTCCTCTGCTTTTTTACTTTCTTTAGGCTTTCAATGGATTGGATGGTGGTCCTAAGAATTAGAGAGACAACCTGCTTAACTGCTTTACCCAGTGTATTGATTTAAATGCTAATCTCTTCTGGAAACATTTTCACAGATACACTCAGAAATACTATTTAACCAGATATCTGAGTATCCCATGGCCAAGTCAAGTTGACATGTAAGATTAACCATCACATTGTAGAATTTAATGAAATATATTTTATTATATTTATTTGTACCCATGAATTTGTTCATAGTCTGTGTGTCATTGACGAATCAAAAACATGTTGTATTTCTGCTCTGATGCAAATTCCCAAACCCTATCACTTCCTAGTTAGCTCCTGATATATGGACAGTATTTTTAGTTAAATATTATCTGAATAGAACTGAATATTTGCAAGCTAAGTAAGATTTTTGGCATGTACCTGTCCAGTTTGAATCTCATGTGTTATTCTAATTAATTCAGTCTTGTTTTGAGTGCAGGGTTCTTGCAATTTATACAAGTAATCCCTGTGGAGCCAAAAATATGGACAGTGTTCTTTGTTATGTATTTCCATTTAATGTGAGAAAGTGTCTTCCAATTTTAATCATTTTTATATTGCTGTCCATAATTACTTCGTTTTAATATTGGAAAAGGACATCGAAGATATACTCTAAATGGACTGTGTACCTGTAACATGTATATCATCTTTGTAAGGATTCTGCAAACAAGTATTTTCCTGGTACATTAAACATAATGTAGCTTGCCACATATCCACAGTAAGCTGAGGACCACAGGTACTGTGATGGCCATATGGATACTGCTTAAGCCCAGCATTTTCCACCACACAAGTCTTTATCCAAGTGTTCTCGTTCCACCTTATGCGCCCATTCCAGAACCTCTGTAATTCCAAATGTTTGAAACCAGGTCATGGTGAAGGTTCTCTTAGGATATTGCTTAATATTCTAAAGGGAAGATACGTATTAGTCATATATACTAGAATACTAGAGATCGTCTGTGGCGTTAATGTAATTGTGTATAGGGTTATTTTTACTGGACTACCCCCTCCTTTCTTTTTAAAAATATTTCTTTTAATTTAGGTTGTGAATATTTTTCACAGCTCTGGTTCCAAAGCAGACTATATTATTGCACTTTGAAATCAATCATTTAACACCTGCTCCAAAAGTAAATAAATGGTAATTGGCAGTTTTGTTATCATTCAAAACACCCACTTCCTAATCAATTCAGGGTGAGATTCTCAGTTATCATTGAATACTAACCCAAGTGCCAACAGCCTTAAAAATATGAGATTTTCAGCAGTTAATAGGATAGAGCATTCTGCCTCCATTGACAGTATTTGTGTTTATGTGTTATGGTTTTATATAAAGTTATGCAACATCCTATCATTCTTGGCACTCTTTTTTCATCCAGTGCAAGAAGAAAATGTTTCTTCCATTTGCTTTTCTTGAGAAATTCCCTTTCAGTGGGATAATTACACACTCCTCTGATTTCCAGTGATGAGAAAAACATGCAGGTTGACAGATGGTATTATTGGTTATTGAGAAAAGAATATAATAGAAATGTTCCATTCCTGCAGGATCCACTATTAGTTGGCCCATGGATTCAAAAATCTACACAAGATGAGTTAAAAGTGGAGGTAAAAAGAGTTCCTAGTCCAAATTATTTACTACTATTTTTATTTGAAAGCTGGGAGAATAATTTACGTATGCATGCAATTCTATAATCAGTTTTGTAAATTATTTTATATCCTTATACCCAGATAAGTTATTTGGATATTTTATAGTATTTATATAGATCTTTATATCTTGACAGCATTTCCATATCTACTACCTCACTTAATTCTCATGAAATTCCTTACAGCTTTTGGTACTCCCATGCAACAAACTGGGCAAGTGTATGTAGGAGTGAACAATTCAGTCAACGTCACATAGCTGGAAACCTCAAGGGTTACCTGTACCTTTGATTGAGTCGCCTATACTTAAAAAAAGATAATGTTTATTTATTTTTGAGAGAGAGACAGAGTGAGAGCAGGGAAGGGACACACACACACACACACACACACACACACACACACACACACACACAGAATCTGGAACAGGCTTCAGGCTCTAAGCTGCCAGCACAGAGCCCCATGTGGGGCTCAGACCCACAAACTGTGAGGGCATGACACCATCCGAAGTCTGAGTCTCAACAAACTGAGCCACCCACTTGCCCTAATTGCCTGTACTTATGATTGAGGGACTGCATATCAGGTTCTCAAGACCAACTCTTTAAGTTTGATAACTTTCTAGAATACCTCACAGAACTGAGGAAAGTGCTTTATTTATTGTTTCCAGTTTATTAAAAAGGATACAACTCATGAACAAAAAAATACATAGGGCAAGGTATATAGGGCAAGCTGGGGTGGGGAGCTTCTACTCACTTTCATCCCAGAAGCTCTATGAATCTAGTTGTTTAGGGGGCTTTATGGAGATTTAAATACATAGACATATTGATTAAATCATTGGCCATTGGTAATCAACTCCATCTCTAGCCTTTTCCTTCTTCACAGAGGCTAATGAAGACATTGAGGCTTAGAAGAGGCAAGTATCTTATTCTTAGTTAACTAGCTAGACTCTTCAATAAATGGTACTGGATATTTATGTGCAACACACATATCTGTACCCTTCCTCAAAACTCCCCCCAAAATAACTCAAAATGGATCATAGACCAAAATATCAGAGCTGAAAATTATAAAATTCTTAGGAGGCAACATAGGAGTAAATCTTCATGAGCTTTTAGGTAGGCAAAGACTTCATAGACATGATACCAAAAGAAAAAAAAACAAAAGAAAAAAATAGGCAATTTGTGTTTCAGAAGAATAAAAATATTAATGCATCAAAGGACACTAACAGGAAAGTGAACAGACAACTGCTGGTATCAGAAAAAAATATTTTCAAATCAGGTGTATGAGAAGTATATGCAGGATGTAAAAATTCTTAAAACTTGGGGACGCCTGGGTGGCTTAGTCGGTTAAGCATTCAACTCTTGATTTCAGCTCAGTTCACCATCTCATGGTTCATGGGATTGATCCCTGTGTTGGGATCCATGCTGACAGTGTGGAGCCTGCTTGGGATTCTCTCTCTCTCTCTCTCTCTCTCTCTCTCTCTCTCTCTCTCTCTCTCTCTCTCTGTCTCTGCCTCTCCCCAGCTAGCATGCTCTCTGTCTCTCTCTCTCAGTCTCTCAAAATAAATAAATGAACTTAAATAAAAACAATAAAAATATTTCTTACAACTGAATAATATAAAAACAATCCTATTTAAACATGGACAAATAATCCAAAGGTATTAAAATGTCCAAGAATCACATGAAAATATTCAATATCATTACTTGTTAAGGAAATTCAAATCAAAACCATAACAGGATACTACTTTTCACCCACTAGGAATGGCTGTTATCAAAAAAAGAAGGAAATAACAAGCATTGTGAGTATTTGGAAAAATTTGAATTCTCATACATTGCTCATAAGAATGCCAAATAATACATCTGCTTTGGAAACAGTTACATAGCTCCTTGAAATGTGAAATACAGTGATACCTTATGACCAAGCAGTTCTACTCTTATACATGTCTAATAGAAATGCAAATATATACACAAAAACTAGTTCATAATTGTTTGTAACAGCATTATTGCTAATAGTGAAGAAGCAGAAACAGTCCAGATGCACCCAGATTGATGAATAGATCAACGAAATGTGTTATAGTCATACAATGGAGTATTATTTGACACTGTAAAAAAAAGTACTGATGCATGCTACATAAAGGGTGAAACTTGAACATATGGTAAATACACCAGTCAATCACTCATTTGATTTATATGAAATATCTAAAGTAGGTAAATTTATACTAACAAAATAGATAGTTTCTTAGTAACTACGGGTGGAGCATAAGCATAGGAGTGACTACTAATGAGGATGAGGGTTCATCTGGGTGATGAAAATGTTCTACAATTGTATTGTGCTGATTGCTTCACAACTCTGAATATATTAAAACCTTAGAATTTTGCATTTTTAAAAGCCATAGAATTTTACATTTTAAATGAGAGGATTGTATGTTTTGCAAACTGTATTTAATAAAATTTAATAAAGCGATCATGAAAATTATAGGATCTGAAGCCAAGTTTTCACTTCAGATAACCACATAAAATATGTGTGTAGAGGGACCACCAAATACCCATACTTATTATCAAAGGTAGAAACTTTCCCCTTGGCAAAATTAATTTTGCATTCGATATTTGAGCCTATTGGAGAAAAAACTCATGTGTTATGCCTACTATTATTCACTGAGAAACCCTGTTTGGCATCGATTTGATAGAAGGTTAAGATGTAGTTTGGTATTGATTCTGATTGAAGGTTAAAAGCCATTGACTCAAGGTATGTATATATTTAGGCACACAGCCGTGTGTGAGCTGTATAGTTTATACAGAAGTTTAAACTGAATGAAAGCTCAATTTAATTCTTTGTTTTTTTTTTTTTTTTAAGTTCATTTATTTTTGAGAGAGAGAGAGAGGCAAAGAGAGGAGAGAGAGAATCCCGAGCAGGCTCTACACTGCCAGCATAAGCCCAACACAGGGCTCTAACCCACGGACAGTGAGATCATGACCTCAGCCAAAAGTCAAGAGGTGGAGACTTTAATCTATTGAGCTACCCAGGTGCCCTTCAGACATAATTCTTAAGAGCCTAATACCAATTGTTGTAGCCCTTTCATATGCAGCCCTCAGTTACAGGACAGGGGGAAAGTTTTCCTATTATAAATGCATTAACTTTTTTTTTTTTTTAAGATTCTTAGATAAATCCAGATTCTTCCAGATTTTTGAAACCAAACAATAAGTTTCAATCCATATTTTGTGTTTAATCTGGAATTGTATCTTTTTTTAAATGTTTATTTATTTTTGATAGAGCAAGCGAGCGAGCGAGGAGCGAGGGACAGAGAGAGAGGGAGACACAGAATCCGAAGCAGGCTTCAGGCTCTGAGCTGTCAGCACAGAGCCTGATGGAGGGCTCGAACTCACGAACTGTGAGATCATGACCTGAGCCAAAGTCAGACGCTTAACCAGTTGAGCCACCCATGCACCCCTAACTGGAATTATATTGTTTAGCTAAGTAAAAGTAACAGCAGTTTTCATTTTGGCTTCTTGATTGCTATGACAGTGCTCATGTTAATGAGTATATGTCTAGACCCTCAGGTGTTCACTCACAAGGATTTCCTCTGTCTCTTACTATGTTATTTAGACACAGTGCTTATTCATCAGTTTTGTTAGTTCAGAAGCCAGGGACCTCAGACAAACAATATGTAGCAGAATGTTTGTAGCTGTTTCCTCGCTTTCTGTTTAGAAATCATTGGAACCGTGGGAAGCAGGACTGTTAGTGAAATACAAGTTGGAAGATGCACATTGACATTCGCAACCTTGTCTTTGACTGCAGTTCTATCACTACCTTTTATTGATATTGGCCTCATGCTAACAAAGAAGGATCCAGTTGAGTGACTAGAGAGTGCTGATGCTATGCATTAGGCATGTAGCCCTTAAGGCAGAGAGATCTCAAGGTTACTTCCTCTGGCTAGATGCTCAGCCTTGTTTCAGGTGAAGGCGAGATCCCCAGGGGTCGGGTAGAATGTCTAACGTTGGAACTCTGGATTTGTGGGTTATTATCCTAAAGGAAACCTTTCCCCTAGTTTCAGTCTGTCTTGCACAAGTTTCCAAGTTGTTCATCCAATTTCTTCTTTAGCAGGGAAGGTGAAAGAAACTAAAGAAGGGAGGGAAAAGATGCTGATTTATTTTAGGCACTTAGCTCAATTTGCTTTTACTTGTTTGGGAAATTGCTTTTTCAATGCAGAAAAATGTGTTGCAGTGAAGTAATTCCGTGGGTTTGATGACACTGCAATGTGTTTCTTCCCTGTATCTGTTATAAGTGTAAATGAAATGCGTGGACAGCAGGATTACCATTATTTACTTCCTTTTATTGCCTCTCTCTTTCTTACCTTCTAGATTACATGTGTGTTAACTGAAGTTACTGTTCACACTTATTTAACAGTATTGACTGAAATAACCCTGAATCTCCTTCAGTGAGGACTGATTTAGCTACAAATCACTGTTCCAGCTTTAAAATCATTAATCAGCCTTAGGCAAGATCCATTATGTGGGATTTCAGCATAGAAGAAATATTAACAGCTCCCTGGAAGAAACCTTACCTTCACATTGGCTGCGACTCCCTGCTGGAGGAGCAAATTACCCTCAAGTAATAATTATAATACATTAGTAGAGGTTTAATTTCCAATAAGTGCTGTCTGTTTAAGAAATGGCAGTCTCACCATGGCTCAGAGAACAATAGATCATGTTATCAGCAAGAATAAACCTACATGGAATTAAATGAACGATAATAAAAAATTCATCACAGTTTGAAAACTGTAGAAAAAGAGAAGCCGTGTGAGCTTCTCAGTTGCATTTTTATAGAAAAACTTCATGTTTATAGATCATCTCACTGGACGATACTAAGTATGGCTAGGAATTTTTCTTCTTTAGTTGACAGCACAATTTTTAATTTACTAGTTAACATCTAGTATGACAAGTGAGCGATAGCTTTGTTTGGAGGGACAGAGGCTATTGAAAAGACTAACAGAACGCGAGGGAAAATTCATTCTTGAGTTAACTGTGCACAGTGATCTACTTTTTGCATCCAAATTAATATTTCAGTAAAATTTTCCAAAAGTATAAAAAATTGGAATTTTATAGGAGAAATTCTTGCGGAGAGAATTTAAACAGACAGGAGACTATTTCTGTGAAGTTAGGTCTGTAAATGGTTTAGAAATATAACTGGTTCCTGTGAGGTTTTAACAATAATCTGTGTCCCAGGAAGCTATAAATCTTCATTTAAAATTTTGAATAGAACCTCTCTTGTATACAGAGTACCAAATTGGGGCTTAAATTTTTTTTTTTAATGTTTATTTATTCTGAGAGAGAGAGCAAGTGGGGGGAGGGGAAGAGAGAGAGGGAGAGAGAGGGAGAGAGAGAATCTCAAGCAGGCTCAGTGCTGTTAGTGCCGAGCCTGACGTGGGACTCAATCTCATGAATCATGAGATCATGACCTGGCCGAAATCAAGAGTTGGATGCTTAACCTACTGAGCCCCCCAGGTGTCCCTAGAGATTTTTACAGTGTATGTTGCATTTCATATATTAGTGTGAATTGTAAAACAAGCATACATATATTAAAGAGACTTGCTAACATTAAGTGAAGTGAGTTTTATTGGCCATGCTGTTTAAGTTTCACCAGACTCCCTGTTTCTTCCCAAATTATGAATTATCTAGGCAATGTCTATTAATATTGATGTAATAATAGGGATAGCTGAAATGTCTTGTGCTGAAGGAGTCTGTATTGTAAAGGCATTTTTATTTTAACAGCTGCACTCAGTTCTCATATTGAACAAGTTCTAGCACACTGCATAAACCAGATTATGTATGTGCCGGTGCATGAAAATTGTTCCTCAGGTTCAGTGAACTATTGATTTAAGGAATTCAAGGTGATTCCATTACTGGGAAAAGAGATTCATATTTTCTTAACACTGTAGAGTTTGTAGTTTGATTTATGTGTCCATGAATGTATATGTTTGGAGAATTTACCTTTTTTTCCTTCTGTTTTGCTGTTTGATGGATTTCATGTCATGCCATCAGATACGGAAACCGATATAAAAGAAAACTGTCCTAAGTAAGCTCTGCCCCCCATTCTATAGTAAATAATGCATTAAGATTGATTTGTACAAAATTTATCAAAAACAAGTGAGAAAAATGCCTCCTCCTGATTCTATCTATAAATCAGATTAGAAACCCACCATATGAATTATCATCTATGTCAAAATCTGACACAATTCCAATGTTTCAAAACCTATTAGATTTAGCGACGTTTTTGAAAAAACATACTGTGTGCCTTGAGTTATAGTTATCTTTGGAAGGAGGAGTGTACAGAATTATTTAGATAATTTAAAAAGTGGAAGTCAGTCTTTGGCTCTCAAACACCCACAGACTGGCCCTTTTATTGTTAAATATGCATGATGCCCCCCAAATGACTCCCTAAATCCATTCAACTAAGGTGATGTGACAGATCACAATTTTGCAGCCCCTGTTTCAACCAGCATGTTATGACCCCCACTTAATTACCTCAGAAAATATGAGTTAGGCATGCAACTTATCAAAATGCTTTTTACACTATGAAAGTTTTTCCTTAGGTTAAAAGGAGATGAAGCACAATTAAAAATGAACATACTGCTTCATGTTCAATTTTAAACTATGCCATTCAGTAATAAGAAGGAAATATCTATGTGACATTTTATAAATAAATATGTATCATTTTATAAATAAATATATATTATATATTTATATATTATATATGTTCATATATTATATAAATGTGTAATATATATATTAAAAAACTATATATGTCTATATACTATATATATGTGTATATATAGTGTGCATATATATATATGTGTGTGTGTATATATATATATATATATATATAGTTTTTACATGAGTAGATCCCTAAGGGCTTAACCACTTTGCCTAACAGTTATTGCTGTTGTAACACAGAGTAGTACAGAAATGTATAATTTCATAGCACTCCTGCATTAAAGTGTAATTTTAGATGTTGTCTACTTAGAAATAATTCAAGTGGTTTAATCATGGATTTCTCAGACACTTTTTACTTGAGTGCACAGCCCATCAGCATATATTTGCACGTGAGTAACAAAATATCAACCTCAAAAATTTTAAATTTACATTTTAAAAACGTAACGGATGTGAAGGAATCATGCTTCTCCTAGAGGAGTGTTAAAATACCATGGATCACAGAAGGTATGCAACATTTGGTGTATATTAAATGTATAGCGATGGGATCTCAATCTGAAACTTTACAAGAGTACAGAGGGTAAGGATTAGTGAGGGTCCATTCCAGAAAGAATAGAAAGAGATGAGATTTGAATAAGCATGTAGCTCATCAGTGAGAGGTGCCCCTATTTAACTCCAAAAGTGGCTGTTGACAGGGTGTTTTGGAGGAATAACTCAATCAGCCAGTGTCCTAACACAGAATGTTCTCAAGGACTCACATTGTCATGTGGTCCAGTTATACTTGTTGAAAGAATGGTAAACATAGAATTAAATAACTGGATTTCATTCTAGACCCTGCCATTTTCCATCTTTGTATCTTCAGGCAAGTCATTGAAGTCTCTGAGCTTGTTTCTTTACTTTTTACGTAGAATAATAATGCCTGACCTCACAGCTGTTATTTTCCTACATCAAAAGAGAAGAAACAGTGAGTAATAACATGAATAATATCAAATACAGTGGTGAATGATAATTACAGCAATAATGATCACTATCATTGAGTCAACATGCTAATGGCTATGCACGCATTTCACTTATTACGTTACGAAAACTATGGGAGATACTTAATGTTATCGTCTTTACAGCAGAGTTAAGGAAATAGATGAAGATGAAATGATTTGCCCAGGTCATTCGCTTAGTGAGTGAGGCAAGAGACATTCAGGTCTGTCCAAGTCCAGAGTCTAAGCTGGTTGCTAAATGGTCTTTGTTGCTCTGTCCTCTCCCCGTTGGTTGGGGATTGTTTACATACTTTTAAGATAGACCTTATAGAACAATATTATTACCTGTTCACTGTCTACTCTTGAAGGAGCTTGCCTTCTAGTTCACTGTTCAGTCAGAATCAAGTGGAGTAAATGTTAGGTGGTGAATGCTTAGAACCTATGCAAACATGGGTTCTGGTATTGTATCGAACCTCTACATGCCAAATTCAGGAAAAAAAATATTTTGTTTTAAATGTAAATAGTTTATTTGACAGAAATGGTTATTCTTATTTTAATTTTTATATGTTAAGTGGGTGGATCTTCATAATTTTACCTATATCATCATCTTAATACATTATCTTCCAGGCAGTAACATCTAGAAAATGTATTACCATCTGGAATAATTAGGTAATAGAGGGACAAATGATTATGCTTCATATATGTCCATGATTTTAAGTTATTATAATGATCAATTAAACAAAAATTTGAGTTACATGATATATTCTATGGATGATTTTTTTATTGAAATATTTTGCTCAAGAGATCTGCCTTATGCCTAAAGTAATACAATCACTATGATTAGAAAAAGCCAATATTAGCAGTCAATATATTAAAAGAATTTAATGTGGTAGACAATCTACATATAGACTGACACCTCAGTCACGTATCTTTATTACTGTACTTGAGAATCTTGGAAAAGAAAAATCCAAGGTTTAAATTTTTTAGTGTTGAAACTGTCTGGGGTGAGAATATAACATTAAATTTCCTCAAAATTCATTTTATTTTAGAGGAAGAAAAGAAGCAGAAGATGTTTTTGTCATATTTGAAATTCCTAATTCATTTTAAATAAATGAATGATTTTATTCTGGTAAGAATGTCCGTGCATAATAATTCCAATTCACCAATGTTCTTATTTTATTTACCAATAAACATATTCTAGTTTCCTAAAAGTATACATAGTGGTTTTGGTTAAAAGAATGACGACATCATTGTATTCATTTAGGGAATGAATTATTGCCATATGCTTTTACAATGCCTGGAGGCATATATTTTAAGACACTGTAGTTATGGATTTTCATTGTAACACATGGCTAGCTATTACTGTGAATATGCCTTGTGTGATTGCCCTATGGATAGCCTCAAATATAATTCCATAAACTTGGAAGTTTAACAGAGAGATATATTGATTTCTTAATTTAATGGAAAATGTCCATGTAACATAAAATAATGGATTCATTTAATGTAGTTACATCTAAGAATACAGATCTCTAAAACTCATGCCTTACATGCACTTAAAGTGATTAATATTCAGAAAAGAGGTAGAGAGAACCTCCCAGTTTACACCGCATGGTAAGGCTAAAAGAATTAGCTCTTAACATTTGGAATTCTTAACTACTGAAACTATGCACTTTTCTTGTCTTTTCCTTCTTCATTTGAAAATATCTAGTTCTAAACAAGTTCAGATATTAGAAAAATATGTTTGTTTTTTACTTTTGGATTACCTTCTTTTATTACTAAGCAATAAAAGTAGATGTTTTTAAGGTCACTGCAAAGTGCATTTTCTGGTTTAACTTTAGAGCTTTCTTTCAACACCACTTCGAATGGCATGTTTTGAGTGACTTCAGAGGATAGCACTAATGTTCTCATTATACGTCATCAATTCCTTCTTTATGAATCATTGCTACATGTGATCTATAAAAATGGGGAAGGAAGGGGATTAATTTGTTTTAATCTTTAAAAAACAAAGCAAAATACTTTTAATTTTACACAATGTTATCCTTTTATTAGTTATATAATATCATTAAGGTTATTACTTTTTGACAGGAACACTAACAGCTTTATTAAACTATTTGGTAACATTTCATTGCTAAAAGCAATCCCAAGAAAATGTGCATAAAATTTGCTTCTATCAGCTTCTTTTTTAAAAAGTTTATTTATTTATTTATTTTGAGGGAGACAGAGACAGTGTGGGTGGGGAGGGGCAGAGAGAGAGGGAGAGGAACAGAATCCTAAGTAGGCTCTGCACCATCAGCACAAAGCCAGGTACTGGGCTCAAACCCAAGTGGCTGCGAGATCATGACCTGAGATCAAACCAAGAGTTGGAGGCTTAAGTGACTTAGCCACCCTGGCGCCCCACTTCTACCAACCTCTATGCACATGAAACATATTTCGTATTGTTTTTTGTACAATAAATGCTGTTCTGTTGAGGATTTTCTAAGCCAGATGTATCCATTAAGATTGGTTCAGGATTAAAGACTAACACCCAGTAGTTACGGCTCACAGAAGAAACAGTGATGCAGAGGTGTTTATAGGAATGAAGGGAGAGTTTTACAGGAGACTCTGGGAGGAATGGGTCAGGCCCTACATCAGCAGGTGCTACTGGGGACCTCTTCATATTACTCTCTCTTCTTGTCTGTGGCTCCACTGAAGTTTCCAGAGTTTCTGATTTGCCTACCTTGGGACAGGGGTCTGAACATTTTCCTCAGGCATCTGTGGTTAGGGCACATAGTCAGGAGTATCAGTAAAACCAATCCACAAATCAATATAAATATGTCACCCAATATAATTTACGTTTGCATCTGCCATCAGCGTTCAACTCATATGCCATGTAGGGATTTTTTTGGTCATAGTTTCTATTTTTAGTCAGAATACAGAGCCACCTCAGATTTACTAAGATGGAAGAAACTTTTGATGCTCTAATCTCTAATCTACATCAAGATACCTGATAGTTGCATAGGTGCACATATTATGGATGATTCTTGTCTCTCAATGATAGCGTAGTTGTTACTATTTATAGTTAAAAGGAAGTAAGATATACACCTACTACTAGTAGAATTTTTTGAAGGGGTTTTTTCCCCTCCCTGCAAATATTAAATCTAACAAAGTACCCTCATGAATGCAACTAGCTATTATGGAACTTACAATGCTGTGGATGTTTATGTGGCCCACGTACCATCTAGAGTCTAGAAGTAGGTCTAAATTTGAAGACAGTTTGTATTACTTCTTTATATTTCTAGTACTTGGCAGAGTGCTTGACAATATGTTAGAATTCAATCCCTTGTTAAAAGGTTGATGTTCAGAATGTTTTTTTTATCTGGCTGGAATCATTGACTAGGATTGTTGTCTACTTAGTAAGCATATTCTGGATGTCCAATCTATAAAAGGCCCTGTGGTAGGGATACAGTGATATGGGTATGGCCCATGCCCTTAAGTCTGGGGATGGAGAGATACAGACAAATCACAAATGGCTACAAAGAAGTGGAAAATCAGAGTTATGTGTTCTCTGATGAAAAGTTACATCATGATCTGAACATTCATTGCAGGGTCTTCATAGTCCATATCTAATGATTCCCGACAATGGTAATAATATTGCTTATAGTACTTTAATTTTCTGGTGACTTTTGCCTCAGTAAGGTTTACTTACTATTTCCCAGTCTTATTTATCCCCTATTATGGATATTGCACACCTTATGTTTCAACAACAAAAACAACAGTATTGGGGGCATATTATGAGTGTGTGAATTGAGGGGGAATGACTACCAATTTAAAAGTTGGTATACAATATAATTTATAAAAATAGTGTTATCTCTAAATATATTTTATTCACTGGTTGTGATATCTTATACTGCTTTGCTGCTTTCTATGTCCTTTAATGGATATGAAGATCCTGCTTTATAATAAAACAGTAAAATGTAAAATTTAGTAATATTATACTAATTTAGTCTTACTGTCCCTAAAGCATATAAAGTTTCTTGCTTGAGCTTTAGCATTAATATTGCTTAGTTACAAGGAAATGAACTTTTGATAGTCTACTGGTATTTACATCTCTATGTTCAAGGAATCAAAAAATTTTTCTTTTATTTTGCTAATGCCTCTATAAGAGAAAACTAGCCAAAGCAGTTTTCTGCTACTTACACATAGTCTCATAAATCTGATATTACTGAATAAGGAGATACTGGTCTAAAGGATCTTAAATTTGTCTTTATTTTATATGAACTTGCTTACTCAAGTGCATTGTTTAGAAGCATCCCTTCAATAATTGATCTTTTCGATATCAGTTTCAGAGTGTGAGTATGGGATAACTCTTTTTACTTATTAACATTAATCTTTAAAAGGATCTTTATAGCAAGTGCTCAAGTTCATTGATGGAGAAGTGATGAAAGAACTCAGGAGGCTGAGTTCATATTCACTTCCATAAATAATTTCTAAAGGTACCATTAATAAGTACACTTAATTATCTGTGGTTTGGGGGCATCTGGTGAACTTAGTTAAATTAGATATGCAGGTAATCTACACATCTCATTTTTCCTTATAGTTAGAAGTAAGCTCCTTAGCAAAAACTCTGCAAGGCCTATTATTTGCAGTAAAACCCATTGCATCAAAAGTACATTAATATGAAATCTCTGTTAAAATGGCTCCTGGATACAAAATTTACCATTACTCAATGAAGAAATAAAAATGATACAAAGTTCATATTAATCAAGTAAGTAATAGTGCAGGAAGCATATTAACCAGGGGCAGCCTTTTTAAGACTGTAGTCTTTTACAAGCCAACAAAACAAAAATAAAGTGTAAGTACTTTATATTCATTAAGTATTCCAGCAAGAACCTTTATTTTGTCAAAAATTGGAACTGTACTTAAAATTACCATAGGTGTGTGGGAACAATATAATTGTATTTGTTTAAAAAGAAATGATTTTGTTTGTAGTGAAACCACTATGAAATGTTCTTAAGAAGGAATTATCCAATTGACAGAATAAAATCGAATTATGTGTTGCATAATTTACACTGTAAGTACAGTTATGATCACAGAAGAACTGGAGGCAGCACAGTAAGAGCTGGAGTATTGATAATTGGATTCTGGTACAAGGAGTCTATGAAATATGAAAGACTGGTTTATAATGAAAGCTGTATTAGTCCAAGGAGGAAAGGGAAACAAAGTCCAGAGCCAGAAGTATGAAGATTTCAGCTATTTTGGAGAGAAATTGGCGGTAGGAGTGGGTTTTAGGCAGTGTTCAAAATGACATTAGGTATGGAATATGATGCAATGTTTTGGAATACCTTGAGAACTAGGGAAATAGATGTAGACTTTATTCATGAGTTTAAAATTGTGATTTAGTAAGCAGCAATGGAATATGGCAAAATTCAGACCCCCACAGATTGAAATTGGACAGTGCTCCAGTCATTTTCAATCTAATATGTCTGCCCTGCAGCATGTGATTGAGAAGATTTCCCTGTCTTTATTGACTAAAGATGGTTTTTGGTTATGATAACAGACGATGATAGATAGCAAAACAAATTAAAAATCTAGTAAGTAATTGTCTAGCTTCACTTGTTGCAGAAAGAAGAGATGGGTCTTCTACATATATAACGTAAAAAATGTTTTAAGGAAGGTATAAGATAGAGGAAGCTTACTAGCTGAAACCTCTAAAGTGGACAGAGGCAGTCACTATGGCAAAATAGGCACAGAACATACATTATGACTTTTTTTCCTACAAAAGGCCAGTATGTCCCCCAAAAAGAAAAATGGGGAAAGTGATACAGTATGTAACCAGTCACAGAGACCTATTGTTACTGACCAAACACTTTTTCTCTGCTTCCTTGACTCACTTTTAGCTTGCCTTTCTTTGTATGTCTTTCTGAGAACGTGGCCTCAGAGCTGAATTTTAGCCAGTGGAACGTGAGATGAGTAAGCACTATTTCTGAGCTTTGCCCATAAACATCTTCTTCTATTTAAGCACTTCTACACCTGAGGAAATTTTGCTCCCTAGGGCACATTTGGCAATAGCCAGGCTATATATGGATATCTATATCTATATCTAATCTATATCTATATATGGATATCTATATCTAATCTATATCTAATCTATAATATATCTATATCTATATCTATATCTATATCTATATCTATATCTATATCTATCTATATATCTGTATATCTCCATAGAGGCTAAGGATGCTGCTAAGGGACAGTCCTCACAACGGAGGTGATCTCATCCAAATGCCAGGAGTCCTGAGGCTGCAAAACCCTGCTGTTTGCCCTATGGCTTCCTGTATATTCTACGTTTAGAACAAACCTGAAAACCAGATATTAAGAAGTTGGTGATAAAAAAGTAAATTTCTGTCATTATACTTCTTAAAATACTTTAATTGCAGTAGTAGCCCTAACTTAATTAAAAGAGAAATAGATTAATTTATATATATATATATATATATATATGCACAAAAGTATCACAAGGGACTATCACCAGTGAAAGGTGGCTGAAGAAAGAATTTTGAAAGAAAAAAAATATGAACCTACAATGCAAAATAAAGATTTTACTGGATTTAAAACATTGGTAATTTTAATTTTGATTGATATTTAGAGTATTGTAATGAGAAATGGAGGGAAATAAGCACCCACATTACTGAGGTGAGTACAAATTAAAGTAAAAAGTCTATAGCTTATTTTAAAAATATGTCAAAACTTGAAAAGATATGGATTCTAGTTGGAATTCATATCAAGGAAAGATTTATGATCTATATCTTAGTAATAGTTATCATAGGGGATACCTGTAAAACACCACAGTTTCTGAAAATAAGATAGTTTAATAACCCTATGTGGAACTTATCATTGTGATGAAATATTGTCAGCCATTAAATATCATTGGTATTTAAAAATGGCCTATCATATTATATAGAAATATATACATGTCAACTGAAAAGGATTTATAACCCAGAAGGAAAGTGGTGGTTATGTCTAGGAGATAGAATAGTGAAGGCTTTTTTTTTTTCTGTATTGTAAATGTAGGGTAAATTGTTACTTTGGTAACCATAAAATCTTATTCTAAAAAATAGCCCTTAAAAAGCTGCTGAGTCTACATCCTGCTCCAACTATGAAACCTCTGAAAAGTACTGTAGGACTTACCTTGCAACACTACCCACCAGTAGTTACTTATTTTTGGAACTTTTTCATGCATTTTACCTTTGCTTAACTCGCGTCACAAACATTATGGCTGATGGTCACATTAACATGCCAAGAAAATAGCGTCATAGTGAAAATCAATGCAAGAAAATACTGGAGAGGTGATATAACCAAATATATAATGTACAGTCTCCTACACAACTTCATAATTCTGACCTCTTTCTGCACCATTATAAAATTACCGTGTGTTAGGAATAGGCTTAGCTCTTCCTAATGCAAGACCTAAATCACAGCGACTCACATAATAGAGAATGTATTTTGCTCACATAAGAAGAAATTTTGTTCATCAATGTTGTCACAAATGGCAGAATGTCCTTTTATAAAGCTAAATAATATTCTATCGCACTATTCTACAATTTCTTTATCCATTCATCTGTTAATGGACTCTTGGATTGTTTCCATATCTTGGCTATTGTAAGTAATGCTGCAATCAACATAGGAGTGCATATATAGTTTTAAAATATATTTAGGATATATTTTGGAGATATACCCAGAAAGTAGAATTGTTGGATCATATGGCCGTTCTATTGACTTTTGTTTTAGGAACCTCTACCCTAATTTTCATAGCTGCTGTACCATTTCACATTCTACCAACAGGGCGCAAGTGTTCCAACTTCTCCATATCTTTGTGAACTTGCTATGCTAAGTGGAATGAGCCAGTCACAGAATGACAAATACTGCCCGATTTCACTGACATGAGATATCTAAAGTAACCAAACGCCTAGAAGCAGAGAATACAATAGAGGTTGTCATGGGTGGGGAAAGTGGAGAGTTGCCATTCCATGGGTATATATAACTTCTGTTATGTTACTTGAAGAAGTTCTAGAGATCGCCTATACAGCATGGCATTTATAGTTAGCAATATGGTATTGTGCCCTTCAAACTTTGTTAAGAGGGTAAATCTCATCGTCAATGTTCTTACCATACACAAAGAAGAACCCAGCAAATCAAGAAATGAAATAATAAATAAAAGGGGGACAGAGAAACTTCGGGAGGTGTTCATAAATTTATTGTGGTGATGGCGTATGTGTTTACATACATCCACACTCATCAATCTGTATGCCTTAAATATGTACAGGTTTTTGAGTATCAATTATATCTCAATAAAGCTATGACAAAAAAGGATGAGAAAGACAATGAAGAAGAGAAGAATAATAATCTGGAAGGATATGGTGATCCAGTTTTGGTTCTGGGCTACATGGTGAAATGAGAGACTGGCAGTGTCCATCATGTTTTTACCCTTATCATTAGAATTCTACAGTATCAACTCTTCCATTGCATTCAATGTCCAGGTGATTAGGGAAAGACAAAAGACAAAAGGTGCATGCAGAATGAGCCTGTACCATTTCAAAAATCTTTGCTGGGAACCAGTAAGACCCTGTTTACATTTCATTGGTCAGACCTGAGTCACATGGACATCTTTAGTTGCAAGAATGTCCAGGGAATGTAGCTTTTCATTGCATGTGTTTCCATCCCTAAGCTTCCTTAGGAAGGAAGAAGGGGGGTATATATTGGGTGGGCAACTAGCTGTGACTGCCACAAACACATACACCCTGACTCTGTAAGACCTCCTCTTTCTCAGCAGTCTTCTCCCTATCCACCTTTCCCTTTACAGTAAGTGGCTCCAGTCTTGAATTTGGATATGTACATAACCATTTAAAACTAGTATAGTTGCCTTTAGTATTGAATGAGAAAGTTCGTCCAGCACCAGTTCCTAAGTTGGGGCTTCATCTTACAGGCTACATAAATAACTGTATTTTGACCAATCCATGGATCTGCTTAAGGAGAAAATACATTAGTATGCTGTGTTTGAGAATGTATTCTTAATGAAAAATGGCTAAAGGGTGAATGTGATTTTATTTTCATCAGCCAGAGGAAAAAAGCAAGTGTTATGATAACGTATTTGAAGACCTGTACAAGTAATGAATCCTGGTGCCTCAAGTTAAACTTTAAATGCTGGCATGATTGAAAAATACTGAAGTACCAAAAAAATCTGAATACAGAATCAAACTGTGAGTGTGTGTGTGTGTGTGTGTGTGTGAGAGAGAGAGAGAGAGAGAGAGAGAGGAAGGGAAAGGGAGGAAGAGGGATTAGAGAAGAGGGGAGGGAGAACAGAGGTGCCACACAGATGACAGAGAGAGAAAAATACAGAAGTAAAGTTTAAAAAAATTATAAAGAGGTTTACTTTTTCTACAATAAAAAGTATCAGCTGATAATAAAATAAATTAGACTAAACAGCCCAATTGAAATGAGGGGTGAAGGGGGAAATGTTGCATTTTTATGGAAAAAAAGGCAAAAGAGTGTTTCAATATTTGCTGAACCATTATGGATTTTTAAAACCCTGCATGATTTAAGCAATTAGATTTTTTTCTCAATATAGTCTGAATATTCTCTTTTCTTGCAATACACAGAATGAAATAATCATTTTGATATTTAGAGCATTTCTTTCTAATTTCTTGGAACAACCTAAAGGTACATTTGAATGGGAAAAGAACTAAAAACAAATGAAGTGAATTGGTAGCAGTGTTTATTATCAGTATGTATATGAAGCCCTAGACATAGTTATCCTTAGAGCACACCTCAAATCTTCAGAGCTAATAGGTAAATAGGTTCTTAACTTTCAACCATTATGTTGGAGGCACTGGTAAAAGTCAGTTCATTCTGGACATGCTGGGACTCATCCAGCTAAGAAGGTAAGTGCTCATGGTCACCTAATTATAATGTATCACTTAGATCCTTAGAGCAGAAACCATACTAATGCAGACCAGAACAGATCATTCAGAACCCCCACAGACTTAATTTTCAGAAAGTGGATGGAAAGAGCCCACAACCCAATGGGGCTACAACATATCATTGTCAGGCTATTTATTCTTAGCTATGGGTGGTGAAAAGTATTGCCAAAATATCTCACATTGATCCCACTGTCTAAGGCAACTGACTAGTTAGAATACAATTGCAGTGTATCTTCTTATCGATAATCTTCCAGTGTATCTTCTTATCAACTCACACACATACACAAAGATTAGAATACGGAATGGAAGAAGAAAAGGGAGGGTGATAATTCGTTGAGAATTTATGAAAGGAAATCTGAGTTCACACAGTGGAAACCTCTACTAAAAGTAATTTGTTCCTAAGTAAAATGCCAAGATATAGAAGTACGATTGTTTTCCTTAGAGAGACATCAAATCCCCCTTGAAGTGCTATAGAAAACAGAGAAAGTACATACTATTTAATTCTGAAGTCTCTGTTGAACATCTGTGTAGAGGGGCCAATGTGTGCAAGCTTCCTATCTAGGAATGAGCGGAAGAGGGCGTGACATGGCCAGTGGACAGAATGGATAATTAGCTCAAGTGCAGGTTGAGGCAGGGAGTTGGGGAACAGCATCTGCATTGTCTTGTAGGCCATGGTATGCATTTTGTTATTTATCTTTAAGAGCTACAGGAAACCACTAATTTTTTGTAACTTTAATAAAACATTATGTGTTTACTGTGCATGTATATGTATAATACATATAATTAGCTTTTTTTTTTTTTTTTGCCATTGAAGAGTTTTGGTTTTTATGGCCAACTTTTCGTTATGAAAATATCACACTTGGTGATATTTGTAGAACATAGTGAAGACAAGAAGAAATCAATTTAAAAAGGACACATTAGAGGTGCCTGACTCAGTTAAGTGTCAGACTCTTGATATCAGCTCAGGTCTTGATCTCAGCTCAGGAGTTCAAGCCCCGCATAGGGCTCTGCACTGGGCATGGGGCCTACTTAAAGAAAAAGAAAAAGAAAAAGAAAGAAAAATCACTTAGGTAACTTTTGCAGTAGCCTAGATAAAACACATTTGAGCCTAGCCAGGGCTAGGAACAGGAAGAAAGGTGTAGAAAGCAGATAATATACAGAAAAACAAAACAAAAGAAACAAACAAAACAAAACCCCTAAACCTGACAGAACTTGAATATAGGCTAAACATGATTGGTGATTGAGAAGGAAGTGTTCAGAAGCAGTCCCAACTGTGTGACCTGTATGATCACATTTGTATTGATTTCTTTTTCTGAGATAAGTAATTAAAGGAATACCAGGTTTGCGAGATTTGATAGGGGGTTAGCTCTTGAGATGCTTATTTGAGTTTCCACTAAGGCATCTGAGTAGAGATGGGGCATATGATCTTGAAGGATGAGTCAGAAGACATCTGGGCAGGAGGGTTAAAATGGAGTCAGTTTCTGATGATGTGATCGTCTAAGGAGATTGCCTATGACAAGAGAGAACTGGCTTAAAGATGAACCTGTCAGCTGTCTCAGCATTTGATACTTGCTTGAAAGAAGAAAGGGCAAAGATCAAGAAAGCCTTTCTGAGAGCTAGAGGGAAACAGAAATATTTGGCCAAGAAGAAATACTTTGCAAGAAAAGGAGATGGTTCAGATGGTCAACAGCTCCTGGAAAGAATGGGAAGATGAATGAGAAAAACAAACAAAAAACAAAAGCAAAACAAACAAACAAAAACCACCAAGTTCATGTGATTTAGCAAAATGAAATAACTGGTTGTCTTGGTGTGCATAAGCCTTTCTAAAGTGGAAGGAGTATGTCCAGCTGATAAAGCCCTGACAATGCGGACATCCCGTAAGTGATGTTGTCATCCAGGGATGGGAGGAGAGAGAGAGACGTATCTGAAAAGCGGATCTTTGTTTAAAGAGTTTTTCACTAAGAGAAGGACGAACTAAGCATCAGAAATACTGACAGGAATCATCCTGTGGGAGGAAGAAGTGAAAATGCTTGAGAAAAAGGTGATAATCCCATAGCATAATGTTGCTGAGAAGATGGGAATCCAGAACACAAAAGAATGAGAAACCTCTCCTTCCAAAAACCATTACCTGTATAAACAGAAGATTTCAAATTAAAAACCAAATAAAACACAAAAACAACAGTATTCATAAGATGTGTTTTGAAGATCTTTAGAGTGCCTCAATCCTAAGACTTAGAGTATAACTGAAATTTCTGTGTTAATTTTTGGTTATTGTTATTAAATTAACATGTTTAGAGGATACATAAAGAATTTACACAATTTAGCATAATATGTATAATAGCTATACATATTTAAGATACATAGTTTTTTAAAGGTAACTTTGGGATATTGAATGAGTCACTCAAATAGTATAGAAATCAAGTTAATCAATTTTATTTAATTTTTTTTTTATTTTTTAATGTTTATTTATTATTGAGAGACAGAGAGAGAGCATGAGCAGGGGAGGGGCAGAGAGAGAGGGAGAGACAGAATCTGAAGCAGGCTCCAGGCTCTGAGCTGTCAGCACAGAGCCTGAGGCGGGGCTCAAACCCACAAACCGAAGTCCGCAGCTTAAACTACTGAACCACCCAGCCAGCTGCCCTGAACTTAAATCTATTTAAATTAAATCTAAGATATTCTTACTGAATTCATAGCAGATTGGCTACATTGCTTACTTGAACTACCTAGGTTTGCAACCTGCTTATATAACCCTAGACACATTTGATTGGTCTTGATTTTCTCACAAGTAGAGTGGAGACAAGAGTGTTACACAGCTGTTAGCTGTTAAAGAAAACAAATATGTGATGAACACAGTAAATACCCAGTTACTGTTATTATTACTGTTGTTGAGAAGAATATAGTGTATCCACACAAAGAAGGCCATTATTAATAGCAGAAATCAGTGTTAATAAGCAAATGCCCAGATCATGCCGTACGTGTTAGAAAGTAGATGAATTCAGAACTCAAAATTTACTGTTGAAGTATGAGAATCCATTAAGTATTTCAATTATATTTTAATGCCATTAAACACTATGTTAAGTATGCTGATCAACATATTGAAAAGGATTTTAAGTCCTACGTAAATGACAACACAGAAGCTCAAGTCATTTATGTGGAGAAGTTCACAAAACTGTATGACAAAAATTGCCTAGGTTAAGAAAAGTGTAGCAAGTTTTAAAATGTTGAAATATGACCCAAATGAGTAATTTCTTGATTACTTTGTGGTTTTATATGTAATTCTGTTACTTGGAAAAAACATTAAATAATGAAAACACTATACCAAAAAATTGAAGATGATAGATTTTTCTTTTTTATTTATTCTGGAATTTTGCTATAATAAATAATTCTTAAAAATGAAAAAAATTAAATAATAGGAACAAATAATAATTCTCTTTTGGTCACATTTTATGTGTCTAGTACGTGCAATGTGTATGCTTTACATGTTATAGCAAATGTGCTTGTCCTCGCTGTTGATACTGAAATTAGTGTCTCTCTCTCTCTCTCTCTCGCTCTCCTCCACTCCCCTCCTTTTTCTACTAAAATATTACCCATGTCTGTTTTTGCCTCCTTTCAGCCAGGTTCCTGCAAAAATAAAATAAAATAAAAATAAAAATATTTGGACAGATCTGATTGTAATTTGTTTAATGTTAACATTAAATCTTCACTGAATTAAACACAATTATTCATATAACACACCATCCCTCTTTAGTATGATCCCAAAATCTATATGGATGAAATTAGGACTTCAAAAGAATTACACACTAAAGTCAGAAGAAGCCTACAGAGATTTTATTACATTAAAGTAGGTGATAAACTGTCGTTTTAACCCACTATTCAAATCAGCAAACCAGCGAATGTTATTAACATGAACCAAAGCATTATTACAGTTATGTTATTATACAGAGCACTTGTATGAGGCATTAAACATATTCTCAAAATAAGTACTTGGACTTGTAAAGAGTAATATTGCTTCAGAGAATGTAGATTATTTACGATTCTTCATAGTAGACAATGGCAATGTAAGGGACGAATTTCTGATAAAAAAGCAATATTCAGTGATAAAAAAAGTAAACTAAAAATAATGAAGTATATGATTTTAGGACACACGTGGTTTGTCAGCAGTACTGCTTGCATGGATGGCTTCAGTCATAGTGACAACTAGGCGTCTTATGTGTAAAATGCAAAGGCGAGCCCTCAGGTAATCGTTGAGATTTTTATGCAGGAGATAGAATGATTGAATGAAAAGTATGGAATATGTATGGCTCTCTGAGAAATATTTATTTTTCTTCTACCTTGTGTCATTGAACTGGTTTTCATAGTTCAGTTGAACACGCTCGATGTTTTGTTTAGGTCGTCTCCTGTTTTTATTATTGTACAGTTGAAGTGAGCATCTCTGTGCACAAATTCTTTTTCCTGTAGCTACAATTTTTCTGGCTAGGTTCACAGAATCAAAATGTGAGCCCATGTATATAAATATACATTTTTAGGATTGTTAATGTAATTATAAATTCCATGTTATTGTTTAATAGGAGAGGAGATTAGAATTGGTAAAACTTTAGACCAAAGACCAAGTTAGTTTTTGCCATGTTTTCTCTGACCTTGTAAACAGTTTTAAAATCTGTGTGTCCCCCCCCCCGAGGGATGGGGAGAGTGACTATCTAGTTAGAACTCTGCAAATATTGGCAGCAGTCAGCCTTCTTTCTCCTTTTGTGCCCAGCAGTCTGATTGCAACATATGAACAAACATTTCCCCCTGTGAAAAGATATGGAATCCTGTGCCAGAACTGCATCTTTAGGGAACAGCTGACAACACATTTCATGAACTTTTAAAAAGACATACTGCTAATCAGCAACATTACAATAACCTATTCATATCTTGGCTTTATGCTATCGCTACATAAATGAAATGTTAGTGTAGGTCAACTGATATTATTTGCTTTCTCCCTTTCTGACAGTTTGACTTTTTTAAAAACGAAATGTTGGCTAAAATATGTCATTGTTTCTTTTACAGAAGTCATTTTTTAAAAATTTATTTTAGAGAAAGATAGACTATGAGCAGGGGAGGGGGTCAGAGGGAGAGAGAGACAGTCTTAAGCAGACTCCGTGCTCAGTGCTCAGCCCAGAGCCTGATGTGGGGCTCGATCCCATGACTCTGGGATCACAACCTGAGTGGATGCTTCACTGACTGAGCCACCCAGGTGCGCCTACAGGACCCATTTTAAGGTGCTAATGTCTGTCTTCTCTTTTATTTCATCTGTCTCCTTGGTTATATCTTCTATTCTCACAAAAATGAATTCTCCAGTTCCCCTCTATCTGCAGGATTCTAGCACATGAAGTTGTTCAGGCAGAAATCCCCTACCCCTTCCACTTCCTGTCTCTGAACTTACCTCTCCCTCAATTAAACCTTGTTATCATATGCCTTAATCCCTGAGGGCTCTGGTCTTCCCTGACCCCAAATGACAGTTTACTTCCAGATGATGATGGTAAGATATGGGTCGGCATGTCTTAAACATAAGTTTTAGGGGCTCTTGGGTGGCTCAGTCAGTTAAGCATTTGACTCTTGGTTTCCGCTCAGGTCATGATCTCACTGTTAGTGAGTTTAAGTCCTGTATGGGGCTCTGCACTGACAGTGTGAAGCCTGCCTGGGATTCTCTGTTTCCCTTTGTCTGTGCACCACCCCCCTCAAGATAAATAAATAAACATTAAAAAAAAAAAAAGACTTGACAATATACCATTTAAAAATAAGTTTTAAATTTTAAAGATAATCTCTTTCCTTAAACCAGACAAGTAATATTGACAATTGATTCCATGTTGCTCTTCAGCTTTTTTAATTTTTTAATTTCTTTTTAAATTCATCTTAAGAAACAGACTAAAGAAACTTGTGTGAAAAGAAAAGAATATTAAGGGTTATAGTTCATTCTCTAAATGTGAAAGAATAATTACTAAATATTATTTTATTTAAATGTCCATTTTTTTGTATGAATTGAAACAATTTACTAATGCTAGTAATTAGGTTTCAGGAAAGATACCACGCAGAGTCAGTATGTTGTGGAAATGTGTGTCCTGAGAGCCTAGGAGTCTGTTTCTAGCTAGGGTTCTTACACTATGGTAGGGTGACCTGATTTAGTTTTCTGGCTCCTTGATCTATAAACTGAAGAATGTGTTGCATTATTTCTAAAATTATTTAAAGCTTTTAAATCTATAGCTAGGGCATATTTAAAAGCAAAGCCGTCTTCACAAGTTTTTAAGGTTAAAAGCTCACTCTTGCATAGTTAACAATGAGATACCATCTTGCCTAAAAATAATTTCTGCACCCAGAAAATGTACTTGGAAATTTTCTCCAAATTTTGCATTAGAGCAGCACTGAATAGAATCATCTTTGATGAAACTTTCAAGGAAAACAAAATGGATGATTTTAAAAAAGGGATGGGTACTAATAATGAGGTTCTAACATTCAACCCAGATCATAAAAAGACAAACAGGAAAGAAGCTAATTTCATTCAGGATATTCACTTGGCCGCAGCTAATTCTTTAAAGAATCAGATTAAGTGCTGGAGGTGCAGCTCTGAAATGATCATGTATTCACATTGATTGTACCATCTCATTAGCTTTCGATTTGTATAAACAAGCTTTCTTTGCTTCCTCTAATTGCACATTAGGAGTATCAGGCACTACTGGGAAGCAGAAATCCAAATTCTAATACAAGGTCTACAGAGATATAATTGCAAAGAATTTAGAAAGCTGTCCAATTCAGACTTCTCAATTCCTTGAAGTAATAAAAACTTGAAGCTGGATGTTGTTTGTTTACATTTGTTTTTCCTCCCAGAAAAGCAAAGTGCATTGACTCCATGCATTTTAAAAGGTTATCACTACATCAAAAATCATATTTAATGTTTAAAGGGCCACTGCAACCCAGTGGTATCATTTAAATACTCCAAATGGAAACACTGTATTTAAATCTGTGAGTAAATGAGATGCAAAATATGTTTAAAAAATTAAGGCAATTAATAAAACAATGAATTGGGGCGCCTGGGTGGCGCAGTCGGTTAAGCGTCCGACTTCAGCCAGGTCACGATCTCGCGGTCCGTGGGTTCGAGCCCCGCGTCGGGCTCTGGGCTGATGGCTCAGAGCCTGGAGCCTGTTTCCGATTCTGTGTCTCCCTCTCTCTCTGCCCCTCCCCCGTTCATGCTCTGTCTCTCTCTGTCCCAAAAATAAATAAACGTTGAAAAAAAAAATAAAACAATGAATTAATGTGAAAGTAGTATTGAAGCCTGAAGGAGAAAAATTCCCTCCATACTTTTTTGAGTTAGCAAACAAATTGGCTACATTTTTTTGTTGGCTGTGTGAGTGTGTGTGTGTGTGTGTGTGTGTGTGTGTGTGTGCGCGCGCGCGCGTGCGGTTTGTAACATTATTTTCCCAGTGCAGATATGATCTTAGGACTTCTAATGTCTTGGTAGATGTAGTGCAAAACTGGTCAGTATCTATTGTAGCTAATGTATATAATCTCTAACACAGCAGATTGTTGTTAGAGAATTAAAAAGTAATAATTACTGCCAGTCAGGTATCAATCTTTAAATAAGAAACCAGGCTGAAATTTTAATGTAGTGAGGAATATGAATTCTTGTCCTGTTATACATCCTGTTCTGTAATTTAACTGTCAGTGCATAGTAATAAATGATTGGACCTAAGCCCAGCCTTGCAGTTAGAGTAGCCCTGAAATAGAGCAACTTTTCTAAATACACTTTGTGTGTATTTTTATTTGCAGTATGGGTGTATTTGCATATAAATGTGGGCTTACTTGATTTAAAGTTTATTTTTGAGAGAGAAAGAAAGCACAAGTGGGGGAAGGGCAGAGAGGGAGTGAGAGAGAATCCCGAGCAGGCTCCGTACTGTCAGTGCAGAGCCTGACTGACGCAAGGCTCAAACTCACGAACCATGAGATCTTGACCTGAGTCAAAATCAAGAGTCTGATGCTTAACTGACTGAGCCACCCAGGCGCCCCTGTGCTTTTTTTTTTTTTAATAAAGTGTTTATGTTGGTGATTGTAAAATGAGTTCCAAAGATCTAGTTTTCAGTGCTTTTGAGAAATATATATAATATAATAAATTATCTTTTCCCTGAAATCATCGAAGAAATGAACTCATTTAACTCTAGTTCTTTCTTTCTTTCTTTCTTTCTTTCTTTCTTTCTTTCTTTCTTTCTTTCTTCTCTCTCTCTCTCTCTCTCTCTCTCTCTCTCTCTCTCTCTCTTTCTTTCTTTCTTTCTTTCTTTCTTTCTTTCTTTCTTTCTTTCTTTCTTTCCATTTACATTGGATTAGATCCTGGTCAGCAGTAAATTCCCATAAAGATCATTACTGGAACACATGATAATATTTAATGGTAGAATTTCAGTATTAACTATAACTTAGGTAACAGTGTGATATCATGTTAAAACTTCTGATTTGCACAGCTACACAATTGTAAGGTAATATTTCTATTTTTAGAAAATCACTGAAATATTTAGGAATAAATGTGAATGATGTCTGCAACTTAAATTTTGAGCTTTAAAAAAGAACACGAGCTTTTATATACATCTGTAAATATGCATGTGTATATACAAAGATATTATCTACGTGTGTTTGTGTGCATACATACATATCCATCTATCATCTATCTATCTATCTATCTCTATTATTAAGACAGAGAAGAGAAAGAAAGGAGAGACTATGATAAAGAAAACTATACAAAAGTTATCAGTTGGTGAAAATGCAGTAATAAAGTAGTATACAAGTGTTTTTTGTTCCACTCAAGTAATGCTTTTGTTTAGCTTTTAAATTATATATATATATATATATATATATATATATATATATATATATATATATATATATATAAGTTTTTTTTTATTTTGGCTCAGGTTTTCCGATAGTGTATGCATAGAGCTGGAAAATCCAACTGGAACTTTTTCCCAAAGTATACAATTTCTTTCCATTAAGCAAATAAAATCCACACTCACAGTATTCTCTAATTTGCTGAATGTCTTTCATACAACACCTTGAGTCAGGTTTTATATCCCCTAATCACATGTACAATCCAGGCTTTGAGATGTAGGAATTTCCCCAACCTAATAAATGACAGAAGTCGACTTGATAGGCAATTGTAGATTCCCCAATCCTGTTTGTGGGTGTGTTTTTCCCATGCGCATACAGTATCAAACTCCCACTTCAAACAGTACAATTAAAACATGGCTGAGGTTTGTTTCATTCAACATATGGGAAAAAATTCTGTTCCATGATGAACACAGAGGAAATTAAACAGATTTAGATCTTTGTTTAAATACCTTATTCTAGTTTAATTCCCATTGATGTTTTAATTCGTGAACCTAATGTGAAAATTGCCCCTTTGGGTACTAAAGAAGCTAGAAAATTCATCTGTTACCCTAATTGATGATTTTATTAATGGAAATATATTTGAACTGTTGAACTCTGAATGAAAAATATAAAATAATCACCTCTCACAAGACTTTGCTTTGGAGAAAATAATACTATCAGGGAAGACCATTTCCTCCAGTGAAATATACCTAATTTATGGAGAACAGCAGCTCTCACTTTTGCTACATAGCAAGATTTTTTTGGTTTATCCCTGAGTCTGACTCATTCAGCAGATCTTGACAGAGCTATGAAGGAGTTTTATTAAGGGGTTGGGCAATAAAGATTCAATAGAACTCTTGAGACATGGTGATTTTTTTCTGATGTGCAAGGATGTCTTCTTTCTTGGAGACTGGGACCAGCTGGGATTACTCCTGTTTGCTGCCTTTGCATTACCTCTAAGACAAGCATAAACTAAAATGAAAGATTGGTGAGGATTGCTTTATTTCTTCCAGAATAAGAACATTTGTTTTATTGTAAGTGATTTTTTATCATGTTTTCTTTTAGTCAGACTTGTAAATTCTATTGAATTTAAATAGATATCTATAATATGTCAACATTCTACACACATACTACAGAAGCAAATGCAGAACTCTTTGCATTAAAACCACAGATTACAATTACATATGCAAAATGATTATATGGATAAGCTATATTTTCTCCATCTCGGTGGTTCAGAACACCTGATTGAGGGACATAAATCCATGAGCAGTGCAAATAACTATTTAGCAAGGGCTCCCTAACTCTTCATTAACCCAAAACAAGCAGCATCATGAAATAGGGTCATGCTCCCTTAGAAGAACTCCTGAACTAAAGGAGTTTCCAGAACATCACTTATTGCTGTGTTTATGTTGTTTTTATGTCAGTGCCTAGCCTTTTTGTAAACCTAATTTGGGTCTCAAGAGTGTAAAGAAACTTGACTTACCAGTCCCTGAAATTCATTATGGAGATAAAGAATATATTTAGTGTTTTTACAGAAAAACAAAAAATAAAATTATATTGAAGATGTGAATAAAGAACATTCAAAGACAAATAAGCAAGGGTTTTCTAATCTAGGCAGGACATTCTGGAAATTTCCTAAGTGTTTTAAATTTTTGTTAGTAGTTCTAAAATTTTATCCAGTAAGCTCTGATACAGAGGATTTCTACTCACAGGACCTCCAAATATGATTAGGATTTTAGGAGATAGAGCCTAAGTCTTTCTCTAGTGAAATAAAAACAATGTAGAGTATATAATAGTGTAATTTTTATCTTTGGAAACAGTATTTATACCAATGTTAGAGCATCAACAATGTTCTAATTGAATATCCACAAGATAGATTAAGCAATTTGGATGATTCCATTTTTACATAAGGGGGAAACCCCACTGAGGGTCAGGGATATTATGTAGTGATTCAGTCTTTCATTTATTTACTTACTTGAAAACACACTATAACAACCTACTGGGGCAGTTTCCTCACGGTATACATCACAGACCAGGGACTGGGGTTGAAATTATCCTTCCTAATCCGGTGTTCTTTCTTCCAGAATCACAGCTCCTGTTTTTCCTAACTGATCCATACCATGCTTCTCAACTCCGATTCTTTTATTTTTTGAAATTTTATCAACATTATAGGGAAGTAGCATGAACTAATCCTATTACTTTTGAATCTAAACTGATTTCTCCATTGCTTCCATGCTTATAACACCTATTGTATTAACCCAAAGTAGATGGTGATATTTATTTGCCTCCCTCTGAAGCTTTCATCTTTTAAAGTATGGTACTGAATGGAAAGAAATATACTGACACTTGTGTTCTGGATAATTGTATTTTTGATCATGGCAGTTGAAGATAAGGTTAGCTCTTTTGACAGCCACATCCAGTTCTAAGCATACATCATTCCTACTCTGAACTAAAACATCCAAGTATGTATAAATGCATGAACACATAGAAGTTGTGTCTCTTCATGTGTATTATGCAATTTTATAAATTTTAGCTGAGCACATGACACTGCCCAGTATTTAGCCAGCATTTTTGTGCTGTCTCCTTCTTTCTTGACAATTGCATCACAACTTCTATATTTTTGTAAAACCCCCAGTTCTTTCTTCCCTATTCTCATTTTCAACTGATTTCCTTCCCTACTATTTTATTATATAAATTAAATCCACTGGGATGGATGAACATAGCCACCCACTTACCATCATTATGTCCAACTCCTCTGTACTCTCTCTAGTTTCTCTAGGTGAACTTCCTGAACTTTCATCTGAGGCTGACCTCTTGATGTATGTTTGAAAAGCCAACACTTAAATACTCAAGGACATTATTTCAACAATTTTCTACTTTCTCAGGATTTTTTTTTCATTTTTTCTGAATGATTTCATTGACATGGTTACATGCTATTATCCAATTTTTTGCAAAATAAAATAAACTAAAAGTAAAATAAAATAAACTTTTATGTCCCTATCAGATGCCACTACATTTCTTCCAGCTCTGCAGGAAAGTTCCTAAAACAGTTGCTTTTACAGATCGCATTTAGTTCCTCTCCTGTCATGTTTTACTTACACTACTTTTAATCCACTTTCTTCTCCCCAGTCTAGTGAAACTGCTTCTTAAAAGATATCATAGTTCTTCACCGAATGCTGTGATCAGGTCTCAGTATTCATCCCACTTGGCCAACGAAATAGTTGACCACTTCTCATCCTCACCCACAGTCTTCACTTAGCTTCTAGATCATCACAGATCTTGGCTTCACTTCTCCCTTTCTGAGCCCTTTCAGCTCTTGGGCTGCTCTCCTCCTTTCCCTGATCTGCTAGTGCTAGAGTGTCTTAGGACTTGGTCCTTAGTCCTCTTTTCTGTCTATACTTCCTTTATTGGTGATGTCATCCATTCTCCAGGCTTTAAGTACCATCCAAACTGTATGATTCTTTTCTAGTATATAAGGGGACGCCTGGATGGCTCAGTGGGTTGAGCATCCAACTTTGACTTAGGTCATGATCTCACATTTTGTGGGTTTGAGCCCCACGTCAGGCTCTGTGCTGACAGCTCAGAGCCTGGAGCCTGTTTTAGATTCTGTGTCCCCCTCTCTCTCTGCCCTTCCCTGCTGGCACTCTGTCTCTCTCTCTCTCTCTCAAAAATGAATAAACATAAAAAAGAACACATTATATTCTTATGTATGTATATATATGTATGTATTCTATATATTTATTGTTTTAATGTATGTATATATGTATGTTTATATCTCCCCAGCCAAAGTTCTACCCTGAGCTTGAGCTCCATGCATTCAATTGCTTACATATGTTATCATTGAGATGTTGAAGAGACAGTGCAAAATTGATATATGTATGGTAGGCAAAACAGTGACTCCCAAAAGGTCTTAATATAGAATCTTTGGATATGTTACCTTACATAGCAATAGGTATTTTGCACATGGGAAAAGCTAAGGACATCGATGGGGAGATTATTCTGGATTATTTAGTTGGATTCTACATATAAATCATATGAGTCCTTGAAAGTAGAGAACCTTTCCATGCCTCGCGGAGGTATGGCTATTGATGAATGATCAGAGAGATGCAACTTTGCTTAATTTGAAAACAGAGGAAGGAGCCAGAGCCCCCCAAAAAATGAGCTTTCTTTCTCAAAGTTGGAAAAGGCTGGAAAATGGATTATCCCTTAGAGCCGCCAAAAAGAAAAGCAGACCTCCTGACTCCTTGACTTCATCCCAGATAGTCATGAAGGTCTTTTCCCTCCATAACTCTAAGATAGTAAATTCTTATCACTTAAGTCATAAAGTTTGTGCTGATTTTTATGAGTGCCATCAAATAGTAATACAATATATAAAATTAAAACTCTACCTACAAATTGATACTGGGATCACTGACAGTTAAGAGAACTCATTTGCAAGTCCTATCACTACTTTGAAACATTAGGTTGCATGTTTATTCTTTTCAGATCATGAGATTTGAATTTATTCAAAGAAGGTGAGTTCTTTTTCAATTCCTGAGCAATTATGAATCTTCATTGTTTATTTTTCTAATTTGACTTGAAGGACAAGTTAAGAGAAATATTAGACATAATGTTTCTTGCTTTCTTTTTCATCAAATGTTGTTATTTTTTATGTTCAAATTATTATTTTATTTCTTCCTTGTCTTTAATTTGCTTTATTTTGAATGAACTTGAGCTTATAATCTTTAAAATTCTGTTATACGGTATTATAGAATAAACTTAGATATATAATTTATTTGTTGGTGATAACTGGCAGAGATATTTTCCTATTAAATTAGTTTGAAATATGGACTAGTGAACTAATAATACTGTGAATAATAAGAGTAATAAAAATTCATGTATCTGTGGTAATTAACTGGAAGCCCCAGAGGGATTCAGTAATAAGTGATGTAAAATTGTGTGACAAAAGAAGACCCAATGATTTCTTTGCTTTTAAAGAAGAGCTTCAGGGGTGCCTGGGTGGCTCAGTTGGTTAGGTGACCAGCTTTGGCTCAGGTCATGATCTCACAGTTTGTGTGTTCGAGCCCCGCATCAGCACTGTGCTGATGGCTCAGAGACTGGAGACTGCTTTGGATTCTGTGTCTCCCTCTCTCTCTGCCCCCCCCCCCCCAACTTGCACTGTCTCTCTCTCTCAAAAATAAACAGTAAAAAAAAAAATTAAAAAAAGAGCTTTGTTTTTTGACTACTATAGTAAACTATGAATGTTTACTATTAACTAGGTTTCACTTATATACAATAAAACACAAGTCCTAAGTGAGGCTTCAGTAATTGTTACATAGGTAAAAACTCTTGCAATTGGTCTCCAGATTATGGTACAGAGCTGCTGCACCCCACAAGTATCCCACCTGGCCATTTCCAGTCAATACTTGTACACATCCCTCCACTCAATATAATCATTATTCTTAGTCTGTTTTTGTCCAGGTTTTAAAATTTCTTATGGACAAAATCCTAATTACAGCATCTTTTCTCTCTGAAACTTTTAGTTAATAGTTTAATCTGTGTCTCTTCAACTAGAAATAGTTTGTTTTATGGATATATTAGTTGCTTAAGAACAGAAAAAATGTTTTCACTCTAACGTTAATGGATATTTTTGGTTATTTCTAGTTTTGTCTATTGTAAATAAGACTTCTATGAACATTTTAATATATTTTGGGGGAGAATATATACAATGAATTCTCTTGAGTTTATATTAAGAGTAGAATTGCTCATAATATAGTACGTTTATGCTTAGCTTTGGTAGATATGGCGAAACATTTTCTTAAAGTGATTTTTTTTTACCAGTTTACATTTCTATTAGCAATGTGTCCAAGTTCCAGTTTTTCCTATATTTCCTAATATTGGAATCTCCAATTTTATTGGAAATATTGGAAATATTGGAAATTCCAATTTCCTGATATTGGAAGTCTTTAAAAAAAAACCTTTTAGTATTAGCTACTCTTATAGTCATACAGATTAGTCATACAGTCAAGAAGAAATATTCCTCGTGCTTTTTTTCTTGTGTTTTTAATTTGCATTTTCCTGATGATTCAGTGATGTTGGATACATTTACATATGCTCACTGACAATTTGTTAGTTTCTTTTGTGCATTGCCCATTCATGTGTTTTGCACATTTTTAAATTGAGTAGTTCATCTTAAATACAGTTAAAAAAATAATAATCCAGGGGCACCTGGGTAGTCAGTTGGTTAAGTGGCTGACTCTTGATTTTGGCTTAGGTCATGATCTCACAGTTTGTAGTTTGATCCTCACACTGGGCTCTGCACTGACCATGTGGGGTCTGCTTGAGATTCTCTCTCTCCCTCTCTCTCTGCCCCTCCCCTGCTCATGCTCTCTCAAAAATAAATAAACAAACATTTAAAAAATAAAATAAAATACAAAATAATATCCAATTTGAACTCTGTTTTTTCCCTCCAAATAGCAGGAGGTAATAAAAATAACCACTATTTTAATTCAGAATTATACAGAACAAATATACAGAACATAGTAATTTGATTAATATAATAAGACTCTTGAAATATAAATATTTTCATACCAAGAAACATAGAATAGATAAGAGTCATGGAATATAAGAAAAAAATCACATATACACACATACACCTATTTATATCATCAGAGGCTTTAACACTAAGCTCCAACATATAAAACAGAAATAAATTTTGTTGCTTTGGTTGAGGTCTGAGGTGATACAGATCAGTGTTTGCTTGACTTCTCTTCCACAAGTAACACTTGAATTTCCAAAGCAGTGCTCTGTGCCTTGATGATTGGTATATTCATCATCACTGCAACATCTTGTATAAAACCAAGTGTAATTAAGTCATAAACAAGAAACATACATATGGTTATAATCATTTATGATTCTGGTTCCTATATGTAGACCATCTTCAGGGATCTGTGTGGCTGAAGGAAGGGGATTGTGAGATGAGAGATGATAACTGAGTATAAATAAAGGCAAATGGCAGATCATGTAGATCATGTAAAATATGGGGGGGGGTGGATTATAAGTGAAGTAATTATGTGCTAAGTAATGAATGTTTTGAATACTATGCTAGGTGTCTTGGTGGGGCACCTGGGTGGCTCAGTCGGTTAGGCAGCTGACTTCGGCTCAGGTCATGATCTCATGGTTCGTGAGTTTGAACCCCGCATCAGGTTCTGTTCTGACAGCTCAGAGCCTGGAGCCTGCTTCAGGTTCTCTTTCTCCCGCTCTCTCTCTGTCCCTTCCCTGTTTGTGCTGTGTCCCAAAAATAAATAAATAAAAAATAAATATTTATAAATAAATAAACATTAAAAATAATTTAAATATTTTTAGGGGCGTGGTGAGTATAGAGAAGGACCATTGAAAGTTTCTGTAAGGAAGCAACAGCCTGTACATTGCATTTTAGAATAATCACACTGGCATGGCTTGGATGACAGCAGATCTGGACATAGGGATATTGGTGAAGAAGCTATTATTAGAATATAAGGAAGAGAGAATACTGAATTATCCAGAGTGTTGTCAGTCAGGCTGGGACAAATAAAGCAAATTGAGATATATTCATGAGTTAAAATTGTCTAAATATAATAAACGGTTGGTTGGTTGGTTGGTTGGATAAAGCTGACATAAATAGTTAATGATGGTGCTGGTAAATGAAGACAGAGAGTTTTTGGCCAGACAAGGGGAAATGAGAGAATTTAGTTAATTTTAAAAGATTTCCAGTGAAATTTCTTATGAAGAAATTGGATATTGTAATCTGGAGGTTAAAAGAGAAGTATTAGATGGAAATAAAAGCTTAGAAATAATACATTGATCATATCTCAAGCCACAAGAATAGATGAAAGTATCCAAGAGATTTTGTGTTTAAATATATATATATACACACACATATATATGTGTATACATATATATATGTATATATTTAATTCATAATGACATATATGATGAGAGTAAATACAACATGTTAAAGAAAAAGCAAGACCAGAATGGAGTATAGCAAGTTAGGTGAGCCAAAAGCTTGGATAGGTTAAAATACAGCCTGATCACATACCTACCATGTTATAAGTTTTGGATTTTATCTGCGGGATGTTATGAAAACTATTGAAAGATTAAAAGCAGGATTCTGACAATATCTGATTTGCATTTTTATTTTTTTAATTAATTTTTTCTAATGTTTATTTATTTTTGAGAGAGAGACAGAATGCAAGTGGGTTAGGGGCAGAGAGAGAGGGAGACCCAGAAGCAGAAGCAGGCTCCAGGCTCTGAGCTGTCAACACAGAGACTGACATGGGGCTTGAACTCACGAGCTGTGAGATCATGATCTGAGCCGAAGTCGGATGCTCAACTGACTGAGCCACCCAGGCACCCTTGCGTTTTAAAACAGTATTCTGGCTCTCGTCGCTTTGTAGAACATTGGAGGTACTGGCTGCATTATAAGCATTTTAGGAAAGTATCACTGTGTCCCAGGTGAGGGATGATGATAGAGAACAAAAGGATTAGTAATGGGAATGATATGAGATTCTGGATTTATCATAAAGGTAGAGCCAATATAACCTGTTGATAGACCTGTTACAGCATTTGTGAATTCTGGGGGTTAATTCTGAGGTTTTGACTTTCTACTCAGAGGTCCTACATAAATGATAGTTGCACTGGAGGGCCTTGAGAAGAGCAGGATTGTTGGGAAGGTGGTATAATTAAAATTTAATTTTTAAATTCCTATTTTTCACCTCAGTGAAGATGTTAAAAAGGTAGTTGAATATATACAAACTTGGAACTTAATCAAAAGCTCTAGGCTGATGGTATTAATTAGAGACTATATTTAGGAGGTTTTTAAAACCATGGGTCTGCAAGGTGACCCATGAATTTGTAATAAATATGTATGAGAATAGGCATACATGGCTCTGGTGAAGAGAATAATACTGATCATGGTCGCACTATTTATTTTTTATAGGACATAGAAAAAAAAATCTACCAATCTGACAAATATACCATTTGTTCTAGTATCTAAAAATTTAGCCCTGTTTTCTAAACATTTGTGGGTTTACAGGAAGTGAATATATTGCAACGTGTTTAGTGCCCCCTATAAAATCTCCATCTAATATTTGGTTCTACTTTACTTTTTTTTGCAGGGGGTTGGGGGAGCGAACATACAGCACTCAGCACCCTCCCCCTGAGCTTTTCTATCATTAATCACCAGTCTCAATGCTCTCACATACAGAATTTTCTAGGTGGTTCTCAGGAAGATTAAAATTTCTCACTGGTTATTCTGTAGATGATTGTCTTTTATTGTCAGTCCCCTCAGAATTTCTTTTCCCACCTGAAGCAGTTTATCTAATTACTTCTTGAATACGCATACATTTTTTGAGGAATGCCTGTGTATTTTCAGACATATATTTTGACGAATACAAATGTGATTTTCACTCTCATTTGTGCCTGTGAAATCCTGTATTTGATATAGCTGCGCAATTAACATACAAAGTTTAAAAATTAAATCTAATAAAAGTTAATTTCAACTGCTTTTTGTAACACATTTGAGGAGTTACTACATGATGAAATTTTAGAAAACAGTGAGGGAAGAGGAAATAAAAGGCAAAGCAGATTTTATGGAATCACTTGAAGTTGTTTAAAAGGAGTTGATCTGAAATGCAGCTACTCAAAATACTGTCTCATAATTCAAGAACCAGTTATAGAGAGCATAATTCAGTTTGACTGATAGTTCTGGTGATATGCCTCACTTACTCTTTGATAACAGTGAGCTAAAGAATGTCAAGAAGGAGGCTCCCTTTTTAATATATCATATGTAATTTTAACTCTGGAACAAACACTAGTGCTGATTACCACTGTGCTCTGTGGTTATATGTTATTATTATATCATCTCTTAAGTGCAGTTCAGGAGACCATTTACATAATGAACTCACTCATCTACTCCATCTAAATTAAATCCTCACTCTATTGTTACATTGTTACTGTCTTTATCTCAGAATATCTGCTACATCTTGTCTTTATTACTTTGACCATACTTCATATTTTAGTCGTTCCCTATTTCATGGTTTCTGTGTATCTGGACTTCATCCTGGAAGTATTCAACAATAATTTGGAGCTTAGATTAATCCTCTGCCATTTTTAGAGTGTATCTTACCTTCAGTGGTATAAGTTAAACTCTACTTGAGTTTAGTTTTTAAAATTGTAATTGCCATTACTATTTTGGACTGATGTTTTATCACCCAAAATGTATGTGTTGAAACCCCGATTCCCAATGTGACTGTATGTAGAAGGAGGACTTTGGGGGGGTAATTAGATCATGAGAGTGAGGGCCTCATGATGGGATCACTGCCATTATTAGAAGAGACAGTAGAGAGTTTGATACTCTTCTCTCCTTCCACCATATGAGGATACATGGAGAAACCAGGAGGAGTGTTCTCACCAGACCCTAGATCTGCTTGTGATTTGATCTTAGACTTTCCAGACTCCAGAACTGTAAGAAATGTTTGTTGTTTAAGCTACCCATTTAATTATATTTTCTTATAGCAGCGCAGACTGAGACACTGATGCTTCAGCATCACAGAGAGAACTTCCCTATGATCTTCAAAACGTGGAACTTAGACCTTGGAAAGATTTATTCCTTCATATTTGTGAAAGTTTTTTTTTTGAGATAGAATTCACATACCATATGATTCATTCAAATTTTAAATGTACTACTTAAAAGTATACTACTCAGTGGTGTTTAGAATATTCACAAATTTGTGCATCTGTGCTCACAACCAGTTTTAGAACATTTGATTTTCTACCAAAAGGAATCCTGGGCCACACAGCCATTGGGTCTATTAATAGGAGAAAACTAAAGCAGAGAAGTCACAACAAGACTGTGGGTTGTGAGTGTGGAAATGCAGTATGCATTTTTTGATAGAGTTGCCAGGGAAGGCTGAGAAGATAGCTCTTAAGTCAAAGTTTGAAAGAGTTAAGCTAGTTGTGGCTTTTACTCAGAGTGAGATGGCTTTCAAAGCCATGGCCTTCTCTATAATTTTTTAAAACCACAGTAAAACCTTGGATTGCGAGTAACTTGTTCTGCGAGTGTTCCACAAGACAAGCAAACAATTCTAATACATTTTTTTAACATTTATTTATTTTTGAGACAGAGAGAGACAGAGCATGAACGGGAGAGGGTCAGAGAGAGGGAGACACAGAATCCGAAACAGGCTCCAGGCTCCGAGCTGTCAGCACAGAGCCTGACGCGGGGCTCGAACTCACGGACCGTGAGATCGTGACCTGAGCCGAAGTCGGCCGCTTAACCGACTGAGCCACCCAGGCGCCCCAATTATAATAAATTTTAAGTTGACAAATGAGCAGTGTCTTGCAATATGAGTAGTACGTGACATCAAATGTCACATGATCACAAATGAACCCATAGTTCTCTCTGTCTCTCGCTACGTGATTGTGAGTGATCTTCAAAGCAATGTCACACTCCTCTGAAATTATGAAAAGGAGGCAAAAGCAAGTGTCATTGGATAGGTTCCTTGTTAAACCTGCACAAAAAGCAAAAGATCCCATTGAGCCAACAGATAGCAGTGATTCAGTTAGTGATAGTGAAAGTCGTCCTACACAATAACCCTCCCCTCTCTTGTCTCCCTCACACCAGCCACGAAGATTTTCAAAGATAAGTGCAGGTGAATTTGTTATTTTTCTATTTTGTATCTCCTTTATTATTTTGTATTATACTACAGTACTGTCATCATTTTTATATGTGTATTTTTGGGGTGTGGAATGAATCATTTGAGTTTCCATTATTTCTTATGAGAAAATTTGCATGATATACAAGTGCTTTGGATTACAAGCATGTTTCTGGAACAAATTATACTCACAAACTAAGGTTTTCCTGTCTTTTGGGTGTGGTGGTACCTGAAGATGTAAAGGGACTAAGTCTCACTATACTCTGAGCAAGGTGTCTTGTAATTACAGTTTTCTGATCTAGAAAGACTTGTTTTGATATTAAATAGGGAAATCTACTAAATACAGGTATCAATTGTAATAATAACAATAAAAACAGGCAATGTGGATATTAGCAGTGACCTCTTCTTATCTGTTTCCAGGAAAGACCCACCACCTGGTAGAGAGATGCCCACTCAAATAGGCTATCATCACAATTTCAGTTCTGCTTGTAACCTACTTTCAGTGGCTGATAAGGACCTGACATTTCCCTTCTCAGTAACTTCTGATATGGATGTTGAAAGTGGCTCTGTGATGGATAGCATGCAGAGAGGGATGGTTTATGCCCCAGATCATCTCATACTTGTTATCTCTTGCGCATGAGTGGAGGGCCCAAGATGAAAGAGGTTAACGTGAATGAACCGCCCTGGTAGAGCTTAATGAGCAGAATCTTTCTTTCCCTCTAACTTCTAAATGCCTGCAGCAATTATGTTATCCTTGTGGTTATTCTTTTAAACATGCATACATATGATTTTGTGTGCAAAGAACAATTCTAAAGGAGTAAGGAACTGATAAGCAGTTGCCCATATAAAGGGCACTATGATTGTTCAAAGTTTCCAGTTTTAAATGTCTATAGTATTCCCAAGGACTGCTTTCTTGTTTGTTTATACAATGCTATCACGAAATATGCATTAAAAATCTAGACATTGTTGGGGCACCTGGGTGTCTCAGTTGGTTAAGTGCCCAACTCTTGATTTCATCTCAGGTCATGATCTCACAGTTCATGAGTTCGAGCCCCACACTGGGCGCTGTGCTGATGATATGGAACCTGCTTTGGGTTCTACCCCCCTCCCCCACCTCTCAACTGCTTGTGTTCTCTTTCTCTCTCTCTCTCTCTCTCAAAAATAAATAAATAAAGTTAAAAAAAAATACCAGAGGAATGCCTGGATGGGTCAGTTCATTGAGTGTCCAATGGCTCAGGTCATGACTTCTTGGTTTATGAGTTTGAGCCCTGTGTTGGGTTCTGCGCTGGCAGCAGGGAGCCTGGTTGGGATTCTGTCACTCCCTCTCTCTGCCCCTTCCTCACTTGTTCTCTTTCTGTCTCTCAAAACAAATAAAGAGGATATTCATTGATTTAAAACACAAAGCAAAACCAAACTACATATTGTTATGTATACCTAACAACAACAACAACAACAACTTAGTAAAAGGAACAAACATATACCCAGCACCAAGCTTAAGACAGAATATAAACCCTCCCCTTGAAGGCTCCTGGGTGCTACCTCAGAATGACTTTGATTTCCTGTCCCCCTTCAGTGGCAACCATTAATGCTAAATGTTTTATGAATAATTCTCTAGCATGTCTTTATAATTTTTCATGTAGGTGTAAACATCACTATGCAATATATTTTTTATTTTGTTTATTTTTTTACTGGTTTTAATATTTATATAAGTGGAGGCATACTAAGAGTATTTTTTATAATTTAATTTTGTACACATTGCCTTGATACTTATGTACAGACACACACACATATATATGTGTATATGTATGTATGCACTAAAATGGATCAAAGGAATATAAATATAGCATTTCTACTTGGCGTGTGTATGTATATAACTTTTATTTATACATTAAAACAGTGCTGCGATAAATATTCATGCATGTTCCGGTGAGAATTGAGGTTCTCTTGGAATGGATGTCTGGATTTTATCATGATTCCTCTTTAGTTTGACTAGGCCATGCCAAAAAATGTTTTCCAAAGTGATTTTAGCAAACTTGTACCATCATTAATTTATAAGATATATACTCTTTACATTTTGACATTGTCATATTGTTTTCAAAGAAACTTTAAGGTTTTTTTTTTAATCTGTTTGAGAAAGATAATAACACATTATGCAGAGGTCGAATTACCTAAATGCCATATGGTGGATCTTACCTGTGAGATCGTAAGTTTTCACGATGCGAAATGACACAGAAATAAAACTCAACTCTATATTGCTGCTACTCCTCATCCTTTTTTTCCTGCTGCCCTATTTGGGTTATTATGTAGAGAAATATGACTTTCTTTACTCTTCAACACAGTGCATGGAAAGAAAATTGTCATTGGCAAAGGAAAACATCCATCTGAGTGAGAATTCTCCTACCCTCGGGTGATCACCTAACCTTTCATTGACTCAGTCAGTTCATCTATAAAGGAAAAGTAAGAAAGCCTATTCATAACAATGGTTGTTGTAAACACTGGAGATATTGTACTCAGAAGTCTGGCAGAGTGCCTGATCCATTTTCAGCAGCTAATAAAAGGTAGTTAATGTTTTTATTGTGAGGACTTCATTTCTAAGACCTCAGTGCTTATTTTACCTGTTAGCTTCTGCTATAATCTCTTGTTTCATTGTCCTTCATTGTCTGGTTTTGTATTATCGTTCTACAGAGAGCTTCATCATTGGGTAAATTTTCCACTTTAGAGATTAAAAATGTCCTATTTTCATAACTGGCCTTCCTTTGAATGATGTATGTACAGCCCAAGTCCCAGTATTTTCACGTTTGTCTTTCTTTTTCTGATTCATAGGTTGTTGTTGTTGTTGTTAACATAACGTAATTGGCAGGAAAAAGTTCTCATTTTAAAGTGAGGAAACTATCGTGGACACATTATGTAATTCTTGGAAGAGTAAAAGATAGTTGTCGGAACTTAGCTTTTTCTGTTGCATGAACAGTGGACCCTGCACTGAAATGGTGGGTCAAATAAGCCCCTCAAGAAGCAGCTCCAACTGACAGACGTTGCCTCTGAATACCTTGAACATCGTGTTTGGTCAAAATCATACAGTCTGGCCTGTATCAACATAAAATGAAATTAAACTGCCAGGTTTCAGTTACTCCTGATCATGTGTGAAAAACTGGTAGGAAGTGTTGTCAAAAGGCACTGGGAGGAGCCCAAGGGATCTTCTAGAAGAAAATACAGCCATATTTTCCTAAATCCAAAACAATGAGCTCAAGAGAGCATGAAACCCTAGTTACTGGGGCAGAATGTAGTTGCTAGTAGTTGGCTCTGGTACCCAGCCCCTTTGGTACCTGAGTCGTAAGGTAGGAGCTGACCAAAAAACGTATAGGCATTTATCTACTCAGGGGCGACTGAATGGCTCAGTCAGTTAAATGTCCGACTCTTGGTTTTGGCTCAGGTCATGATCTCACAGTTTGTGAGTTTGAGCCCCATGTCATGCCCTGTGCTTACACTGCAGAGCCTGCTTGAGATTCTCTCTCTCTTTCTCCCTCTCTGCCCCTCCCCACATTCTCCTCTCTTTCTCTCTCTCTCTTAAAATAAATAAACTTAAAAAAATATGTATAAAAAGGAATTTACCTACTCAATATGTAGTAAATCACTGCAGTAGACATTGCTGTGTAGTCTTGAGGAAGATGTCAGAGCTGTACTCCATGAATCAGAAGGACTCTGAATGTGATGGGGAAAAAGCAGCTAAGGAGATCATGGGGTGAAGAATCGCGGTACTTGAGTTAGATGTGTCTTGCTTGGTAATGCCCAGGGATACCTGGTGGAGAGTGTCCGTATTTCTAAGGGACCAGAAGTGCTGGAGGCAAGCGTATGCGGTGAGCTAATTAAATTTCAGTTTGTGAAGTAGCTCCATTTATCTAGGAAAATTTGTGTTTACCTGGGCTACAGAGATTAGTGACATATTATAATTAGCCAATTCATATGTAATCAAAGGTCAACTGTTACACTGCTATTTCTGACATCAAATTCCATATTTTAGGTGAACAGTTGCACTGAAACCAAAAAGAGCTACTTGTATCAATGTTTGTCAAAATTCATTCTCTGGTTATATATTATGGTGGAAAGTCAAATAAGCTTAAGAACCACTACAAACTATTATAAAGTAAATTACCGACAATTCACAAATGTTAATTAAGAATTCAGAGTTAGAAATGAGCTTTCAAAATGTGGATTAATCAGAGATTCCGATGTACTTAAAACAAAGTCTATTGTTAAACATGCACACACTTACATTAATATTGGCTCATTTTCAACTTAGAAGAAAGGAAGCACTTGTGAGACACTATGGAGTGAGACCTTCCATAGAAATTTAAGTTCAGGGGTTGCCTAGGAATGAAATTTGATCGAATATCTGTTAGAATTAATTGAGGAATAAATATGGTAATTATAATAGAAAATAGTAACATCAGCACTAGAAAATTTGGTAGGAACTTGATATTTGCTAAATTATGACTCTCACAAATTCATATGTTGAAGCCCTAACTCCCAATTAGACTATCTTTGGAGACAGAGCCTTTAAGAGGTAATTAAGGTTAAATAAGGTCACCAAGGTAAGGATTTAATCCAAAAGAATTGCTGTCCTTATGAAAGAAGAGGAGGAAAGACCAGATCTCTTTGTCTCCCCTCCACGTGAACACACAGGGAGAAGGTAGTCACCTGTAAGCCACAGAGAGAGCCGTCATCAGAAACAAACTATACTGGTGCCTTGATCTTGGATTGCCTAGCCTTCAGAACTCTCAGAAATAAATTCCCCTTATTTAAGTCACCAAGTCTATGTTACTTTGCTATGGCACCCCAAGCAAACTAACAGAGAAATAAATTATTATAGAGAACACGATAAACATGTTTTCATACTAGAAAATGTTACAGGATTTACATATTAATAAATATACCACTATTGAATTTTAACAAAGCACAAGTCACTACTCATATGAAGTCACATCATTACTTTCTCCATTTTACTATTGGGGAACCTGAGATACAGAGAAGATAAGTAACACCTCCAAAATCCATCACACATTGGATGTGGGAGAGACAAGGCTCTAAATTAGGCAATCTGGCAATCTGTTTTATCTTCTTATAAGTGAATGAGGGTCTTTACATTATTCCTGTTGTGAAGTTATCCTCCAGTAATGCCTTCTTTACTTAAAATACTTACTTTTGGAATGTTCTCTTGGGTTAATTGACAAGACCAAATCTTCAGAGTAATTTATGAGTTCTGATTCAGAAAATTAGTTTCATTACTTCTCCTAACCGATCACTTATTTGTAATCACCAAATCAAATGTGTGACTAGTTTTTAAAGTGTTATATATTTTATTAAGAAGATAAACCACTTGGGCACCTGGGTGGCTCAGTCGGTTGCATCTGACTTTGGCTCAGGTCATGATCTCATGGGCTCCTGGATTCGAGCCCCATGTCGGGCTTTGTGCTTACAGCTGGAGCCTGCTTAAAATTCTCTGTTTGTCTCCCTCCCTCTCTCTCTCTACTCCTCCCCCACTCGCTCTCTTTCAAAACTAAATATTAAAAAAATTAAAAAAAGAATAGAAAATAATCCAGGTCATAGATATTATGGTAATTTCATAAGCAGTTAAATACACTAAATGCACTAAATGCATCTGGCAAAAAATTCCAATTCTTACACTTTAGTGTGGCGTAAAGCCATCTAACTAAAATTTAGGGGACTCAGTGCCCTGCATTTATCTCACTAGTATCATGACCTGAGCCATGAAAATTATTTCAGATTTCCTTCAAATCTATAATGTTGCACTACTGTTTACTTTGATAATTGCTAGTGTGTTGGGAATCAAAGGAGAGGAGAAATTAACTCACATATCTTGCCATTCTGTTGTTGAAAGATACTTTTAAAATAAGTAGTTAATCCTCTCCTTTGGGAATAGAGATGACGATGCATTGATTCACTTAGTTACATAGCTCATCACGGTCAGAGCACGGTTACAACTCAGAACTGTTTTACTGATCATGCGGTTCATCTTCAGGAATTGAAATCATACCCAATTTATGCGTGAGTTGCTAACCTACTGCTTAATTCTTAGGGCATGTATAAAAACTAGCAGGATTGATTGGCTGATTGATTAAGTGATTGATTGATATTCAGCAGTTGTATTCTCACTTAGCCCATCCCTCTTCTCTGAGAGAAAAGACCAGAAGTACACTCTAATGTGGATTTTTCCACTTCCATAATCAATATCTTTTATTTTTATCAATGGATGCATAAAAGATATATGCAAATCATCTCCTGACTGTGTTACAAAGTATGTCTCTCTGGGTGGAGCAACCTATTCCTTTAAAAATGCAGAAGGTTTTGGAGTTTGTTTTTATTTTATTTCTCTGATCTATTTCCTTTTACAAGTTTGCTGAAGCTGTTTCAATTCTTAGAATGTTTAATGTGCTCAACTTTAGATTCTTTTGTCAAGAACTTATCATTAATTTGTTTGTGTACATCACCAATAAGGTGCTGAATACATTGAGGGCATGACATTGTCCACAATTCTGTGCCAATTAAAACTTAGGTTTCTTGTACATTCACATATAAGTATCCAAACATGTATTTATGAAAAAAGGTAGAAGAGATTTAGAGTAATCCTCTTTTCCCTTCATCTGAACTGTTACTGATTTATTGAAATAGTGTTTGCGGCAAAAGGACACTCTCTTTTTAACCAGTGATAGGCAGATCACACAAAATTTAGGAGCTCAATTAGGATCCCCAGAAAAGTAAATCACGATATCAAGTAGACATTAACGTGAAACCAGATAACTTCCCAGAGCGAATAATCGACATTATTACAATACAGACTTATAGGCTGAGAAAACGATTGGGAGTCATCATTAAATGCTGGATCTATTTCATCAAGTCTTAATATTGTAAAATATTTGCAGTCTGTTTCAATCTCCCTTGCCCTTTTTTTCCCCCAATGCTAGGAGAATCAGGTATCTCTGTGACCTTACTTTAATTTGATTTAAGCATCAATACAAAAGCTTCATAGGCACATTGTGAAGTAAAGTGATTTATTTTTCCATTATTACCTGTGGGAATTATGGGGCATCCTGGACATAAATTCCAATGAGAGTCCTATTCACTTGCACAGTAACAAAAAGAAAAGTCAATTCTAGAGACAAAAACTCAAATAATAAGTTTGGGATGAAATTGGATTGTGTATAGCCATTAAATTATCCCTTTTAATGTAGAATTTTGACCTGTACTTATTTTTATATAATTGTTTCACTTCAGCTTTGGAAGGTTCAGTAAATAGATGTTTTCGAGGAACCCTTAGAAAGCCGTATTTTGATGATGTAAATCTTAGTAAACTACATTCGCTTCAAAATTGTTTTTAATAAAATATAACCAAATGATGAAAATTCTGACTTGGTCTTTCGATGAACCTTCTAGTGCTACAACTTAACATTTCTGTCATTCTCATATTCATTCATAGCTACCATGCTCACAAATGAGATTAACCTGGTACCATAAATAGCATGAACTTTACTCTCTTATGAGCCAGCTATCTTCCTCTTAATATCAAGGCCATGGATTTCACTCTTAAATACACCTGACTCTTTTTCAAATGAATGTCATTCCAAGGTCATAGGGAAAAGAAAACTTAGGAATCACAGAAAATCAGAGCAAATGAAGCAGAAAGATGTGGAGATCATGCCTCCTAAAGTAGCTGCCCCAAATGCCTTATCCTCATGCCAATGAGCAAATTGTGTTATCCTAGTAGCCTAGGGACATGAAATATTTATATGTCATTTAGCTCAAGAGTGAGCCATGAATGGTAAATTACTTATTTTTATGTAATATTTTATTTATGAATGGGGGAAGGGTAAGCTACAAATTATCATTTTTTAAAAAAGTATTTGAAATTATTTGCATGAGTCTGCTGTTATTGGTATAACACTGGTAAATGATACACTGCTTTTTCCTCTCATGAGCAGTAAGTTTATATGGATATTTATCTGAGAAATATTTGAAATCTTACTGCATCCCAGATCCTGTGCATAAAGCTGGGCTATGAAGATGGAAACACAGGAGACAGGGCTGTATAAATAAATAACTATATCCATTCATTCACCAGAACATGCATTGAGTTCCTCCCGTGTCAGGCATCATTCAAAACACTGGGGATGCGGCAGTGAACAAGGCCGAGAAAGACCTTCTCTCTTGGGTTTATATTCTAGTGTAAGGAAATAGATAAGCAAATAGAAGTAAATTTTAAAGTGTGAGAAATGAGATCATGTGTTTTAGAAGGCATCTTTCTGGAGACAGTGCTTTGCCTGATCCCTGAATGACAAAAGGAGCTTGCCAAGTAACTATCAGTGAGAAGAATATCCTAAGAAACAAACAGACGGGCACCTGGGTGGCTCAGTCGGCTAGGCATCTGACTTTGGATCAGGTCACGGTCTCACGGTTCATGGGTTCGAACCCCGTGTCGCGCTCTGTGCTGACAGCTCAGAGCCTGGAGCCTGCTTCGGATTCTATGTCTCCCTCCCTCTCAGCCCCTCCCCTGCTCACACTCCCTCTCTCTCTCTCTCTCTCTCTCAAAAATAAGTTGGGGCACCTGGGTAGCTCAGTCGGTTGAGCATCCAACTCCGGCTCAGGTCATGATCTCACAGTTTGCGGGTTCCAGCCCCACATCGGGCTCTGTGCTGACAGTTCAGAACCTGGAGTCTGCTTCGGATTCTTTATCTCCCTGTCTCTCTGCCCCTCCCCTGGTCACGCTATGTCCATCTCTCTCTCTCAAAAATAGATAAACATTTTAAACAATTTAAAAAACAACAAAAACAAGTAGACACACAACAAAAAAGAAGGGCAACCCAACAGAAGCTTTAGTTAGTGCAAAGGTCTGACAGCAAGAGTAACCTCAGTGTCAGGTACCTGGGTGGCTCAGTTAGTTAAGTGTAGGACTAACTCTTGGTTTTGGCTCAGGTTATGATCTCACAGTTCTTGAGTTCAAGCCCCACATCAGGCTCTGCAAGGACTGAGTGAAGATTGCTTGGGGTTCTGGCTCCCTCTCTCTCCCCTCCCCCTGCTTGCTCTCTCTCTCTCTCTCTCTCTCTCTCTCTCAAAATTAAAATAAACATTACAAAGAAAAAGCATAAACTCGGTGTCTTTAAGGAAGGTCAACAAGTCCAGTATGGCTGAGGCAGAACAGGTAATGGTGAGATAAAATGTGTGTGTGTGGGGGGGGGGGGCGGGGTGTGGTACACAGGAAACATGTCAGGAATAGCTTGAAAATCAAAGGTTTTAACCCAGTTTCAAGTGGAGGCTAAAGACTTTAAGCCAGGGATGAAATGATTGCTTTACATTTTACAGAGATGGTTCTGGTAGCTGGTGGAGGATGTACGCATGATGCCAAGAGAAAACAGCAGGGAGACTGTTACAGCTGTCCAAGCAAAACAGAACAGGGCTTACGTAATCGTGAAGATGAGAAGTAGGTGGACTTTGTGTTTTGCTCATTGATTACGATGTGGGTGTGTGAGGTAAAGAGAAAGTTAAAAAAAAATACACAGTTTTAAATGTTGTTGGCATAGTACGGAATGATCAACTAATGCTGTGGGAGGAAAATGAAAACATATTTCCCATAGAAAATTACAATTGGACTCTTGAAAATTCAGCAGCAGCCAACATAGGATGTTAAATTATAGGTACAGAAATGAGCCAAGGATGGAGCTATCATGGTCAGATCATTCTGGGTACTCCAATGTGATGAGAACCAAGAGTAGAGAAGAATGAGACAAACAGTGTCATTAGAATGGGTCTGTGATTTTGCTGAGGAGTTTGGACATAGCCTGAAGGAATTAGGAATACAGAGAATACGTTTTATAAGATTATTAAAATAATAGAAAACTTGATACTAGATTAAAAAGATGTTTAAGAGCAGGTGACCAGAGGAGAGGCAGAGAGAGAGGAAGGGAGAGAACCCCAGCCAGGCTCTGACACCGCCTGCACAGAGCCCGATGGGGGGCTCGAGCCCACGAACCATGAGATCCTGACCTGAACCGAAATCAAGAGCCAGACGCTTAACCGACTGAGCCACCCAGCTGCCCCTAGATTCTTTATACTTATTTATGGTTTTCAAAAGCTTCTTATATACATGATTACATTGGCTTATACTGTGGAGGCAGAGAAAAAAGAAATTACAACCTCTCTCACAAGGGATGCCAACAAAAAGATAAACTGCAAGTTGGCAAAACTATAATTTTCTGGGCAAGGTGTGATGGGCAGGACCCATATCAAAAGAATCAAATGGAGATATGTTTTCACTGTATGGCTGTCAGCCACAAAACAGCATAATATTAAAAAATATTTTGTTACAAATCCCCTTGTTTATTTTCTGCTTCTGCCTCCCCCTTTCCACTGGAATATTAGCTAAAGAGGGTGGATGTTTTTATCCATGTTGTTCACAGATGTATTCCATGCACCAAGAACAGAATCTGACATATGGTTGGGACTCCATACATTTGAGAAATTAGTTCATGTCTTTATCTGAAAAGAATGAAGACCAGCAACAATGGTTTTATTTGCAGAAATTATGTAAAAGACTGACCTCAGCTAAATCTTCCAGATTAATGGATTGACTACATATGAATCCTTGGAGACCCTGAAGTGATATATATTTGCAAAATCCTGAGTCCGCTGTCCTGAGGTAAATCAGATTCAAATGTTTCATGTTCTAGCACTGAGGCAGGTCCACACGGACACAGAGCGCTAACCAGAATGGAGGTATTCAGTGAAGACAGAGTCTGAATACTGAGCTTAAACAACTGAAAATGAGATGAGATTATCTGTTCACTTACAGAGATTTTAGTTTTTTGAAAGTGCAAATCAAAAAGTTATTTCTAAATCTCATAAACTAGCATATTCAGAACTCTTGGTGGCCTGATGACAGTCTGGGTCTCTGTTGCTTGTTAAGGCAGTTTGCAGATTGACTCACGATGGTTGTGGCAGGGCCAAGATGCCCACTTTCATGTGATTTGCAGTTCAGTCATTGGGGATTTGAAAGAAAGGTTAGATGTCATCTCAGAAAGATTTCAAAGTTTTCCCAAGCACCATAGTAATTCCAGGCAATGTTGGGAAAAGGACTTCAGTTATGCGACTGTATATAACTCTGGGAGCATGAATTGATACAACTTTTACTGCCTGTACTGTTCTCTGCCTCATGGCATGTCCTGGGTTGCTTGTAATTTCTTTCTTCACTACTGCTCAGCTTTCTACCTTGGTTTGTATTATTTTCACTTCATGAAATGCCCTTTCCATAATTTTCATCTTCTTTAAAGGTAACTACTACTCATTAATGGACAGTTTGGCTGAGCTGTCTCCTTCTTGAGACATTCTTACCTGACAACCATCACTCCTGAGAGGGTGGGCGCTCAGTACCCTTTGTGTAACTTTCTGAGCATATCTCTAGCATCGACATATATTTGTCTATGGATTAAGCTCTCCCACTAGACTCTCTGTTTCTTTGTTGTATTGGCTATTCTTTAAAAAAAAAAAAACTTTTTATGTTTTTTATTTATTTTTGAGAGTAATAGAGACAGGGCACGAGTAGGGGAGGGACAGAGCTAGAGGGAGACACAGAATCCGAAACAGGCTCCAGGCTCTGAGTTGTCAGCACAGAGCCCAATGTGGAGCTTGAACTCACAGACCACGAGATCATGACCCGAGGAGAAGTCGGATGCTTAACTGACTGAGCCACCCAGGTGCCCTATATTGGCTATTCTTAATCCAAACCTCAATATAGTTTCTGATATATAGAAACTGATCCATGATTTATCTTTTTAAAATTATTATTATTACTATTATTTATTATTATTATTGTGTGTGTGTGAGAGCGAGAGAGAGAGAGAGAGAGAAAGAGAATCAGCCTGAGCCTTACCCTTTGGTTCTTCCATCAGGTCTTATTTCTTAAAATGTCTTCTGCCAGAGAAATTTACAAGATAGATAATAATCACAACATTTTGAAGTTGAAAAAGTAGTACTGTACAGAATCTCCATTTGGTTTACATAGTTGATATTGCTAACTGTTATTTTTTTTTCCTCTTTGAATACCATCGTAACTGACCAAAGAGGAATACGTCTTCATGAGTATATTCAATATGCTTTGATGATTGAGACTTTTAACCAATTACAATTAAGAAGATAAACCACTCTTACGGCAACTAGAAAAACATACCAGTTTGTTGATTTTTTTGCAAGAAGTTTTGATGAAACCATGCTCCTTAATCATCTGCTGATTACGAGAGAGGAAGCACAATCTGCGCCATTCTGATGTTCTAGCTAGGCAATTTACTGTACTTTATTCCCTGACTGAAATTCCGTACTTTTGTCCCATGCTTATGCCGCACTTTATAGCATCTGGTGCTTGTCATAGTAGATGTTTTCGTTTCTGTTTCGTTCCCCATTCATCTTTCTTTGAAATGAGTATCACAAGTGGAAGGAAGGATTTTTCAGAGTTAACGTGTAGCTGATGACATGTGGCTAAGAGCCACCTCAAGGGTGGGGGATGGTTGGAATTTCCTGGAGATGACATCAGCACAAAGAGTTTTCTTTGCACGTTTGTCATAGAATGTCATTTAACAGAAAAGTTGACTTGCTGTCAGTAATATCACCTTTTATAGATACTTTTGAAAAAAGTATAACCTTCCCTTGTTTCAGTCAGTAATGCTTAGGATGTGTCCTAATACCTCTTTTTCTGATTGAGATATAATTGACTTATAACACTATGTTACATTCAGGTGTACAACATAATGCTTTGATATATGTATATATTGTGAAGTGCTCACAATACGTCTAGTTAACACCTGTCACCACTCAGGTTTATGCTTTTTTTTTTCCTTGTTAGAAGTTTTAAGATCTGTTGTCTCAGAAGCTTTCAAATATACAATACACAATATTTTTAACTATAGTTACATGCTGTACATTACGTTCCCAGGATTTATTTATTTTATAGCTGGAAGTGTTTACCTTTTGACCACCTTTGCCCATTTCACCCACTCTGTACCCCCACCTCTGCTGTCAGTCTGTTCTCTGGATCTGTGAGTTTGATTGTTGCTGTTGTTGTTTAGATTTCACATGTAAGTGAGGTCAAAGGTATTTGTCTTTTTCTGTCTGAAGTATTTCAATTGGCATAATGCCCTTTAGGGTCAAGCACCATCCCTGTTGTTGCAAATGGTAAGATTTCCTTCTTTTTTAATGGCAAAATAATATTCCATCGTGTATGTCTCTTTTTAAATTTTTAAATGTTTATTTATTTATGAGAGAGAGAGAGAGAGAGAGAGAGAGCGAGTGGGGGAGGAGCAGAGAGAGAGAGGGAGACACAGAATCCATATCAGGCTCCAGGCTCTGATCTGTCAGCACAGAGCCCGACCCGGGGTCTGAACCCACAAACTGTGAGATCATGATCAGACCTTCACCAACTGAGCCACCCAGGCACCCTGTCTCTTTTTTGATATAACAAAATTATAACTTTTTGTGACTCAAATAAATATGCATTGATGTTTTGCAAGGAAAATAGGAACATAATGTGTTATTTTAAATATTGTTCAACATCTTGGGGTGCCTGGCTGGCTCAGTCGATTAAGCATCTGATTTTGCTCAGGTCATGATCTGGCTGCTCGTGGGTTTGAGCCCTGCATCGGGTTCTGTGCTGACAGCTCAGAGCCTGGAGCCTGCTTCCAATTCTGTGTCCCTCTCTGTCCCTCCCCTGTCATGCTCTGTCTCTCTCTCGCAACAATAAATACATATTTAAAAAAATTATCTCAGGACTGCCTTCACTGCATCCCAAAGCGTTTGGATTGTTGTATTTTCATTTTCGTTTGTTTCCATATATTTTTTAATTTCTTCTCTAATTGCCTGGTTGACCCACTCATTCTTTAGTAGGGTGTTCTTTAACCTCCATGCTTTTGGAGGTTTTCCAGACTTTTTCCTGTGGTCAGTTTCAAGCTTCATAGCATTGTGGTCTGAAAGTATGCATGGTATGATCTCAATTCTTCTATCCTTATGAAGGGCTGTTTTGTGACCCAGTATGTGATCTATCTTGGAGAATGTTCCATGTGCACTCGAGAAGAAAGTATATTCTGTTGCTTTGGGATGCAGAGTTCTAAATATATCTGTCAAGTCCATCTGATCCAATGTATCATTCAGGGCCCTTGTTTCTTTATTGACCATGTGTCTAGATGATCTATCCATTGTTGTAAGTGGGGTATTAAAGTCCCCTGCAATTACCACATTCTTGTCAATAAGGTTGCTTGTGTTTGTGAGTAATTGTTTTATATATTTGGGGGCTCCTGTATTTGGCGCATAGACATTTATAATTGTTAGTTCTTCTTGATGGATAGACCCTGTAATTATTATATAATGCCCTTCTTCATCTCTTGTTACAGCCTTTAATTTAAAGTCTAGTTTGTCTGATATAAGTATGGCTACTCCAGCTTTCTTTTGACTTCCAGTAGCATGATAAATAGTTCTCCATCCCCTCACTTTCAATCTGAAGGTGTCCTCAGGTCTAAAATGAGTCTCTTGTAGACAGCAGAGAGATGGGTCTTGTTTTTTTATCCATTCTGATACCCTGTGTCTTTTGGTTGGCGCATTTAGTCCATTTACATTCAGTGTTATTATAGAAAGATATGGGTTTAGTGTCATTGTGATGTCTGTAGGTTTCATGCTTGTAGCGATGTCTCTGGTACTTTGTCTCACAGGATCCCCCTTAGGATCTCTTGTAGGGCTGGTTTAGTGGTGACGAATTCCTTCAGGTTTTGTTTGTTTGGGAAGACCTTTATCTCTCCTTCTATTCTAAATGACAGACTTGCTGGATGGTGGATCCTTGGCTGCATATTTTTTTCTGTTCATCACATGGAAGGTTTCCTTCCATTCCTTTCTTGCCTGCCAAGTTTCAGTAGAGAGATCGGTCACGAGTCTTATAGGTCTCCCTTTATATGTTAGAGCACGTTTGTCCCTAGCTGCTTTCAGAATTTTCTCTTTATCCTTGTATTTTGCCAGTTTCACTATGATATGTCGTGCAGAAGATCGATTCAAGTTATGTCTGAAGGGAGTTCTCTGTGCCTCTTGGATTTCAATGCCTTTTTCCTTCTCCAGTTCAGGGAAGTTCTCAGCTATTATTTCTTCAAGTACCCCTTCAGCACCTTTCCCTCTCTCTTCCTCCTCTGGAATACCAATCACACGTAGATTATTTCTCTTTAGTGCATCACTTAGTTCTCTAATTTTCCCCTCATACTCCTGGGTTTTTTTATCTCTCTTTTTCTCAGCTTCTTCTTTTTCCATAATTTTATCTTCTAGTTCACCTATTCTCTCCTCTGCCTCTTTAATCCAAGCCGTGATCATCTCCATTTTATTTTGCAGCTCATTGATAGCATTTTTTAGCCCCTCCTGGCTGTTCCTTAGTCCCTTGAACTCTGTAACAAGAGATTCTCTGCTGTCCTTTATACTGTTTTCAAGCCCAGCGACTAATTTTATGACTATTATTCTAAATTCACTTTCTGTTATATTGTTTAAATCCTTTTTGATCAGTTCATTAGCTGTCGTTATCTCCTGGACAGGAGGGGATATTTTGAGGGGAATTCTTCTGTTTTGTCATTTTGGCTAGTCCCTGGAGTGGTGCAGGACTGCGGGGCCCTTCCCCTGTGCTGTCTTGAATAACTGGAGTTGGTGGGCGGGGCCGCAGTCCGACCTGATGTCTGCCCCCAGCCCACCGCTGGGGCCACAGTCAGACTGGTGTGTGCCTTCTCTTCCCCTCTCCTCGGGGCGGGATTCACTGTGGGGTGGCGTGGCCCGTCTGGGCTACTTGCACACTGCCAGGCTTGTGGTGCTGGGGATCTGGCATATTAGCTGGGGTGGATCGGTGCACAGGGGCGGGAGGGGCAGACTCAGCTTGCTTTTCCTTCGGAGATCTGCTTCGGGAGGGGCCCTGTGGCACCAGGAGGGAGTTACACCCTCCCGAGGGATGGATCCACAGAAGCAGAGCATTGGGTGTTTGCACAGAGCAAGCAAGTTCCCTGGCAGGAACCGGTTCCCTTTGGGATTTTGGCTGGGGATGGGTGAGGGAGATGGCGTGGGTGAGGGAGATGGCACTGGCGAGCGCCTTTGTTCCCCGCCAAGCTGAGCTCTGTCGTCCGGGGCTCAACAACTCTCCCTCCCGTTGTCCTCCAGCCCTCCCATTCTTCGAGCAGAGCTGCTGTTAGCCTATAACCTTCCAGATGTCAAGTCCCGCTTGCTGTGGGAACACACTCCATCCGCCCCCTCCGCCTTTGCCAGCCAGACTCGGGGGCTCTGCTTGGCCGGCGGGCCGCCCCTCTGCCCCGGCTCCCTCCTGCCAGTCCGTGGAGCGCCCACCGCCTGTCCGCCCTTCCTACCCTCTTCCATGGGCCTCTCGTCTGTGCTTGGCTCCGGAGACTCCATTCTGCTAGTCTTCTGGCAGTTTTCTGGGTTATTTAGGCAGGTGTGGGTGGAATCTAAGTGATCTGCAGGACCTGGTGAGCCCAGCGTCCTCCTACGCCGCCATCTTCCCACCAAAAAATTTTTAAAAAAATAAGTCTTGTTCAGCATCTAAAGAATGCCTGTTTTTGTGTTCATGCACTGAAATTATACATGAGCATATAATGCATTAAAGGTTAAGTAATATATTTATATTTATAGATATATAATTGCTGCCTGTCAGAGTAACATAAAGGAAGAAATATCAGTGCTATCAGGGTTAATTTAGGGACCCTCATCTGCATAGCCAATTAATAAGCAAGTCTCATAGCTCTGACATTTTCGTCATTTTTGTAGCATCACCATCCTGAGAAAAACTGGTATCAGTTTCCTGAAATATACATCAGCTGCTCGCCTGTGCTCACTTGTCCTCTTCTAGTGGCCTACAGGGGGCCAGTGGGTTTACTTACTTTTCTTTATTTACTTTTTTACCTTTTTTAATGTTTGTTTATTTTTGAGAGAGAGAGAGAGACAGAGCATGATAAGGGGAGAGGCAGAGAGAGAGGGAGACACAGAATCCGAAGCAGGCTCTAGGCTCCGAGCCATCAGCATAGAGCCTGATGTGGGGTTTGAACTCACAAACCGTGAGATCATGACCTGAGCCAAAGTCAGACACTTAACCTACTGAGCCACCAAGGAGCCCTTGGATTTACGTTTTTAAAAGCAACTTTATTGAGACTTTTTGTATGACTTTTTATGAATGGTTTCTTTCACTTAGCATGATGTTTTCAAAGTTCACCCACAGTGTAGCATGTATTAAGACACCATTTTTATCGCTGAATAAATATTCCTTTTTATCGGGATACCACACCTTATTTATCCATGCAGCAGTTCTTTGGACATTTGGGTGGTTTATACATCATACTATTATGAAGGATGTTATTGTGAACATTCATACTCATGTCTTCATTTGGACATATGCTTGCATATCTCTTACTATATTCAGTAGTGGCATTGCTAGGTCACATGATAATTCCGTTCAACGTTTTGAGGAACCTCCAAAATGGGTTCCAAAGCAGCTGCAGTATTTTACTTTCTCTTTCCCACTCAAAATGTGTAAGGGTGTCCGTTTATCCATATCCTTACCCATGCGTGTCATGAGGTTCCTTTTGATGATAGCCGCTTAATGAGTGTGAGTGGTTTTGATTTGTGCTATCTAAATACCAATGCTATTGAACACATTTTTATATACTTAATGACAATTTGTATATTTTCTTTGGAGAAATGGCTATCCTAATTCTTTGTCAATCTCTTCTTTAATTGGGTTTTCTTTTTATTATTGAGATGGAAAAACTTTTTACATACTTTAGATACAACTGTCCTACTAGATATATAATTAGCAAATTTTTTCTCCCATTCCATGGGTTGAATTTTCATTTTCTTTATGATGTCCTTGGGCACAAAGGTTTCAATATTGATGGAATTCAAATTATTAATTTTTCTTTTGTTTTTTGTGTTTTGGTGTCCTATTTCAGAAGCTGTTGCCTAATACAAGTGCACAAAGATTTACTCCTTTTTTTCCTGTATGATAAACATTTTAGCTCATCTGTTTCTGTTTATGATCCATTTTGAGTAAATTTTTGAATATGGTTTGAAGAAAGACTCCAACTTCATTTCTTTGAATGTGGGCAGTTTTTGTAGTATCATTTATTGAGAAAACTTCTATCCCCATGAATTTTTTTCACATCCTTTTAGACATCAGCTAATCATAAACATTAGGGATTATTTCTGGATTCTCAGTTTTATTCCATTGGCTTATATGTTTATTCTTAGGCCAGTACCATGCTCTCTTGGGTACTGCAGAGTAAGCAGTTGTGAAATGGGGAGATGTGAATCCTTCAACTTTCTTCCCCACTTTTAAGAATGTTTTATCTGTTCTGAACCCTTGGATTTTGTGATCATCTGGACAATTTCTGCGAAAAAGCCAGCTGAGATGTTAGTAGGTATTTTCTTAAATGTGTAGATCAGCTGAGGGAATATTGTAATCTTCATATTAAGCCTTCTGATCTGTAACCAAGTGATATCTTTCAGTTTGCTCAGGTCTTCTGAAATATCTTCCAACAATATTTTATAGTTTTCAGTGTATAAATTTTACAACTTTTTCGATAAGATTACCATGGAATTCATTCATTTTGATACTATTTTAATGAAATTTTCTCATTTGTATTTTCAGATTGTACACTGTTAGCATGTAGAAATACAACTAATTTTTGTACACTGATCTTGTATCCTATAAACCTGCTGAACTATTTTTTATCAGTTCTAAGAGATGTGTGTGTGTGTGTGTGTGTGTGGTGTGGTGTGTTCCTTAGAACATTCCTTAGAATTTTCTATATAAAAGATCATGACTTTTCTTAATAAAGGGGCTTTTAAATCTTCGTTCCAATCTGAATATCTTCTATTTCCTTTTCTTGCCTAATTTTCCTGGCTGGAACTTCCAGTACAATATTTCATAGAAGTGGTAAGAGGGAACATTTTTGTGTTATTCCTGATTTTAAAGGAAAGGTTTCAGTCTTTCACCACTAAATATAATGCTATATGTGTGGGTTTTTCCCCCACAGATGTCCTTTATCAAATTAAAGAGTTCCCTTACGTTCCTAGTTTATTGAATATTTCTATAATGAAAGAGTGTTGGATTTTGTCAAATGTTTTTCTGCATCTATTGAGAGGATTTCTATTCCCATTTATTCTACTTAAAAATGTGTATTGCAATGACTAATTTTCAGTAAGGTGTTAAACCAAAATTATATTCCTTGGACAAAGCCCACATGGTCATGGTCTACAAATGTTTTTATATGTTGCTAGATTTATTTTGCTAGTATTTTGTTGATAATATATGTATCGGTATTCCCAAAGGATGCCTGTCTATATTCCTCTTTGTTACAATGCCTTTGTCTGGTTTTGCTATCAAAGTAATATTGGTCTCATAGAAGGAACTGAAAAGTTCTCTCTTACTCTTGAAAATTTTGAGGATTAGTATTACTTCTTCAAATGTTTGTTAGAATTCAATAGTGAAATGATCTGAAATTGAACGTTTCTTTGTAAGAAGGAATAAAATGAATAATTCAGTGTTTTTACTTGTAATAGGTTAATTCCTGTTTTCTGTTTCATATTGAGTCAGTTTTGATAGTTTGCAGGTTTTTCATTTGTTTTTTTTTTCTTTTCATCTAGGTTATTTACTTTAGTGGTATACAATTGTTTATAGTATTCTTTTATAATCCTTCTTGTATTTTATAAGGTCAGTTGTAATGTGTCCCATACTTTTTCCCTGATTGATAAATTAAGGCTTCTCTCTTATTTTTCTTTGTCAATCTAGCTAGAAGTTTGTCAACTTTATTGATTTTTTTTAAAGAACAAAGTTTTGGTTTTATTGATTTGTCTCTTTTTAGAAGTTATTATATCTGTTTCTTCTTTAATGTGTCCTTTTTTTTCCTGCTAGCTTTGGGTTTAATTTGCTCTTCTTTATCTACTATCTAAAAATGGATTAGTAAGTTATTTAGCTGAGATCTTTCATTAATTTTGGTATAGGCACTTGTAACTCTAAATTTCCTCTGAACTTAGCTTTAGTTATATCTGATAAGCTTGGATGTTTTGTGATTTTATGTTGATTCATCTCAAAGTGTTTTCTACTTTTCCTTGTAACTTGTTCTTTTATCTACCGGATATTAGGGAGTGTCTTATTTAATTTGTTCATGTTTGCAAATTTTCTGTTGTCATTCCTAATTTTATAATATTATTTAGGTTTGCTTTTGGGCCTATCATATGGTCTGTTTTGGAGAAGATTCTTGGCATACAGGAGATGAATATGTATTTGTTTTTGCTGGTGGAAGGTTGAAGAGATATGTTAGGTCAATTTGGTTTATAGTGCTGTTTGAGTTCTTCCAATTCCTAGTTGCCTATCATTTATTGAAAATGGGTTTTTGAAGCTTCTGTCTATTATTCTCTAATTATCTATTTCCCTTTTCATTGCTGTTGTTTTTTGCTTCATGTATTTTGTGGCTATGTTGTAGCTTCACATAAGTTCATATTTGTATGTTTTAGGATGGATTGATACTTTTATCATTATATTCTTCATATTGTAACAATTTTTATCTTAATGTATATTTTGTCTAGAGCCACTCTGTTCTCTTCTGCTCCTTTGGTTTCTATTGGCATGGCATAACTTTTTCCATCCTGTTACTTTGAGCCTTTGGTTTCTTTAAATTGTATCTCAGTTGTATCTCTTGTAGATAACACCAAACATTTAAGAGCATTTTTAATCCATTCTGTTATTCTCTGCCTCTCTGCCTTTAGATTGGGAGGCTTAATCAATCTGTTTTTAGTATAATTACTAATATTGCAGAATGTACTCTCATTTTGCTATTTTTATTCTACATTTCTTAGATCATTTTTTGTTCATCTGTTTCTCCGTTACTGCTGTCTTTTGTATTAAAATGTTTAATTTCTAGCATCTCATTTTGATTACATTTTACTATATTTTTAAGTTAATGTTTTTAGTGGTATGCCTAGGGATTACAAATACCATGCTAATTTAAGGCAATCAAGTTCAAGTAATGCAAAATTAATTTAATAGCATACAAAAGATTTATTCCAATAAAGGCCCCTTTCTTCCTTTTTATTGTCAGATAACATGGTTATATATTACAAACTCACCCAGTGATTTTGTAACTCTTGGTTTATGCAGCCTTTTTCACAATATAGAGGAACAGATTTACAAACATGAAAAATACATTTGCATAGCTTTTATATTTACCTATGTAGTTACTGTACTCATGTTCCTTATCACTGTTCCTGTATTTGAGTTAATATCTAGTATGCATTCATTTAAGCCTGAATCTTTCCCTTTAGAGTTTTTGTAGGGCAAGTCTATTAGCAATGAATTCTCTCAGTATTTGTTAACTGGGGTATTATTCATTTCCTCTTCATTTTTAGAGGTTCCTTTTACTGGGTATAAAATTCTTTATTGACTACTCTTTTCTTCATTCATTTTGAATATGTCCTCCCACTGTCTTCTAGTGTTGGTTCTTCTGATGAGAAATCAGCTTTTAACTTAATTGAGATTCCTTATATGTAGTAAATCTCTCTCTCTTTCTCTCTCTCTCTCTCTCTCTCTCTCTCTCTCTCTTCTGCTGCTTTCAAGATTTTTCTTTTACCTTTGCCTTTATCACTTTGATGAATTTGCATTTATGTCTATGTGTGGATCTCTTTAAGTTTCTCTTTTTTGAAGTTCATTGAGTTCCTTGGATGTGTACATTATTATTTTTCATCATGCTTAGGAATATTTCAGCCATATGTGTTTATGTATTCTTTCTGATTCTTTCTCTCCTCTAAAACTGAGAATCTCATTATGCATTAGTTAGCATAAGTAATGGTGTCCCACAGATCTCTGAGATTCTTTTCATTTTCTTCATTATTTCTTCTTCTTGTTCTTACCTGGGATCATCTCAATTGACTTGTGTTCATGTTCATGGAGTCTTTCTTCTGTCAGCTCAAAACTGCTTTACAAGCTCTTCAGTATATTTTTTAATTATTATATTTTTCAAATCCAAATCTTTTTTATTCCTTTTTAAAAAATAATTTCTATCTATTTATTGTTATTCTCTATTTGATGAGACATTGTTTATAAACTGTCCTTTAGTTCTTTAAATATATGTTTCTTTATTTTTTGGATATATTTATAATGGATAATTTAAAATATTTGTTTGATAAGCTCATTCTCTTATCTTTTACCAACCATGGTTAAATGTTACCTTGACATTTTATGTTGAAGAGTTTTCTCATTGAATTTTGCTGATCTTTCTATCCTCTTATGTAAGTATTTAGCCCTGCATAAGTTTGTTCCTGGAGTTAAACTTTACTTGGCCATGATGCCTTATTTTTAAATCCATTTCAAGATTGGTTTGATACTAGATACAAAAATCTTAGCAAATGTATTCTCCATTGAGGTTGGTCTGCAAATTTTCTCTCTCAACAATATTTGGCTCCTTTTTTTTTAGATGACAGCTAATAACTAGAGGATAAATCATTCTTTTACTTTCTTATCAAAGTGTGGGGTGAAATGATTTCAACTTTGAATCTTTGGCGAAATGTTATTGAAATGACTGAGTTAGTATCTGATTTATTTTGTGGGAGTTGGAGAGGGGCTTTACTATTAATCCTGTTTACTTACCATCTACAGGACCATTAATACTTTATAATTACCTTGAATCAATTTTGCTACACTGTATTTTGAGTACCATACATATTGCTTCTAAATTTTCAAAAATTTAATGCTACCAAGTTGTCCATTGGCATAAACTGCAGCAATGTAGTAAGTCCTTTTATTATTTATTCCTAATGTTTTCTATGTACATATTTTTGTTTTAAACTTACCAGAGGACTATTTATTTTATTAATGTGTTCAGATAAATATTGGTCTTTGCTGATTTTTGTGTGCTCTCTTTTAATACAATTTTTTTTCATAATTTTTAACTAGTATTTTATTCCTTTAAATTTCTTTATGTTTATTCTGAGGTTCTTTCTAAGATTTCTCATGTTGCATGTTCAGTTCATTAGTTTTGAGCCTTTCTTACTTTCCAGTGCAGGCATTTACAAGTCGCATGTTACTGTGAATACTGTTTGTAGTAGGCAGAATAATATCACCCAAAAGATATCCACACACTAATTCCTGATACTTGTGAATATGTGACAAAAGGGACTTATAAATGACAAAAGGGTGTGGTTGAATTCAAGACCTTTGTATTAAAAAGAAAAATAAAACCTTGATATATAAATATTATCTTGTATTAGCTGGACTGACCCCATGTAATGACAAATGTGTTTTAAGTAGAAAACGGAATCAGAGAGTCAGAGACTTGAACATGCTATGTTTCTGGCTTTGATGATGAAGGAAGGGGCCACAAGCCAAAAAATGCAAGTGGCCTCTAAGAACTGGAAAAGTTAAGGAAAAAGACTCTCTCTAAGAGCCTTCAGAAGGAATGCATTTCTCCTGACACCTTGATTTTATCCCAGTAATGCCCACATTAGAATTCAGTCCCCCAGATCTCACTGTTCTGGATAATGAATTTGTGTTACTTAAGCAGCTAGCCTGGTTGTGATTTGTTGCAACAGCAATAGCAAACTAATACAGTGTTTTTGCTGCATCCAAAACCAGTGCAGGATTACCAGGTATAACCTTGGTTATACCCATTCTGATGTCTTCTTTTCACCATGTTTTTACAGATTTATGTTTTTCTGTTTGATTTATTGCCCCAATAATATTTTTCTAACTTCATCATATTATGGTTAAATAAAGGGGCCTACATAATACTAATCTTAATGACATGTGGCCTATTATTGGATCATTTACTATTAATTTCATGGTTTATCTATTGTAAATAGAATATTATACTCTAAAATAGGAAGGATCAATATTCTATAAACTGGAAGTACACTGAGTTGTTAATATTTTCTATTTTAAATTGCTATATTTTTGTTTATCTTATTTTTTAAAGAAAGATTGTCTTTTCGCTCAAATAACTGATGAGTGTACTAAACCCCATGTAATATAATTATTTTTGTGTATGATTTCAGACTTGTGTTTAAGCTCTATTTTTAGATGAGGTTATTAAATGCATACACATCTAGAACTGTTGTATGTTCCTCATAAGTTAAAAATTTAACCATTATATATAGCCACCCTTTATATTTTTCACTTACTATTTTTCCTCATTACAAATACTCCTTACAATTCTTCCTCATTAGTAAATTTCGTGATCGGTTTTAAAAGTGTATGTCAGTACCTAATTTGTACTTTCATGTGGAGTGACTGTTATGCGTATATATTCTTCCATATTGATGTAATAATAACTCAAATTTGTGACTTGCATTCTTACAGTTTAATTTCATTTAATATCTTGAAACTTCATGATAATTAAAATAAAATAAAACACTGGTGAATATTATATTCCCCAAAATCTTGAAAGAATTTGAAAATATCATCATGAGTAAAATAATAATTTCTTAGATTTTCCTTCCCTAAAGATAACATAATTCTGTTCAATATCTATTTGCAAAAATGACTATATGGCTAGGATTTTGGTTCCAATTTTAATGTATACATTAAATTAAAAATTTAATTTACTCTGATTTTCTTGATAAAATAAAGAAGCACTTTGCTGTTTCTAGAGCATGCCATGATGCAAACAAGGATTAATTTACAATGTTGGTAAAGCTATCCTGTACACATTCATTAGGGAGAAACAGAACACTAGTAAACAGAAGATAAATTATTTGTTCAGAAAATACTGAATTAATTCATAGCAGGTCACAGTATATCAAGGTAGAGCTCACTCCATACCAGAATTGAAGACTAGGTTTTAGTGAGAAGCATGGAAAAAAGGTTGAAGATTTGCTATTATATACAAGTCAAATGAGTTGAAGTATATATGTGTTGGTATCATTAAAAAGGGATGGATTAGGGAAAAAAAAAGACTTAAAACATCAAAAAAGGAATTGTACAAATCCTGGTTAATTTTTACAAGATACAAGGCACAAAATTGTTACCCATAAATGTGTATTCAGGATTCAGAGAGAAGATAATAAATGTTAAATTGGAAATCCAGATGCCCATATAGTTAGGACTCTGGTCAGTATTTAATATAAAAGTAGCAGGTGCTGACATTCATTTGGATCAAAGTAACAGAACGTGCTGTGTGGTGTTGGCAATCTCCTCAGACAAGTTCTCACAGAATTTGTGCCTCTTTTCAAAGTAATTATGCCAAATGTTTTGGTAATGTTCAACCTATAAAATATATAACCTTTATCTGAAAAGCAGAACGATGCATGAGAGGCATAGAGAGAGATAGAACAAGGAAAAGAAACTCTCACTGACATAAATGAATCTTTTCTGAGTCTACCATTAGAAATCTGGCTAACCCAAATAGGAAAAACACATAATAGAAAATTAAAGGGCTTTAGAATTTCATGTTTAAGATATTTTTTAAAACTTATCTTTGAATAACCTACAGAAGCAGGTATCACCCCTCAGTGACTGACCCCTTACATTTTGCTATTCAAGAAATGTGAGATTTTTTTTTTAAATAACGTTTATTTATTTTTGAGACAGGGAGAGACAGAGCATGAACAGGGGAGGGGCAGAGAGAGGGAGACACAGAATCTGAAGCAGGCTCCAAGTTCTGAGCTGTCAGCACAGAGCCCGATGCGGGGCTTGAACTCACGGACCGCGAGATCATGACCTGAGCCGAAGTCGGCTGCTTAATTGACTGAGCCACCCAGGCGCCCCGAGATTTTTTCAATATGTAGGGTAATACTCAGACAGCAAAGTACTCGGTTACTGAGTCTTGCTACCAGTTGTCAGCACACAATTCAAAGTTCAGGCACCATGCAATAAGAGCTTTCTGAAGGATGCCCTGGGTATTGACAGAAGCTTCTTAGAGTTCCCAAATGTAAATCTAGAGCTATGTCCACAATTGCTATCACAAGCACAGCCCTGACTGAGGCTGCTGTGGGTCTCTGCAATTTAGATAATAGAGGATTCCTAGCCTTGGGGCCCAGGCTTCTGGAAATGCACGATAAAAGTCCAGAATAGCCTAAGGATATAGCTATTCTCAACTTGCAGTTGTAACAGAAAAAAAGCAAAATGTTGAATAATATAGTGAATTTATCTATGCCCTAGAAATCATATTGTAATCATTATTCTAATGGAAAATAATAATATTATTCTGAGTTCTGCAAACTAAGTACTTTTTAACTTAGAATATGAGATATATATAAAAGTACATTAATTTTAGAGGCAAAGAAAGCTGAAATAAAAGACCCAGCTCAGATACCTTTTAGGAGACTGACCTTATTAGGCAAGTTGTTTAACTTCTGATTCTATTTCTGCATCTGTGATATAGGCATCCTTTATCTCAAACACTCAACTTAGCATCAATAATATATTGAGTACTTATAAATAGTATTAGCTATTGTATCACCTTGAGCGTTTATTTTTCCCAATTTATGGGGAACAGTGAGAGCAATTTCCTGCAGTTGTAAAACTAGTAATTGGCCAAATCCCATGCTTTAGAAAACACAGATTACAATTGAGTGTGCAAGTTATCACGTAAATTGGGTTGTGGATAAACTACTTCTCTCTGTTGCTCTCCTTGCGTGAAATGAATTAGTTTCGATGTTCAGACAGAAGTAAACAAGGATACAGTCTACTTAGTGGGCATTCATGAAGAACCTGGATGTCAGTCAAGATCAGGTTAAGACATTTAAACTGGAAGTTCTGAAAGTAATATCTGGTGCTGAGAAGATATAACAGGATTGGGCAAAAGTAAAACCACAGGTACCAAGCAGAAATATGGTAACGGGCAGACCTCAGAGGCAAAGATACTTGGAACTTATGGACCAAAGCCTTAGGAAAACTGTTAGACACTATAAAGAAATATAAAGTTTTCCTTACTTGTATGATCTTCCCTTTCTTTCATTCCCCTTCCCTTTCTCCTTTCTTTTCACAATACAAAAAAGAGGTAGTTTTTATTGATATTCTTTGAAGATTTCTCTTTTTTTTTTATTTTGGAAAACTTCCAACATACAGAAAAGTAAATAGAAAATATTTTTAAAATTCATAAAAGTATTATCAAATGTTAGATATGCTTAATCGGTTTTTTAAAAGAATTTTAAATATAATGACAAATACTCTTCAAATACTTCAGTATTCACCTCTAAAAAATAAGAATGGGATCCTACATTTCACAATTGCACTTTAACACTAATTCCTTAATGCCATCTAACTCGTTGTTCCTATTCAAACATCCCCTATTTTTCCTAAAATATCTTTTATACATTTTTGTTTAAAAAAAGACACAAGCAAGGATTACAGGTTACATTTTGTTGCTATGACTCTTAATTCTCTTTATTTATTTATTTTTCTGTAACACTGATTTGCTGAAGACACACTTGAGTTGATATGTAGATGTTTATTCAATACAGTTTAAATGTCTTTGACACTCATACTTTTTAGGGAATTTTGTGCCCTACATATTTCAAATCACAAGGCATCCAAATTTCTGGCCATCTCACCTATAATGTTTCCAAGACTAATCATCAGTCAATGCAGTGGTAACCAGATCCCTGGAAAACCTCACCTATCAAAAAACATAAGCTCTGAGCTTATGGATACCATGTGAATATCTGGTCCTCCATTAATCCTTTACACAAAGATTTTAGTATGCCGGGATTATCCACTTCCTCAAAAGCTAAAAATTAATTTCCAGTCTCATCATTCACCACACATTCATGAGCTGGCATTCTTATATAAAGAACTTTTCCTCATCAGTGAAGCTATTTTATTAATCTGAAAAGTGGTTTGTGCAGGAAAGGCAGGACAAATAGTTCTTTTCATTTACAAATTTTTAGAGTAAGAATGTAAGTATAATAATCATTTCTAATTGTGGCTTTTTTCTCTTAGTTTATTTTATCTTTTGTTTGTTTATTTATTTGTTTGTTTGGCTACGTCTTTCCTTTTAATCCTCAGGATAGAAGTTTTGTTCAACAGGGAGAGTAGCATAAGTCCCCACCCATGAAATCTCTGCTACGACGTTACATTTCCAAAGAACTTGGAAACTTTCTTCTCCGAATATTTCCAAATACAAAAGTGGGAAAGGTTTTGGTAATTTTTTAATGCACAATGAGTGATATTTCCTTTAGGTAGATAGGTAGATATAGAAACAGTTTAGGACCACAAAGAAGCATTTTACCTGAGCCTAACACAAGTAGTGAACCAAAAATATATTATTTTCAGTGATTAATTACGATTTTAAAGAACTTCAAAATGGTGGTTAGCTAATTTGAGATACATCCAGTACGCTAATGTAAGGACCTAATCAAATAATGTGATGAGAGAGTCATGGAATTTCTGTTATTGCATGTAATCAGAGTCTGGGTTTTACATTTTATCTAAATGAAATTCTATAACGGATTGATTAGCCAGGAAAGGAAGTACAAACACCAGAAGCGCCCACAGCCCGTCTCCCACTGCATGATCTGGTCTTTTCCTACATCTCTGTCAACTCCTTTTCATAACCCTCTCTTCCACACTTAAAACATGCTGATGTGTTTTAGATTTTCCTAAATTAACTAGTGTCTTCCCAATTGGATTTTCACAAATTAATTTATCTCTTTTCAACTTCACAGCCTTTGCAATGCTGTTTCCCCCTCAGCTAATGATTCCACAATCCCCTTTCTCACTGTCTTCTTTGTACACTTGATCTTATCCATAATGGCTCCAGTCCAAATAACCCCATGCCTCAGGTGAGGTCAGGCTCCAACTTTATTTGTAGCCTGCTGTTCTCCTGCATGGTGTCTACGCAGAACATGTAATGACATAGTTGTTAGTACATTTGGATAATGTGTGCCTGCCCCTCCCAGATCTCAGAAGGTAGGGAATGTGACAATTTCACCACTGTTTTGCAAGAAGCCCAAAGGAGAGCCTGGGGAATCATAGACATGTAATAAATGTGTGTTGAATACATCAGTGGAACCTGACCTTCCATCTACACTGATTCCTACTCCATATTTTATACTTTACAAAATATGCAGAGTATAACATCGGGGAGGAGACAGACTCTCACTTCCTCTATGTCTGCTTTAGACTTTTTAAAATCAAGAAGTATATTCTTTTTCATGATTAAAATGTAGACTGAATCTAATTAAAGATGCTGAATGAAAGTTTTGCAGCTATACTCTTACATTCTGGGAGTCTATTTCCGCATATGTGATACATACCATTCCTAGTGAATTAAAAGAAGATTTTTAGCCAAAATATGCCTCTACTCTTAATCAAAGCGGTCACCTCTCTGTATCGTTCCACACTGCATTCACACTCATCCTTGCCAAAGTATATTTTATTTTGTCATCTATGTATTTTGATCGCATTTAATCCTTTCTGGAACAAGCCAAGACATGCATAAATACATACGTAACACTTTGGAAATAGCATGTGAAGATGTTTTGGCAATTGCAGATCTATACTGAGTATTTTCAAATATGTAGGTTAAAGCACTGGTTTATTTACTATGTACTGAAAGATTTGTGTTGCATAAATCATCACACCCTTGTCAGAGCACTTGAGCATTTTGCCTTTCATTGTTGCTGTGAAAGCCTGCAGAGGGATATCTACTGTGTGGCTGGCTGTACAGAGTTACAGTCACCTAAAAATAACTTTTACATATACTTCTGTATACATCATGTGATTCAATAGAGATGCATTAAAGTCAATATCAATATTTACATTTACTGTTTTTAAAAATGTTATCATCCCTTTATCTGACGATTTAGTTTGGAACTTAACCAAAACTTATTTTTGTTTGAGGTCCTCACATTTCGATCAGCCAAGGGTCAAAAGTGTAGATGTTTCAGGCTTTCCACTTCTGTCTCCTATTTACAGACGTTCATAATTCAAATGGAAAATTAGCTCTTGGATTAAATGTGACATGTAGATTTTATGGATGCCATCACATTAAGATGCTTATCACCCACTTGTCCCTTCTTACCTCATCTATACTCTGAAAGAGTATGAACGATATGGAAGAATCTATAGATAAATTGAATAAAGTAAGTTATGTCCTGCTATATTCAATTTTTATTGTTTATAACTTTCTGTAACTTCATTTCTTCTAAATCATTTCTATGCCTTAAACTGGCCAATATTTGGTCATCTAACCTTAAATAAACCCAATAGTTTGGTCATCTAACCTTTAAATAAAGTATGTCAGGTTTGAGGAGTAAATTTTTTTGCCTTGATTGCTTCCAGAAAAGTCTGTGGATATTGTTGAGTGGCACTGGAAAATCTCACACATAAACAGGAGAGAAGGGCAAAGAAGGACAGAGATCTATAATAGAGTGTAGTGGCGAGCACACCAGGCAGTCAGAAATACTGAGTTATAATCTTGATTCGAATACTTAAATATGTGTGATATTAAACACATAATTTAAATTCACAGCACCTTAACTTTATGATACAAAATGGGGAGGCTCGACCAGTGAAATTTATGTTTGCATCCACTGCTAGCATAACATGGTTCCATAAAAGGGAAGTAATGAAGAGACAGAAAGATAAATTTGTAAGTGAAAATAAATGTATTTAGAGAGACACAGGATCACCAATAATTGCCACGATGTTTTTCTTTTCTTAGTTTCATCCAACCACTATATTTCTGAATATCTCTTATGTACCAAGTACAAGATATCTCACAGTAACTAACAGTGTTCCCAAATTCAAGGAGAATAAAGTATAGATTTTACAGATAATGCATACATCAGGCTATAATAGGACAAGTGTTAATGTACAAAGACATACAGAAATGTAAATGATGAGCATCACTTTTTGCTGAAAATGATTGGAAGGTTCACAGAGAAATGACTTTTGGCAAGATAGTAAAAGAAGAAAAGGAGTTCACCAGAAACAATGTATTGAAGAGGATTTATTATAGCATGGCTATTTAAAATAGTATGGTTTTAGGGGCACCTGGGTGGCTCAGTCGGTTGAGTATCTGACTTGGGCTCAGGTCCTGATCTCATGGTTTATGACTTCGAGCCCCTTATCAGGCTCGTTGCTGTCAGTTCAGAGCCTGCTTCAGACACTTTATCTCCCTCTCTCTCTCTGTCCCTCCCCCACTTGTTCACTCTCTCTCTCACTCTCAAAAGTGAACATTAAAATAAAATAAAATAAAATAAAATAAAATAAAATAAAATATCATGGCTTTAGACCATAAAGTGAGAGCTATAACACATTTTAAAGAGGGGACAAATTTCAACAGTTTTTTAAAATATATTTTTTAATGTTTATTTATTTTGAGAGAGAGAGAGAGAGAGAGTGAGCAGGGGAGGGGCAGAGAGAGACAGAGACAGAGAGACAGAGACAGAGAATCCCAAGCAGGCTCCGCGCTGCCAGTGTAGAACCCTATGTGGAGCTCCAACTCATGAACTATGTGATCATGACCTGAGCCGAAACTGAGAGTTGGAAATAAACAGTTTTTTTATAGATTACTAAATATTTTGTAGTTCTCTCTGAGGATGCAGGGATTCCATTCAGAACTTAATGTCATGAAGAATAAAAATCAGATTTCCCATTTTGAAAGAATGCATGACGTTAACCTGGAATCGCAATTAGGGGCTAGGGCAGAAGTCAGGAAAAGAGATGAGAACTCAAACAAAGATCTACTCTTCACCATTTTACATCCTAGTCTTCTCCCTAGAAGGCTGAAGTGGGTTGCATTCTGTGGTCTTCTAATTTCCAGTTCGATTCTGGGTTCAGCCAGTGGGAAGTAATGGTAGGAAATTTGGCAATAGGCATGGAGCCAGGTAAAAATAATTATTTATTTAGCTGTATCCCTCCTAGGTTATACTTGTATCAAGCCACCCTCTGTGTGTTAATAGCCTCTCTGGTTTCTGGTAAGTTCTCTCTCCTTTCTCTTTCCGTGAGTAGTGGTAAGAACTACTCTAGGGTTGATAGTTTGGGGATAATGCATTGTGTCTGCTGAACTCCCTAAATCCTGCCCTAACCTGTCTTAATCCAAATGTAGCAGATTTAGTGATCTACCTGTTCCCCCATGGCACCCCACCTCACACAGAGTTCAAGATTTACGGGCAACACCAAGAAGGATTTCAGAAGCAGAATTGGTAGAACTTTCCAATTGTCAGATTTGTGGAGCAAAATAGCTACATGAGTTGAGGGTGATTTTCAAGCTTGTGAATGGTTTAGCAACTGACTCGGGACTAAATATCAGAGTGGAAAATTTAAGTGTATATAAAATAGATTTGGTTTGGGATTAAGTTTGTGATGCCACAGTATCTTCCATATCTCAATATCTAGGAGATGGTTAGAAATATGTATCTGAAAATGAGATCTTTAAGATAAAGGTATATATTTTCACATCATTAAAATATAGGATGTAAAGTTATGAAAGCGATGAAATTTTTCAGCAACAATGAGCACAAATAGTTGTTGAAGACTGAAGAGATGGCTAGATACTAGAGCTGACATTTAAAGAGATTGGGTATGGGATCACAGAGTTAGATTTGAATTCTGTGTAATGTTGGGAAAATTAGTCATTGGTTCCTGTCTACTATCATAGCGCAAATAGAATAACATGGAGAATTGTAATAATACTAATGTAATTTAAAATCTATATAAAAACACTTGCCACAGTGTCTGAGTCATTGTAAGTGATCAAAAAAAAAAAAAACCCAAAAAACCAACAACGATTTTTCTTCTCTCCACCTTGTAGGAGAATTGGGTCCAATTATTAACAGTTTATTAAATGTATATTCAATATACTAGCACAACAAGTGAGAAAAACTAAAATGAAAGTTAAAATAAGACATTAAAATTGGAAATTAAAATACCTAATGTTTCTTTGAGTTGATTGCAATTATAGACATGATGAAGACTTTCATTTCTACACTAACAATAGTACATAGGAGACCTTGTTCTCATTACTTAAATGAACATGTAGCAGACTTCTTGAGATTGCATAAAGTATAAACTAAGATCACTTGAGATTTTTGACGTAATTAGGATGTAGAGTAGTCTAACAACTGTATTGTCCTACATCTGTAGGAACTGGATTGTTTTTATTTTTTTTAAATCGAGTATTTTCCTTATATGCATTGATAGTAAATCTTATATATTTGCCTGCCTCCCTTAAGATTCTAAATGTATGATGATCCAGATGGAATAAAAGCTTACTTCTTGCTTACCTGAAATCTAAGATAGGTGTTCCATTTGGTGGGAGGCTATCCTCCAGGATAAGATGCATGAAGGAGTCTCCTTCTGTCTTCTAGCAATATGGTCTTTTCCTTCCCATCTTCGGCATCACTCCTTGCACTCAAAAACATTTCATCAAAACATTTTCTTTTTTTTTTAAATTTTTAATGTTTATTTTTGAGAGAGAGAGAGAAAGAGAGAGAGAGAAAGAGAGAGAAAGAATGAACAGCAGAGGGGCAGAGAGAGAGGGAGACACAGAATTCAAAGCAGGCTCCAGGCTCTGAGTTGTCAGCACAGAGCCTGACGCAAGGCTCCAACTCAAGAACCGTGAGATCATGATCTGAGCTGAAGTGGCATGTTTAACCAACTGAACCACCAGGCACCCCATCAAAACATTTTCTTAAACTAAGGCAGTTCTCTTAAAAGGAATTCTGATTTTATGCTTACATTTCAGCATTCATTGCCACTATATCCATGTGGCTGCTTATACATATATTTCTGCACATGTAGGATTTTGCAGGCATGTTTGAACTTTTATATTCTAAGCAGTGAGCTAAGAATTGAAAATATAAAGATACATAATATATAACAGCTATTCTTGGAGTCTAGCAGAGAAGGCAAACACTTAGGCCAGAAACTTTAGTAAATATCGTAAGCACTACAACAGAAGTGTCTTATGAGTGCTATAAGAATACGAAGAGGGAACTTCCATATTAGGGGTGGCATCCCTCAGATTCCAAGAGGAGGAAAAAAATTCCCAGCTTAAGGAATGGCGTGAATGAAGCACTAAAATAGTTTAGTGAGCAAGTGGTTGAGCAATAGTTAGTGAGAGTGGTTGAGTGAGAGTGGTTGAGCAAGTGGAGGAGAGGGCCTACATTATCTTGGGGCACATGGCTGAGATGAGACCTTAAAGACCATAATAAAAAAGAGAAGATATTGACACCTTGAAGAGAGCAAGAAGTACGTGCCTCTCAAAGCTGAGAAACAGGCGACCACTACCCTCATCTGGCGGTTCTTCTAGTATTGGGACAGACCAGGTGTGTGTCTTGATTCTCTGGCTGTGCCCCGTCTGGCTTCCTTGCTAGTCTCTGCTTTGCAGTGGAGTGTCATGGCTGAGAGAGCATTGGAGCTCACCCAGATAGGGCAGGGTGTGGATACTACATATACACTGAGCTCCTGGCTTCTTCCCGTGCTTCAAGCAGTACCCCCAACCAGCTCCCAATCACCTGGGTTCTACCAGTCCAACAAGAAGAGCCAGGTCATGTTCCTGAATTCCGTGTTGATGTTCCTGGGTGACCTGACAAAGAACAGCCATCTTCAACGACTGCTGCAAGAGTCTTTGGGGGGCGGGTGCAAGATTCTACTCACCTGACTGCTGATAAACTGACCCCACAGCTAGGAGGCCCTCTTGCATTTTGAGATTCCCTTGGGCCCCTGGGAACCACAGAGGAAGGCATCTGACTGATACACATGCTGGGCATCCTCAACTTGATATACCATGCTCTGAGCCCCCCTCAGAAGACATGTTCTTACCCATGGACCACGGCACCTGCCAACAGCTGCCCCTTTGGAGTTGCAGTTCTTGCTGGTCAGCCTGTTGGTCAAGGGCATGGGCGTGAGGGAGGAGAAATGCAAATTGTCACTGATGTCAGCTTTCTCAGGCACTGGAATGAACCTGGCCTTGCCAAGCACATGCTTGGACCCAACCTACTGCATATGGACGAAATGAGATGGCCCCTTGGTCACTGTGTGCCCCCCCCCCCCAACAAAAGAAAAGCCCCAGATTTCTCTCTATACCCATTGGTCCTCCAGGGAGGAGGGGAGGAGCCACCAGTGTTCCCTGGTCAGCCCGCAGCCCTCCATGGGGTTGTGGGGGGACACCCCTGAGATCTGTCTACTTCCTGCCTGGCCTTCACCTTGGCCTTCGCACCTCCCCTTCAAGGGTGAGAGATTGGAGAGAGAGAGAGAGAGTACTTTCCAGAAGAGCCCCTTTTGGCTTTGTGTTCAGGAGAGACAGCTCTGGGAATGTAGGTGTGCGGCCCTTAAGAATACCGTAGTAAATGAGAGGCCTTAGATTTCCAAGCAACTTCAGTCCAATGAGACTTCCTGTGAGGAAAACCACACCCTGACCAGGTGTTCAAGGAGCCCAGAAGAAAGAGGATGTCCTCACCTCCAGCCCTTTCCTCGGAGTTAGTAGCTAAAGCTGATAGTGGAGGAAAGTGATCCAGGGTCCGTGGCCACGCTAGGTATGGTGAGAGCCCTCAGGAGTAAAGTGTACCTCGTCTCCTGTTATATTTGAACGTACTCAGCAAGGTGAGTAGGGACAGGGAGGTACCTTACTGCCACATGGTCCCCCAAAGCACTGTAGGTCAAGCTAGCAACCCTCTGATCTATAACATAAGAGCATTGTGACAGTTTTACCCTTTTTGAGGGTTTTAAAAAATGCAATATTTTTATTTCATATTTTATTTAAAACATATAAGTGACATTTTGGTTTTAATGATGCTGATTTCAGTGTATGTATTTTTTTCTTAAATCTTACGTTTTTTTTGTTTTCTTTTTTGATAATGCTTTTCCCTTTTAAAGTGTACTTTTGCTGATTGTTCATCTGGGGAAGGGAAGCAGCAGCCGCAGCTGAAAAGTCAGGATCCTTTGCAGCTTCATGGATAGTTCAGGACAGTTCACTGTGTGTTGATTTCTGGGTTAAGGAATGTGTGGACTTAGGGATCACAGCAGCTTTGTGAAAGTGTACAGAACCTTGGCCATTCTGGTCCTCTTAGCCACAAGTTCTGGGCACAAGGGAACCCATTACTTGATGGGTTTAATGGATTTCAATAGGTTTAAGGGTACTTAGCATATGCACTAAAAAAGTTGATATGTTTACCACCTGTAAAAATTAACTGCGTATCTGTAACTTTATAATTGTTATCTGTCATGCTCACAGTCACTTGGGTAGATGCATCTTATGTGTCCAATCCACAGACTCTGGATTTCTTACATTTAAGGACATGGCCCGCGTATGCTTTCTTTCATCCCACGGCTGTAGTGAATCACCTGTGTTCCCTAGTGATGCCAGGCTCCCGAGCTGTGAACTAGATTCTCTTGCCCCTCATTTACTCAAGAGCCTCTCCTGTCATCCTTCCTGCCTTACCAGCATCACCCTCTGTGACCATTTCTATTAGCACAAAATCCCTCTCACGAGGCCATGTGACCAGCGAGTTTCCTGCTCTGCTTTACAGGAAAGCTCCTTTAAAGTGCTGTCCCTAGTATCTAGCATTGTTCACCTCCCATTCTCTTTGGAAACCCATAACATCATACTTTCGTACTCATAACTTCACCAAACTTGTTTTTATTAGAGCCATATTGTGGAATCACACGGTCTGTTCCAATCGCTCTATTTGGCTCCTGGCAGCATTTTAAACAGTACCTCACTGCCTCCTCCTTGGAGCACTTCTCGCCTTGGCTTCTGGGTCAGCAGTCACCTCGGTTTCCCTTTCACCTTGCTTCCCACTGTGCCTCAGTTTTGATTGCTGATACGTCCGATTTCCCCGACATTCACTCCCTGAATGCCTGGTGGGCACTCCATCGTTAAGGCTTCTTTCCGTTGGGTAGCTGTGGGGGGGGGGGTATACATGTTTATTTCCACTCTCCACCTCAACACTCGATAACTTTTTTTATTCTTTGGGCACTGGGCATTTTTATTTAGACGTTTCATTGGTGTCTCAAACTTAACATTTCGAAACCTGAGCATCTGATTTGTACCAACATTTCAGCAGTGATTTTTTTAGTACAGTAAAGTGTTTATTTGTGTGAGTGTGTCCCTTTTTCGGAATAGTTATTATTTTCTTGGCCACCCCACCCTTTACCTGCGGTTTTCTATGAGAGAATCCTGCCTTTCTATATTTTGTAGCCCTGCTTCTGTATAAGCTTCTTATTTGAAGACCATTCTTCTGCTTCTAAAGTGGACCAGATGATCTATAATCCTTTGATTCGCAGGCAGACAGAATTTTCACTCAAGTCAATAGGAGCTGTGCTTGAGTAAGGAGAAACTGATCAGACTCTTACATCTAACCTTTGTTTTCTAAGTTGAGCATATGTTTCTTCCGGAGGTGGTATTATGTCAATGAAAGACTCAGAGTCAATTATCTTCAAACAAGATCTTTTCTCCAATCAATAAAGAACATTTTCCTGTTTCGATTGGCAGACATGAGTTAAATGTTGGCACAGCATTCAAATACTTATCACTCTGTTAATGAGGGTATTATTTTTTTTGTAATCCCAAAGGAACTGGCATCACAAAATGCCAGATATAATGCAGTGTATTGTGAGTGACAAGGGCTTTTAGCTAGCAGTAATAGTAATGCACATTTATTGACATGAGAATGTATTACCTGTCATCTCCATAAGGAACAATATATTTTGGAAAAAATATGATATTCTAATTAATTCCTATTTGATCATTTTATTCACAATATTCTCTCACCTGGCGCTTTTCTTGAATCTTCTGCATGACTTTTATGGTTTCATTCCATGGAAGGCTTGATTATTACATTAGGAAGACAATGAATTGCTGATAAGTTGACCTTGAATCTGGAGCAAGTAATGAAACAAGAAGCAAGATTTGTTTTGCTTTCCTTTTGTTCACTACTCGTTTTAGTTATTTATAAGGTAATAATACTTTCCCTTAATTGTTGAATTATTCTGACATGCTGGGCTTATTTTCTTTCACATGGTTAATCTTAGTAGAATGGCAAGATTAAGCAGCACACTGAGTCCATCATCCTGATAGTTGTAAGAGATACGAATTCTTGGTTGAATGAAAACGTCTGGCACTTATTTGAATCAACAAAATCAAAATAGGTCATAGTGAGAGAAGTTCTGCTGTTTTAAAGAATAACACAAGCTTTTCTGTCTTCTGACAGTTAATTGTTTTGACATCCATCAGTAAATTATGAGTTAGTTAATAGTTGGAAATAATTAGAAGTTATTTTAAATCCCATCCTATTCAAATGCTAATATTAAAAGGAAAATATTTACTTTGAATCTTTACTTAATGGTTGATTTGCATACATAGTGATTATGATATATGTTGAGTGTTCTTAGAGATCTTGCATACTGATTGTACAGTTGGTGTAAGGTTGGTGTGTGTGTGTGTGTGTGTGTGTTTGAGAAAATTTCTGATAATAGAGAGGGTAATGGGCTTTAAGATAGTAACTCATTTTCTCCTTTAAAAGGTAAAAACATTACTTCAGAGTAAGGTTGACCTGCATTTTGACCCCATCTCTGTCTCTTAATAACTGCCCATTTTACATGTAAATTTGGAGTCTGTAGCGTCATTTGTCTGTCACAGCTGTTGAATGTACTAACTACACCTCTGTGAGATATAAGGATTAAAAGTGATCACAAATATCGAGAAACTATCCAGTAGAGTGACTTGTAAACAAATGGCTTACAAAAGATAATTTTCTTTTAAAATGGGAGAAAACTTCCCCCAAAATGAGTTAAATCTTTTGGTTAGTAAACACATAACAATATGCATTTAGCTCAATTTCTTGGCACATCAGGAGACATTGTTTCTAATATTTCATATGTTATTACATTTATACTTTAGTATCACTTCTTTGTATGCCTTTATTTGCCTTGAACTTTCTCATTTCAGAGCCTCCGAACACAGTAAGTCTTCCTTCTCTTAAATTTATGTTTTATTCTTATTTTTAGGGCTGGTCTGAATGTGTGCCATGTGTCAATAGAAATGTTATATAACACTTAACACTCAAAAAAAAAAAATCTGCTCAACAGAGTTCCGGTCGCATTGCAGATTCACAATAAAATTCTTCAGTGACCATACCTACCCTGATATAGCTTCATTTTCAAATATTAAATATAAACAGTTGTGTCATATTGTATGTGTTAATTCTACATAGTACATATTATTAGAGGGAAGATTTTGTAAGACATAATTTTGTCTGTAGTAAATCTACTGGAATTGAAATATTTGAAAGTCCAAATGTTTGTAGTAGATGTGAATCCTGCATATTATGGGTTGTGTTTTCCACATATATCAAGCATAAATGGACCTCCAGCTTAGTCCACTAGAATACACAATTTTGTAAAGGATGTAATTAAAAAATGAAAAAAAAAACCTCTAGAAATTACCAAATGAAAGCCAGCAGTGTAATTATTTTAAAAATAGCACTAAAACCAAATGTATATTCATAAGAGAATAGAACATTAGTTTATATTATAGTGACACATGGAGTAAACTAATATAAAATGTGAAAATCAATAAACTACATCAACACTATAGGCAATGTTAGAAAAAGTATTCAGTGAGAGTGGCAAAAACTTTATGCCAACTACATATAGTAATGCAGCAGTTTTGAAGAACAGAAATGTAGAAAAAGGAAATACACACATACCTGTTAAAACTGGAGACACATGCATATCTGCTAAGGCTATAAAGAAGATAAAATTAGAAACATATTTTATAGTCGTCACTTTGCTTGTTTGCTTGAGAGAGAGAGAGAGCAATAGAGGAAGGGAGAGAGATTGAGAGACTCTCAAACAGGCTCCATGCTCAGTGTGGAGCTCACGCGGGGCTTGATCCTAAGACCCGGGGATCATGACCCCCAGCTGAATCCAAGAGTAGGGTGGTCAACTGACTGAGCCACCCAGTCACCTCTACAGTCATCACTCTTATGGGTGGAGTGGAAGCAAGTGGATGAAATAGAAGAATATTAAATAGGTAGATGCAGCAGCAAAATCAGTATGGCAGCAGACATTTAATAGCACTGTGTGACAGACTCTGTTTCAAGTGTCTCACATATAGTAACTCATTTAATGTTCATAACCATCTTATACAACAGATGCTGCTGTCACTCCCATCATACAGACAGATTAGGCAAATGAAAGAGTCTGCCCAATGTTACACAACTAGTCCTACAGAACCTAGATTTAACCCAAAACATCTTCTATGTTCTTCATTACTGAGACAAAGCCTGAAGTCCATGTGATGTTCAAGTTACTTTTATTACTATACTAGTTTTAAAAATGGGTTAAAGTCAAAACCAAGAATGTAATATGTGCCTGGGAGCTACCAAAATCCATAAGAATCATAGCAATGAACTTTTTCCAAAGTGTTATCTTCTGAGAAAAGAATGTACAACATACAATTCTCTTGGGATCTCTTTGTTTACTTACTAAGAGCAAAAGACAGTGTGCAGTATACATATCCTAAAGATAATAAAATAATATACATATTATATTTATATACAGATATTTATTAGGTTCTAATGAACTAATGTTCATCTTGACCATATTGTGTGTTTTCTTCTTGAGTAGTTGTATCAGTCTTTCATATAATCCCAGTGGTGTCTGACTCTAAATTGGTATGTTTTTATAGTATTTTAATAATCCAGAAATAGTTTCATTTTATAGAGTTGGCAGAAATGAAAAAGCCTTCTCTATCCCAAACCATAAGATTCAGATGATAAGGTATGTAGCCAAATTCCACACACACAAAAAAAGGAAGATATATTTTTACTGTGATTTATCCGAATATCACAATGATTCATTGGGGGAATGGCCAGAAGGGATTTTTCTGGGCTAGAAATCAAATATCAAATGTTTGGTCAAATATATTTTTTTTATTTCTTTGCTGCTTCAATTGTATGTTTTTATTTTTTAAAGTTACTTTTATGAAAGAGATAATTCCCCATAATTTACAGGAAGTGCCTAATTTTCTATCCAGTGATATTAATGTCACCCAGACTAGGAATATTCAAAAAGAAAAATTGTCAATTAGGAACAGAGGGATACATAGTGTCTTTCTTGTTGTTTTATTTTCCACGTGCTTTTTTTCTCTCTACTACCAACTTTGCCCATTATTAAATCTCACGAGTATTTTTTCCTCTACTCAAGATTGATTGAATGGTAAAAAGGATGACTATCAAGTGTTTAGTACAGGCCACTGGATAATGGATCGTGTCATTTTCTGTGTCAGGGACTATGTTTAAACTGGTTTAGGAATGACGTGTTCAGAAACGTCGCCTTCTCGGTAGCTACAGGATAACCAATTTATAATATCCCATAGGCTACTGAATATATGGGTCTGCATCTTACGAGAGATCTAAACAATAAAGATTCTGATTTTTGGCATTCAAGTTTAAGAACAGATGAGAGCAGATATAGCATAATTGGCTGCAGACAGATCCAGCATAAAGGAGGAAATAGATTGATATTATTAGTGAGAATATTGACTTAGTAAAAAAAAAAAGAGTCAATGACTGCCAGCTGTGTACACTTTGGTGAATCACTTAAGCTCTCTAAACATCAATTACCTTCCTGTGGGGGATGCAGAAGTGAGGAGGGGAAATGGAAGGATGATACCATCTCTGATTACACATAGGGCCATGTATATATATGTATAGTTCTGAGGGTCAATTAAGATAATGTAGGTGAAATTTCTTCGTGAATTGCTAACTCATGGGTAAATTATAACTGAGATGCTATATAAACAGGAGAGATTATAAGCTTTATCTACTTTGCAAAAAAAAAAAACCTCAGGAATTTATGAATTGACTGAGCAATACATATTTATCTTTATATTCACAGGGATATGACAAAGTTATCTTTTCTTCCTGAAGTTCATTTCATTCACAGAACATTAAAGTCAAAATGGATTTCAGGATTACATCATCTAAGCCCTTAATTGTAGACACACACAGAAAACACAAATTTAGTTTAGGTTATTGATACAATTAGGATTCAGGTCTCCTGGGGTGCCTGGGTGGCTCAGTCAGTTGAGCGTCCAACTCTTGGTTTTCGGCTCAGGTCATGATCATGTGGCCTCGTGGGTTCAAAGCCCTGCATCAGGCTCTGCACAGGCAGCATGGAGCCTACTTGGGATTCATTCTCTCTCTCTCTCTCTCTCTCTCTCTCTCTCTCTCTCTCTCTCTCTCTCTCTCTTTGTGCCTCCCCCACTGGTGCTGTCTCTGTTTCTCTCAAAATAAATAAATAAACCTTAAAAAAAAAAAGGAATTCAGTTCTCCTAATCTGAAGTTTAGTGCTCAAATTTATGCAGTGTGAAAATGGTCAATTGATTGGGAGTAGAGCCGGCTCTTCCCAAACTTCTTCTTTCCTAATCACTTCATGCAGTTAGCTTATCAAATATTTTCCATTTTAAAGAAAAATCTTTATAGTGTACTCTTATTTTGTAAAGTTACTCTTATGAAAGAAATAATTTCCTATTTACAGTAAATGCCTACTATAGCTGAAAGACTACACATGAAAACATTTGCATATTATCAAAATCTGTATTAGTTATTGCAAGATGGTTCTTGGATGAATTATTCATTCATTTATCCTTTTTGTTTATTCATTTAACAAGTATATATAGACTACCTATTATTTGTGGGGAACTATTTTAGGTGTTTGGGAACAAACGCTCTTGACATAAGAGATTGGCAAAACACAAGTTAAAAAAATAGATGAGGAAACTTGAGATAGTAATAAATGCTCTGAAGACAATCTGTTGAGCTGAGTCATGAATGATGAGTCAGCCATGGAATGGTTTAGTGGGAGTGGGGGTGGGATGAGTCCAGGCATAAGGATCAGAGGTACAAAGATCAGGGTGCAGTATGTGCAGTGGAGTGTTGAGACAAGTGCACCTATTATTAAGCAAAAGAAAAGAAAACAAAACAAAACAAAAAGCGAGCTCTTTACATACAATCTTCTCATGCCGAGCTTGGTTAGTTAGAAAGGTGTGGCTTACTTTGCCCATAAATTGCATGTTTTATTAGACTTAAATTTAGCTAATTTAAGCTGAGTTTCTTAAGATAGGTGTGTTTTTTTTATTCTTTTATACATTTTGCTTAAACTATGTTGATATAGAATATAACATGTAATATGAGGAGGGAGAAAACGTTTAAATATGGGATAAGGTTGTTTAACCCTAGAGAGTGATTTTGATTTGTGGAAATATAAGTTTTTAGAGCAAAGAATGCATAGTGGGGACTCTTGTTGTTTGTTGTTGTTGTTGTTGTTGTTGTTGTTGCTTTGGTTTTTGCTGTTGTTTAACTCCATATTAATGGAAAGACTGACTCAACAATTATCCAACTTTGGTGTGGGTCAGAATCACTCAGGCAAATTGCTAAAAATAGAGGCCTAGGTTTTATCTCACTTCACTAGGCTTGGGCCTGTGGATTCTTTTTATTCATTTCAAGATGATTTTAATTGTACCGAAGTTTGGCAACCACTGATGACTGTACTGTCAGATGAAGCATGGTAACAATTATCGTAGAAGATACAAATTGCAGGTTGTCTGATCGCCAGTTTGGGAAGTAGAAGACACACTAATTAAAGAGGGTTTTGAAGATACAAATAGCTGTTGAAATAGAAACCTGTTCATAAATTCCACATACTGTTAATACCAAATCCCAGGTGTAAAGTAGGTAAAATTGTGTTACAACATCAAATAAGAAAAAGTCATGGAAGCCATGACTCACATTATCCCGAGTAGAAAATAAGTATACTTACATTACTCCCATTTAACCCCTATTTATCTAGGTATTTTTTTTTCATTGGATGGATGGATAATGGAAAAATGACTGTGAAAGGTAAATTGATCTCAGGCTCATCATAACCTGGCATATCAACTTTTGCAATAGAACATCTATTGCGATTCCAGACATTTTTCCTTGAGATCATCTGCCAAAATATCTGTCTACCTGTTTGACTTAGACATGACCTACAGATAGATGCCCAAGCTCTGTCAGATGTGCTTTTAGTGGTTTCTGAGATCATATGTGAAGTTCTGTATTCAATTCTATATCCTACATTAATCAAGCTATCAAGATGAATTTCCTACATCAGAAAGAACCAATATCATATATAAAATACAGGTTTGTGAAAAAAGCATACTTGTGTTGAACCAGATTTATAAAGTAGATTATTGTGTTTTGTGACAGTTTTTAATGTCGCTTTTTTGCATGGAATTTTCACTCAAAATATAATGGCCTTTTTCATTTAATTTTTTTTCTCTTAAAACTGGGGGGAGAGGCAGAGCTATGTGTGCAAAATATGGTGGAGGGGATTATTTCACCTTTGGAAAATTACCGTGTTCTGCATAGCAGAAAACCATGCCAAAGTGTTACAGCGAGAAGCTGGTTCAGAGTAGCTGTGGATCATTAACTTAGGGAAGGCTGATGGAAAAGTACCTTTTACACTAAATTTTAGAAGCATTCAGAGAGAATAGAGAACATCCAGTCCTTTTTGTCTCCCTCACCAACGTGTTCCTGAAATAAACTTCAAATATCAAAATGCAATAGACAAAACATTTTGTCCCTATAAAAATTAGGTCCATTTAAATACACAGTTGCTCCCCCCCTCCCTCTGCCATGTGCATCAGTAAATTAAATGCTCATGTCAGCTACTCCCTGCACAGGTTCAGCTGCTAACAGAGACTTGAATTAATAAATACTTACTGAGCTCATACCCTGCCAGCAGACTCTTCTCAGCATTATGCCCAATGCTGAAAACTTAAAAAGCAAGTCATTTATGGTTTGTAGTTCAGGGAGCCAAGAGTCCCAGTGTGGCTAGGACTGAGCTCTTGGAAGCCAGGGGCTGGTGAGAGTTGAAGTGGAAATGCAGGATGGGCAGTGTGTGGTGGGCTTTGAATGCCATATTCAAGAATACGGTCTGTACTTATCAAGTATCAGGTTTGTATGTTAGATATAAGAGGCATCCACTATTTAGCTTGTCAAGCATTTTCCTTTTTGGGTATCAAGCCCTCTCTGTTCATAGTTCTTGTACATTGAATAGATACACCATACTCCTCACTGGGCATGAGTCTCAGACTTGGCCAATTCAAACACACCTTCCTCTGGTCTTTCTAATGAGGAGAAGAACAAATCAAATATTTCTAGGTAACGAATTACTTGGAACTATCAGATAATAGTCATAACTTATCAGATAACTATCATTTTGCATTGATTGCATTACTAAATTGATAAAATACACCTGAGAGCGCCATGATGGGAACAAACAGAAAGAGGGAAGCAAAACTGAAGTGTAGTGAGAGACAGATAACAGATGATGTTGTCTCCATGCCTGGATCCAGTCATGCCTTAAGCTGACATTTCTGAAGTCACTTGACCCACCCAGCTCTTTCTTGTTTGTGTCTTTAAAGTAATTGGAATTAGGGGCCCCGGGTGGCTTGGTGGGTTAAGCGTCCGACTCTTGATTTCAGCTCAGGTCATGATCTTATGGTTTGTGGATTTGAGCCTGGCATGCTCAGCATGGAGCCTACTTGGGATTCTCTTTCCCTGCCCCTCCCCTGCTCATGCTCTCTCTCTCTCAAAAATAAACTACACACACACACACACACACACACACACACACAGGCATTAAATTTTTGCCATTTTCAACCGAAAAATTGCAGCTAATTAAAATAATCCTATGAAAAACAATTAAGGTATAATTTTTTAACCAGATATGGGGGGGGGGGACTTGAATTAGGAGAACAAGTAAAAGCAGGCAGAGAGTTTTGACATAAAATTGGAAGGATATAGTGATTACATTTGAAGATAAGGAAGAAATGCAATTATTACTTCAAAGACAGTAACGAAAAGAGGGAAAACAAAAGATGGCATGGCTTCTGGGTAGTTAAGGGTGACGATTTCATCAGGAGCATTGGGTTATACTTACCCATTTGAAGTTAATGTGGGATTTTAGAAAGTATTATACATATAGTTCTGATACTAAGGGAAAATATTAACCCCAAATCCAAATATATACATTTAGGATTTGTTAACAGAGTTGACAAATGAGTGTTTAAATGCAATTCGAATATACTTGTGTCCCAGTTGCCAAGGGAAGAGGGAGCCCTACAGAAAAGTTTGAGATAAAGTCAGTAATAGAGTTTAAGCTAAGTGAGTGAGGGTCAGTAAAAATTGCCAGATCTTGCTTGTTAAATGCCATCAATATTATTTTCAATAATAACAGTAAAATGGGGAGAACAATCATCAAACTGCAGTAGATTTTGGAAAGAATAGGGGCTAAAAATGAAGGCAGCAAAGTCAAATCATCTTTTTAAATAAACCTGGCAGTGGAAGGAAAGCATTATATAGGGTGATACTTAAAGGAAGGCATGTCAGAAAATGATTTAGGAAATATTAAAAACACTTAAAATTGTTGTTGTGAATTCATGAAAGTGGGACAAGGAGGAAGTGAAAGAAGAGGAAAGATGACAGAAGATTAAAGACACAGCAAAGAAGGAAATTAAATTGTCCACGATTTTGGAGAAGGCAGAATGTTACAACCCCGGGAGAAGATAGGGGGTAGTTTCACCTGAGCCTGCAGGGAAGACAAAGTGAAGACGAAAATTAGTTCTGCGATAGAAGATAGGGAAGAAGAAGAAAAAAAAGTACTGTTTACTTTGGTGAGCAGGAGGCTAGGTGATAAATTGAGAATAAGGCTGGTGGGATCAGGGACTCGAGGGTTCAAAACAGCCATAGTGGAAAATAGAAAAAGGCCTAGATGAATTGGCCACAGGTAATTAAAAACAAACAAACAAACCCCAGAACTAATCTATGAATGTAACTGTATTTCCACAGACAGCTAGGAACCTTGTGTTTGTAATGGAAACTTTCTGAGAATATTTCTCTTCATCATCCTGAGCTGCCAGTGCAAGATCTGAGAGATGAAATGGTCAGGGCTACCTAAGGCTTATTTTGGCCACACGATTGTGGTAGGAAATCAGAGTGGCACATAATTAAGGCTGATAGTGAAAGGCGTGGTTGAGTGGTCGACATTATGCATGAGATTCAAGCTGAATAGCTTGTGAAGTGAAATAAGAGGGCACAGGACACTGGGAGGCCAGGTTCATCAAAGGACAGGGTTAGCTAGGAGGCAGATCTAGGTAAGTGTGTGAGAACTGTCCAGTTCTTAAAAGTTGTATATCCTGGATGATGACAATATCTGAGTGCATCTACAGATGAATAATACTATATAATATTTATAATCCAATGCATATTATAGAAAAGTTAAATTGAATAGAATTGAAATTCATTGGTTATGATGGGGAGTAGTATTCTGGAAACTAGGGTAGCGAATGAGTTAAAACTGTGTGCATTAAAAAAAATATGTATATTATGAGGTATTTTGGAAGTTAGAAAATAAAAGTTTAAGAAAATGATAGGATATGGGGGCACCTGGGTGGCTCCGTCAGTGGAGTGTCCAACTTAGGCTCAGGTCATGATCTTGCGGTTCATGAGTTCGAGCCCCATGTTGGGCTCTGTGCTGACAGCTCAGTGCCTGGAGCCTGCTTCAGATTCTGTGCCTCCCTCCCTCTCTCTCCCTCTCTCAAATATAAATAAACATTAAAAAAATAAGAAAATGATGGTATATGAAGAACAGAAACTTTTCACATATTGGCCACATTTAAGAGGACGTGTATCAAAAAGAATTTTTACCACATATTCACAGTAATAAATAGACTTATTAGCTAGTAATATATCCTCAAGCATAAAATGAGGAGTATGCCATTTTTTAATATTATCTAGGACCTAACTTCTGTGATATTAATTACCATAGGTCTTTGTTTCATTGAGAAATCTAAACATGTTGTTTTTAAACCTAACTTTACTTTAGCTCAATACTACTTTTTTTCAGTTGACTATGCTTAAATATTATATTTTACAGAATGTAGGATTATGGCAACCAAAAAAGAAGCCATAATATTCCACCTTTCAAGAAAGGCAGTTGGTCTTATATTGCTTTGTGCTATACAATCTGATAAATGACCTACATGCAAAGCATTTGTGAGAGATTGCACGTAGGTAAGGGGGAGTTTAGAGATTATAAACAAAACTGCATGAACACGAGGCTGGAGTCACTTAGAAAAGGAAAGCAATAGATCAAGTTTAAATGGGCAACATTAATGGGAGTTATGGGCACACATCTCAAAATGAATATACCCCAAAGAATTTATAGAACACCTCTCATAATTGGAAAAAGACAGATTTTACAATTATCCTCGGGACAAGCCGCCGATAGAATAAAATACATAGCTTTAGTGTCAAGAGAAATGTATGAGACAAAAGGGAGACTTAGTTGAAATTGAGGGGAAGAAAAGCGAAGGAAACACGGAAACACGATACAATGGAACAGAATTGCAAATAGGCCCTTACTGGAGTGGACTGTATTGAAAATATGTAGATGCTGGACCACAAATATAATGTTTAATTGCTATTAATAAAAAGTAAATATTTTTTTCCCTAGGAAAAAAAAAAACACCGTAAGTGAATAAGCATTCTTCTCACACAAGTAAATATATTAGATCTTTGGGATTCTTACTGTTTTAAATACATAATACAGATGAATCTTTACTTTTGCTGGTCTTGGATTTGTTAAAAATGACTAAAGAATATTTGATGAGGAAAACATTCTCTGTAAAGCAGTGTTCAGCAATTTCAACTTTGTGATCAGTGTTACATTAAATATTTGCATATTTTGTGTAAGAAAATTATAATCCTTAAAAGATCTAAATTTGAGATTTCTTTTTAAATCACAGGATATATCAAATGGTAATTTCATGCAGGATTGTGTAATTCATGCTCATTTTGAGGTATTAATGGATGAGGGTTTTATTTTTTTTTTTCATTTTCTTCCCTTTTTTTCCTGCTTTTATTTTATGTGGATCATGATCTTCAGATGTGGTCATTTAAAACAGGAAAAGGCTACACATTTAGGGAGATGGCCTGTTCTGCTACCTTAAAGCTGATATAACTGCATTCATCTTCTTAAACATTTTATCTCTAAGTAGTAGTCTTAGATTTACAGTAGTCTTAGATTTATAGAAAGTTGAAAAGGTGGTCCAGAGAGTTCCTATATACACCAACCTCAAGTTCCCTCTGTGTTAAATCCGTATATAAGTATGGTGCATTTGTCCTAATTAATCAATAACATGGTGAACTCAAGAAGCCTGTTAGAATCTCAGCTGATAGCTGAAGGCTAATAGTGAGTTAAAACTCAAAGAGAGATGTGGGATGAATCTACAAATTTGGCAGTCATTATCAAAATGATGATAGGTAATCTGCGATAAGGTAAAATAACCTAGGTGAGTTTTATAGGAAAGAAAAATGTTGAGTGTATGTGGGGAGGAGAAGGGAATTGAGAGCCAAATTTTGAGTACTTCAACACTGAGATGCCAGGGAGGGGAAGAAGGAAAATTAGTGGTAGTGGAGCAGGAGACCACTAAGTAGCGGAATGTCCTGGAAGCCAAGTGTTCCCTGAAGAAGTTTGTGAGCAATGCATTGGAAGAGAGGGAAGAGAGCTGCTGATCAACCTTCAGATTAGTCAGAATAGTGGTCCTTGATGACCTGTGCCTGAGTAGTTTCGGAAAATGATGTCAATATAATTACTGAGAAAAAAGGAAAGTGAAGAAGTGACAGCAAGAAAAGGAAACAGAGTAACTACTGATTTAACCTGAGGAGTAATGTACCTAAAAGCCTGATGGGTTACAACACCGAGCATTTATTTTTGTGTCTACATATTGGTTGTGTTTTGCTGAGGTATGCTGGGTTTATTTGATACTTAAATCAGTCCTATCCTTTTTTTTTTAATGTTTATTTATTTTTGAAGGAGAGAGAGAGAGACAGCAAAAGCAGGGGAAGGGCAGAAAGAGAAGGAGACACAGAATCTGAGGCAGGGTCCAGCCTCTGAGCTAGCTACATTAGCCCCTGTATCAGTCCTATTTTTGACCTGATAAGACTCCAAGCTTCCAGATGGGTTTAGTTTTGTTTTGTACATCTTCATTCTAGGGCACAGGCTGAAGGTCCAGCATTTAAATATGACATGTGCTTCTTAGGTGACCTCATAGGAATTCAAGAGAGCAAGCAGAATGACAGAAGAGATTTTTAAAGCTTCTGCTTATGTCACGTCCATTAGCATTCCATTAGGCAGAGCAATGTGTCCAAGCCTAATATGAACAGGGCTGGGAAATGTTCATAGCCAAATCTGTAGAAGGTACTAAAGATTCATATAAAAAATATAATGAAATCTACCACAGGACTATTATATCAAGTAAACTCCCCCCCCACCCCCACCCCCACCCCCACACTTTGGAATGTAATGGCATGATCGTGTTCTAATGAGACTGATTCTATAGGGAAGGGGAAATATTACAATGTAGGAGCTGGGTTTATTAAAGGAAGTAAGAAGGGACGTAATCCAGTGCAAATACAAAAAGGCTGAGTTTGAGTGGGACAATTAACACACTGTGGTAAGAGAGAAGACAGTATGAGTAAGACCTGGGCAGGCTAGGAGATTGGTGGTCAGCTGACAAGGTAGTTCTTTTACAGTTAAATCTCTTATTCTCTTTCTTGCCTATATTATTGTCTTGTTCTTATTCCTTCTGCCCTTCCATAATGATGTATTTGTAGCCTTTCTATTACCAGGTTATTTTCTTGTTATAACTTATTAATAATTTCAATCATTCATCTATGCAAATTAAACCCAAATCAGTACCTCAAGCCTTCATCTCCCTCATGTATGCTCAACCCTTGCAGGTCATATTGTCATATTGCTAGACAGCCTCAGTGGCAAATTTGGCTGACCCCTCAGAGAGCATATGGAAATGGATTAGGAAATATAGGTATTCTATCTTCTCTCCGTATTTTTCTTAATATTACTCTCAACTCACCAGTCTGTATGGGATGAATGAAATCCTAGTTTATATTATCATGACCATTATATAAAATGACGTTTAGCAAGTGATCTGGATTTATTGATTTTAACACGTTCATGATTTTAACATATTCATGTGAAATATTACAATTTTCTATCTTCTGCATTTCTATACATTAGTTTGTAAACAGTATAATTATGCATATGTATAACTTAACCTAATTAAATGAAAGGTCCTCTGAGTGAAATAGTACACATTATTAGTGTATTGTTATAATATTTTAATACATATTTTATATTTTGTATTCAATAAAATATTATAGAATATTACATATCATATATTATATATACTGTTAATATATTATAGTGAAATATATTATGTATTATTTTATATTATATACAATAGTGAAATATATATATATAGTGTGCATATCAAAGACAGTAGATCTCTTTAAAATGTTTTGATAGTACCTATTCAATGTTGATTAAGAGAAAAATAATGTGTTCTAGATCCACATTAATCAGTCTCAGCAGAAAACAAATGGTAAAGAAAAATGAGTAATTAAAGAAGTTTAATAAAATGAGTGGTTACAAAGGTATGAGGACAGCTGAGGTCACATGTACTGCTTCTGTGTGCAGGTCCAGCAACAAGGAAGCTGGTATCAGCTCTTGGCCTCAAGAGGCAAAGGATACAACCATCACCAGATCTTGGAGATTATAGCTATAGTACAGGCTGTTTGTTGGACAAGAATATTAATTAGCCTTCCTGAAAGTGTCACATCCAGCCTCTGATGAAATAGAACAGAAGATCCAGGGCCATGAATATTGCAGCCTGCCTCTCATTTTGCCCTCTTAGCGCCTTCCAAAGCCTCTAACTAGACAAACATAGTGGAAGTCAGTGAACATAGAGCCCCATTGAAATAGTCAAAGTGGGTCTCAAATCATCATGGAAGAGTGTGGAAAATTGATATAAGAGATATCCAGCAGAGCAGGGGCCAAACTCTTTATTTGCTTATTGTTTAAGGTAATTATAGGTTACGTTAGGTAATAGGTATAGTTATATGTTAGGTATAGATCATTGTTCATTTGGTTATGAACAATTTGTTTCTAAATTCCCATACCTCTGTTGAAGAATAATTACTTTATGGTTTAAAATAAAGAATTTTAAAGTAATTTTGATGTTATAAATCTGTAGAGACCAAAAAGCTACAAAAAATAACAAAGCAGATTTGAGAAATAACAACAAAAAACAGTTGAAAAAATTTGTAATGAATATATCACTGGGCAGATTTAAAGGTAAATTATCCCCAGTTGAGGAGACAGTTGGTAAATTAAAAGACAGCTCAGAAGAAAGTTTTGAAATGCAACATAGAGAGACAGTGGCATTGAATATTCACGAAAAAGGGTAGAGACTTAGAGAATAGAATGTTGAGATGTAACATGTATTACTTAGGGGGCCAGAAGAACAGAGGGAGAACAAGGCACAGGGAGGATTTAAGGAGATTATTGCTAATAATTACCCAGAATTGTTTAGAGACACTGATCCATAGATTTAAGAAGCCTGACAAATCCTGTACAGAAAACATAGAAGATTTCCAAGCCCAGTCAAATCATAATAATACTGCAGAAAATCAAAGACAAAAAGAAAATCTTAAAAGTACCAAGAAAATGAAGGAAGAGTACCTTCCGGAACATGGCAGTTAGAAAGATTTCTTATATCACAACATGAACACTGGATGATATGAGGTAGTGGGATTAAGTAGGCAGGATGTTGAAAGAAAATATCCTCCAGTGTAGAATTCTGTACTTGGAAAAGTCTTTCAAAAAATGACTAAATGATGCTTATTTTATTTTATTTTACTTATTTTTAGTGCTTGTTTATTTTTGAAAGAGAGAGAGAGAGAGAGGGAATGAATGAGCAGGGGAGGGGCAGAGAGACAGGGAGATACAAAATTCGAAGCAGGCTGAGCTATCAGCAGAGCCCAGCATGGAGCTCGAACTCACAAATTGCGAGACCCTGACCTGGGCCAAAGTTGGAAACTTAACTGACTGAGCCACCCAGGTGCCCCTAAATGATGCTACTTTTATAAGAACAACAACAAAACAAAAATAAACAATAAAACGAGAAGCTTGCTCTATTAGAAGATCCTAACTAAAGAAAAAAATTGACCCTAAATGGAGGGGTCCATGAAGCCTGAAGAAAGAAACCATATATGCTTGTAACTGAAGTGAAAGATAGCTAGATTAAATAGTAGTATTCTCTTACAAGTATTTTTTAAATGGCAGAATTAAAAAAAATGACAATATCTCATGAATCAAAGGAGTTAAATGATGTTAAAAATCTATGCTGCTGCAGTATCTGTTAGGAGGGTAAAATGGTGATCAGTAAGCTATTGTAAGTCGACTATGCATATTTTCTTTTTTAGGCTACCTATTAAATGAAAATTAACAGAATTTATCACTAATAGAGAAGAGAAAGAAGGGAATGACAAAAGTAATCAGGACATAAGAGGAAAAGAAAGAAAGGCTGTAGAGAAACACCATGACCAAAATGAATCAAATGCACAAAGTGAGATGATCTGTTTCTAGTTATATACCCTCAGAACTCCTTGCACATGTGTACAGGACACAAATGAGAATGTTTATGATGGCACCCTTCACAATAAGCAAAAATTCAAAACAACTGAAATGCCAATCCACATTAGTATGTATAGGTAAATTATAGTTTATTTTTAAAGTGGCAAACTGTATAGCAATAAAAATAAGTGAATTATAGCTTAAAAAATAAAAGAATAATCTTTAACAAATAATAGCATAGAGTGAAAGAAATAAATCTCTAAAGGAAACACAGTATGATTCCATTTATATAAAATTCAAAATTAAGAAAAATGAAACAGTGTTATTTAAGGATACATTAGTGCAGTACCAGAAAAACAACTATTAGCATATGTTTTACTCTAGGAGAAATGAGTCCATTCTGATTGGGATGTGCCACACTTGTATTTCCTACTGGAAGCTGATAATATTGTATTTCACGAATAAGACATGTCTACACAACCTAAGAGTGTTGATTAATTTTTGTAAAATTTCACAATAACAGCTCAGTACATTTTCCTTCTTGATCTCACTTAAAAAAAAAAAAGAAAGCTATGAAACTTTTTGGAAACTACTGAGGAGTCCTTTTTTTTTTTAATGTTTACTTATTTTTAAGAGAGATGCACACAGAGTGACAGCGGGAGAGGGACAGAGAGAGAGGGAGATGTAGAATCCGAAGCAGGCCCCAGGCTTGGAGCTGTCATCAGGGAGCCCGATGCGGGGCTTGAACTCACAAACCACGAGATCATGACCTGAGCTGAAATCGGATGCTTAACCGACTGAGCCACCCAGGTGCCCCAAGAAGAGTCCTCTGTCTTAATAATTCTATTTTCCAAGTTAAATATCCTCAGGTTCTGTGACATTTTTTTCTTCCTGTAACCTCTTTCCAGATCTCAACACTGCTTTCATGCCACTCTTAGTTCTGCTTGACTTTTATTTAATATTATTTCTGAAAAGCCATAGCACCCCAAGACAAATTACCACCTCAATATAATGTATAATGTATAATGTAAACAGAACAATGGAACTGAATTGATTTAGATAGTATGCTTCTACTAAAGGAATCTGATTATTCCATCACTTTATTTTAGCCAATTCAGAATAGGTTTGACTCACCTAGGCAATTATGCTGAGCTAAACTCATCAATTTCTCTTAAGCCAATTCTCCTTTCTGTATTTATGTAGGCAAATTTAAAAATATCAATAATAGTTTTAAAATTTGTTTTCTTGGTTAGTGCCATTCACGCCAATTGAGATGATTTGGAATCTCACTTTGACCAATTTTTGACCTATCTTCCCCAGTTTGAAGTTATCTTCGTATTTTATATGTATAGTTTCTATGCCTTCACTAAATGGATTGATCAAAATGTTGACTACAGCTGGGTGTAGAACAGGGTTCATAAAGAGAGCTTCAGAGAAGGTTGAGGACACTGCTTAGGACCTCTTTCCAGTTCAGCAAGCTTCCCTGAATCACCTGTAGAGGACGCTGTTGGTGCTGGGCTCAGATGCCTGGGAACTCTTGGTACTATTTCTGTATGCCTCTCTGCTTGTTTCAATGTGTCTGTTTCCCTCTAACAGCCAAGCTGTTACTCTTCTAGGGGAGATGGCCCACTAGAAACCCGAGCTTCATTACTAGGGGCCAATGTCACTCCTAGGGGACTATATCGCTCCATATCATGCTGGCCCATAGCCAATAACTAAATTCAAGAGTCCATGGGGTTCCTGGCTGGGTCAGTCAGAAGAGCATGTACCTCTTGATCTCAGGGTCGTGAGTTTGAGCCCCACGTTGGGTGTAGAGATTCAAAACAAAACAAAACAAAAACTACACAAAACCAAGAGTCTAAAACCCACTTTTCCTACCTCCAGTTTGACAAATTCAAATGACATTTTGTCTATCCTGTCTTTCAAGCTAACATAAGAGAATTTCAGTGGATTTTTTGAACTCAGGATGCACAAGTATGCTCAATGTTTCTTTTGGCTAAAATGTTAAATAGTAATTTACAAAGAAATCATACTGATAAGGAAATTGAATTAAAACCACAATGCGATTTGGCAATACAATATGCCACTAACAGATAAGATACATTTTAGAAGTGTGATTATAACAAATGTTACTAAAGATGTGGGACAATGGAAATGCTACTACACTTCCATGGGAACAATTTAGGATTATTTGTTAAAGTTCCAAATACAGGTTCCATGTCGTTCGGTAATTCAAGCCCTGTATGTACAGACTTCATACGTTGATCAGGAGGCATGTGCAACGAAGTTCAAAGTATTATTGTTAGTGGGGAAAAAACTGGAAACTGTTCAAATGATATTAACATTAGAATGGATTAATATATTTTGTCATATTCATAAATTATTGCTTCCTGTATCACTGTGGTTGCATTACGGTAATGGAATATGCAGTTAATAGGAAGAAAGTTACATAAGAATGGATAAAATTTGAGGCCATTTGCATTAAAGAGAAAATATATATAGCTTTGGTTAATGAATTCAGAAGTACATATATACACTGCAAAATAATATAGAATATAAAGATTGAGCTAATGGCAAACAAGGGGGGGGTGCAGGCATCCGTAGAAACGGGGAGAAGAGGACACTGGAATTTCCAAGGTCTCTGGGGAGTGTTGTTTTTGTGGCCAGATGGTAGGCACATGTATCTGTTGTTGTTGATTTTTAATCTTCAGGCTATACATGCATATTACTTATATAACTCTAAATATCACAATAATTTTTAAAAGAAATGAAATTTAGTCAGGCATGAGAATAGCTTCTTCTAGTCATTACTGCTTTCTAAATGTCATAAGTGTTAATCTCTTCTAAGGCATCACATAATGTTCCTCAGAATAAAAGTTGAGCTTAGCTCATATGTAAAATGTACCCTATTTTCTTCTTAATGTCTCTGATATTTCCCCATTTCTAGTTGTTGCCTGATAGGCACCAGCCCATCTTGCTCTCATAAAACTTGCTGTGAATTTCAATGCTCTCAGAAAAAAAAAAAAATTTTTTTCAAGATGCTAGTAAAAGAATTCAGGAACAAAACTTGGTGAAACTCTTCCACTTCCCCTATTTTTTAATGGACATGTCAGCCCATACTTATTTTGTTTTTCCATAGTAATTTGGTAAGAAGATCGAAAAATGTAATCAGAATATCTCCAGTCCAACCGTTGGACTGTCTCCCAGATCTTGAGTTTTCTTAGGACAGTAAAATACATAAGCAAAAGAATGGGTTTTATATATACATATATATATATATATATATGTATATATATGTATATATATATTTATATATTTATATATAATATTTATATATTTATATATTTATATATAATGTCAGACATGTATGGATAGATTTATTTCTCATTTTTTAAATGTATCATTGAACTAGAGACAATGTCACCCAGGAACGCATGCACACAAGCAAATGGAAACCACTGTTCTTAAGCACCCTGCTTTGAATTAGGTGGACATCATAATTATAAATTGTATATAGGAACGGGAACATTTACATGGTGAGGGGGTTAGGGGTTTAAATGCTTGATGTTAAGCACTATAGTTTGTAGAAATGACGGAAGTTCTAGGATTTTGTTATGTCCCTAGTTGTCTAAACCAGAGAAAACCAGAATGCATGCTGAGATAAATTTGATCACTCACAAAGCAGTTTCTTGGTTAAATCATTTTATTTAAAAGGCACTCACCACGGGAGAACAACACTATAATTTCGCCTAATTGAACTCTGAACCTAAAATACAGCAATACAAGAGAAGGAACAATTCAGGACAGAAATGATCAAGTCAAATTAAATAGCAGTTTAATTTCCCTTCTGGAGAAATGTGTATTCAAGCCGTATTTCTTTAAAAAAAAAAAAAAAAAAAAAGATGAGGAAGGAGAACAACAAATAGCTAGTATGTTCTAGTTCCTTTCTGAACACACTGAACTCAGAGCTGTTAAAAATGAGAGATTTTGAATTTCTGGAAGAAATGGAAACTGGTTTATTTATTTATTTCTTGTAAATTTATAGTCCAGTACCCTTCGCTGAGCCTTTAGGCGTATTTATAATCTGACACCATATTCTATAAAAAAAAAAAGTGAGACTTTTTTACGAGCAGTTGCACATAGTTTAAATTGCTACAACATAAAAGCATAATAGTGGCTAAATTACTAACTTGTACTAATATACTGAGAACATGCCCCTCCCATTTCATTAAAGAAAAATGCTGATAGTTCACACCAGGCTTTTAGACAAAAGTAATGCAGACTTAGAAGGTGCAATTTTCATGTCCCTTCTGGAACATGAACAATCCTAAGATGCAAATGCGTGAGAAACAATCCCAAGTGAAAACATTGATACTTCAGGCACTGGCTATGGAAGTTTTTCTTATTAGTTGATTGATTGGTTGCCCTTTATTAGAAATAGGTGAAAAGAAGCTGAAATAAAGCCTCCAGTTAGTAATAAATATGTAAAGGTAGTGAAAAATGAGAAAATTTGATAGACTTTATAGTTTCCTGATATGGGGCTACACAGTACATGCTTCTGTCCCCTAGCTGGGTTGTTACAAAAGCTAATACATTTAAATGAGTTTAGAGTTATGTCCCTTGTGATATTTGAGCATACTAAACTGTTTACAGAGGTTAATTTGGGACTACATAGGGAAGCAGTTTTCCAGCTGTAATTTAGGTTAGTTGTTCCTTTTAGGTTGTGAGGCAATCAAGTTTTCTCTGCAGTAAAGAAAATTTTAGGTCGTGTCACAAATTATTATGAAGACAGCCACTTTCCTTGATGAGTATTGTGTAGATGATTCTGAAGATAGAAACAACTTGGCATTATGTCAGCACTTCAATATGTTTTCTGTTACCTGGACATAGTTGCTAACTGTCTAATTTACCTAAATTATCTCCGGGTGTCCTCTTAAATTGAAGATACAATCTTATTCTCACCATTCTATTAACTGCCGATAATCTGGGGAATTGTTTACGCTTTATCTAGTTTCCTTCTGGGCTGCCTCCCCACCTCAGCCTACACATTCTGGAGCTGCTTCAGGCTTATTACTATGATGTAGGAAGTTATTAAAATATGTTAATTTGCCTGACTGACATGACTTTAAATTTAGCCCTCATAACTTCCTGCCTTCCAGGCTGTCCACGCCGCGCAGTACCTGGAACGAGTTATTATTCTGCAATGAAATAGTTATTCAGGAAAAAAAATACGTTATGGCTTTCCTTTGTAACCATCTCCATGGTACCGTTCTGTAATTTAACTAAAATCAGCGGTCGCTAACATGTACTGAATGCTTGCTCTGGGTCAAGCGGTCTCCTCCACACTTGGCATATTCTATGATTATCTGTGTTTTATAGATGAGAGTTGAGTGGTTGAGTAACTTTTACATCATAGAACTAATCAGGGGCACAACCTAGAATCCTCTCCAGGCTGCCTGGCTCCAGGGTTAATGCTCCTACTACCATAATATACCCTTTTAAATGTTATTATAGGTAGAAAGAACGGCAATCCTTCTACATTAAAAAAAAGTACCATTTTGTAAATATTATTCTAATGAAATCCAGGTAGAGACTTGTATTTGACCTTCAGGAAATGAGGAGTAACCGAAACAGCTTGTAAGTTCAGGGACTGAATCAAGTTTCAGAAAGTACACTGCTGAGACCTGGAGAAAAGATTGGAAGCCATCTTTACCTTGGCACACATGGTTTCTACACCCCAATTCTCACTTCCACCCCCACGCTTTCCCTCTAATCCCAGTGTTTGCTCCACCGAACCATTGTCTGTTGTCCCAAGATTCTAGGACCATGATCCTCTGGGAGCCCTACATAGGATGACCCCTCTGTCCTCTCCATACCACACCTGACTTTCCTGGTTGCTGCCTTCAGGACTATCCTTAAGGGATATTTCTTCTGCTTCTGCTTCTTTTACTTCTAAGGCTGGGTTAAAGAACCTGCTTAATACACAAAACACTATGAAACTTGACATTAAAGCAAGTACGTTTTTACATATCTATTTCTCTCCACTCCTATAAAGGTACTAGATATCTCTTATTCACTTGCCTTCTGGTGTGCTATTCAAAATTTCTAACAACTGGTGGTGAGGATATGCGCTTGGGTACATAATACCAGCCTGAAGATCGCCTTCCCTTCTCCAACCAGTCCATGTTCCAAGCCTCTCTGAACAGGGTGAAATTTGGAGGGGTGTGTGTGTACATGTCTTGACTTCCTAAGATATGAGAAAGAAGACAGTGGTGAAGCCCACAAACCCACTGGTGGGATATTTCAGTGGTTGGCTGGATGTGGCTGTCATGCCATCAGAAATTATCCCAGCTTCGGCACTGAAATGGGGTCCAAGACTCCCTTGCTGTGACAGACATTGCACTTTAAGTTTGTAGATCCACTTCAAGTTTGCCAGTCTCAGGGAATGGCAAATGGGATGGGAACTTTGAGAATCTCTGGGCAGTGGCTGTTTACCAAAATGTAAGGAAGTGTTGTGCTCATCTCTGCAGTTCAGAGTGCACAAAAGGCAATCAACTCACATTTAGGGAAGGATGCGAAAGAGGAAGAGGATGAAGAATTAGGTGGGGCATGTCCTTGCAGAATAACAGGGCCAGTGTTGCTAGAGAAGAGAGAACAAAGGGAAAAGTGAGGGAATGAGTTCAGAAAAGAAATCACATCACATGGCCTTCTGAAGGCCATCATGAGGAATTCAGATGGATTTTATTCTAAGTGCAAGAAGTTACCATTGTGTTTTATAAGCATACCACGTGTGTGCCCAAGTGTATTTGACATTAAATCATCTAAAGACCCAGCAAACTTTTAGCTATGATAATCTTTGTAGGGAGAGATTGGAAATGATTTGAATTTTCCTGTCAAGGAAAATTACACACAGGTTTATACTCACTAACGTATTAGTAAATCCTCAAGTTTAAATGCAGCAGCAGCACAGATTGTAAGATGGCAAGTAATATGGATCATAGGGGGGAAAAGCCATGTTTAAATATGTTTTAAATTCCCGCATAGTCCATTCAAAAATAGACACATAGCAAATATCTCTCTCAAAAAATATTTATAAAAATAGCAACAACAAATCCTCTAATTATACTTAACCCACTATGTAAGCGTTATGTTTTCTAATAGCCCGTAAAGAGATAGCACTAAATGTGTTATTAAATGGAAAACAGAAAAAAAAAAAAAAAACAGAAAGGAGCTCCCTGGTCTAGCCAGAAGCAGTTTGAAGACAAGCGTAGGATAGCATCTGTCATCTAAGGTTGGCATAGGAATTAATATTACAAAAGTGTGCTTTGGGAAAAATGATAGTTTTATGATGTAGTTTATTTTTAATTAATGTTTCTGTTTTCTTGACATAACCTTCTATTCTAGGGAACCTAATTCCTACCTTTAAGGCTTTCCATGTGAATAAATAGAAAATGTGAATTAAGAAAGTTTCCTAGTGACCTCACTCATTGACTTTGCCTTCCCTCTGTGAGGGGATGCTGTTGGGGACATAGTGTCCAAGAATCTTTTTCTAATTTTGGGAAAAAAAGGGAAGCAGGGGAAAGAGGAAAGGCAGAACTTATAAAGTTTTATCAAATATTACACAAGAAACTCGTATAAAAAGTGTCTTTTGTACTTCAAGGAGAGTTACCACTTCTCAGTCCCATTCACTGTGACACTTTACTGGAGAATCTAGTTTTTCCCAAACAGAAAATCTATTTCAGCAGCTTAGACAGGGCACACTGTGTATCTTAACAGTATGCATTGATAGCCCACAGTCCAGCACATGTTTTGGATTTTAGGGAGAGGAGACAGAATCCCCAGTATCAAGGAACCTATCTAATGTTTTGCTCATCAGAGATCTTAAGAAATAAACATAAACATTTGAAGAAAAAATAAATGTCTTGGTGTGTGTGCGTGTGTGTGTGTGTGTGTGTGCACATGTAAAATATATAGGGCTAAATAGTCTGTTGAAATAAAGTCATAGCATTGTAACATCACAATTTACCTGAATTATTTACGCCAAACTTTTAATTTTTAGAAGTGGTTTCTTTCTTTCAAAAGTCAATTTGAGTTAATATGTTCCAGTCAAAAATTTATTCTGGTCATTATTCCTTGTTTCTTTTCTTTCTTCCTCTTTTAAACATGTATGACACCAATTGCATATTTGAGCAGCGATTTATATCTAAGTGTTGTTCAATAAACTTTAATTCATTTGTTCAGTTTGGGGAAATCCTCTCCCAAACTGAACTTACAACCTTCAATTTTGTATTAAAACTCCCAAGAAGTCTTTGAGACCTGGAGACTGAATTTTAAAAATTTAGATATACATTCAAACGCGCGCGCGCGCGCACACACACACACACACACACACACACACACACAGACACACACACATACTTCTGCGTGTGTGTGTGTGTGTCTGTGTGTGTGTGTGTGCACATGGGTGTGTATTATAAAACTATATAAATACATCTTTACATACATAAATGCACTGATGAACAAGAGGATCATGTTGCAAAAAACTGTGTTCAAATAACATTCCGATGAGAACACTGTGTTTTGTATTAAAGGAGCAATAAAACAGCTTTTAGTGGCTCCTATAGGAAATCTACCTTTTGTTAGCACACGTTACACCAGTACTGCAAATTTTGAAAATTTGTCACATCAGCAAAACAAGATATTTCATGAATCTTGGAGAGAGACATTTTGCATTGAGGCAAAATAAACATCACAGTTTTGTGTTCTCTATTTTCATTAGTCATTTTTTAAAAATGCAAAGCATTTCAGTTTTCAAGACTGTATGGGACGACTTGGGGGTGAAATAAAATAGATCGATGCCTGGTGACAGTCCTGAGGATGTAAAACAGTTGTTTTCACCTGCTGTGTCTCTGAGAGATGAATGAGGATAGCATTTAGATATGTTTCTGGATTTGTGTAAAGAAAGGTCCTTTTAGTAGAACACCCAATAAAAATATAGTACTACTTCTTGAATCTACCTTTATTCTTCCAGAACTAGAAAGGTACAGAATTTACTTAGAAATCAGATGAGAAGAAGGAAATTCTGAGTCTTAGCTCTCACACTATTTAATTGAAAAACAAGTGTCTTTTTCTCTGTATGCTAATGTCTAAATGGAATTGATGTTAACCTGAGACGTCTACAAATCCAATATGACAATCCTTGCTTTTTACAGTTTTAAAATGAGTTCAAAGTAAGGATTTGAAAACCTTGTTACTGTCTGAAAAAAAAAATAATCCCCAGGGAAAAGGAATTAGAGGGAAAAGAAAAGGACCCTTGTGTGCACAATTATGTTCCACCAAATGCTTTTGTGAAAGGAATAAAATAAGTATGGGTTTTCTTATATTCAAGTAATGAGAAGAGACAGTCCCTTTGATTTAATTACTTAATACTGGCATATTTCTGTCAAATAAATTTTCAAGGAAGAAAAATATTGTACCGCCAGAAATTATGTTAGTATTAAATGTTAAAGAAAAAAGACCTTATATCTCATTTTATATACTAGACCTTTCAGCATCTTGATTTTGTTCAGTAAGGTAGGTGTGGAGGGCACGATAGGGTATTATATGGCAATCCCTTGACTGTATTCCTATGAGAGATGATACCATATTAAATTATTATTTAAATTTAATTATTAAAGTATTTATTATTTAGTTACTTTTTGTTATTAGGAACCCGTGTGTTCTTAGCATTGAATCTATTTAAAAAGTATTTGTCTTAAGAGCTTTCTGCAACTTTCTGTTGCCTATATCACTTAGCAATTATTGAATTTGGGTGCATACACTTACTATTTAACACGCAAAATTACATGTCATGTCAGAGTAGAGAGGGATTGTCTTCCCTGTTTACAAGTATTTGAAGCAGTTCTGGCTGAATCGAAGGACAAGGAAGCCAAAACTGCAGGCAGAATTAGTCTCATTCTGTCCTCAGGTTTACTCTGCATGTATTCTACCCCTGAGATGCTGCCACCTTTAAAGAATCATAAAACTCTTAGAAGCACTTAGCCAGACATGCAATTGACAGCTTGGGTCTCAAATAAATTTAATAAGTTCTCAAATAAAGTAAACAGTGCATTAAAGGAAAATTATAGGATAAAGCATTTTTATTATATTTCTTTAATCTTATGCTGACACTGTGACAGCACATGCTCATTAGCATAGGTTTTTAAGCATCTTAAATTTCGAAAGGATTTATGTAGGGTTCAAAGAGCCATTAGAATCTAGAGCACAATCCATTTATTTTTTCCCCAATGCCTTAGAAATAAGTCAAAGCCTTTTACATTACATTGTTATTTTAACATTTATATATAAAATTACATAGAAATAAAGTGCACCATTCTTGCAAAATGGTGTATATTATAAACAGTGAAGAAGTTAAGCAGTGATAGTTTATCTGTGTTGAGGAACAGGGAATTACTGTTCACGTTAGGTTTACTTAGGTACACAGTGGGGCTGATGATGGCAAGAATAAGTCCAAATATGACATAGGACATAACTGTTAGGAAATGTGCTTAACAATATATAAGGTATGCTGATAGTATACCTGTGACTGTTTAAGTACACCCACAAGTATTTACTAAGTACCAATCGCCAATCGGTAACTAATCCAAATTTTAGCAAATAGAATCTGCTCAATCAATAGTTATCAAAGCAGACTTTGTCACTTGCCATTTATGCACTTAAAGAAAAAAAAAGGGAAAACAAAAGAAAGAAAAGGTTTGCATTTGATTATTGTAACTAAGGAGAATCAATTGTAACAGAAAATATAATCTCTCCATAAAGTACCACTTGGTCAAATAACTTTCCAAGCCTTGAGAATTTGTTTGAGAAAGCACTTAAAAATCACCCTAAACTCTATGTGGTTTTAAAAAGATGTGAGAAAATTGGGAGGTACCCATTAAATGGAATACGTTGCCTTGTACGCTGACATTGGGAAATGAGCCCTGACAAGGGACAGATGCCCATGCTGATCAACCTGCTGTGGAGCAAACAGCACTGCTTTCAAAATCTTCTGAGATGGTATTTCTGGTTTTAGGTTTTCAAAATGGACTTATGAATTGATTAGGACCTACATTGGTGCCTCTTTAGCACGTTTTCTGCACAGTGGTTCCAAGTGACTTTGACATAGCATGACAAATCAAAACCTTGGAATAATGATGCTGATGGAGGCATCCTTGAGGAGATTTTTTGATATGTAGCTGTTATAGTTAGCTTGAAAATGATTACTCTTCAATGTTACAACGATTATATTAAAAAATACCAGAAGTTGTATTTGAAAAATATCCTTTGGTCATAGGGGCCATACTTCCTGTATGGATTAAATCTTCTGCAGTCCCCTCGCTTAGTGCATTAGTCACCTCTCATCTGTCACGACATAGTACTTGTGTGTCCCAAAACCAATGCGAGGACAATGGGCAGAGTTATAGGCAAAGTTACTTAGGAAACAGCCTTAGCAAGGTAGAGCACATGGTAGAATGTTCTGCTTGTGAATGTCTCCTGTCAAGTGTGTTATTAAAACACACAAAAGAACAGCAACAGTGTAGCAGACATCTACAGCATCTTATTATCCAACAGTGTTTCCCACTCCCCTCCCCCCCCGCCCCGGGTCTAAACTGTTGAATACTTTTACTAATTAATTTGACATGTAAGTATCTCAAAATATCCTAATTAGGGCTTAGATTCTGGAAGTACATCTGTTCACTTTGCTTGTCGATAGACCAGAAAAGCAGAGAGAGGAAAAGAAAAAAGGAAAAAAAAAAAAAAAGATCCTGAGAAGCCTCCTTTTTTGCTTTTATGAGAATCACAGCTATGTTTGTGTTACAGAACAACTAATTAAAAGACACATAACTTGTGCAAATACTTTGTTTTTTCTCTTTAATATCTCTCCTTGGCAATCTGCTCATAAAACCTATTCTTTTGGGTTTTTCTCCTTTAAATACTGTCATTCATCTGCTCTGCTCCCTGAATGGAAGCTGGAGCATACTTCAGGCATCAGTCCAACACACTCCATTTACAAATAGGGAAAGTGAAACCATGGAGGCTAATGACTTCTTTCAAAATAGTGGAACTTTCGGAACAGTCATCCATAGTGATCCAGATCCAAGATCTCATCTTTTCCTGATTTCTTTTGTTTTTTTTAAAGCTCCATCTTACTTACTGCTTCATAGAATGTCATCTCTGTGTCTTGATGGAGAGTGAAATCTAGTTTAGAATCATGGAAAATAATACGAAACGGTTAGTTTCACAATCACCAAAGATACTGAAGCAGTGTCAAAGAACATGGAGACTACAGAACAGATGGACCACTTCTGTTCTGATGGTCCACTTCCGTGGACCACTGATGTTCAGATGGTTCTGATGTTCAGATGGTCCACTTCTGTGGACCACTTCTCTCCACTAGGTGCCTGGCCTTGCCATAGCTATTGTCAGCTCTGATCTGATAAATCAGGGTGTTGTCACATGTGAGTGATGTAGCATATGCAAATACCTCGAAGAGAGTTTTGCACTCAATAAGGGCTCTTTAATGTGTGTTTGTTTTTGAGAGAGAGAAAGAGAGAGTGCACCAGCCGAGGAGGGGCAGGGAAAGAGGAAGACAAAGAATCCAATGCAGGCTCCACGCTGTTGGCACAAAGCCTGAGGTGGGGCTCAAACCCGCTAACTGTGAGATCATGACCCGAGCCAAAGTCGGATGCTCAATTGACTGAACTACCCAGCTGCTTCAATAAGAGCTCTTTAAATACGGCTTTTCTTTCTTCCCTTTCTTCTCTAAAACAAAGAAAACTTACGTGTTTTGGGTAACAAATCAAAGCATATCATTGGGTAACATCATCAAAGCAGTTTGGAGGAGAGCTAATTATAAATTTGTTGTTGTTGTTGTTTTGTGTCATATACTTCCAAGACTGTAAATTCTTTATTGAAGTAAATGAGTTAAAAATAGCATGCAAACTATAAGGAGCTCATGCCTAAAAACATTTGAAACAATGCTTTTTTTATTTTTATTTTTATTTTTTAATACATTTTATTTCTGAGACGACGTGAACAGGGGGTGGAGAAGAAACAGGGAGACAGAGGATCCAAAGTGGGGTCTATGCTGATCGCAGCGGGCCTCATGTGGGGCTTGAACTCATGAACCCCAAGATCATGACCTGAGCTGAAGTCAGATGGTCAACCAACCGAGCCACCAGGTGCCCTGACAATTCTTTTTAAATTGCTACTGGTGATTATTTTCATAACTTTGAATGTATGTGCATACATATATCTATTTATAAACCTCCAACAAGTCAACCTTACAGATGAAAAATGTAAAGATTTATTTAATATCTTTTCCCCCTTTCTTATTCAATACAAATTTGATATTTCTGTCAGTCCTATTTTTCTCTTGGTAATCTGAATAACATTAAAAATGTGCATGCGAATGTCTTTTTCGTTATTTTGTGAAAATGTTTTAAAAAGCGTTTTTATTTATGTTGAGAGCAAGTGCACTGTGTGAGAGGGGGAAGAACACAGTGAGGTGGAGAGAGAGAATCCCAAGCAAGAATCCCAAGCAGGCTCCACCCTGTCAGCGCAGAGCCCCGCACAGTGCTTGAACCTGTGAGACCAAGACCTGAGCTGAAATCCAGAGCCAGATGGTGAACCAACTGAGCCTCCCAGGCACCCCTGTTGCCTTTTTTTTTTTACTTCTCTGAAATGTGTCCGTTTTTTCCCCTTCAAATTTTTCAATTACACTTTTATTTTTACAAGATCACTGGGAGTAATATTTAGGTTACTTGTAGCACCCCTAAAAAAATCTGATTTCACTATGACTAAGAGTATACTCTAAACAATGGAAAACAATGCATGTGGCTTCATAACTTTGCATACTCAGTTTTCGGGTTGTTAGTTTTGGTTGACGGAATGAGTATGGGTACCATTCCCTCTCTACCTGCTCATTTTCACAAATGTGGCCCCTCCACGCCTCTGTTCATTGCTCTGTCTTCCAGGTTTCTTTGACTTTAGTTTTTCTTTTATTGTTTCACACATTTTTACTTTAATCTTTAAGAAATGATTACTTAATTCAGGAGTGTTCTTCTGGAATACCTCTTAACATACTAGGTTAAAAATATAATTACCTTCTTTATCCTCTATTACTTCTCTTTCCTCTGGGGTCAAGTTTTTTGTATGCCTATCTTGACATTTTTCAGGTATTCCTCAATTACTAATTTATTTAAAAAGAAGGAGTGAATAACTGGCTTATCTTCCCTCTGTTGAGAAAGTAAAAATATTTCCCACTTTAATCTCTATATTCTAATTTTTTTTTCTATGCCTGTTATTTTTAAATGAAAAAAAGAAAATCAATCCCTCCCAGTTTCCAAATTCCAGAAAGTCAGGTTTCTTCACTGACACAGGTTTTTCTTATTTTCTTTTTTTTTGGAATCTGTATATTTATTTGATGGTTAGGGAAGACCAGCCTTGTCAATTTCATTTTGTTTTTTATTTTGTCATATTCACCTTAATAAATGGGGCTTGTTTTTTTTTTTATTCCCAGAATTCCCATTTGTTTTTGCATTGTTACCTCTTATCAACATTTAAATTATACTGAAAAAGTGTCTTTTTATACTGCATTATTCTGTCCTATGATTTCAATTTTGGAACACTGTATTGCCTATTTTTCATTAATAATGAGATTAATCCATTTATGTTTCCATTCACCTTAAGATGTTTCTGTTTAATAAATCTTTAATGTTTACCATTCATGATAGTATATAGTAGGATCAAAGCATGGGTAATGCCCAGTTCTTACCTTAGGAAAGCTCGCACAGATGTGATTCTTATGCAGTAAGTGACATACTGCTAACTTGAAATTTTATGCTCTGTATGCAATTTAGAGATCCTGCATTCCAGATTCTATTTAGGTCCCTCTTGACTTCCGTTTCCTTTGGCAAAAATTGCTATTCTCATCTTTCTATATAACTCACTTAGCTCAAAGTTGGAAGTGAATTTTTGCCTATATGTACTAGGTAGCCTTTATATTCTGGAAACTCTCATTTATAATGTGAAATACCCACCAGGCTGAAAAAATAGGATAAAGAATTACTTTCAACTCCCTGAGGTTAAAAAGAATACAAAGAAAAAAAAAATCATGGATTGATTGTTTTCTGGAGACCTAGCTCTGCCTTTAATCAGTATTAGTTTGTTTAAATTTATATATGATATATATATATACACATATATATACATATATATATACACATACATTTTGTATATATACATATTTATGTATATTTTATACATATATAATTGTTTTAATTCTATATAGTTATTTCAAATTAAATTATAATAAATTATAAATATGTGTAGGTTAGCATATGCACCATTGAAATGATGAAGGGACCTGGGATATTTGAATAAAGAAGGGATTGTGCCTGTGTGTGGGTAAGAAGAACAAGTTTTCCTGGCTAACTAGTTTTTGTCGAAGATACCTACAATGTTTATGCAGCTTAGCCTACTTACGCACTTTCTGAATGTTGAATGTCTTCAAATATGACAGCTTTGATCAAAGCCACTTTGGAACTTGAAAAAGATACAAAAATACTGACAAATAGCATTGTTTAAAACCTCTGTTTTTCAAACAACGAAATTTATTTTTCAACTTAGGAATTTAGAGTAAATAAATGTTCCTGAGTTTGGTGTTTTCTTCCTTTTTTAATGCAAAAGAAGAATGATTTTGGATGTAACAAATAGCAAAATATAGCATTGTCATCTTCTGCATCTCTTGCCACAGCAAAATGCCAAGGAGCCTCACCTATGGTGCACCAGGTAAAAGACTTTTAGTTGTACACAAAACAGCATTCTGCTCCAGGAAGCATGTAATTCGCTTTGTGGTTCAACTCTAAATAAAGAAAGCCATTTTCTACTCTTAGAAAGTCCACAATGTTATATAAGGTGTAAAAATCAAGAGTTTTCCTAAAACACTTTAATATAAAATAAAGTAAACATCTTTATAAAGGAGATAACCCCAAACTTGACATTTGCAACACATTACGTCCTTTCTTCCTTCTTATTTTAGGAAGGTTCTTAGAGGAATTGATTTTATTTTATTTTTTAGATGCCTCTCAGATAATCTTAAATTTATGCTGTTATTGTTTTTGTTTTCAGCATTTCATTAACCATATGGTAAGTGAGGAGGCAAACGTTCCAATTAAGTCTATATAAATAAAGAAAACTGAAGCAATTTTGAAGATACCTTTATCAGCTTAAAGATTCCTTCACCCACATCAGTAATCACAAAAAGTACAGCTTCTCACTGCCAATGACCCTGGAGAGTAGCTGGTATACACATAAGTAGTGAATAATACTTCAAGGTCATATTTCTGAGTTACATCTCCAACAGTCTACTTAATGAAAGATAAAGGACAAAAAGGCATTGCTTCAGAAAACAAAAATAAAATAAATATTTGGGGCTAAAAGATCTTTATGGATTGCATCATATGTGATGTAATATATAAAAATATGAAAGCCACTTTGACTAATAACTTAGAAATGTGACACAGTTTAAGTTTATCATTTCTCAATAATACTTGAGAAACACTATTGTCAAAAAATGTAATGAGATAGCAGTAGCAAATGCTAGCTTGCCTTGTCTTTCGGTGTTTCCTTTGTGATTGTATGCGCAACTGTCTTAATTGTTAGAGTGTTAAAATTTACAAAAGTACTGAGAGGAAAACACAGATATTTATCCATGTGGAATATTGCAAGCAATTACAAAGAAATAAACACCTCTCTTTTGTGAGTATTTGGTTGGTTCTTATTTTTTGGAATAAAATAAAAGGATTCACAGAACCATTTCAAAATGGTTTATATAATTTTGAATTGAAAATCTATGTAGTTTGGCATTTTTCTGATATATGTTCACGAAGCGAAGTGCAACAGAGTCAAGAAGTTTTATTCTGCTGTTGTTTTCGCTTCTGTTATTTGATTTCCATTTTATTGGGATTTGTATACAACCTAGCCAGTAGTCCCTATGACCTTTAAGTTGTTTTATGGGATAAAGTTGCTTATCTGCCAGCTTCACTATCAGGACTAGAAGAATAACCTATTTATTTTTATTTGAACAACAAATCTACAGCTAGTTTCCCAGTCCTCAGAACTTTAGGGCTTCAGGCAGTCTGAGAGGGGGGTGGTCAGGAGTCAAGGGAGAGAAAGAAGGCAGTGCAGGCAGTCACTTCAGCCTTCAAAAAACAAACAAGCATGTGAGGACTGGCCTCTCTTTTTCTGTCTCCATTACTGAAGATCCTTTCTTTAGGTAATATTCCTATCACTCTACATATTGTTCATTGCTTTCCCATGGTTCAGAGGAAGGATTATCTCCGTTACACCTCTCCCTTCCCTATTACATTAAAAAAAAAAAGGTTTCTACTCACCATTTTTAAAATAAGGGCAATCCTTCTTTTCTCTTCATTCCTTTCTCTTTTCCAAGCTTTGGACATATTAATTGCATGCCACTAACTATATGATCAGTGAGAGATTTTAAATTTCTCTTCAGTTTCCTAAATGAGCCTCATTTCCTTGAGTACTGGGTTTTTCTCTCTTTGTTTATTTTTGTGTTTTTATTTCATATTGCAGGTCTTCTGGATCCCTATTCACTTTATGTTCCCTCTTTATAGTTAAGAATGAAGCCACACAAAGGCTAACCCTTAGGGGGTGAGAGTTGGCCCCTGCAGACTTCACTTTGTACTTGGCAGATCAGGAGCCAGTCGTATCCTTGGGGGTCTTCCCAAATGCTGGAAGAAAATGGCTTCACACACCACAGCTACCTTTTTTCCCCAGTATTTCTTTTAATGTATTTTGTAAGCACCCCTCCTCCCCGCCCCTTCCCTGTCTGCACCTCCCCGGTCATCTAACAGTCTCTTTATTCCTTTGAAGTAAGTGCTAGGCCCTTGGGATATCTGCTGTTCCAATCACTCACTTTCAGTTAATCCCTCTCTTAAGAGCATCATTTCTACCTTTTCATGTAACTGCTACCTCTAATGCAAAAGCCTTTCTGGTTTGTGTGTTTTTCAGTTTTATTGAGATATCACTGAAAAATAAAATTGTATATGTTTAGGTTGTACAAGGTGCTATTTTTTAAAGTGTACTAACATGATATAGTAGATGTATATGCTGGAAATGATTGCCACGGCCGATTTAATTAACACATCCGACATTACCTCATGTGGTTACCTTTGTGTGTGTGGTGATAACAAATAAGGATCTATTGTCTTAGCAAATTTCAAGTATGCAATACAATAGTATTAAGTATCAGCACCATGCTGTAAATTTGATCTCCAAATTTTAATCATCTTAAAACTGAAAGTTTGTATCCTTAACCAACATCTTCCCATTTACCACACCCTACAGTCTCTGACAACCATGATTATATTCTTGTTCGTAAGTGTGACTGTTTTAGATTCAACATATATGTGAGATCGCACAGTATTTGTCTTTATGTGTCTAAAAATCTTTCTGTTTTGCAGAAACTTCTTCAGCTTTAACGCTTTGCATATGCTCTTGGTCCTGGCTAATCATTCCATCCACTGATCATTCCATCTCTTCCATGAGCTCATTGAAATCTTTGCTTGTCATGTCTCTTCTTAATTCTCCTCATGATTATTGGTTTTTACCAATGTTTTCCCTTTATTGCAATTGTAGTGATCTCTTAGGAATAAGTGGAAATAAGTTCAGTCCACCATTGCAAACTTTGAAGTTCTTTAATTTTTTTTTAGGACATAAATAATTTTAGCAAAAATATTTACTTTACATGGCGTGCCTGGGTGGCTCAGTCGGTTAAGTGTCCAGCTCTGGATTTTGGCTCAGGTCATGATCTCACAGTTTGTGAGATTGAGCCACATCTTGGGCTCCCCACTGACAGCATAGACCCTGGTTGGGGTTCTCTCTTTCCCCCTCTCTCTGTGCCTCCAGCTCTCAAACTCTCTCTCTCAAAATAAATAAACTTCAAAAAAATATTTACAATCTGCAGAATAAAAAATTATGTACTTAAAAGTTACTATCAATTCCGTTCCCCCCCCCAAAACGGTTGAGATTAATTAACTTAATTCAAGTACAGTCAGCTAATCTTCATAATGCAAGCCACTAACTTGGTATATTATTGACTTTTTTGCCATTTATGTAAAAATATTAAGATATATCATTCTCAATGATTGTGCTGTTAACTATAGTTCAAGTTAGACCCAAAGAAAATAATGCAGATGAAATCTTGACTAGAGCTTTCTCTAAGTTTAAGAAGAGATTGCCCAACTGAAATTGACTTTTATAGATTACATTCAACTTCTTGTTAATTTTTCCTTTCTCATTCTCCCAGAGCCTCTATTTGTTGGTTTAGATGATCACTTCCAAATGACTCTTTTCTTTATAATTTTTTTTAATGTTTCTTTTTGAGAGAAAGATAAAGAGCAGGGGAAGGGCAGAGAGAGGGAGACACAGAATCTGAAGCAGGCTCCAGGCTCTGAGTATAGAGCCCAACGTGGGGCTCAAATCCATGAACCACAGGATCGTAATCTGAACTGAAGTCAGACGCTCAACCAACTGAGCCACCTGGGCACCTCCCAGATGCCTCTTTTCTTTGACAGAAAGCTGAGAATGCCTTTCTCTGGTATGGTCACCTAAAAGAATTACAGTCATTGTTCAAGTTTCCATTCTAGCAGGACCTCCTGGGCAATGCCATCATGGTTTCTCTCCACAGAATAGGCTGTGTTTCATCTTCCACCCTCTTGACCTGTTATGGAAATCAAATTGTTATATTCTCATATATCTCTCAATATATTTATAAATTTTTATAAGGAAGAAATGTGCTTTTCTCTCATTGATCCCTGTTTTTTTAACTTAGTCCTTCTCTCTTGGGTTATGTGAAAATATACGTATTAAAAAATTAATCCTGTGAGTATCTGTTACATGTGTATTATCAAAGAAAAATTGCACTGGACAAGTTTAATAGGCAAGGGAGATTTTATTAAAGATGACTGCTGTAGAGAAGAGATATTAAATCCAACTTCCTTGAAAAGAAAGGTGGGAGAATTTTTAAAGTAGGGGTGAACTATTGGAAAAGCGCTGGAGATATTGGGGAGGAGGTTGGTCAATGTGGTTCAGCCATCCATGTCTGCTAATTGGCCCTTACTGAAGTTAGGCTCCTGCCCTCCCACACGGAATGGATGGTAGGGGCTTTGTCTTTCTTGATGATTACAATTCAAGGAAATGGTTCCCAGTCCTTGAAAAAGACATTTGTCTAACACTGATGAAAGGCTAAAAGAGATTTACATCTCAAAATGGTAGAGAACAAATTTACAATTGGAAGTTTTCTAAAGTAAATGCCTTAAGGAAAGGGAAGTCAGAGAGTTTATAATCAGAAACCTGTCTAAAGTTGAGGGGATTGTTACGGCTGTCTCTGTCAATATTCTAATAAAAAAAATCTGATCTGAAAATAACCATCTTATATATAATTAAGAATTATTTATATACACTTAACCAAAAGCCATATGTGTGTGTATGTGTGTGTGTGCGTGTGTGTGTATTTTTTTAACCCCACTATATATGAAGTTCATTCATCAATGAAAATTCTAAAACAGCTAGTGGTTTCCAGGCAATAAAGTACTGGACCTCTCCATAGCAGTTCTGTCAACATGAAACAGGCTGGTGGAAGGATATTTGGATACATACGCTGAATATTAAGGGAACCCATAGCTGGTTCTTGAGAAAATATTTTTGTGCCTTAAATCACCTTTTCTCACTTTGTTCTGGAGATGGAATGTCAATCCATCAAGGTTGGTCTTTTCCCTTTGTTTTCCAGAAAAAGTGAATATGGCAATTTTGTTTAATAAATATTTCACATTCCATTGTGCCAGTGCTTGGGATTAACTTTAAATAATTTTGTTCCCTAACCTCGTGGATGTTATAAGTGTGCTCTCCTTTCTGTCTGCCCCCAGAATTGCTTGCAAGAAGTGTGACTGCTACGTCTTCTGCCTTTATCACAAGCAACAGCACTTGCCTGAGTGATGCCCTTACCAATTTTCTGTTGCTTCTCTCATTCTGTCCTGTTTTACCCCATATTAAATTTTATTTCTGAACTGAGTGTAGGAAAATATTTTTCCCTGAAGAACTAAGGTGCTTTTTCATCATAGCTAGTGAGAAGAATGTGATCCTTTCTCTATTATGTTTTGATATGCAAAAAGTTTCATCAAAACTACAATCTGACGTTTAGCAATTGTACATCCAGCATATATGGTATTTTTTTTTAATATTTTCTTAATTTTTATTGTAATGCTTATCTTTCTTGGCCTTGTATTTTTTGTTTATATTTCATTTTAGTATCATGTAGGCTTTTAACAAGGTACCCGAAAATCTTTATGATATAATGTGAAGTATTAATGTAAATAATCTTAAATACATGAATGCTTAAATAAACAGATGCTTAAGGAAATGCTGAATTGAGATGTGGGTTGAAATACACATCTACTATAAAATCTACAAAATTCAATTGTTGAAGATAACCATAAGTTGAAAAAGGAATTTGAGGTATTGGGGACAGAGAAAAAAAACAACAACAGCAACAAAAAAACAACAAAAAACAAAATAACAGCAATGACAAAAAATAAAAACAAACAAACAAACAAACAAAAACAAGACCGACCCAAGGTCTCTAGTTTATTTTATATTTAAAACCCATGACTTTAAAAAAGGACTTTCAATGAAAAAGACACTGTATATTTTTGGAGTTTCTATATCTTACAGTGTTTTGTCCTTCTGGCAGAACAAAAGGTTGGGTATTCTTCCCATATATCACTCATTTTCAGCGTATTTTTAAAGAAATGGCATTTTATTTCCCATAGGCATACATACTGCTGCTCTCATGGTGTGGTTGGCTTATTGTAAAGACATTATGTAAATGAAACATCTAAGGAAGGATTTAGTCCAGAGCTATTGGGTTTATTCATCTCTAATTGTTTTCCTGAGAGAAAATTCAAGATCTTATTTGCTTTTTTGTGGTATTTTGTAGTTGTGTCTTTCATATAAAAGTCAGATTACTCTCTCCTCCCTCTCTCCTCCTCTCCCTCTCTCAGTCATTCATTTACTCTCACTCTGTTCCTCTATCTCTGTGAAGGAACAGGTGACAAGAAGGTAAATTTAGGATTAAACTGGGTGATTGGGAAGGAAAATGGCACTATGGGTTCCACAGACTGAACAGCAGTGGGGAATTTTTATTTAATCTTTTCAATTCAGCAGTATTCTGTGATAGATTAAATAATATGTCACCCATTTGAGATTATTTGCAAGATAAATAGGAATAAAATCTACTGTTCTTAGGTAAGCAACATTTTGTTTTAATTTTAATTATAGTACTCTATCATTATGATTAAGTTCTTGGGATTGGAATAGTTGGATTACTACAATTAACTCATTTTAAGTAGATTTTATAAGTTCTGGTTTGATTTTTATCTGTATTTCTTCTCTATGGTAAATGACTCAGGTCACAGCCCAGGAATATAAAATAAATAAGATAATAATATCTACATGCAATTATGTGAAGTCAGTAGCAATAGTAACTTACCTTATGCTAATAGATGTCATTACATAGTTAAATATTGTATTGTAGTAAGCATTTTCTCAGACAAGAATATTCTGGATAATGCTGTGTTGCATTTAATGAGAGATTTAGTCTGTGGTAGTTTTGGACATTTTATTCAATAGTCATCTCTGTGTCAATGATGGATTCATTAAACAAATATTTGCAATGCACTTTTTTTGTGATATATAAATAGATTATTTTTAGAGCTATTTTAGGTTCACAGCAAAATTGAGTGGAAGGTGCAGAAATTTCTCATATGTCTCCTGCCCCCATGCATGAATAATCCCCCCCCCCCATTATCAGCATTTCCTCCCAGAGTGGTACATTTGTTAAAAGCTACATTTGACGAACTTACATTGACACATCATAATCACTGAAAGTCCCTAGTTTACCTTACACTTCATGCTTGGTGTTGTGCATTCTGTAGTTTTGACAAATACATAATGACATGTATCCACCATTATAATATTAAAGAAAATAGTTTCAGTCTCCTAAACATCTTCTGTTCTTGGTCTATTTATTCTTCCCTTTCTCATCCCTTACTCCTGGCAACCATGATCTTTTTACTATCTCCATAGTTCTGCCTTTTCTCAAATGTTGTATTGTTGGAATCATACAGTATGTAGCCTTTTCAGATTGGCTTCTTTTAGCTAATAATATGCATATAAATTCCCTCTAGTTCTTTTCATGGCTTAATAGCTCATTATTTTTAGTGCTAAATGATGTCCCATTGTCTAGATGTAGCATAGTTTATTTACCTCCTGAAGGACATCTCCATTGTTTCCAAGTTATGGCAGTTGTAAATAAAACTGCTATGAATGTCTGTATTCAGGTTTTTATGTAGATATAAGTGCTGAACTCCTTTGGGTAAAACCAAAGAGCATGATTTCTGGATAGTCTGATAAAAGTATGTTTAATTTTTAAGAAGTCACCAAAGTGTGTTCCAAAGTGGCTGTACCATTTGTGCATTTCCTCCAGCAATGAATAAGAGTTTCTGTTATTCCACATCTTATCCAGCGTTTGGTGTTGTCAGTGTTCTGGATTTTGACTGTTATTTATAGTAATATCTCCTTGTTGTTTTAATTTACATTTTTTTCTAATGTAAATGGTATGAATATCTTTCCATATGCTTATTTGCCATCTATGTATCTTCTTTGGTAAGGCATCTGTTAAAGTCTGTCACCTATATTCTAACTGCCTGATGTGCAGCTGTCTCCTTCCTCCTGGCTGGAGTGGTGTCTGTCTTGGTCTGTTCAGGCTGCCATATTGGAATATACTGACTGGGTAGCTTAAACAACAGACTTGTATTTCCTCACATTTCTGAAGGGTGGAAGTTCAAGATCAAGGTGCCATCAGGGTTGGGTTCTGATGACACCTTTCTTTCTAGCTTGCAGATGGCTGTGTTCTTGCTGTGTTCTCATATGGTCTTTTGTGTTTGCACAGAAAGTAAACTCTGGTATCTCATCATCTTATAAAGACACCAGTCCTATTGGAGTAGGACCCTACCCTTATGACCTCATTTAACCTTAATTACTTCCTTAAAGGCCCTATCTCTAAATACAGTCACATTGCGGGGTTTTGGCTTCCATGGATGAATTTTGTGGGGACAAGGTTTGTCCATAACCGTGCAGACAGGTTTATACCTTCTGAATTCGCTGATACTGAGTGTGATGTAGAGTAGTTTTGGGAAACTGAACATTTGGTTGAGCTTAAGATAGATTCCCTGAGGGTGTTGGGAGTAATGTTTATTCGATTTATACTTATATCATGCAATGGTGATAAAAACTGAATCATTCTCGTTTCACTGGTTGTCAAGACCATTATCATCTGAACTAAATGAGATCTTTACTATGTGTTGGGAACTATACTAAAATCTTTCCTGGATTTTCCATTTTAATCTTCATGATAATCGAGGGAGGGCATTCTAATATTATTTATACCACACAGATGAGGATTTTAAGCCTCTGAAATGTTGTAGCCTTTGCCCAGCACTACATGCCAGTGTGTTCCACAGCCAACATTTTATTAACACAAGTTAATATATACTTTGTTTCAACTATCACCTAAACAATTTTGACCGTCTAATATATCTAAATTTTAGCTACCTGTATCCCAGAAACCAACTTAGATTTGTAATGTCTTTGCATTTATTATATGACATATTGATGATTTCCAATATTAGAATCACTGGGTCAGTATTATAGGGTTACTAATATTATCAAAGATGACTTTTGATCTAGTAAGTGTCTTCTATATTACAGATGTTTACATTATTAGTACAAATCCCACCATAACTTTTTAAGATAGTAAAGATTCCTGCTAATTTGTAGAATACAATACTATGGTTTCAAGAGATCTAACAACCAGTCCCATATCACATAAAAAATTGAATAGAAGACATGGGTTATTCAAGTCCTTCCACTCATTTATCAGATATATATTTGAAAGTAGACATTTATGTATACTTTTTTTCTGACTGTTGGGGACAGAATAAGAAGTCCTACCTGGCTAAAGAATAGTGAAGGGGCACCTGGGTGGCTCAGTTGGTTAAACATTGGACTCTCAGTTTCAGTGTAGGTCATGACCTCAGGATCATGAGATTGAGTCTCAAGATGTGCTCCCATTCTGACAGTGTGGAGCCTGCTTGGGATTCTCTCCCTCTCTTTCTCACTCTCTCTGCCCCTCCCAATTCTCTCTCAAGAATAAATAAATAATTAAAAAAAAAAGAATAGTGAAGGTAGAATGGGCAGAAAGACGGAATTAGGAGGCAGAGCCCATATGTAGGGCTGTACATGACATTGTGTAAAGGTTGGATGCTATTTTAATTGTAAAGAAAAGCCAATAAATATTTTAAGCAGGGGAATAATATAAGGAGATTTAAACAGTTATATGGCTATGTTGCAGACTGGCTGGAGAATGGTCTATAAAGACCAGAATAGTGTCAAGAAATTCACCAAGGATGTGGACATAATAGTGATAGCCATTTGGACTCAAGTGGTAGTGGTAAATATCTTGAGTAGTCAATTCCAGAGGTATTTTGGAGTCAGAACCAAATAGATGCTTTGAAGCTTTTGATGTAAGTAAAGAAAGCAAACGATTAAGAGTGACGTGCTGGATTTACCCTGAGCACCTGGGGAATTAAGTGACTTTTACTGAGAAGGGGAAGCCTTCTCAGGTCAATTGGGAGTTCCTAAACAAAATCAGAGCTGAGGATACAAATGATACTTAAAATTATGTCACTAGATGGAATCACTCAGAGAATAAAAGAAGAATTAGAGGACAGGATGAAGAACCAAACCCCAGAATACTTCACTGTATTTGTTCATCTAGGGAGGAGAAACCAAAATAGGACATAGAAAATTCTAGTGAAATGTGAGTGACACCAGCATTCTTCACAGAGCGAGAACAAACAATTCCAAAATTTGTATGGAACCAGAAAAGACCCCAAATAGCCAAAGTAATATTAAAAAGAAAACCAAAGGCATCACAATTACAGACTTAAAGCTGTATTACAAAACTGTACTCATCAAGATAGTATGGTACTAACACAGAAACAGATACATTGATCAATGGAACAGAAAAGAGAACCCAGAAATGGAACCACAAAGGTATGGCCAACTAATCTTCCACAAAGCAGGAAAGAATACCCAATGGGAAAAAGACAGACTCTTCACCAAATGGTATTGAGAATACTGGACAGCGACATGCAGAAGAATGAACTTGGACCACTTTCTTACACCATACACAAAATAAAGTGAAGGAAAGACCTAAACATAAGACAGGAAGCCATCAAAATCCTAGAGGAGAAAACAGGCAAAACGTCTTTGACCTTGACCACAGCAACTTCTTACTCACATCTCCAGAGGTAAGGGGAATAAAAGCAAAGATGAACCTTCATGGGCCTTCATGAAGATAAAAAACAAACAAACAAACAAACAAACAAAAAAAAACCCAAAAAACAAAAAAAAACACTTCTGTGCAGCAAAGGAAACAAACAGCAAAATTAAAAGGCACCCAATGGAATGGGAGAAGATACTTGCAAATGACCTATTAGATAAAGGGCTAATATCCAAAACCTATAAAGAACTTATCAAACTCAACACCCAAAAAGCAAATAATCCAGTGAAGAAATGGGCAAAATACATGAATAGACACTTCTCCAAAGAAGATATCCAGATGGCCAACCAACATATGAAAAAATACTCAACATCACTCGTAATCAGGAAAATACAAATTAAAATCTCAATGAGATACCACCTCACACAAGTCAGAATGGCTAAAATTAACAAGTCAGGCAACAACAGATGTTGGCAAGGATGCAGAGATACAGAATCTTTTTTGCACCACTGGTAGGAATGCAAACTGGTGCAACCACTCTGGAAAACAGTATAGAGGTTCCTCAAAGAATTAAAAATAGAACTACACTATGACCCAGCCATTGCACTACTAGATATTTATCTGAGGGATACAAGTGTGCAGTTTCAAAGGGGCATGTGCATCCCAACTTTATAGCAGTGCTATCGGCAATAGCCAAAGTATGGAAACAGCCCAAGTGTCCATCAATGGATGAGTGGATAAAGAAGATGTGGTATGTATGTGTGTGTATATATATATATATATATATATATATATATATATATACACACACACACACACACACAGTGGTGTATACACACACACACACACACACACACACACACACACAATGGAGTATTACTCAGCGATCAAAAGAATGAAATCTCGCCATTTTCAACTATGTGGATACAACAATGTGTATCATGCTAAGTAAAAATAGATAAAGACAAATATCATATGTCTTCACTCATGTGGAATTTAAGATACAAAACAGATGAACATAAGGGAAGGGAAGCAAAAATGATATAAAAACAAGAGGGGGACAAAACATAAGAGATTCTTAAATACAGAGAACAAACTGAGAGTTGCTGGATGGGTTGTGGGTGGTGTGGGCTAAATGCGTAAGGAGCATTAAGGAAGACACTTGTTGGGATAAACATTGGGTGTTATACATAGAGGATGAATCACTGGAATCTACTCCTGAAATCATTGCACTATATGCCTACTAATTTGGCTGAAATTTAAAAATAATAAATAAATAAATTAATTAATTAATTAAAAAAAAAGAAACCCTTCTGTCCCTTGGAATCATGGGGCTTTCCTTTATTATTCTTATTTCCTTTATTATTTTGATAAATCTGTTGTTTCATTATTGGTGTATAGAATGCAGCCAATTTCTGTGCATTGATTTTCTATCTTGTGACTTTGCTGAATTCATGCATCAGTTCTAGCAGTTTTTTGGTGGAATGTTTGGGTTTACCATATAGAGTATCATGTGGTCTGTGAGAGCAAAAGTTTGACTTCCTCCTAGCTAATTTGGATGCCTTTTTTTCCTTTATGTTGTCTGATTGCTGAGTCTAGGACTTCCATACTCTTTTGAATAACAGTGGTGAGAGTGGACATCCCTGTCTTGTTCCTGACCTTAGGGGAAAATCTCTCAGTTTTTTTCCCATTGAGGATGATATTAGCAGTGGGTCTTTCATATATTGCTTTTAAGATCTTGAGGTATGATCCTTCTATCCCTACTTTCTTGAGGGTTTTTACTCAGAAAGGATGCTGTGTTTTGCCAAATGTTTTCTCTGCATCTATTGAGAGGATCATGTGGTTCTTGTCCTTTCTCTTACTGATGTGATGAATCACGTTAATGAATCATGGATATTGAACCAGCCCTGCATCCCAGGTATAAATCCCGGTTGGTCATGGTGAATAATTCTTTTAATGTATTGTTGAATCTGGTTGGCTGGTATCTTGTTGAGGATATTTGCATCCATGTTAATCAGGGAAATTGGTCTGTAGTTCTCCTTTTTAGTGTGGTCTTTTTCTGGTTTTGGAATTAAAGTAATAATGGCTTCATAGAATGAGTTTGGAAGTTTTCCTTGAATTTCTATTTTTTGGAGCAGCTTCAACGTGATAGGTGTTAACTCTTCTTTAAATGATGATGGAATTTCCTTGGAAAGCCATCCAGCCCTGGACTCTTGTTTTTTGGGAGATTTTTGATTACTGATTCAATTTCTTTACTGGTTATGGGTCGATTCAAATTTTCTATTAATTCTCTTTTCAGTTTTGGTAGTTTATGTGTTTCTAGGAATTTGTCCATTTCTTCCATATTGCCCATTTTACTGGTGTATAATTGCTCATAATATTCTCTTAATATTGTTTGTATTTCTGCAGTATTGGTTGTGATCTCTCCTCTTTCATTCCTGATTTAATTTATTTGGATCCTTTCCATTTTCTTTTTGTTCAGACTGGATAGGGGTTTACCAATTTTGTTAATTTTTTCAAAGAACAAGCTCCTGGTTTCATTGTTCAGTTCTACTGTGTTTTGGTTTCGATAGCATTGATTTCTGCTCTAATCTTTATTATTTCCTGTCTTCTGTTGGTTTTTGGGTTTTAGTTGCTATTCTTTTTCCAGCTCCGTAAGGCATAGGGTTAGGTTGTGTATCTGAGAGCTTTCTTCCTTCTTTAGGAAGGCCTGGATCACTATATACTTCCTTTTTATGACCACCTTTGGTACGTCCCAGAGATTTGGGACTGTGGTGTTATAATTTTCATTTGTTTCAATGTATTTTTTAATTTCCTCTTTAACTTCTTGGTTATTAGCCCATTCATTATTTAGTAGTATGTTCTTTAATCTCCAAGTATTTGTTGTCTTTCTAAATTTTTTTCTTGTGGTTGATTTCTAGTTTCATAGCATTGTTGTCTAAAATATGCACAGTATGATCTTGATCTTTTTGTACTTGTTGAAGGCTGATTTCTGTCCCAGTATGTGATCTATTCTAGGGAATGTTCCATGTGCACTCAAGAAGAATGTGTATTCTGCTGCTTGAAGATGAAATTTTCTGAATATATCTGTTAAGTCCATCCAGTCCAGTGTGTCATTCAAAGCCATTGTTTTCTTATTGATTTTGTGCTTAGATCATCTGCCCATTGCTATAAGTGTGGTGTTGAAGTCCCCTGCTATTATGGCATTGTTATCAATGAGTTTCTAGATGTTTATGATTAATTGATTTATATATTTGGTTGCTACTATGTTTGGAGCATAAATGTTTATAATTGTTAGATCCCTTATGTTTATAATTGGATAGATCCCTTAATTATGACATAATGCCCTTCTTCATTTCTTGTTACAGTCTTTATTTCAAAAAATTTTTAAATGTGGATAGGTCTGCTGCAAACCTGGTCTGAGTAGTTTGTGAATTTGACTATGATATGCTTTGTTGATGTTTGGTTTTTGTTGAACCTGTTGGGAGTTCTTTGTGCTTGCTGGATTTTGATGTCTGTGTCTTTCCCCGGGTTGGGAAAAATTTCCGCTATTATTTGCTCATATAAACCTTCTACAACTTTTTCTCTCTCTTCATCTGGGACCCTGATGAGTTGGATGTTATTCATTTTTAATGAGTCACCGAGTTCTCTAATTCTTATTTCGTGCTCTTGTGCCTTAGTTTCCCTCCTTTTTTCTGCTTCATTATTCTCCATAAGTTTTTCCTTTGTATCGCTGATTAACTGCTCTGTTTCATCCACCCGTGTCGTGTTATCCACTTGAGATTGCCTCTCAGTTATACATTTTTAATTTTGTCCTGGCTAGATTTTACTTCTTTTATCTCCACAGAATAAGATTCCCTGCTTTTTTTCAGCCCCAGCTAGTATTCTTATTATTGTGATTCTAAATTCTGGTTCAGACACCTTGCTTGTATTTGTGTTGTTTAAGTCCCTGGCTGTCATTTCTTCCTGTTCTTTCTTTTGGGATGAATCCCTTCATTTCTTCATTTTGGATGAAGAAAAATAATAAAATAAAATAAAAATAAATAAATAGATAAATAAATAATAAAAACAACAGAAAAAAAACACAGGAAGCTAGATCCTAGTTGTATTTTTGTCTGATTGTTGAAAGAAGCTTGATAGAATAGAGAAACAAAGGGGAAAAAAAGAAAAGAAAACAAAGGGAAAAAAAGGAAAACGTTTGAAAATTAACATAAATGAATATAAATAAAATAAAATAAAATGGTGAAAGTAAACTAGCATTCAAAAATTATAAAAAAGTAAAAATATATTAGAAAACATTAAAGAAAATATTTTTCATAAAAATGGAAAATAATTTTTTTTCTCTTTCTGCCAAGTTCTGTTATTCAAGTTGTGCAGATTGTTATGTTAATCCTCAGATCAGTTTTCTAGGTGTGCAAGATGGCTTGGTGTTGATCTAGCTGCATTTCAGGGATGAGAGGGGCAAAAAAACTTCCATGCTGCTCTGCCATCTTGCCCCTCCCCCCACCCAAGGGACAGAAGGGTTTCAAGGAGTTATGATTAACTGATAATTTAAAGGGAACCATTTTCTTAAGTACCCTCAACTGTGAGTTGCTGAAATTTGAATGAAAGGAAGACCAAGAAATGACCATTGCATTTGGTAAAATGAAGCTGTGGGTGGATTTGAAGGTAATTTCCCTGAAATAGTTGGGCTTGAGTCCAATTAGGACAAGAATGGAGACAACAAAGTAGTGGCAGCAAATCCAGTTCGAGCTGTCTTGAGTTTTGCTGTGGAAGAAACCTACATATGATAGCCACAGTTGAGGGTACTGAGGAAAATGTTTCCCTTTAAATTAAGCTATGTTTGCTCTTTTGTAAAATCTGAAGATAGTCCATTATCACCTGATATCAATTAATAAAATCAAAGCTCAATTACCTCACGATGGATTTCCGGTTTGTAGATTAACTATAACACCAGTAAAATAGTTAATCTATGAAATATCTGTATATATCATAAGTTTCAATTTTTTAGAACTACATAGGTCTTACTAGATGAAGTGAAGCTATTACACTGTATTTTTACCTTCTTATTTACTGACAAACCTGTATATAGAGAATGGATGACCATACAGCATTGTTTTCTTTGTTCGCTCAAAAAGAAATCAACTTTCCCAAAGGCCAAAAAATTAGTTGATTAGAGAATACGAAGTGTCTTGGCTATGATACACATGGGTTAGTATTTGAGACCCTACACATAGCGATGATGAGATATCCAATGATGGAAAAGTAAATGTTTTTGGATAAATGTTAGGATAAACTAAGGGGATATGGAGAGACACTGACAGCAGTGTTACAACCACCTAATACAACAGCCTCTTTTCATATCTTTCACATTATATTGTGGGTTTTTAAGGGGAAAAACAGACGAAAATTAATATCTCTAATTTTCTAAAGGTTTTAAAACTAGAAAGCTCTATATTTACTGCTTTTATTGTGTATCTTAGATACATCATAATACACTGTAAAGATTCAGATTATATAAGGTAGATAAGATATGAAACTGTTGCAGGAACATTAGAAAAGATGTGTTAAAAAAACATTCACACACTCTACTTTCATTTATTACTTTTATGGCAGGAACAAAAGTGAGAGCAATATATGTGCATAAATAAACTGTCTAAGCTATGTTATCAAGACCATCCATGCCAGCATGTTCTTTGTTAAATGGTATATTTTGTATATACCAGAAGTCTTTACAGTTATTAAGGGAAGTATATTGAGTGGCAGGTTCAAAGGAAAATAATAAGTGGACTATTAAGTAGTTATTTTTCAAAAGTCCTAGATTTAGGAAGTGCCACGACATTTATTAAACAGACTCAAAGAAAGTTCAAATTTAAGATCAAATTAATTATGCAAGTTGATTGACAGAATAATCAAAATAATTTCAGACCTTTAAACCCTGTGTAGTTATTTGTCTATAAAAACTACCCCATGTAAAGTTAATAATAGAGACTGATGGGTGGGGTAGGAGGAGTGAGGAAGTTTCTAGAGGAAAAAATGGTGCTCAACAGCCACATTTTCAATCACTGCACCATTCATGTTTATAACCTTCCATGAATTTTCCATTCAGTCCTCTGTTGAGTCTTTTCTTCTATAAATTCCCTTAATTCATATAGACTAGTTATGTAGTTAAACACTGGGTAAACTATAATTTATATTAATTAACCCATTATTGAAGCATATTGATCAACATAAGTATTAATTGATATTTATTTATAAAAATGTATTTTTATATTTCTATCATGAATGGGTTTACAGCCCTGGGATATGTTGCCTTATATTTTAATTTTATCCCAAATTTAGAATGCAACTTAAGTAGACAAGGGGAATGCTATTTACTAAGATTATCTTCAGGAAGATGGTATATTTAAGAAAATATAAGAGTAGTGTATTATCTGAAAATATCCTTTTAATAACAAATTTATTCCTGTTAAAATTTTTTTGAGGAACCTCCATATTGTTTTCCATAGTGGCTACACCAGTTTATATTCCCACCAAGAGTCCATGAAGGTTCCCTGTATAATCTTGCCAATACTTGTTATTTCATCTTTTTGATAACAGTCTTTCTGATAGGTGTGAGGTGATATCTCATTGTGGTTTTGATTCGCATTTTCCTGATGATGGGTGATGTTGAGCATCTTTTCATGTGTCTGTTAGCCATCTGTATGTCGTTTTTGGAAAAATGGCTATTAAAGTCCTCAGATTTGTTTTTGTTATTGAGCTGTATTGGTTCTTTCTATGTATTAGCTATTACCCTCATATTGAATATATGATTTGTACATATCTTCTCCTATTCAATAGGTTGCACTTTTATTTTATTGATGGTTTCCTTTGCTGAGCAGAAACATTTTAGTTTGAGGTAGTCCCACTTGTTTATTTTGCTTTCATTACCATTGCTTTTGTAGTCAGATTATCCATATCATCTATATCTATCTATAGATCTAAATCTATATCTGAACATATATCTATCTACCTATATCTATATCGTCTATATATCTCCCAAGAGCAATGTCAAGGAATTTATCCTCTATGTTTTCTTCTAGGAGTTTTTCTGGTTGGGGGTATTATATTCAAATCTTTAATCTATTTTGGATATTTTTTTGTCTGGTATAAGATAGCAGTCTAGTTTAATTCTTTTGCATGTGGCTGTCCAGTTTTTCCAGCACAATTTATTGAAGAGACTATCCTTTTGCCTACTTTGTAATAAAAATTAACCATACGATTCAACTCTTACACTTCAGGGTATTAATTTGAAGAAAACAAAAATACTAATTCAAAAAGATATGTGAACCCCTATGTTAATTGAAGCATTATTTGTAAGAGGCAAGTTATGGAAACAGCCTAAGTGTCCATTGATGGATGAATGGATAAAGATATGGAACATATACACAATGGAGTATTACTGGACCATACAAAAATAAAGATTTGCATTTTGTGGCAATGTGAATGGACCTTGAGAGTATTCAGCTAAGTGAAATAAATCAGGCAGAAAAAGATAAACACTGTATGATTCACTTAATTGTGGAAACTAAAAAACAAAAATAAAATGAAGCTTATAGATATGGAGAAAAGACTGGTGATTAAAAGAGGAGAAAGCGGTTAAGGGTTTGGCAAAAGGGGTGATGGGATCAATTGTTTGGTAACAGATTGTAACTATACTTATTGTGGTGATCAGTTTGTAGTGCATGCAAATATCGAATTATTATGTTATACACCTGAAACTAAAATAATGAAATATACCAATTACACCTTAGTAAAGGAAGAATCCATTCTTCATTCAGGAGAAAATTGGCTGACAAGTAGTTAATGTATTCACACTCCCAGAGTTCTGAATCAACTGTAGCTTCTAAAAAGAGGTACATCTCTGTATAAACTATGAAGTATACATGTAATTATGTAAAAAAAATCTCTCATATTATATAAGGAGATCCAGTAAATAATCGATTAGACAATCATAAAATAACCTTTAAAATAATTTTCACACTAGTTCTCCCTATGCAGTTTTGCTACATGACTGTTTTTAATTTTCTTTTTTATATTTGAAAGAGAAAGAGAGCACAAGCAGGAGAGGGGGAGAAAAGAGGGTCAGAGGGGAGTACAGATGATCCCAAGCAGGCTCCACGCTGACAGCTGAGAGCCTGATGTAGGGCTCGAACTCAGGAACCACAAGGTCATGATGTGAGCCAAAGTTGGTGTCTTAACTGACTGAGCCACCCGGGCACCTCTGGCTGTTTTAATGTTTTAAATGCAAGAATTCTAAGGTTGGATTTTTTAGGACATTGTTTTTCACATATATTCTTAAAACAGTTCCCAAATGGGCATGCACCATTCAAAATAAGTTAGTGTGATTTATTGCAAAAGTGGTCTCGTAATGCATGACCATCTGAAGCACTTTACAATCCCATTTTCAAAATGGATATGTATAGATAGAGATAGATGGGTAGATACATACATTTAATCCACCTGCTTGTATCTGAGATGAAACCTGAATAGATTAGCTTATTTGTTTTGTATCTGATCAAGATCAGAGTAAGATAATTAGTCTTGCCTTTTGTAGTACTCCAAAATATGTAAATTTAAGTTATAAGTGGAGCCTTAGAATATGAATTAACTTTGACATACCATACAAAAAGCTTTCGATATACTCTGAAATAGGTGTATATATATGGATAATAGAAATTCTTTCTAGAACAACACATTACACTTTCTTCCTTCTTAACTGTGTAGCAGTGATGCACTTTACTAAATTGAGCTATTGGGCTATAACAGAATGTTGTCTAATGTAATGTGTTCTGTGATTTATGGTGGAGCTCAATATAACACCAATGGAAAAATTAAAGAACAGTCTTTTCCCCGGGTATGCAATCAAAGTCTCATAATATTTTACACATAATGTATTATTTAACATTATCTAAATTAAACAATGACTGCTTTGTTTGTACATAGAAATTTATGTGATAAAATGATCTGAAAACACCTGAGAATTTACCCAGATTTTTTTTTAAATTTTGTTTTTACATGTATTTATTTTTGAGAAACAGAGTGAGACAAAGCGTGAGTGGGGGAGGGGCAGAGAGAGAAGGAGACAGAATCCAAAGCAGTCTCCAGGCTCTGAGTAAGTGGTCAGCACAGAGCCTGATGCGGGGCTCGAACTCACAAACCGTGAGATTGTGACCTGAGCTGAAGTCGGACACTCAACCGACTGAGCCACCCAGGCACCCCACAGATTTTTTTTTTTACTTTTAGTCACTGCTACTATTGTTCTCATAAGTTATACTCATTAATATGAATCTTTATTACATTTACTATAGAATTAATGACATGACTGTATTTAGCAGAATAGTAAATTTCCGACACAACAAATCTAGATGGTGTTTTACTGACATTATAATTTAACACCCGCATTTATTTACTGAAAAAATATTTCATATAATTATTCACTCACAAACATTTTTCTCAGTTGCTCTGATAATTTTCCTATACATTAACAATTATAGAGAACTCAAAGATGTCAAATAAGTGAGAAAACCAGAATGAGTATAATTATATTGAACATGTTTATGTATATATCGTCTTCAATGTATAAAAGAAGGTATTTTGTGGATTAAAATATAATTATTAATGATTGCATATATGCTATCTATAAGATGCATCTTTATTTTTATGAATGCATAACAAGTGGTCTAAAATATATGGTCTAAGGCTACAAATTATAATTGCTGGTACCTTATTTCCGTCTTAGTGTGGAGTTTGTTATGACCCTTCTATCCTTGTTTCCCGAGCATGTCCTGAATTATCTAGGGATCTATATTATAGCAGTTTTATCTGTCTTTACCTTGCCCTACATGTCTGTTAGTATATTAATTCTTGTCACACAATTTCAAACAATTTCATGGCTTAAAGTTGCAAAACCATGACCTGCCGTTGGTGAAGCTAAAGATAGTTCTAGCCGATTTAAATGCTATTGCAGTGGCATTCTGTCTACATGTTCAGGATAACCTCAGAACGCTCTTTACAGGCAGCACAGCCCCAGCCTTGATGAATATTGAGCTGGCAATAGTGATGGTGTCTTTAAATCCTTTGAACTACGTTGCTCTAATTATCTCAGCACAACAAACTGATAATTTTAGGGTTCGGACTCTGTCCTCTGTCTTTACACACATCTTCACCGCAGACGGCCAGAGCACCTGGTAAAAATCTGTCACAAAATTGTGATACTGTACGGGAAGACAAATGACTGAAAATCTGTGTTGCATTTTGTGTGCAAGTATGTGTACAGACTGGTACAGTATTTTTTTTTGCCACTTCTCACTAGGATAGAATTTACACTTAGCTTCTACTAATTTAAAAAATGAAAGATGGGGCACCTGGGTGGTTCGGTCAGTTAAGCATTGAATCTTGATTTTGGATAAGGTCATGATCTTGCCATTCGTGAGCTCGAGCCCACATTGAGCTCTGTGCCGACAGTGTGAAGCCTGCTTGGGATTCTCTCTCTCTCTCTCTCTCTCTCTCTCTCTCTCTCTCTCTCTCTCTCTCTCTCCTGCTCTCTCTGCCCCTGTCCTTCTTGTGTGCACATGCTCTCTCTCTGTGTGTGTCTGTCTCTCTCTCTCTCTCTCAATAAATTAATAATCTTAAAAAAAAACAAGGTCACTTATAACCTCTCCTTCCAATGGGGGCACAACTATGATTTTCTTATCGTATGGTCATTGCATGGGAGGGAAGAAGTAACATTTTATGATATGTTATGCTATAGAGAATTACAAAAAATTGTGTTTATTTTTGAGAGAGAAAGAGAGAGCAGGGGAGGGACAGAGAGAGAGGGAGACATAGAATCCAAAGTAGACTCCAGGCTCCCAGCTGTCAGCACAGAGCCCAATGAGGGGCTCAAACTCGTGAACTGCGAGATCATGACCTGAGCCAAAGTTGGACGCTTAAGTGACTCAGCCCCCCAGGCACCCCTATGCTGCAGGGAATTTTTAATGCACTCACTACTCACTCAAGGATGGATTATCTAATCTAATATTATGAACACTCTTTTAAACTGTGTACAGAATGTGACAATTCTTGAGCTGGTCGGGAGAACACTGGTGTTGCTCTATAGCGAGAGGCTCCAGACCTATTCTGTGCAGTTAGTTGATGTTGCCAAATAATTACCTCTCATTACATATGGGACTGATCTATCCTCATCAATTATCTTCTTGCCATTCTTCCGGCTGTTTAATTTTTCTTCAGATTTTAAACAACAGGAATCTCCGTTCGTGAACATTGTCTAATTTCATACTGCTGTGCACCAATGCAAGACAATTGTGATTAGTAGGAAACAACCTAGAGAAGAGAAGAGAAAATGGATCCATTTTTGCCTCATTGTTGTCTTTTTTCACTACTTGTACATGCCTTTCTTTTTACCTCTTTGTTTTCTGGATGAAGGGAAAGGGGGGGGGTCTTTATTTTTTCAGCTTTATTGAAATATAATTAACATACAACATCATATAACTTTAAGTTGCACAGTGCAATGATTTGATAAATGTATACTTTGCAAAATGATTACCCTATTAAGATTAGTTAACACATTCATCACCTCACATAGTTACAGTTTGTGTGTGTGTGTGTGTGTGTGTGTATGTGTGTTGAGAACTTTAAAAAAATATGCTCTGTTAGCAACTTTCAAATGTGAAACACAGTCTTGTTAATTTATAGTCACTATGCTGTATGTTACATCCCCAGAACTTATTTATCTTACAACTGGAAGATACCTTTGGACCATCTTCCACCACTTGCACCACCCTCCACTCCGTATCCCTGGCTCTGTTCTCTTTTTCTATGAGTTCATTTTTAAAGGTTACACATATAAGTACGATTGCATAGTATTTGTCCTTCTTTGTCTGACTTATGGTACTTAGCATAATGCTCTCAAGATCCATCTATGTGATTGCAAATGGCAGAATTCCCTTCTTTTTTATGGCCAAACTCCATAGATATTTATTTTCAAATATATGTGTACAATAGTTTCTTTCACCATTCATCCTTTGATGGACATTTATGTTGTTTTGCATCTTGGCTGTCGTAAATAATGCTGCAGTGAGCATAGGGATGCAAATGTCTCTCTGAGATAGAAAGTTAATTTTCTTCAGATACACACGCAGAAGTAAAATTGCTCGATTATATGGTAGTTCCATTTTTAATTTTGGGGGGACACCTCCATATTTTTTGTGCACCAATTTATATTCCCATCAATAGTGTACAAGAGTTAAGAGGGAGGTCTTCAGATTATAGACTTGTGCCGGGGTATTAAAGTATCTATCCTAGGGATTCCCAGAGCTGCTTGCAAAAAAATTAAATAATAATAATAATAAATAAATAAGTGTATTTAATGTATTTTATTTTCTAATCTTAGGACCAAAGATTTCTACTAACACAGGGCTGTAATAAAACTTGGAAATTGTGAAATTCAACATTATCATTTTAGATATAAAACTCCTGAGGTACAGCCATTAAATGTGCTTAGCATGACAGAGCTAGTATGTAGTAAAACTGTGAACAGATGTGTAGTCAATGTGAGTGTGTAGTAAAAATGAGCCTAGATTGTCTGTGTCCCTTTTAGCAATTGTCTTTCTGCATTGCACGTTCTCATAAATGAAGAAAATCACAGTATGTACTTCTTGGGTATAATTTTCATATTAACTTTTATTTTCCTTTTAGTAGTTTAATATTGGTAACACTGCTGACTTAGTGTCCATGTTCAGTGGATGTTTATCTATGAGATCATGGTTTAATGATCAACAATGTTATTATAAGTGTAAATGACTGTTTTGAAATAGTCACTAAATGTTCTTAATTTGATCATAATATGGTGAACTCTGCCTGGAGAATTTTGACTCCCACTGTCCAGTGGCTATGTAGTATTTAAATTTGCCAGGTATTCTGATGAGTCTTCTATTTATTAATAAACAAGAAATATATATATATATATATTTGTATATATATGTTACCGCATTCAAGAAAATTAGTGAAAATCTTAAAATAGTGTGCATACATAAAAAATAAATAAATAAAGGAAGAATTCACATGCCACCTTACTGGAACAGAGTCTACCGATATATTGTTATTGACAAAGGTGTATAAGTTTTGTCTTTTTATGTAAGTACCTTTAAGAAGTTGGTTGGCGATTTACATATTTGTGTATATTACGTCAATGTTACTATCTTAATCCTGCCTTAAACCCTGTATTGTATCCTGATGCTGGCATTTTTAACCCCACTTGGCACTTAAGAAGCACAGCTAGAAGATAACTTATTTGCCTTATGTCTCACAGTAAGCTAGATGTAGAGTTTCCGAATGAACATAATTCCCCTGGCTCCAGTTTTATTGCTCTTTTCTTTTAATTGAAGAATTGTAGGGAACTTAGAGTCAGAGTTTTCTTTGACCTTCTTAAATAAATTGCTAGTAAAATCGTCTTATTATTTGAGAAGACATACACAGGGAATTGCCTTGTGAACAAATCATATTTATTGCTCTTTGCCTATTTAGATGCTACTGTCAAAAATTATCAATGCCTATGAACATAAAATTGAAGTCAAGCATCTGTGAATTCCACACACACGTTTGCAGAGTGCTGTAATCTGTATCATAGGCATCATTAACTTAAGCAATTAAGTTCAATGTCCTAGTTTCTGTTGACAAGTGTTACTATTTTTAGGATTTTTCTTCATGTCTTACATTGCTTCACTGCTCTTGCACCTCATGAGAAAAAAGAATCACATTTATGTTAATTCTTTTTAAAATTCCCCACTGCAGCCAAAGGGTGATAAACATGAACTGTCTGAGTAATTAAGTCAGAGTGCTACTCTTAAGGAAGTTCCACTTAGAAAAAGCCATTGCTAAAGGGGGTTGCTTTAAATGCAAACCAATCATTAATTTCAGGGCCACTTCTGGGGACTCTCCTGGCGATTATAAATCACTAAAATTGGTTTATGACTGCACTAATACACTTTAAAATAACTTAGAAGAGATCATGATGGAACAGTCATTTGGCAATAGGAAGCTTTTGCTCTTCTTTACATACTTATTTCTACCAATTATTTTACAGGAAATTATTGGATCGATTTTACTGGCAACATATGTAATTATTTACTAAAATTAAAAAAAAATTCTGATTTTGAAAACAAAGTAGAGTTTATGTTATATGAGGTTGCATGTCACCAAGAACATTAGAGTTCATCCTGAGGGAGACAGTAATATTATCTTTTATTATTTGGAATTGCAGATAAAAATATTTTGCATTTGTTAACACTGATTCAACATTAAACAATGATCAAAAAGCTACTATGTCTTAAAAGCAGCGATGTAGTCATTTTTCGAGGTATGCACCTCTTTCAAAGCTTAGCAAAGTGATCTATAAAAGTATCACAAAGTCAATGAACTTCTTCTTCAGCAGCTTTGCTAACTGAGCAAATAAAAATGAATGCCCATGAATCAATTCCACTCAATTCGAAAGTAATGTATCAGTGTGTCATAGGGTGTTGACGCTGGGTTTGGGTCCTGGCGGAGTCAGAAAAAAATCCTCACTCTGGTCCAAATTTTGGCAGGTCCATCTTCAGAAAAGTTTTCCCCATTTGTCATTAGAGGGGCCAGGATTACATCTCTAAGATACAGGTCCTCAGTCTCTCATTTGTAACTTTGGAGGCAAATGGGTTTTGAAATTCTTTTTTTTTCCATTTTAAAATGATAGATATACAGGCACCTGGCTGGCTGAGTCAGTTGAGCGTCCGACTTTGGCTCAGGTCGTGATTTCGCAGTCCGTGAGTTCAAGCCCCGCATCAGGCTCTGTGCTGACCGCTCAGAGCCTGAAGGCTTCTTTGGATTCTGTGTCTCCCTCTCTCTCTGCCCCTCCCCCACTCATGCTCTGTCTCTGTCTCTCTCTCTCTGTCAAAAATAAATAACATTAAAGAAAATTTACAATGATAGATATAAACAAGAGATGACCAGGCTGTGGGACTGCACCCCATCCTGTCATCAAACACATTATTACTTCTACATGGGATCATGAACAACCTCACAGAGGAGACACTTTTGCTACCCACTGGCCCGACATCTGATCAGGTTTTACCGCCAAGAGAGTTTGTGTCAAACTCTGAACAAATATTTTCACCTTCAGTACCTTTGGGATATCAGAAGTTTGGGAAAAACCTGGTGTCTCACCCCACACAGCTTGACAATTCTAAAACTGTGTTTATTTTAAACGCTAGGGCTTTACATCATTTTGCTGAACATCGAGCACTTTATCTCACACTTCATGTGCAAGTTAAGAGGCAAACGCGTGAAATGAGTTTTGGCAAACTGCCAAAGCCCTGCAGCAGCTGTGTGTCCAGGTGGGACTTGATGGGGCTTCGACAGGGGAAGTGTCACTCGAGTGTCTGACACCATTGTCTTTTCATGGCAGGAGGTGGGCCTTTTGATGACTTACTGGGCACAATAGCTACAATTAATCCTCCTGGCAGAAATGTGTTTCTACAGGACTTACTAGTCATTTCTAAAAATACAAACCTAAATATCAGGAAACGAATGACTTCCCTTGAAGACCAAGAGGCTGAACATCTCTTCTTCCTTACCAAGATAACCCTACCAGGAAGAGTGAGATCATTTTTACATTTCAACTGAGGAGTATTTAAAGTATGGAGACTGAAAAAAAAATATGGAGACTGCACATCATGAGGCACAGGTGTAATTAATTAAAGGATTAAAAATCTGTGTGTGTGTGTGTGTGTGTGTGTGTGTGTGTGTAGCATGTGCTTCTATCCATACATAACTGATATAAATGATGTGCCACTTATCATATGATAGTTTTGGTTGCCAGAATTAATAACTGCTTCTTCCAATTTTTGGGTCTTTCCGTTAAGTGAGCTTTCTTGAAACTCTTGGTGACCAAATGCCAGTGTTGTACAACTGAACCTGGCTTTAAACGACAAGTGTATTTTTAAAATTTAAATGTAGGTGGAATCATACTTTAATTTCTCCAGAGAAACAGGATACTAAAAGTAATCTTGTGTGAATCATTTTATCCTAATGTAGGTAATCACTTCTAAAGTACTATAGGCTTGGAATTTTACAAATGGATTTCTCTTGAAAAACTGTATAGTAATTTGTGTATTAAAAAATAGCTCCAGAGGAAGTTCTTTATACCACAACTACTAAATGTGAAGATAGCTGCTTTCAAAATGTGATAGATATGTTCTTTCTTTCGTGGCTCCCATTTAATAATGGTCATGGAAAATTTAAATTGCAAAAAAACACACAAAAAACCCAAACACCTGCAACAACAGCAGCAGCAGCAACAACAACAACAACAACAAAAGCAACCTCTAAAAATGGATTCTTTGGAGTTAAGCACAAATCATAATTTCTACAATATTGCATAATTTTCATCTTAATACAATGTTTAATTAATGAATTGATAAAGAATCTCTCTCCCTCTTTGTATCTCCTTCTCTATACTTAACACATACATAATAGTGTCTGATACCATATATAGAAAGATATACTCATTCTTAGACTACGTTGTGTGCTATTTTGATAATTAAAAATATAAAATGGCTCTATGCTGAAGAAATAAACATTTTGTCTCTGTCAATCAGCAGGCACATGTTTTGTTGTTCACTTGCAATATTGGCTTAAAAACAAGAAATCACGGTAGAACATCTCATTGACATTCAATAGGAAAATAGTGCTGACAGAATGTTACAAGAACTCGAGTGGATCCAGGCCAAGAGAGTAAATTAAAAACAGTCTGATAGCTGTCTTAACATTTTACAAGGCAGGCAATATGATCAAGTTGTTGAGCTGACATCATAAAATCATTTGAAACCAAGATTGGGTTCTGTTTCAGAGATACATTTTTTATAACCTTGCTACTTTGATTAAACGGTGTACCTCTGTCTGCAGCTTTGGAGTAGAGCATCTATACCGATCTCACACATACAGCCACTCACTTACTCATACATACTTTTATGGATACCCTCAAGGACAAATGAGCAGACTTTTCCTGGAATTGAGTTTGAGCATCACCTCATTTATTTGTCTACTTATCTGTATCTTAGTTTATAGCCATCTCATATTTATACCAAACCGTGACACGTATTTTCATGTAATACATCATCTTGACAGTGCAGACCTTGGGGACAAGCAAAGGAGATGGTCTGCTGTGCCTACTGACACAGAAAGGTATTTTAGGACCCCGTTCAGGAAAATCTCCTACCCCATCGATCCTTTATTCACTCACTCATTCATTTACTGACAGCAAAGTCAAAATTGAAGTTAATAACACAGTCATTAACTGGGTACTTATTTATTGAGCAATTACTGTGCACTCAGCGTCATTCGCGGTGATGTGCAGATGTGACCTCTGCTCTCCCAGAGCCCACATCAGTGAAGTAGCTCTCATTAATGTCACTTGCTTTATATATTTTCAAGGAAGAAAACTTCTAAGTGTTGTTTTCAATCATTTAATGAAATGTGTGTGAAAATATAAGCAGACACTGCTTTGGTATTATACACAATATCAGTGTACAAAGGCATCATTTGCTCTTCTAAAGAACTTACTCCCTGACATTTTGGTATCTGAAAACTCTGATTACACCTGTGTACAGACCTCTACCTGTGTGCTGTAAGATCATTCAAATTGCCACATGAGCTATTATAAAGTACATGAGGGGGCTTCTGGGTCGCTCAGTCAGTTGAGCGTCGGACTTTGACTCAGGTGATGATCTCCTTGTCTGTGAGTTTGATCCCTGCATCAGGCTCTGTGCTGACAGCTCAGAGCCTAGAACCTGCTTTGGATTCTGTGTCTCCCTCTTTGCCCTTCCCCTACTCATGCTCGCTCTCGCGCGCTCTCTCTCTCTCTCTCTCTCTCTCTCTGTCTCTCAAAAACAAACATTAAAAAAAATAGGTGAACACACTTCTGTTTTCATGTACACATACCAGGGCTACTCCTCAAACATTTTGTATCTGAGAACAGCTAGACATAAAATGAGCATTAGTGCTGCATAAATGTTTTGACAAAAGTATCTGTTGAAATAGATTAGAATTAAGCCCAAAACAATAGTGGTCCTTCGGTGAGGATGGTTTGAGAAGTATTGATCTGGATGAGGGATTCTCAACCAGTGTGATTTTTCACCTCCTCTCTCCCTCACGTGGCAATCTCTACAGGCATTTTTGGTTGTTACAACTGGGATATTGGTGGTACCACTGGAATCTAGTGGGTAAGGGTCCAGGGCTACTGTGAACATCCCACAATGTACATGATGCCCCCTGCTCCCCACCATAAAGACGTTTCTACCAATGCTGCTGATGTTGGGAAAACCTACCTTAAGGCTGATCAGAAAACTTTGGGGTTTATACTAAAGAGACTATACCATATGTGTTCATGATTTTTGAAGAGAGAGTTTCCCTGACAAAATTCTTTAAACAGTTGCTAAAGGACATGATATGAGATGAGCCTGGAGAAAGTTGATGAGAGTGTGTTCCAAGGTAAAGAGCTAGTAGTGAGCTAGCGAGAGGGAAACAAGTGAGCTGTGTGGGTGGAGGGGGGTGGCGAAAGAAGGATTTTTATGCCTCCCAACATACCAATCCCTCATGGCCGTGGGAGCTGAGAGTACTGGCAGCAACTTGGAGAGATGGGATTAAGAAATATGAGCCAGGTTTTGGATGTCTCTCTTTTTGTTCACTGCTCAGCATCCTAGAATACATACGGTGGCCCATAACAAAAATCATCCAGTCCGTAATGTCTGTAGAGCCAGAGTTAGAAACCTTGGTGTTGTGGGCTGAATGTTTGTATGCCCATGAATTTATACGTTGAAGTTTAACCCTTAATGTGATGACATTTGCAAGTGGGACCTATGGCAGGTAGTTAGGGTTAGATGAGATCATAAGGGTGGGGCCCCAGTCTGATGGCCCTTGGAAGAAGACATGCCAGAGATTTTGTGTTCATATTTTCTCCCTCTCCCTGGATTTCTCCTCACGTCTCCCTGTTCCGCCACGTGAGAACAGAGCCAGAGAGAAAGTGGGTATCTACAAACCAGGGAAAAGTCATCTCACCAGAACCCAACCCTTCTAGCACCCTGATCTGAGACTTGCAGCGTCAAGATTGGTGGGAAATAAATAAATTTCTGTTGTTTAAACCGTCTAATCTATGGCATTTTGCTATGGCAGCCCGAGCCGACTAATACATCTGATCTAGACCATTGTAAGCCACTAAACATAGCAATCTTACCAGACTTTAAAAATAATTTTAAGAAGTCATACTACTCTGTTAAACTTTCAGATCACACACACACATGTTATTTTTATTTGGAGTTAGCCTTTCTCCTAAACCAATCAGAGTAGATTTAAGTTTGTTTATTTTTTTCTGTTTAGTATTCTTCTTCAAGCCATCTTTCGTGGGCACTTTATTAACATCACAGTTTAGTGGCACATGCTCCACCAAATTGATAGTTGGATATAAAGAACATTTCTTTATCAGTCTTTATAACGATTACCTTTAAAGTCTTGCTTGATGTGCATGTTACTAAAGTTTTGGTCTGCCCTAATGCTCATTTTCTATTAATGGCAAGAAAATGTCTATGTCTCAAGGTCATAATAAAAGGTGCTTATTTGGTCCGCAAGATTTGGAAGCAAAGGCCTTCGGTATGTCAGCACTGATGGAGTCAAAGCCCAAGGGTTAGGGCTTTAATCTTTTTAATGAATTTTGAATATTCTTTTTAAAATTCAGTGTTATTTCTATAGGTCACCCAAGAGGCCATTTATATCAGGAAAACTACAAAAAAACGAAAGCTAAGGAGAGGTCTTTGTGCAGTCAAGTGGACTCAGAGCTGAGCTAAGCATTGGAATGTGTAGCTTAAAGTTCATACAATTAACCTGCAATGTAAATAAACAAACAAACAAAAAAGTTCATGGTTCCCAAGTAAATTGAGTTTTTGATCACTAGTTTAATGGCTTTAGCTCTGCATTTTTATTTATGCATATTTTCTAAATTCAAATGTTATGTTTACACAGTTTATATACTTAGAATTTCTAAGAAAGAGAGAGTTTTAGATAGGACAGTGTGACATTGGCTGATGAAAAACATTGGCACAATTTGCAACAAATAAATAACTATATTAGGACCTGTAAAAACATAACTTCCAATATCTAGCCAATAGAAATGCTTCAGCTATGTAACAATAACAACAATTGCTGAAATTTATGGGGCATGTGCAGTATGATAATTACTATTTTAACCTCTCTACATCTAGCCTCACAGGAGCTATACAAACTAAATACTGTCATCACTTTTTTGTGTAGGGAAAGAGACTAAGACAGCAAAATGTGGAGATTGCTTACCCAAGATCAGAAGTAGTATGTAGGCACTGAGGGTTTTGTGATAGGGTAAAGTTCAAAGTGAACACAAAGCAAAAATTTGACACGAGAACAAAGGTCTGTTGTCATAGCCCACCCAGCTCTACAGTTAAAATGTTGTCAACCTAGAGCTTGTAGATGTTTTAGTAAAAAAGGGTTATACGGTCAAAAAAAAAAATCCTGGGAACATCCCATTTTATATTTCTCTCTTGGAAAATCATAACACATTAGCTTACTAAGGCTTCTCCAATTCATAATTTAAAAAGACTTCACTTTCACATCAGAATACCCCATTTAAGGTTTTGAGCTCATAGTTCTCAAAACCCTTTTACCTCACATACAAAATAGTAATATTGAGAAGAATTTGTGTTTTGAATCTAGAGATAACACTTTGAAATATATTGAATTAATGAATGCTAGTCTAAAAGCATTGTGTGTGATAGTTAAAAGTGCCAGAATGCTAAAATGGTCTAGTTTAAAGAGTCATTTTACATATGTATATACATATACATATACACACATACATATATACATATATATGTTATTAAATGTAATGAGATTTATAACAGTAAATTTTAAATACAGATTGTTCACTTTCCTTTGGCTATGTTAGTGCCAATTGCCCTGTTTTTGTTTGTAATACTCTCTAACAAGCAATCCTAAAACTTAGTAGCTTAAAAAAACAGAGCTGCAAAACCAATAGGAGTTTATATATGCATTTGTGTGTGTGTGTGTGTGTGTGTGTGTGTGAGTGTGTTTGTTTTTTTAATTTTTTAAACGTTTAAGAGACAGAGACAGAGCGGGAGCGGGGGATGGGCAGAGAGAGAGAGAGAGAGAGAGAGAGAGAGAGAGAGAGAGAGGGAGACACAGAATCTGAAGCAGGCTCCAAGCTATCAGCACAGAGCCCAATACAGGGCTCAAACTTACAAACTGTGAGATCATGACCTGAGCTGAAGTCAGATGCTTAACCAACTGAGCCACCCAGGCGCCCCAGTTTGTTTGTTTATATACTTGTATACTTAATGTGTATAGACAAGATTTATTATGAAGAATTGTTTCACACAATTTTGGAGGCTGGAAAGTCCCACAATCTGCCATCTGCAAGCTGGAGATCCAGGAAAGCTGTTGGTGTAGTTCAGTCCAAGTCTGAAGACCTGAGAATCAGCAGAGCCAATGGTGTAAGTCTCAATCTAAGAGCAGGAAACTACCAATTTCCCAGCAGTCATGCAGAAAAAGAGGTGAATTCTCCCTTCCTCTGCCTTTTGTCCTATACCAGCCCTTGAAGGAGTGAATGGGAACCCACAATGGGAAGGGCAGTCTGCTGTACTGAATATACTGATTCAAATGCTAATCTCATCCAGATACATTCACACACACACACAAACACACACACACACACACACAGAAATAATGTTTAGCACCCATGATCCAACAGTGTTGAGACATAACTGTAACATTACAAGCAGGAGTGAGTTGTGTGCATTTTCTGTTTCATGGAGTCCTGGATTCTCTCATAAGCTTGAAATCCTTCCCTTATCCACATGGATACTTTCTCTCTCTCCTCTCTTTCTTTCTTTCTTTCTTTCTTTCTTTCTTTCTTCTTTCTCTCTTCTTTCTCCCTCCCTCCCTCCCTCCCTCCCTCCCTCCACCCCATCAGGTGATAACTTCTTTTTCAGTAGTCTAGCTTGTGTATACTCCTAGCATAGTGGCAAAGCTCTAAGAGGAGGAAGTAAGATATTACTCTGAGGTCCTAAAATATCACTTCAACTGAAATCTCTGGGTCAAATTGAGTCTACTAGACAAACTAGATTCTATGCCTCGTTATGAGAGCTTATGCAGGTGCCATCTATTCAGTGTTGTTTAGCAAATTTTATCATAAACATTAATGTTTTAATGGTTTTAGAAATGTTTGAAGCATAAGGGCAATCAAACAAAGCTTTTTATTGTATATTTTATGTGATATTGCTTAGTTCTAGAAAAGTTTCACATAAACAAGAACCAGAACTTGTAAAGCTTAAAATATGAGAAATACAAATATTAGATATGTATATATATTTGAAATTAAGATACATACAAGTATATATTAATCTAAACAATCAAGCCCCTAAAAACTCCTCTGATTTAACTTTATAGATTTTATTTACTTTTGTTATTTTTCTCAAAATCCTTAAAATATACTAATAGCCCAGAAGTTTTCAACTGTGTCCCAAAAACCCCATAGGGTTCTCTATGAAGATACAATAAGGGCTACCATGCTTGAATTCTAAACCAAACTTATCCCACCAGGTTTTCTGATTCCAGTGCTGGCTCTTGCTCCTTTCCATAGCTCGTCTACACTTCCTGTACTTTCTCAAGGCTTCCTTTGTTCATAGTAAGGGGTTTCAAATGTGAAACTATGATACCTGTAGGAGGGGTGCTACCACTGACTTGCACTGGTATAGACAGTTCTGATGTCATGTTTTGTCCTTACGAAATAAGAAAAATAATAAGCAATTTGTGAAAAACCTGGGTTCAACTAATCTAGGATATATCAGTCTATTTATTTTTCATTATTTTTTTTAAAGCAGGCCTCCCAGAGCTCAAAAATAACTTATTCAAGCTCCAATTCTGGTAATTTAAATTTCTGCTGAATTAAGGTTTGATTTAATTTCACCATAGGGAAGTACAGATTCAGATCTGACTTGTAAATCTATAGTATGCTGAGTCCTTCTTACTCTTAAATTTTTTGTTGACTTCTGGTTTACAGAGTCTCAGGTGTGAACTGCATTAGCATGGTATAACTAAAGTCTAAAACTGATCCCCAAAAGTGTTAGAATTGATGGAAATTGAAACCGTAAAGCTTAAAAAGCTTTTGCAGCATGGTTATACTGATTGTGACCTATTTGTAGCAAGTGTAATCAAAATTTTAAAATATCAAAATAAGATGTCTTATGCATTGCACAATGCCATTATTTCATTCAATAATAAAAATGCATAAAGTAAAAACACGTTAAATAAAGACTCTGGAAGACATATTAAAGTTCTACAATGAGGAATATATATTTAAAAAAATTAGCTGAGACTTGGAGCACTTGTTCAGAGAGAAGGAAATATGTAAACTGTTCTGATAATCCAATTATAAATATATCTATAGATTAATACAAAGAGTAATTAAAAATTTGAGAGGGCAGCTTGCTACTTTATTTGCACAACTACAAAAAATGAGAAGGTATAGTTATCCCAAAGTTTGTTGTTACTGGTGATAAAACTTTGAATTTTAAAGCGTATTATTATTTTCATCACTGTTGGTTTTATGATGGTTTAAGAAATTCATTCAGCCATTTTTGGAAACGTTCAATTTAACGCATTATGTATAGCTAGTTGTTTTCACTAGAAAAGAAACTGCACTTTAAAGTTCAAAGTTAGCAAACTAAGCATTTTAATGAGGCAGGTATTTCTACTAAGCCAAGTTTATTCAAAGAATGGATACTTAATGTGCTTTCAGCCAAATGTTAGACATCTTTAAATTCTGCCCTCCTAAAAACATCTGAAGCCTATATATTTTAATGGACTTTAAGATCATTTCTTATCTTTTCTTTCAAATGAGTCCATATAAAATTCATCTAGGTTAATGGGGAAGTTAAATAGATGAAAAAGCAGAATTGCGACAAAATGAAAAGTATATATGCTCTTATAATTATTTTCCTAATGTTACCTTTTCCTAAAGTTCTATTTCCTGGAATAAAGATGAGATATTTTCAACATGGAATTTTATTAAGAATCCCATTCCTGCAAGATTCATCCTTCAGAAGGGACTTACTGTTTGGTGGTTTACATTTTATTTAAAATTGACATCTTCAACTAAATAATAGCTAACAGTTTGAAGCAGGAAGGACAAAAGTCTAAATCAAAATAGTCAGTTTTGCAGTGGATGAAGAACTTGAATCCTAACAGGTTAATTTCATTCTTTTAGTGTTTTATTTTATCTTTGATGTGCCCCAGTATGCTGTTGCCCAGAAGAACTTTCTTCAGGTAACACATTTGACATTCAGCAATCTATAATTCTTTAGAGGGTCCTTTCATGCTAACCCTGTACTGTTAGATCCTGGAATAGAATGATCATTTGTAGTAGAGAACAAAGTTTTTCTTCCTATTTCCAGTGTCTACCAGCACTGATGTAAAGATGACTAATGCATTTAATGTCTTACCCTGATCTAAAGGGGACCGGGATGGTTAATTTTGTGTGTCAACTTGACTGGGCCAGGGAGTGCCCAAATCTTTGGCTAAATATTACTCTGGGTGTATCTACTGGAGTATCTCGGGGTGAAGGTAACCGTTTGATCAGTATACTATGAAAAACAGATTGCTCTACCTAATGTAAGTGATCTTCATCCAATCAGTTGAGGGCATAAATACAATAAAAAGGCATACTCCCACGAGTAAGAGGGAATTTCCTCCTGCCTGACTGCTTTGAGCTAAGATATTTGTTATTTCTAGCCTTTGGACTTGAACTGAAATATTGGTTCTTTCTGCCTGCCTGCCTGTGGACTAGAGCTGCACCATTGGCATATATATATATATATATATATATATATATATATACACACACACACACACACACACACACACACACATACATACATATGTGGATATCACACACGCACACATGTGTATGAGTAATCTTTTGGTTCTGCTTCTCTGGAGAATCTTGACTCATGCAAATTTTGGTACAGTGGTTCTAGAAGCACAGAATTTTAAGGATGAGTCTTCTGAATTGGTTCTGGGGTTTCTGGAATTTACTGGTTAGATTTATAAATCTGGTTAGATTTATAAATTTGAATGGCTCTATTTCCAGTAGTAAGAAGCACACTGATGGTCTGTGGTGTGATTTGGTAATAGAAATACTTGATGCATCTCCTTAGATACTCCTAATTAACCACTGCTAAAAAGCAAGGATCTCAGTGACTGTGTATATGACATTTTCAAACATTTTTCTCAAACTAATGAATATAGAGATACTGGCTGGTTGCCCCTAATGTCACTGGACAAAGTAGGAAAGAAAATGATGAGCTCAGGGATTTGAATTCCCAGCTTTAGTGCCCCATAAATGACCTGAAGCCTTTTGTGTGTGTGTGCCCTGAGGAAACCATTATCTCCTACAGCCATAGGGGTGAGATTGCTGAAAATCAAATGCAGAATCTCAGCCTAGAAATGGCTGAATTACAACACAGATTGAACCTGCTGGGGGTCTGATGTTAAAATGAGGTCATTGACTGAGAACAGTGGAATCCTGGAAGTTGGAATGGGAATGTGTGAGATGACCATATAAAGCTGGGGACATTGAGCCTCTAAATTCCGATGAGTTTTCTTGGCAAGTGGAGGAGGCCTCCCCATGCTTAGTGTAAGCAACCTCTCTTCTTGCCTGAGATTAACCCTACATTGCCAGAGGAAACCGAATGGACTCCTCTTAGGCAGTTGTGAGGCCAGATAATGCTGATTCTTTTCAGGACCCACCCCCACCATGCCTCTTTGCTTCTAGATCTATAACTAGACTCAAGTCTGAACAGGCCCTTAAAGGTGAGGTACACAGCATGGCCTATGAGAGGATGTCCTTCACACCAAAGGAGCAACTTAAGTTTTTCTAATTTATATAACCAGAAATCAGGGAAAACATACAAGAAAGGATATTTAATGGTGTGGGATAATGGTGGAAGGAATATAAAATGGATAAGACCAGATTTATTATAATGAGCTCTCTAAATAGAAATTCTGCATTTAATGTTGTAGCTTGGGGAATTAAAAATTTGGTTGTTTGGCTGAAACATGGACCACACCATGATCCATGGTGAAAGAGTTGAACATGCAGGGCCTGTCCTGGTTTAATGTATAGGAAGGGATTCAAATGCTTAGAGTTCAGAATGTTAGAATGGATTTATAATTTAAAACTTACACACACAGGGAGGGTCCACAAGATGTACCTTTCAGTACATCTCTGAGAAATAAACTTGTGAGGGGAGCTCCAACATCATAATAGAGCTCTGTAATTACTCTCCTCTGTAGGCCAGATACTTGGGACTGCAAAACCTAAATGTAATAGGAATAATTGGGTCCAGGAGGGGCCAGGGCCAAGTGGTGCTACTCATCTTTCAAAGTCAAGGAAGGCATGCTTACTGTAATGAGCAGCCAAGGCATGATCAGAGTAGTCTAACTCTTGCAGATCTATGACATTGGCTAGTTGATCATGGTGTTTCCAGAAGTTAAATAAATAGAAAGCCTACTAACTTCTAATATGATCTGTAAAAGCAGAAAATTTCTGGGTTAAGTAAAAATAGTAACTTGAATCATAAAAACAGAGTCATGGCCACCTTGATCAATTCCCAGACTTGATCCAGTTTAGAGACCCAGGACCCTTTGAATGAAAGTAAGGCTAGGTCCTCTTGAAGAATGCACCCTCTACGCTATCAAAAATTTATACTATTCATCTTTCTCTGTGCCCTTCTCCAAAGAAACCTAAAGTGTTTTACCAGGGTAACTGTGTACTGGGGGAAAGGAAATAATTAGACCTTTTGAGGACTACTAAATACCGTCTGAACTGACATTAAGTCCAAAAGACCTAAAACATCACTGTGATCCACCCGCAGAGTAGGAGCATATGGGAGTAAGGTCATTAACAGAGTTTTAATTCAGGTCCATCTCACAGCATGAACAGTGTATTGCTGGACCCATCCTCTGGCTATTTCCTCAGTTCTAGGATGCCTTCTTCTAACATATACTCAGCAGCTGCCAGAGCATCTACACTGTTTTTCCGACCTGTGGAGTGAGGGCTGATGTGGTAGGAATTGCCAAGCAGAAGCCACTAGAACTGCCTATCCGTCGGAAAATAGCAAACCAAAAGCAATACCACATTCTTGGAGGGACAGTAGAGATTATTGCCACCAACAGTAAGATGCCGTGGTGGTCATTTCCGCCCTATTTTCATTCATGTCACCTGTTCAGCCGACACAGAGAACAAATCTTAGAGAACGCCATATTATTGTAAGCTCAACCAGGTTGTGACTCCAACTGCAGCTCCTATACTACATATAGTTTTATTGCTTGAATGAATTAAAATATTTCTTGTTATGCATCTATTGATCTGGAAAATGCTTTTTGTTCTAGATGTCTGTTAGTAAAGATCACTGGAAGTTTGCTTTGAGGAGGCCAAGCCAGCAATATACCCTCACTGTCCTACCTCAGAGGTGCATCACCTTTCCAACTCTGTCACAATTTAGTTCATAGGGAGCTTGATCATCTACCCTTCTGCAAGATATCACATTATGTGTATTTGACATAGCAAGCAAGAAGTAGCAACAACTCTAAATTTATTGCTGAGACATTTGCATGTCAGAGGGGGGAAATAAGTCTGACAAATTTCAGAGCCATTCTTTTACCTCAGTGAAATCTCGAAGAGTCCAGGGGTATGCTTAAGTTGAGGTATCTCTTCTAAGGTGAAAAATAAATTATTGTTTATTTCTGGGTCCTCCTACAGTGAAAGAAGAGGCATCATGCTCAGTGGGACTCTTTGAAATTTTGAGGCAATGCTTTCCTCATTTGCATGTATTCTTCCCATTTACTGAGTAGCTTGAAAGCTGCTAGTTTTGAGCGGGGATCAGGACAAGAAAAGCCTCTGTAAAACGTTTAAGCTTCTGTGCAAGTTGCCACCCTGCCATATGATCCAACAGATACAATGGTGCTTGAAAGGTCAGAGATAGAGATGCCCTTTGGAGCCTTTTGGAGGTTCTTCTATGTGTATCACAGTGTAAATTCTTTAGAATTTTGGAGGAAAGTCCTGCCATAACTGTAGATAGCTTCTCTCTTTTTGAGAAATAGCTCTTGACCTGCTACTTGGCCTTAATAGAGACTGAATGTTTTACCATGGACAACCAGTATATCATGTCAACTGAGCTTCTCCTCATGAAACTGGTATGGCAAAGAGACTACAGAGTGGGTTGCAAAGAAAGAAGTCATAAATACCAGTCACAATCATGTGACCTGTTAGAAATGACGACTGTAATTATCATGAACATGTCCGTCTTATTTTATTATAAATATCTCTGAATGTGAGTGTGTGCATATGTGTATGTACTAGGCAAATACCTTTTCTTCCTGCTCTTATTCCTTATCATGAAACATAAGAGATATTTAGTATTGAAGTATTGTTAATTTTACATCATAATATGTTAAGTTATCAGCTATCAAGGACAAAAGTAAACATTCACAAACTCTCTATCTCTTCTTCTGAACAGGAGTTTATTTTAGTTCTACATGGCATAATTGTATCATAAGGACCTTATTGTTTTATTTAAATTTTGAGTTTGTGTAAATGAGTATGGTTGTCACATTGACAAGTAGACTTGTGATAGTTAATTTTATGTGTCAACTTGATGAAGTCATGTGGTACCCGGATATTTTGTTAACCATTATTCTGCATGTGTCTGTGAGGGTATTTTTGGATGAAACTAACATTGAAATCAGTAGACTGAGTAGAGAAGATTGCCCTGCTTCATGTGGGGGAGTCTTCAACTAAACAGTTGAAGGCCTGAATAAAACAAAAAGGTTGACCCTTCCATGGGTAGGAAAGAAATCCTTCTTTACTTCATGGGCTAGAACTTAAGGCCTTAGTCTTTTTCCGCCTTTGGACTTAGACTGAGATATCAACTTTTGCTGTATCTCTAGCCATAACTATTCTTGAGTCTTGAACCAGCTGGTGTTCAGGATGGAACTTATAAGATCTTTCTTGGTTTTGAGGCCTCTGAAGTTGGAGTAGAACTACACATTGGCTTTCTTGGGTCTGCAGCTTGCCAAGTACAGATCGTAGGGATTCTCACATCTCCATGATCTCAATGCTCATCTAGGTCATAACTGCCTAATTTTCATCATATTGTAGTATTCATAGTCTGAAGGAAATCCATTTTTGACTTAGGTAATAATGATTATAACCTCTCGATAATAACTTTAATAATGGGTTCTGAATAGGCTGCTCTTGGTCCAGATGAGATATAGTCCTTCCTCCCTCTAGACACAAATGTAAAAGTAGAAGCTGAAGTGACTTCTTTAAGAAGGAGCCCATAGTAGGAAGAGGTGTAAACAGAGAGAGAGGAAGTGGTTTGTGGGGAGTGTAAAGGGCAATAACTAACATGTATAACAGAACATTCTTAGCCATAGAAAGGACATCTTTCATACACTCTCATGTCTATACATACTAGTCTCCGGAAATTATATATTAGCTCATTTAATTAGGAACCACCTCCAAAGGGCATGCCATTGCTTCCATATGTAGGTGGTTTAACCCTCCATCAATATCCTTTGCCTCTTTCTACCTAGTTTAACTTGGTCATGGTCATGTGATTTGGTTTGGCCAATGCAATATGAGATGTGATACGCATCACTGGAAGGACATGCAATATGAATGAGCAAGAAAGATGGCTTTATGTCATAATTTGAAGACCTATGTTGCTACAGTATACCTTGGTCTATTCTGACTGACCTTAGTGCATTGCTACCTTTTCTAGGTCACCTATATGATTCAACACCTCTAGTTCAGTATGAAGCCAAATGATTTATCTTTTTATGTTCTCAACTGAAAACAAACAAACAAACTGTATATGTAACATATGCATGTCACATGTTTGCATGTTTTATGGTAAATAAATATAGTTTTGGTGCTTAGTCATTTTAAAATATGGCAGGGGATATTAGAGAGTGAGATAATTGTCTTAAGAGATGCACAAAATAGTTATTCCAAAAGGAAAAGGATGTATCTTACTGAAGAATTAAATAAAAACAATCACAGATGAAGTAACGTTTGAGATGAGTCTAGAAGAATAGGCAAAGTTTTAAAATGCTAGAAATTATAAATTAAGTATACAACATTTCAGTTACTAGAAATAGTGACAGCGCATTTTAGAAGTGGGGCACAATGATTCGCTTTGGTTGGAGAGTGCTGAGTTTGTCTGATTCAAGTACAGTTATGTACAAAATTGGATGTGTAATCCAGAACCATGCTGGACAGCCATGGATGTCAGGATAGGGAGATAATATGTAATTAAATGGAATAGGAGGCCATTAACAATGTTTGAGGAAAAGAGAATTACATGATGAGAAACCTGAAAAATATCTGCTAGTGTTAGTATGGCCATTTATTTATTTATTTATTTATTTATTTATTTATTTCTATAGAGAGAAAGCATGTGTGAGTGGGGGAGGGGAAGAGAGAGAGGAGAGAGAGAATCCCAAGCAGGCTCCTCACTGTCAGCACAGAGCCCCATGTGAGATCATGACGTGCACCAAAATCAAGAATTGAATGTTTAACTGACTGAGCCACTCAGGCGTCCCATGGCTTAAGTTTTAAAATGGTGAGAGAAGTGAGAAGGTTAGCAAAGTCAATAATAAAGAGGAGAAGCAAGAGGCCTGAGGGCGACAGCACAAGATAAGAAAGAGGGCATTGAATACAAATTGTATTACACAGGCAGAATGTGCAAGGTTTGATACCTGGGGAAAGGAAGGAAGGAAGGAAGGAAGGAGGAAGGAAGGGAAGGGAGGAAGGAGGGAGGGAGGGAGGGAGGGAGGGAGGAAAGGAAGGAAGGAGGGAAGGAAAGAAGGGAGGGAGGAAGGAAAGGAAAGAAGGAGGGAGGGAGGGAAGGAGGAAGGGAGAGAGGAAGGAAGGAACAACTTTGCAATTTGAGCCACTGACAACTAAGAAAGATTAAGAAAGGTTGGTTTTATTTGTGGGTGTACATGGAGCGAGTTTGTTTTAGGCCATATCACATTTCGATGTTGGTGGTATATTTATGGAGAGATGTCAGACAATCTGCTAAAAATGGAAAACAGAGAATCTGGAGCCTATAGAGCATATATAGATGTAGAATCTGCATAGAATAACATTTGAATATATGAAAGTCGATGAAATTCCCATGGAGAAGACTATGGAGAGAGAACAGATATGACATAAAATCAACACACCACTTCCTAGCAGCAAAGATAAAAGAAGGCAGTAACTGAAGGAGTCCAGGTAAAGAACAAAGGAAAAGAAAACCCCAGAAAGTGTTTCCAAATCAAGAGAGCTAGTAACAACACGAAGTGTCACTGAGAGATCCCGATACCTAGTGCTAAGGCCAATTGGTGGTGGTGGGGGTGGGGGGAGTCCCCAGAATTGCAGGAAGCTTTGGAGACATCAGTTACAGCAGACAGATGACGGCAGAAGCTAACATGCCCAGAGATGTGAGTGGGTGGCACAGGTGTTTAAGGACATAGACCATTTTTTTCCAGAGGTTTTGCAGTGAAATAAATGGGGAGCAATTGGAAATAATGTGAGAGACTGAAGGACTAAGATCAGGGTAGAAGAGGCCTCGTCATGTTTGTAGGCTGAGAATTAGAAACCAGCAGTGTGAAGGAAACACAATCAAAGCTGAAGAATGACTTGGGAGGTGGTGGGAAAGGATGGAATCAAGAAGGTTGCACAGGCCGGCTTAGGGAAGCAGAGGAGAGATTACTTTGGAGGGGGAAAAAAAGATAAAAAATGAAACACTTCTAAGCTATTTGGAGTAAGAAGTAGTGAAGTTATAGTATCTCCTGTGAGATGATCTTCCACTAAAACAGTTTCATTGCTGAGTATAATGAAGGAGTGGAGAAAATCTGAGTTTGGTGGAGAGTGGAAATGAAATATAAGAAAAGCTGGCCAGCAATGAGGGATCACTGAAATTTGCAGTGACTACAAATATCAAGTCATTTTCCCTAGCAAAAATTAAATATACCAGAGCCATAGTAAACAACAATATTGAAAGAAAAAAAAAAGCAGGGGCTTTTGAGTCAGGCAGATTTGGAAATGATATTCGATGCTTTGATTTAATTTTCTGTGGGTGTGACCTTGGTCAGTTACATGTTCATGCTGAGCTTCAGGTCCCTAATCTGTAATCTGGGGATAATACTTCTTCCGTATGTGCTTGTTTTATTATCACTAAGGTAATATGCATAACTGTAGTGCTTACCTAATATTTAGTTATCTTCAAATGGTGACTGTGTCTTACCACAGCTCAAAAACAAAGGCTGTCTCACTCTGAAAGTTTTATAGTCTTAGGCAGTTGATATGATAGCAGGAGTAGGTTGAGAAATGTAATCTGTTCCTGATGCACTTATGGACAAACTGCATTAATTGTTGCTCATTGTGACTAACATACAGTATTGGACTCTAAAGTATTAAGTCCTGGTAGCCAATCTGGTTGTGTCTTATGGACTTAGACATTGATTATGCATCATAAAAACGAGCCTCAGGTTTCACAGGAAACACATTTTTGGGAGATAATCAAATTCCCTTTAGTTTAGGAGTCACTAATCTATGACCTGCCAATCAAATCTGGCTGGCCACCTCTTTTAGTAGAGGAAGGGTCATTGCAATACAGCCATGTTCAGTCAAGTACTGTCTGTGGTTGCCTTTATTTATTTATTTATTTATTTATTTATTTATTTATTTATTTAAGTTTATTTATTATTGAGAGAGCATGAGCATGGGAGGGGCAGAGAGAGGAAGAGACACAGAGTCTGAAGCAGGCTCCAGGCTCTGAGCTGTTGGCACAGAGCCTGACGTGGGCCTTGAACTCACAAACCAGGAGATCATGACCTGAGCCGAAGTCTGATGCTTAACTGACTGAGCCACCCATGTGCCCCTGTCTGTGGCTGCTTGTAGACTGCAATGGCTGAATGGAGTAGTTACAACAGAGACCTATTGAAAATCCTAAAATACTTCATGTCTAGCTTTTTAGGAAAATGTTGGCTGACCTTATTCTAGGTAATAAACTAATATTGCTAGTAAAATAGTGCCTAGATGTCATGGGTCACCATTGCCATAGTCAGCATTTGTATTTATTTGTGAACAGTCTGTGTCATTTTATAGTGTTGTAGAAAATACATAGATTAGGTTCATTCATCTGGGAGTTGAATGAAGGTAAATATTACATTTCTTTCTGTATGTTTACTAAAGACTTGATCATGCATGCAGCCTCCAAAATTTTAATATTGTTCCTATTTACTTTTTACTTATCACATTCGAATAATAAAATGTTAAACATTATACATGCAAACTTCAGAACTGCTAAGGGACTAACAAAAATGATTAGTTTAAACATGCAATTAATATATATTACTAAGAAAAATATCATTAAATATTAATTTCATAAAATATTAATGTCTATCAATGCTTCTACTTCCCCTATTCAATTGCCCATTAAATTGCAAACACAGATAAAGTTCAAAATTCTAATTGATAAAAGTGGAAACAAAACACTTCCTGTAGGGATTTTTCTTTTTAATGAGCTCTGTGTTACCAGAAGCATATTAGGGACATGAAACAAACCACCCCCTCACCTCCCCCCCCATTTCCTCCTAAGATAAAGAACTATTTGTTAAAAAGAATATGCTCTGGTAAGAAAGAAAAGTAATAAAGAAAGCAAGCTTTATTGCTTGTCTTACAAATAATGCAATACAGCAAAGGCTTCTAAAAGGTAGATAGCAGAATTGCCCAATAAATAATTAACCCAAACCAAGTGCAATATATTTATGTGTGCCTATAATAAAACAATGGATGATCCTTTTAATGTAGTTCAAGTCTAGCTGCCAGATATTTCATTATATCATATACCTTAGCCACACATAGCTATCTATAAATAACTGCATTGTCCTAAAACATTGACCAAGAAGTCCCTTTTGCTAAATATTAGGATCACTGCAGGGCTGCATTTTACTTCCACTTGACTTGACATCATTAATTAAAACCCTTAGGTGTTGAGCTCATACACACCTTTGCACATAATCTGTTTTATCTCATGCTCCAAAAAATATGAGTCCATATTTCTTTCTATGCTTTAAGCCAGTTTGGATTAGTGAGACCACATGACTGTATTATCCATTCAAGTACATGTGCAATGCAATGTAAATTGGTTTTAATGGCCCCTCCGTAATTGTTCTTAGAGGTAGTTGGATCTAACTTATTTCACGGATTCCTTATAATGGATGTCCTTATGTATAATGAAGACTTCTAAAAAAGCAAAACCTGTTTCACTGCAAAATGCCGATGCATATTTCTCCATACCTGTCCACGTATAGAATTATAATGTCTCAATCGCTGCCTTGTGCAAATGTCAAGATTCCATTATGTTAATGCAAATCTAGTTTAGATGAACACAAAAAATTGTTATTTGTAATTAAGTGAATGACAACTAACATTATCTTTATTTGCATTACGTTTTTTGCTTTTCTTTTGAGCTGCTTCTGGCTGGGATTGCAAAGGTTTCCCTTCTCCCTAGAAGCTTGCTCAAGTGCTTTTCTTTTTCTTTCTTTCTTTCTTTCTTTCTTTCTTTCTTTCTTTCTTTCTTTCTCTCTCTCTCTCTCTCTCTCTCTCTCTCTCTCTTTCCTTCCTTCCTTCCTTCCTTCCTTCCTTCCTTCCTTCCTTCCTTCCTTCCTTCCTTCCTTCCTTCCTTCTTTTTTAATGTTTATTTATGAGAGAGAGAGAGAGAGGGAGGGAGGGAGCAAGGGAAGGGCAGAGAGAGAGGGAGACACAGAATCTGAAGCTAACTCCAGGCTCTGAGCTGTCAGCACAGTGCCTGACGCAGGGCTGGAACTCACAGGCTGTGAGATCATGACCTGAGCAGAAGTTGGACGCTTAACCGACTGAGCCACCCAGGAGCCCCTCAAGTGTTTTTCTTTAATCTGTGGACAGACCCATGTTTCTGCCCCAAATCTCATATCTATAATGTAATTTAATATCCCTTGGTTTTAGCTCTTTTCATCATAGAAGGTGAACATTAAAAGGTATGATTTTTATATTTAAGTCAGAAAAAAAAAACACAACTCTGTGCCTATCATTGTATAAACATAAGTATACTACCTCTGTAATGTATTGCATGTACTACATTCCAGGAACTGTAATTTACAAACATATACAAAAAACCTTGGTTTGCAAGCATAATTCATTCCAGAAACATGCTTGTAATCCAGAGCATTCATATATGAAAGCAGATTTCAAGAACCATTGGCTCAGTTGGGATCATGTGACATTCAGTATCCAGTACTACTAACATTGCAATATGTCACTCATTTATCAAGTTGAAATTGATAAGAAACACTTGCTCATCTTGTGGAACACTCACAGAACAAGTTACTCGCAATCCAAGGTTTTACCCTCTATAGTATTTAAACTTCACCATAACTCCATTAACTAGATGGTACATCCATTTTATTTGTAGTAAAATGGTGATTCCATGAAACTTTAGACAGTGCCTTGAGGCACGCTATTATCCTGGCTCCAAAGCCAACAGTTACCATAGAGTAACAGTTAATTAAATATGAATATGGAGGGAGGGACACCTGGGTGTCTCAGTGGGTTAAGCTTCTGACTCTGGATTTTGGCTCAGCTCATGATCTTACAGTTTGTGGGATCGAGCCCAGGTTGGGCTCTGAGCTGACAGCATGGAGCCTACTTGAGATTCTCTTTCCCTCTCTGCCCCTCCCCTGTTCATGCTCGCTCATTATCTCTCTCTCTCTTTCTCTCTCTCTCTCAATAAACATTTCAAAAATGAAAATGGATGCAGAGAAGTCTATCAGTTGGAGGTGAATGTTGGTAACGTGAGAAAGTCCCACTGTGTATCTTTAGTACTCACATTAAAGTAGAAACTGATATGATCTGGAGGAAAAAAGTATAGTAATGAAGAGATACATACTTAAAGCACAAATAGATTTAATAGAGCATTACAGCTCTTAGCCTTGGATAAGGGGGGCCCTGCCCTTAGCCCTGTGCCTCATTGGACCCTCCTCCAGTGCCTCTTCCAAGCCTGATAGTATGTCAGGACAGTGCACAACAGATCTTTTCCCACATATGTCCCTGTTGTGAAAGTGTCTACCTAAAAATCTTTTGTCTCCCTTTGGTGGGCATGGAATAGCAGGTACTAGCAAAGCACATCTTGACAGAATATGGAAAATTTTCAGCCAAGAAGGTCACCCGATGCGAGGCAAGGCAGACCTCATGGCAGGCAGCCCTTCAGGGTTGACTGAGCCTGTCTCTCCAAAGGCTTCTGAAGACCATTGCTCAGTAATCACAACAGACCCTCCTGATTATTGTATTTTCTCTCTTGCTTCCAATCAACGTGATGACTGCTGTTACTCAGGGGTGGTCTTATGCTATATTGAGCAAGGGACAGGCCTTCCTGTACCAATGGGATTGCTCATCTTGCTCTGCCTTGGTCCTTGCCTATCCTTCATCTCATCTAGTGGCAGAATGAGGAGTCAGGGATGAGGCCACAACTATAAAAGATCACATTCTACGAATTCAAGGATTATGGATTACCAGATCAAAAAAGGCATAGTTGGAATATGTCTTGTTCTACATTTATGCTATAAAATCCCACATGGAAAATTTAACATGTCCAGAAAAAATATTTTCACATGTTTTCTACCTAATCTAGAAAAGAGTTGCATTCATTGTTTTCATTAACAAAACCTACACAAAATTTTGAAAGGGTCAGTGACCAATATTCATGGACAATACAATGGATGAGTAACGATGGAAACTTTATTAAGTGGCGTTAGGAAACTGCAGAGGCAAGAAGATCCACATTGTTTCAATACAGATGCACTCCAAGGAGCCGTTGCCTGTTGTGGCAGAACATGCAAAACTAGCCAGTAAATGGTGCATTGAGTAAAGGACACAGAGATAGTTCCTGGATCTGAAGAGGAAGAAATAGTGTTTGGATACCAGGAAGAATCTCAACATGCACTGTTTTGGAAATAAACAAATGCAGCAATACCTCTTTTCTACCCTTATTCTCAATCTTTATCAATAAATCACTGTACTTCAGATGAGCCCATATATTTTAGACTACAGATTGTAATCAATTTGTTTATGTAGGCAGAGGCCCATGAAAATACCTGCCTGGACCCTGTACACCCTAGAGATAACTGTGTCAAGACTTGGTGTAGGGAATGATCATGAAAGTTGATGAAAGATGATAGGTAGCTTGGAGGACCCAGCTGAGGTTGGAAGTCAGAATCTGTAATGGCATTAATCTACAAAATCATAAGATATGCTCTGCTCCAGCACCCAAATGCTTGGTTGTTGGAAGAGGAAAGAATCATCTTTGCTTAGTGTCTGGTAAAATGAAAGTACAGAAACAAAGGACAAGGAGAGAGAGGGTAGAGACAAGGTTCATTAACTTCTGTATTGTGGTATCATGACTGGATAGGGTCGGGGGGCTTAAGAAGAAAAATTGAACGGTCCAGCGTCCTTCACAATTTATGGCAGCAGGTATGCACATCTTATTTTGATGTGGCCTTGCTGGCCACTGCTTTTTGTAATGTTTCTGCAGGTTATTTCAAAGCCATCCCCAAAGGGGGTCTCTTCACCAGATCTCATTGACCTCTATGCTTTTTGCCACATTGATTCCTTCCTTCTAAAAGTCCTCTCGGTTTTTCTCTTCTTGAAAATCCCTATCTATATTCCAAGATCTATTAAAAGCACTTATGAAAAACCTATTTCTCTTTGCTGTTTGTTAATTTCATCATCTTTGAGTCTCTGTAAACCTTTGTTATATGACTTGGCAACATTTACCAAATTATCAGTTTTATCTTCAGTTTTGTACATTTCCTCAGGACAGAAACTATAATTTTTTTTTCCTATTGGTATCTACTCTGTTTTCAACAGTTTGCTAAATGAATAGTAGAATAAATACTGGAAATAAAGAATGGAAAACAAAACAAAGCAAAACAAGAAGTGAACCTACTCTCTATCTCTTTTCCCTCTCTCTGGCCTTTTCTCCTTAAATGACAGAGAAAAACAAGAAGGGTGGTAATATATTGTCCAGTTCATTAAGCATTAATATATGATTTTAGATATGTGCACTTTTAAAGGCAGCATAACTTCCATAGATACATATGAAAAAAACACAAGATATATATTAACTTTAGATACAAATTCGACTTACCATTTTGAATGAATACATTTATATTGACATTAGGAAACTTAAGATTTTGAGAAGCACAAGTTATCAAACTAGAAACTCTATATATTTTTGTGTTCTTTACATGAAATATCAGAATGCCTATGACCTGGATTTCTGATGTTACTAAATTATTGTTAGAAAAAAATAACAAACACTAGCTTTAATAAGTTTCTGAATATGTAAACTGTAAAATATAGATTAGGTATCAGTAATTTAATGGAGTTCAAGCTTGTTAGTCCTGTGGTTAATTGTCTAGTTTTAAAGAGGAGCTTTAATTTTTATAATGTAATTTCCTTCCACATGTGGAGGCTCTAAATCATTTGCTTTAACAAAGTTTTTCTCTAGTTTCCTGATTGATAATGTTAACATTTTTGGGAAACGATATTTTAACACCCTATGAGCATGAAGATTTTTGGGTGAGTAAAACGTGACTTTGCTATCAGAGTGATAAATCTTAAGTACAAAATTTGCATTCTATAGATACAAAAATAAGTTTTTAAGTGTGGAAAACCAAAAACTTTGAATGTAACACTATATAGGGGCACCTGGGTGGCTCAGTTGGTTGAGTGTCCGACTCTTCATTTTGGCTTAGGTCATGATCTCAGGGTTCTTGAAATCGAACCCCACGTTGGGCTCTGCACTGACAGCATAGAGCCTGCTTGGGATTATCTCCTTTCCTCTGTCTCTGCCCCTTCCTCTCTCTGTCTCTCTCTCTCAAAATAAGTGAGTAAAGTTTAATAAGTAAATAAATATAATACTATATAAATAAGAGTAACATAAGGGAAATATTTAAGCATTTTTTACAATTATAGATGTTAACTCCAATTTTCAAGTAATCTTAAAATTTCCAAAAATCTAAATACATTGTTTTTCTTTTAATATAAAATTTATTGTCGGATTGGTTTCCATACAACACCCAGTGCTCCTCCCAACAGGTGCCCTCCTCAATACCCATCACCCACCGTCCCCTCCCTCCTACTCCCCTTCAACCCTCAGTTTGTTCTCAGTTTTTAAGAGTCTCTTATGCTTTGGCTCTCTCCCTCTATACCTTTTTTTTCCCTTCCCCTCCCCCATGGTCTTCTGTTAAGTATCTCAGGATCCACATAAGAGTGAAAACATTGTATCTGTCTTTCTCTTTTTGACTTATTTCACTTAGCATAACACTCTCCAGTTTCATCCATGTTGCTAAAAAGGCTATATTTAATTATTTTTCATTGCCAAGTAGTATTCCATTCTGTATATAAACCACAATTTCTTTATCCATTCATCAGTTGATGGACATTTAGGCTCTTTCCATAATTTGGCTATTGTTGAAAGTGCTGCTGTAAACATTGGGGTACAAGGGCCCCTATGCATCAGCACTCCTGTATCCTTTGGGTAAATTCCTAGCAGTGCTATGGCTGGGTCATAGGTTAGATCTATTTTTAATTTTTTGAGGAACCTCCACACTGTTTTCCAGAGTGGCTGCACCTGCTTGCATTCCCACCAACAGTGCCAGAGGGTTCCCATTTCTCCACATCCTCTCTAGCATCTATAGTCTCCTGATTTGTTCATTTTAGCCACTCTGACTGGCATGAGATGGTATCTCAGTGTGGTTTTGCTTTGTATTTCCCAGATGAGGAGCGACGTTGAGCATATTTTCATGTGTCTGTTGGCCATCTGGATGTCTTTAGAGAAGTGTCTATTCATGTTTTCTGCCCATTTCTTCACTGGATTATTTGTTTTTTGGGTGTGGAGTTTGGTGAGTTCTTTATAGATTTTGGATACGAGTCCTTTGTCTGATATGTCATCTGTGAATATCTTTTCTCATTCCATCAATTGCCTTTTAGTTTTGATTGTTTCTTTTTCAGCGCAGAAGCTTTTTATCTTGATGAAGTCCCAATAGTTCACTTTTGCTTTTAATTCCCTTGCCTGTGGAGATGTGTCAAGTAAGAAATTGCTGCATGTGAGGTCAGAGAGGTTTTTTCCTACTTTCTCCTCTAGGGTTTTGATGGTTTCTTGTCTCACATTCAGGTCCTTTATCCATGTTGTGTTTATTTTTGTGAATGGTGTAAGAAAGTGGTCTAGTTTCAATCTTCTGCATGTTGCTGTCCAGTTCTCCCAGCACCATTTGTTAAAGAGACTGTCTTTTTTCCATTGGATATTCTTTCCTGCTTTGTCAAAGATTAGTTGGCCACACTTTTGTGGGTCCAATTCTGGAGTCTCTATTCTATTTATTCTATTCCATTGGTCTATGTGTCTGTTTTTGTGCAAATACCATGCTGTCTTGATGATTACATATTTGTTGTAGAGGCTAAAGTCTGGGATTGTGATGCCTCCCACTTTGGTCTTCTTCAATATTACTTTGGCTATTCAGGGTCTTTGTGGCTCCATACAAATTTTAGGATTGCTTGTTCTAGCTTCGAGAAGAAAGCTGGTGCAATTTTGATTGGGATTACACTGAATGTGTAGATTGCTTTGGGTAGTATTGACATTTTGACAATATTTATTCTTCCAATCCATGAGCACGGAATGTTTATCCATTTCTTTGTATCTTCTTCAATTTCCTTCATAAGTTTTCTATAGTTTTCAGCATACAGATCTTTTACATCTTTGGTTACATTTATTCCTAGGTATTTTATGCTTCTTGATGCAATTGTCAATGGGATCAGTTTCTTCATTTGTCTTCCTGTTGCTTCATTATTAGTGTATAAGAATGCAGCTGATTTCTGTACATTAATTTTGTATCCTGCGACTTTGCTGAATTCATGTCTCAGTTCTAGCAGACTTTTGGTGGAGTCTGTTGGGTTTTCCATGTATAATATCATGCCATGTGCAAAGAGTGAAAGCTTGACTTTATCTTTGCCAATTTTCATGCCTTTGATTTCCTTTTGTTGTCTGATTGCTGATGTTAGAACTTCCCACACTATGTTAAACAACAGTGGAGAGAGCGGACATCCCTGTCTTATTCCTGATCTCAGGCGGAAAGCTCTCAGTTTTTCCCCATTGAGGATGGTATTAGCTGTGGGATTTTCATAAATGGCTTTTATGATGTTTAAGTATGTTCCTTCTATCCCGACTTTCTCAAGGGTTTTTATTAAGAAAGGATGCTGAATTTTGTAAAATGCTTTTTCTGCATCAATTGACAAGAGCATATGGTTCTTTTCTTTTCTTTTATTAATGTGATATATCACATTGATTGATTTGTGAATGTTGAACCAGCCCTGCAGCCCAGGAATGAATCCCACTTGATCATGGTGAATAATTCTTTTTATATGCTGTTGAATTCAATTTGCTAGTATCTTATTGAGAATTTTTGCATCCATATTCATCAGGGATATTGGTCTGTAGTTCTCTTCTTTTCTGGGTCTTTCTTTTGTCTGGTTTAGGAATCAAAGTAATGCTGGCTTCATAGAATGAGTCTGGAAGTTTTCCTTCCCTTTCTGTTTTTGGAACAGCTTGAGAAGGATAGGTATTATCTCTACTTTAAATGTCTGGTAGAATTCCCCAGGGAAGCCATCTGGTCCTGGACTCTTATTTGTTGGGAGATTTTTGATGACTGATTCAATTTCTTCGCTGGTTATGGGTCTGTTCAAGTTTTCTATTTCTTCCATTTGAGTTTTGGAAGTGTGTGGGTGTCTAGGAATTTGTCCATTTCTTCTAGGTTGTCCAGTTTGTTGCCATATAATTTTTCATAGTATTCCCTGATAATTGCTTGTATTTCTGAGGGATTGGTTGTAGTAATTCCATTTTCATTCATGATTTTATCTACTTGGGTCATCTCCCTTTTCTTTTTGAGAAGCCTGGCTAGAGGTTTATCAATTTTGTTCATTTGTTCAGAAAACCAACTCTTGGTTTCATTGATCTGCTCTACAGTTTTTTTTAGATTCTATACTGTTTATATAGAAGATCTGCTCTGATCTTTATTATTTCTCTTCTTCTGCTGGGTTTAGGGTGTCTTTGCTGTTCTGCTCCTATTTCCTTTACGTGTGCTGTTAGATTTTGTATTTGGGATTTTTCTTATTTCTAGAGATAGGCCTGGATTGCAATGTATTTTCCTCTCAGGACTGCCTTTGCTGCATCCCAACGTGTTTGGATTATTGTATTTTCATTTTCGTTTGTTTCCGTATATGTTTTAATTTCTTCTCTAATTACCTGGTTGACCCATTCATTCTTTAGTAGGGTGTTCTTTAACCTCCATGCTTTTGGAGGTTTTCTAGACTTTTTCCTGTGGTTGATTTCAAGTTTCATAGCATTGTGGTCTGAAAGTGTCTATGGTATAATCTCAATTCTTGTATACTTATGAAGGGCTGTTTTGTGACCCAGTATGTGATCTATCTTGGAGAATGTTCCATGTGCACTCGAGAAGAAAGTATATTCTGTTGCTTTGGGATGCAGAGTTCTAAATATATCTGTCAAGTCCATCTGATCCAATGTATCATTCAGGGCCCTTGTTTCTTTATTGACCATGTGTCTAGATGATCTATCCATTGTTGTAAGTGGGGTATTAAAGTCCCCTGCAATGACCACATTCTTATCAATAATGTTGCTTATGTTTGTGATTAATTGCTTTATATATTTGGGGGCTCCCATATTTGGCACATATACATTTATCATTGTTAGCTCTTCCTGATGGATAGACCCTGTAATTATTATATAATGCCGTTCTTCATCTCTTGTTACAGCCTTTAATTGAAAGTCTAGTTTGTCTGATATAAGTATGGCTACTCCAGCTTTCTTTTGACTTCCAGTAGCATGATAAATAGTTGTCCATCCCCTCACTCTCAATCTGAAGGTGTCCTCAGGTCTAAAATGAGTCTCTTGTAGACAGCAAATAGCTGAGTCCTGTTTTTTTTTTTTATTTTTTTTTTATACATTCTGATACCCTATGTCTTTTGGTTGGCACATTTAGTCCATTTATACTCAGTGTTATTATTGAAAGATATGGGTTTAGTGTCATTGTGATGTCTGTAGCTTTCATGCTTGTAGTTATGTCTCTGGTACATTGTGGTCCCTGCAACATTTCACTCACAGAATCCCCTTTAGGATCTCATGTAGGGCTAGTTTAGAAGTGATGAATTCCTTCAGTGTTTGTTTGTTTGGGAAGACCTTTATCTCTCCTTCTGTTCTAAATGACAGACTTGCTGGATAAAGGATTCTCGGCTGCATATTTTTTCTGTTTAGCACACTGAAGATCTCGTGCCAATTCTTTCTGGCCTGCCAAGTTTCAGTAGAGAGATCGGTCACGAGTCTTATAGGTCTCCCTTTATATGTTAGAGCACGTTTATCCCTAGCTGCTTTCAGAATTTTCTCTTTATCCTCGTATTTTGCCAGTTTCACTATGATAGGTCATGCAGAAGATCGATTCAAGTTATGTCTGAAAGGAGTTCTCTGTGCCCCTTGGATTTCAATGCCTTTTTCCTTCCCCAGATCAGGGAAGTTCTCAGCTATGATTTGTTCAAGTACACCTTCAGCCCCTTTCTCTCTGTCTTCTTCTTCTGGAATTCCTATGATAAGGATATTGTTCCATTTGAGTGCATCACTTAGTTCTCTCATTCTTCCCTCATACTCCTGGATTTTTTTATCTCTCTTTTTCTCAGCTTCCTCTTTTTCCATAATTTTATCTTCTAATTCACCTATTCTCTCCTCTGCCTCTTCAGTCCGAGGTGTAGTCACCTCCATTTCATTTGGCAGCTCATTTATAGCCTTTTTTTTAGCTCCTCCTGACTGTTTCTTAGTCCCTTCATCTCTGTAGCAATAGATTCTCTGCTGTCCTCTATACTTTTTTCAAGCCCAGCAATTAATTTTATGAGTATTATTCTAAATTCTTGTTCCGTTATATTGCTTAAATAGTTTTTTTATCAATTCATTAGCTGTCGCTACTTCCTGGAGTTTCTTTTGAGGAGAATTCTTCTGTTTCAATATATTGGGTGGTCCCTGTGGTGGCTCCAAACTGCAGGGTACTTCCCCTGTGCCATTGGGAGTAACTTGTATTGGCGGGTGGGGCTGCAATCAGACCAGGTGTTTACCCCCAGCCCACTACTGGGACCACAGTCAGACTGGTGTGTACCTTATCTTCCCCTCTCCCAGGGGCTGAACTCACTGTGGAGTGGTGTGGCCCCTGTCTGGGCTACTTGCACCCTGCCAGGCTTGTGGTGCTGCTTCGATGGGATCTGGCATATTAGCCAGGGTGGATCCACAAGGTGCACAGGGGTGGGAGGGGCAGGCTCAGCTGGCTCTGCCTAGGTGGGTCCCTGCAGGAGGGGCCCTGTGGCACCAGGCGGGAGGCAGACCCGTCGGAGGGATGGATCCACAGAAGCACAGCGTTGGGTGTTTGTGCAGTGTGAGCAAGTTCGGTGATGGGCACTGGTTCCCTTTGGAAATTCAGCCGGGGCATGGGGGAGGGAGATGGGGCTTCCCAGCGCCTTTGTTCCCCACCCAGCTGAGCTCTGTCTTCCGGGGCTCAGCAATTCTCCTTCCTGGCGTCCTCTCACCCTCCCAGCTCTCTGAGAGCAGAGCTGTTGACTTTTAACCTTCCACATGTTAAGTCCTGCTGGCTGCCAGGACTCACGGAGTCCAGCCCCTCCACATTTGCAAGCCAGACCTGGGGTCTCTGCCTTACCCAGCAGGCTGCCACTCCACCACACCGGCTCCCTCCCGCCAGTCCTTGTAACGCGCGCTGCCTCTCTGCCCTTCCTACCCTCCTCCATAGGCCTCTTGTCTACGCTGGGCTCCAGAGAGTCTGTTCTGCTAGTCTTCTGGCGGGTTTCTGGGTTGTTAGGCAGATGTGGGCAGAATCTAAGTGATCAGCAGGACGAGGTGAGCCCAGCGTCCTCCTACGCCGCCATCTTCCCCTCTCTCCAATAACATACATTACTTTGAAGACATAATATTTTTGAAATTATTTTATATTTAGTGCGTTTATCTTTTATGTAATAGTCTGTTTTTAGGACAAATACTCTTTTAAAAATGCACATTATTTCCTTTTACTGATATGTTACCTCACTGTAGGTATTTAAGAAAATTAAAAAAATAATAGATGTATAATTCAGTGATAATTTTTATAAGTATAGAATCGTTCATCTATTTTTTTTGCCTATTTATTTATTTTTTATATATCTTAAATTTACATCCAAGTTATTTAGAATATAGTGCAATAATGATTTCAGGGGTAGATTCCCTAATGCCCCTTACCCATCTAGCCCATCCCCAATCCCACAACGCCTCCAGTAATCCTCTGTTTGTTCTCCATGTGTAGGAGTCTCTTATGTTTTGTCCACCTCCCTGTTTTAATATTATTTTTTTCCCTTCCCTTATGTTCATCTGTTTTGTCTCTTAAAGTCCTGAGTGAAGTCATATGATGTTTGTCTTTCTCTGATTGACTAATTTCACTTAGCATAATACCCTCCAGTTCTATCCACGTAGTTGCCAGTGGCAAGATTTCATTCTTTTTTATTGCTGAGTAATACTCCATTATATATATATATATATACACACACACACACACACACACACCACATCTTTATCCATTCATCAGTTGATGGACATTTGGGCTCTTTCCATACTTTGGCTATTGTTGATAGTGCTGCTATAAACATGGGGGTGCATGTGTCCCTTAAAAACAGCACACCTGTATCCCATGGATTAATGTCTAGTAGTGCAATTGCTGGGTTGTAGGGTAGTTACATTTTTAGTTTTCTGAGGAACCTCCATACTGTTTTCCAGACTGGCTGCACAAGCTTGCATTCCCACCAACAATGCAAAAGAGATCCTCTTTCTCTGCATCCTCACCAACATCTGTTGTTACCTGAGTTGTTAACGTTAGCCATTCTGACAGGTGTAGGTGGTATGTCATTGTGGTTTGATTTGTATTTCCTTGATGAGTGATGTTGAGCTTTTTTCATGTATCGGTTGGCCATCTGGATGTCTTCTGTGGAGAAGTATCTATTCATGTCTTTTTCCCATTTCTTCACTGGATTGTTTGTTTTTTGGGTGTCGAGTTTGATAAATTCTTTATAGATTTTGGATACTAACCCTTTATCTGATATGTCATTTTCAAATATCTTATCCCATTCCGTGAGTCGCCTTTTAGTTTTGCTGGTTGTTTCCTTCACTGTGCAGAAGCTTTTGATTTTGATGAGGTCTCAGTAGTTCATTTTTGCTTTTGTTTCCCTTGCCTTCAGACATGTGTTGAGTAAGAAGTTGCTGCAGCGAAAATCAAAGAGGTTTTTGCCTGCTTTCTCCTCAAGGATTTTGATGGCTTCCTGTCTTACATTTAGATCTTTCATCCATTTTTAGTTTTTTTTAAATTTTTTAAATATTTATTTATTTTTGACAGAGAGATAGACAGAACATGAACGGGGGAGGGGCAGAGAGAGAGAGAGAGGGAGACACAGAATCCGAAGCAGGCTCCAGGATCTGAGCTGTCAGCACAGAGCCTGATGTGGGGCTCAAACCCATGAACTGCGAGATCATGACCTGAGCCGAAATTGGACGCTCAACCGACTGAGCCACCCAGGCGCCCCCATTTTGAGTTTATTTTTGTGTATGGTGTAAGAAAGTGGTCCAGGTTTATTTTTCTGCATGTCACTGTCCAGTTTTCCCAGCACCGCTTGCTGAGGAAACTGTCTTCATTCCATTGGATAGTCTTCCCTGCTTTGTCACAGATTTGTTGGGCAAACATGTGTGAGTCCATTTCTGGGTTCTCTATTCTGTTCCATTGATCTGAGTGTTTTTGTGCCAGTACCATACTGTGTTGATGATTACAGCTTTGTAATACAGCTGGAAGTGCAGAATTGTGATGCCTCCTGCTTTGGTTTTCTTTTTCAAGATTGCTTTGGCTATTCGGCATCTTTTCTGGTTCCACAAAGTTTAGGATTTTTGTTCTAGTTCTGTGAAGAATGCTGGTGTCATTTTGACAGGTATTGCATTGAATAGGTAGATTGCTTTGGGTACTATTGACATTTTAGCAATATTTGTTCTTATCCAGGAGCATGGAGTATTTTTCCATTGTTTTGTGTCTTCTTCAACTTCTTTTATAAGATTTCTATATTTTTCAGTGTATAGATTTTTCACCTCTTTGGTTAGATTTATTCCTAGGTATTCATGGTTTTTGGTGCAGTTGTAAATGGGACCAACTCCTTGATTTCTCTTTCTGTTGCTTTGTTCTTGGTGTATAGGAATGCAACCGATTTCTGTGCATTGATTTCATATCCTGCAACTTTGCTGAATTCACGAATTATTTCTAGCAGTTTTTTGGTGGAATCTTTTGGGTTTTCCATGTAGAGTACCACATCATCTGTGGAGAGTGAAAGTTTGACCTCCTCCTGGCTGATTTGGATGCCTTTTATTTCTTTGTGTTGTCTGGTTACTGAGGCTAAGACTTCCAATAATATGTTGAATAACAGTGGCCAGAGTGGACATTCCTGTCTCGTTCCTGACCTTAGGGGAAAAGCTCTCAGTTTTTCCCCATTGAGGATGATATTAGCATTGGGTCTTTCATATATGGCTTATATGATCTCAAGGTATGTTCCTTCTATCTACATTCTTGTGGGTTTTTATCAAGAAGGGATGCTGTATTTTGTCAAATGCTTTCTCTGCAACTATTGAGAGGTTCATATGGTTCTTGTCCTTTCTTTTCTTGATGTGATGAATCACACTGATTGTTTTGTAGATATTCAACCAGCCCTGCCTCCCAGATATAAATCCCACTTGGTCGTGATGAATAATTTTTTTAATGTATTGTTAGATCCAGTTGGCTATTATCTTGTTCAGGATTTTTGCATCCATGTTAATCAAGGAAATTGGTACATAGTTCTCCTTTTTAGTGGGGTCTTTTTCTGGTTTTGGAATCAAGGTAATGCTGGCTTCATAGAAAGAGTTTGGGAGTTTTCCTTCCATTTCTATTTTTTGGAACAGCTTCAAGATAATAAGTGTTAACTCTTCCTTAAATATTTGGCAGAATTCCCCTGGAAAGCCATGTGGCTCTGGACTCTTTTGGGGGGGGGGATTTTTGAATACTAATTCAATTTCTTTACTGGTTATGGGTTTATTCAAATTTTCTATTTCTTCCTGTTTGTTTTGATAGTGTATATGTTTCTAGGAATTTGTCCATTTCTTCCAGATTGCCCATTTTACTGGTGTATAATTGCTCATAATATTCTCTTAATATTGTTTTTATTTCTGCTTTGTTGGTTGTGATCTCTCCTCTTTCATTCTTGATTTTATTTATCTGGGTCCTTTCCTTTTTCTTTTTGATCAAACTGGCCAGTGGTTTATCAATTTTGTTAATTCTTTCAAAGAACCAGCTTCTGGCTTCACTGATCTGTTATACTGTTTTTTGGTTTCTATAGCATTAATTTCTGTTCTAATCTTTATTACTTTCTGTCTTCTGCTAGTTTGGGGTTTTATTTGCTGTTCTTTTTCTAGCTCTTTAAGGTGTAAGGTTAGATTTTGTATCTAAGACCTTTCTTCCTTCTTTAGGAAGGCCTAGATTGCTATATATTTTCCTCCTATGACCACCTGTGCTGCATCCCAGACGTTTTTGGCTATGGTGTTATCATTTTCATTGGCTTCCATGCACTTTTTAGTTTCCTCTATAACTTCTTGGTTAGCCCATTCATTCTTTTTTTTTCTTAATTTTTTTTAACGTTTATTTATTTTTGAGACAGAGAGAGACACAGCACGAACGGGGGAGTGTTAGAGAGAGAGGGAGACACAGAATCTGAAACAGGCTCCAGGCTCTGAGCTATCAGCACAGAACCCAACGCGGGGCTCGAACTCTTGGACTGCGAGATCATGACCTGAGCCGAAGTCGGACACGTAACTGACTGAGCCACCCAGGCACCCCAGCCCATTCATTCTTTAGTTGAATGTTCTTCAGTCTCCAAGTATTTCCTACCTTTCTATAATTTTTCTTTTGGTTGATTTTGACTTTCATAGCATTGTGGTAAAAAAAATATGCATGATATGATCTCAATCTTTTTGTACTTGTTGAGGGCTGATTTGTGTCCCAGTATGTGGTCTATTCTGGAGAATGTCCCATGTGCACTGGAGAAGAATGTATATTCTGCTGCTTTAGGATGAAATGTTCTAAATATATCTGTTAAATCCATCTCATCCAGTGTGTCACTCAAAGCCATTGTTACCTTGTTGATTTTATGATTTGATGATCTATCCATTGTTGTAAGTGGGGTGTTAAAGTCCCCTACTATTATGGTATTATTATCAATGAGTTTCTTTATGTTTGTGATTAATTGATTTATATATTTGGGTGCTTTCATATTTGGAGCATAAATGTTTACAATTGTTAGGTCTTCTTGGTGGATAGACCCATTAATTATGATATAATGTCCTTCTTCATCTCATGTTACAGTCTTTTTTTTTAAGTCTACATTGTTTGATATAAGTATGGGTACTCTGGGTATTTTTGTCAACAATTAGCATGATAGATGGTTCTCCATCCCTTTACTTTCAATCTGAAGGTGTCTTTTGGTTTAAAGTGGGTCTCTTGTAAACAGCATATAGATGGATCTTGTTTTCTAGTGAATTCTGTTACCCTATGTCTTTTGATTGGAACATTTAGTCCATTGACGTTTGAATGAGTACTGAAACATATGAATTTGTTGCCATTATGTTGCTTGTAGATTTGGAGTTTCTGGTGGTGTTCTGGTCCTTTCTATTCTTTGTTGCTTTTTATATGTATGTATGCATGTATTATGTATGTAAATATATATTTACTTTATTTATTTATTTATTTATTTATTTACTTACTTACTTACTTACTTACTTACTTACTTACTTATTTATTCATCTTTTCTCCCCTCAGAGAGTCCCCCTTAAAATTTCTTGCAGGGCTAGTTTAGTGGTCACTAACTCCTTTAATTTTTGTTTGTCTGGGAAACTTTTACTCTCTCCTTCTATTTTGAATGACAGTGTTGCTGGTTAAAGAATTCTTGGCTGCATATTTTTCTGATTCAGCACATTGAATATATCCTGCCATTCCTTTCTGTCCTGCCAAGTTTCTGTGGATAGGTCTGCTGCAAACCTGATCTGTCTTCCCTCGTAGGTTAAGGAGTCTTTTTCCCTTGCTGCTTTCGTGATTCTTTCCTTGCCTGAGTATTTTGTGAATTTGACTATGATATGCCTTGTTGATGTTCGGTTTTTGTTGAATCTAATGTGCTTCCTGGATTTTGATGTCTGTGTCTTTCTCCAGGTTAGGAAAGTTTTCTGCTATGATTTGCTCACATAGTCCTTCTATCCCTTTTTCTCTCTATTCCTCTTCTGGGACCCCTATGATTCTGAGGTTGTTCTTTTTTAATGGGTCACTGATTTTCTCTAATTCTAAAATTGTGCTCTTTTGCCTTAGTCTCCCTATTTTTTTCTGCTTCATGATTCTCCACAAGTTTGTCCTCTATATCACTGATTCTGTGCTCTGCCTCATCCATCTTTGCTGCCATGGCACCAATTGAGATTGCAGCTCAGTTATAGCATTTTAAATTTCATCCTGACTAGGTTTTCTTCTTTTATCTCCACAGAAAGTGATTCTAATCTATTTTTGACTCCAGCTAGTATTCTTATTATCATGATTCTAAAATCTGGTTCAGACTTCTTGTTTGTATCTGTGTTTGTTATATCCCTGGCTGTCGTTTCTTCCTGCTCTTTCTTTTAGGGTGAATTCCTTTGTTTTGTCAGTTTGAAGGGAGTAAAGGAATTAATGAGGTTAAAAAAAATTTAAAAAATAAATTAAAAAAAATTGAATTAAAAAAATAAAAACAACAGACACATACAAATCAAATAAATGATGGTAGACCTTAGATGTGTTTTCGTCTGGGTGTTGAAAGGGGCTTGGTAGATGAGAGAAAAAAGGGGAAAGAAAAAAAAAAGGGAAGTTGTTTGAAAATTTGAAAAAAAATGAATATACAGAAATAAAATGAAATGGTTAAAGCAAAATAGAATTTGAAAAAAATATACAAAAGTAAAAAATATAGTAGAAAAAAAATTAAAGAAAAATAGTTTTAATAAAAATTGAAAATAAAAAAAATTTCTCTTTCTGTATTCAAGAAAAAAAACAAAAGAGAAAAGAAAAGAAGATTTAATAAATGGACCAGGGAGCAGACGGAAATACAGTTGAAATTGCTCCTTTTTCCCATAGAAGTCAAACTTGAAGCACTTTATAGTCCATAAACTAAGCAGGCAGAGAGACTTGTGTTCCTGAAGAGTGAGGTTGGCCCAGTTGGGTGGGGGTTGGTGTAATGGCTCCATTCTCCACTAGATGGCACTGCTTAGCTTACTCAGGTGGATTGTTGTGGCGCTTGTAGAGTGTATGCACATGCGCCAGATCGGTGAAAAGGGCGTCACCCGTCTCTAGTATTGGAATTCTGTTCTCCCTGATCAGCAATCGCGCACCCATCCTTTGTCTTCGGTTTCCGTACACTCCCTACTTTTACGCTGTTGGTGACCAAGCCCCAGGCAGCACCTCTCTCCTGAGTTTTATCCCAGATGCTGCTGCGTTTCCCCACCCTTTACTTCTGACGGACTGCGGCTTTGTCCTGCTCAAACCTTCTGCAGGAGGTTTTCACTGAGCAATGGCCGGGTGCTGGCCACACCCAGGAATGTTCCCAGGACCGTGCTGCTGGCGATGCCCAGAGACTGCCTCCGGGTGCCAGCCTGCCCCAGGAAAAGTTCACGCGATTACGTGGCAACAGTGTTTCAGGGATTATGGCAAATGACCACACACGCATCTGGCACCAGGCTTCATCCCCAATGACCTTGTTCCAGCACCAACAAATGTGTTTGTTCTCCTGGGTCCACTGGGGCCTTTGCCTTTGGGGCCTCTACCAGATGTCCTCCCAGCAGGGGAACCGCCTCACCCTGTGTGGCCCAAAGACCCCAGGACTTCACTCTGCTCCTGGGATTCACCCTTTCCACCAGAGCACCACCAGGTATCAGCTGCTGAGTTTCCAACCTTGTGCTCCCCTGTTTATAGAGTCTTAAGGGAATTTAAACACTCTCTTTTCTGCCTTTTTAATTCGGTCCCTGCGGCTATTTCCACTTTTCCATTTCCTCTCCAGCTGCTTTTGGGGGGTGGTGCTTTTCTGAATTCTCCCCCTGCCTCCCACCCCGGCTCTGTCCTCTCTCTGTATCCAAGAACAGCCTGCCCTCTGCGGCTTCTCTCTCCCCCAGTTCGCCTCCCCATGCTGCATACCTGCTGAATTCTGTGGTTCAGGTTGTGGAGATTGTTGTGTTGATCCTCAAATCAGTTTTCTGGGTGTGCAGGATAGTTAAGTGTTGTTCTGGCTGTATTTCATGGACATCAGAGGCAGAAAAAAATTCCATGCTGTTCCACCATCTTGGCTCCTCCCATTATCCATTTATTTTTTATCACCTCTCCAGTGATTCCTTCTATTTCTGTATTTATATATTATTTTTCTTTTACTTTTTTCCTAGCAGTGTAATGAATATACCACATTGCAATTTTGTTAACATAATCTTATGTACTTGTCATTATAAATGTAGTTTTCTAATTACCACTACCAAAAATTAGAGTATAGCAATTAACTTCTTAATAAAAAAATAAAAATAAAACAATTTATATAATTTATTTTACTACTTTCTAAACTTTCTTCATATGTCTCTTCTTCAAAAAAGCAAATGACATGTATATTATATTTTCTATCTGTATTTAGAAACATTTATATTTATTTCTTTAAGTGTCAGATTTTTTTTTTCTTTTTGTATAATTGTTTATGCCTAAGAGTCAGAATTCTGAGTTAACTGATATTCATCTGTTCATGTTTTCGGGATAATGACAAGTTATTTGTAGGTGGCCTGGACCAATTTATATTTGTATCAATACTATAGGAATGTTCAAAAAGTTCCCCATCTTCTCAACACTGGCAATTTTTATATGTTTTATTTTTGCCAGCTTAATTGTATATTTACCTCATCATGACCTTAATGTGTTTTGACCTCTTTGCTAGTAAGTTTGGACATCATTAGATTTTTAACGTCATTTGTGTTACTGTGTTTTCTTAAATAAGTGTATGAGTTTCAACTAATTTTATAATAGAGTGTGTTTTTCTAGTTGTATTTGAGAGTTATTATATAATCAGGGTGATGATTATTTGTCATATCTATGACAAATATTGTTTCTCAAACTGCACTATGTCTTTTAATGTTCTTGTGTGTCTTAGTGAACCCAAAGTTTTAACTGTGTTATGTAGAACTTTATTAGCCTGTGTTTATATGGGTAGAATATTTTAGTACATTTATATTAATGCCTATCCTGAGTTAATATATTTTGTTTTGTCAAAATTTTATATATTGATCTTTCACACTTAAGTGCTTAATCTACTAGGATTGATTTTGCCTAAGGAATGAGGTAGGGATATAGTGTGTGTGTGTGTGTGTATTTTATTTAGAGGTAATAACATTTCTCAGTACCTCTTCTTGAATAGTCTTTGGTTCCCTACTAGTTTTTCAAATATGCTTTGCTATATATCAGGTTTCCATACATGTGCATGTCATAAGTTTTTCTTGCCCATAGTCCTTATCACTGTTGTAAGTCATATATTTATAAATCTTAGTCTTGAGTAAGACAAAACCATGTTCTTTTTACTTCTTTATTAATGTTGTAACTATTCTCACCCTTCATTCTTTCATATCATTTAGTATCACTTTTACAACTTTGATGAAAAACCTTATTTCTTTTGCCTGGGATTATTTGAGTTGAGAGACTGTTATTGATAGTTAGAACTGATTCAATAAGCAAGATAACTTTCTACACGTATTTAGTTCTTATTTAATAGTTATTAATCATGTTGGGCCATTACATCAATAAAGATTTTAAAAGATAAATTGAGAGGCATCTGGGTGGCCCAGTCAGTTGTGTCCAACCCTCAGCTCAAGTCATGATCTCATGGTGAGTGGGGTTTGAGCCCCATGTCCAGCTCATTGCTGACAGCTCAGAGCCTGGAGCCTGGAGCCTGGATTCTGTGTCTCCTTCTCTCTCTCTGCCCCTCCCCTGCTCACGCCCTGTCTGCCTGTCTCTTTCTTTCTCTCTCTCTCTCTCAAAAATATACATTAAATTTTTTTTAATTAAAAAGAGATAAGTTGAGGCATATTAACAATTTTAAGGGCTTATTGGAGCAAAAATCGCTTCAAATCTCGTAGTGCCAAACCAGAGGTGTTAGGAGCAATCTGTCAGCAAGACCTAAGGGAGAATCTTTTCCAGAGAGAGTACAGAGGCGAAGAAAGGACATTATGTGATTATAGCTTCAAGTCCAGTTGTCTGTTGGTAATTGGTTGTTTTTTGGTTTCAATTTCTCAACCTTGTGGCGTTTATAGGGCTTGTTTTCGGTTTGGTCACATAGGCCACCATGCCATTAGAGCCACAGCAGTCTAATGACCTCCTTGTTTATTCAACAAAGATGTTAGTTAGACCTTTTTTTGTTAAATGTATCTCTAATTATTTAATGACTATTTATAAGATAAATGATTTTTAAATTGTACTCTTTAACTCTTGTTGCAGGTCTTTCAGAATGCAATTACCTAAAACATTGTTCAGAAAAGTTCCTAAAATCTTTTATTAATCATAAAATTTAAATGGATGATTTGATGGAGAAACTTGGAGTTTTTAGAATAAAATACAGTCACATCTCAAATAGTGTTCTTCCTTTATGAACCTATCTCTATTGTTTCTTGTTATCTTTTTATCTTATTTAACTTTATAGGACATCCATTATGTTTTGAGATTTTAGACTAGAGCCTATTATATTTGTGGTAATTTAATTTTCAAGAGTTCCCTATGGTATAGGTTGTGAGTTGTTTTCTGTAGCGATTTATTGTCATCTGGAAGGCAGTATACACCCCAATCCATTTTAAATTCAAGTTTCGATCTCAAGATTGATTTTGAACCAAATAATGTAAATGACTTCTCAAACTCAAGTGAGAGCCAGCCACCAACCACATATCCTCAGAGCAGATATTTTTTTTATCTCTAGAATAAAGAAGAAAGTATCTGTTTTCTATTAGGAAAGCCATTTGTTTTTTCTATAGGTATAGTCTTCCTGGAGCTCAGTTTTCTGCAGTTTTCACTAATTCAACTCTAACTCTGGGCCAATTCAAAGACTTCACTCAAAGAACACTTAGACCGCCAGTTTTTTAGATGCTTAATATATCTCTTGTCTACAATACTCACCTCCCTGTACTTGTCCTCCAGCTTTGCTCCTCTCTTTAGACTCTTCTTTTACTTTTAGACTCATCCATTCACTGAAAATGTGTTTCTATGTGTATTGTGTTTATTTTCTAATACGTTCATATATTATAGCAAAATTGTTCCTCCATTTTATGGGAATTCATGTTATTTTATTATTTTTATTTTTTATTTTTATAATTTTATTTAAATCCAAGTTAGTTAACATACAGTGTAATAATAATTTCAGGAGTAGAATTTAGTTATTCATCATTAACATACAACACCCAGTGCTCATTCCAACAAGTGCCCTCCTTAATGCCCATCACCCATTTAGCCCATCCCCCCCACCCAACACCCCTCTAGCAACCCTCAGTTTGTTCTCTGTCTCTTATGGTTTGTCTCCCTCTCTCTTTTTATCTTACTTTTCTTTCCCTTTCCTATGTTCATGTTTTGTTTTTTAAATTCCACATGTGAGTGAAATCATATGATATTTGTCTTTCCCTGACTGACTTCTTTTGCTTAGCATAATACACTCTACTTCCATCCACAAGTTGTTGCAAATGACAAGATTTCATTCTTTTATATTGCTGAGTAATATTCCAGTGTGTGTGTGTGTGTGTGTGTGTGTGTGTGTGTACATACCATATCTTCTTTATCAGTCCATCAGTCTATGTCAATCAGTCTATGGACATTTGGGCTCTTTCCATAATTTGGCTATTGTTTATAGTGCTGCTATAAACATTGGGGTGCATGTGCCTCTTTGAATCAGCATATTTGTATCCCTTGGATAAATTTTTCGTAGTGCAATTGCTGGGTTGTAGGGTAATTTTATTTTAAAATTTTTGAGGAACATCCACACTGTTTTCCAGAGTAGCTGCACCTGTTTGGATTCCCATCAGCAATGCAAAAGTGTTCCCCTTCCTCCACATCCTTGCCAGTATCTGTTGTTTCCTGACTTGTTAATTGTAGCCATTCTGGCTGCTGTGAGGTGGTATCTCATTGTGGTTTTGATTTGTATTTCCCTAATGATGAGTGATGATAAGCATCTTTTCAGGAGTTTCTTAGCAATCTGGATGCCTTCTTTGATAAAGTGTCTGTTCATGCCTTTTACCCATTTCTTCACTGGATTGTTTGTTTTTTAGATGTTGAGTTTTATAAGTTCTTTATAGGTTTTGGATACTAACCCTTTATCTGATAGGTCATTTGCAAATATCTTCTCCCATTCCATTGGGTGCCTTATAATTTTGCTGATTGTTTCCTTTGCTGTGCAGAAGGTTTTTATCTTGATGAAGGCCCAATGGTTCATTTTTGTTTTTGTTTCCCTTGCCTCTGGAGACATAGGAAATTGTTGCAGCTGAGGCCAAAGAAGTTTTTGCCTGCTTTCTCCTCTAGGATTTTGATGGTTTCCTGTTTTATCTTTAGGCATTTCATCCACTTTGATATTATTTTTGTGTATGGTGTAAGAAAGTGGTCCAAGTTCATTCTTCTGCATGTTCGTGTCCAGTTTTCCCAGCACCACTTGCTGAAGAGACTGTCTTTATTCCATTGGACAGTCTTTCCTGCTTTGTCAAAGATTAGTTGGCCATATGTTTGTGGGTATATTTCTGTGTTCTCTTTTCTGTTCCATTGATCTGAGTGTCTGTTTTTTTGTTAATACCATACTATTACCATACTATCTTGATGAGTACAGCTTTGTAATACAGGGTGGAGTCTGCAATTGTGATGCCTCCAGCTTTGGTTTCTTTTTCAACATTACTTTGGCCATTTGGGGTCTTTTCTGGTTTGATACAAATTTTAGAATTATTTTTTCTAGCTCTGTGAAGAATGCTGGTGTTACTATGGTAGGGTTTGCATTGAATATGTAGATTGCTTTGGGTAGTATCAGCATTTTAACAATATTTATTCTTCCAGTCCTTGAGCATGGAACATTTCGTTGTGTCTTCTTCAATTTCTTTCATAAACTTTCTAAGGTTTTCAGTGTATAGATCATTTACCTCTTTGGTTAAGTTTATTCCTTGGTATTTTATGGTTCTTGGTGCAATTGTAAATGGGATCAATTTCTTGATTTTATGGTGTTTCATTATTGATGTTTAGAAATATCACAGATTTCTGTATGGTGATTTCACGGTCTGTGACTTTGCTGGATTCATGTATCAGTTCTAGCAGTTTTATGGTGGAGTCTTTCGGGTTTTCCACATAGAGTATCATGTCATTTGTGAAGAGTGAAAGTTTGACTTCTCCCTTGCCCATTTGAATTTTTTTTTCTTTTTGTTGTCTGAGTACTGAAGCTAGGACTCCCAACACTATGTTGAACAACATTGGTGAGAGTGGACATCCCGTCATTTTCTTGACCGTAGGGGGAAAGCTCTCAGTTTTTCCCCATTGAGGGTGATAGCTGTGGGTCTTTTGTATATAGCCTTTATGATCTTGAGGTATGTTCCTTCTATCCCTCCTTTTTTGAGGGTTTTTATCAAGAAGGGATGCTGCATTTTGTCAAATGCTTTGTCTGCATCTATTGGGAGAATCGTGTGGTTCTTATCCTTTATTTTATTAATTTTTTGACGTTTATTCATTTTTGAGAGATAGAGACAGAGCATAAGTGGGGAAGGGGCAGAGAGAGAGGGCGACACAGAATCTGAAGCAGGCTTCAGGCTCTGAGCGGTCAGCACAGAGCCGGACGCGGGACTTGAACTCACGAACTGTGAAATCATGACCCGAGATGAAGTTGGACACTCAACCGACTGAGCCACCCAGGCACCCCTATCTTTTATTTCATTAATATGATGTATCACATTAATGGATTTGTGGGTATTGAATCAGCCTTGCATCCTAAGAATAAATACCACTTGATTGTAGTGAATAATTTTTTTAATGTATTATTGGATCTATTTTGATAGTATGTTGTTGAGAATTTTTGCATCCATGTTCATCAGGGAAATTGGTGTGTAGTTCTTTCTTTGGTGGAGTCTTTGTCTGGGTTTGGAATCAAAGTAATGCTGTCCTGGTAGAATGAGTTTGCAGTTTTCCATCCATTTCTACTTTTTGGAAAAGCTTCAAAATAATAGATGTTAAGTCTTCTTTAAATGTTTGGTAGAATTCTCCTGGAAAGCCATTTGGCCCTTGACTCTTGTTTGTTGGAAGATTTTTGATTACTGAAACAATTTCTTTACTTGTTACAATTCTGTTCAATTTTTCTATTTCTTCTTGTTTCAGTTTTGGTAGTTTATATGTTTCTAGGAAGTTATCCATGTCTTCCAGATTGCCCAATTTGTTGGCATATAATTGCTCATAATCATGTTATTTTATTTATTTTTTTTAAATTAATGTTTATTTTTGAGAGAGAGAGGCAGACTGCAAGCAGGGAGAGGGGCAGACACACACACACACACACACACACACACACACACAGAATCAGAAGCAGGCTCTAGGTTCTGAACTGTCAACACAGAGCCCAACACAGGGCTCGAAGCTGCAAACTGAGATCATGACCTGAGCCAAAGCAGGGTCTTAACTGACTGTGCCATCCAGGTACCCCATAATCATGTTATTTTAAGTGTTATGATACTACTAATTACCTTGATTCAGAAACACCTATATTTATCCTATTCTGTTATTTTAATGACTTATCTTTTTGTTGTTGTTTTTATTTGGCCTATTCTTTAAGTTTATTGAGTGAAAATACTCTTGTCATTTTAAAACATCTCTTCCTTTATTTAACACATTGTTTTTCTTAATATATTCTGCATTCGAAGTATCCTTAAATATTACTGATTCTTTCTTAGAACTTCTAATATATGCTAAATACCGAGATTTCAAATCAAGCATCATTTATATTTCAAAAAGTGAGTATATTCCTCTTTGTTACATGGGTGATACTTGAATGCTCCATGATCTGAAGTTCAAAAGCTGATAACTATGATATCCGTTGTCAGCCATATTCATTATACAGTGGGTGTGGAGAAACATCAAGTTCCTGGAGAGCACCTGCAGGTGAAAACTTCTTCTTTTTCCTCCTCCTCCTCCTCCTCCTCCTCCTCCTCCTCCTTCTTCTTCTTCTTCTTCTTCTTCTTCTTCTTCTTCTTCTTTTTATAAGTAACCAACATTCCATACCAAATTTTTTTTTTATTTGGTTGGGCCATATTCCCTAGTGACAGTCAGACATATCAGGAGAGAACTCAACCACCTGCAGATATCTCATTGGTTTGGCTGTGGTTTATTGGTGGACTTCATGGTATGATTTCTTTGAAAGTTCTGGAAACAAAGCCTTTAAAGAAATCCCAAGTGCAGGCTACACAGAGGTACTCCAGTTCTTCAGTCTTTTAATTCAAGAGGTATTAGTGGGATATTATCCGAGTATCCTACCTGTTTTCTGTCATAACATTTTTCCGGAAGATAATTATTACAAGTATCTTCAGCTTATTTGTGAAATAGACTCATCTCATATTTTGGCAGAAATTTGTTTCTAATCCCCTTCATTACTATTCAACATACCACAGGTATTACCTCTTTTTAAATCTTTTTCATTTTGGTAGTAGGGGCATTGGAAATGACATATATGTCTCAGCCCAGGTTACAGTTTCTTCACTGAGTCCTGTCACCCAACATTTGATAACTACTTGTCCTCAGCTGATGTTGTTAGTCCTAGACTTTCTTACCTTAGCCGAAATGGCCTCATGAATTGTGCTCTTGCAGACTGTACTTGCTTTGAACTACTGCCCTGGGTCTTGTTGAAGCACAGCTACTACCTGTTTTTTTCACTCTTCCCTCAGCTTATGTTTTTCTGGTGTCATTTATTTTCATTGCTGTACATCTCTACCACTACCTGCAATGAAGCAGGTTAGCTTCTTATAAGGGGATTTATCTTTATGCCAGAAGCAGGTAGAGGAACACAAAACAGTATCTAATCCTTTGGTATATCCTCTTTACTAATAAAATGGTATCTGATCTTATTACTTTGTCACCTAAGAGCCTTAACTACATATATTTCTCCTGACTCTAGTGTTGTCCTTTTTTATTAAAGTGTGTGGTACCTGCCCACTGTGTCTTCAAATATTTTTATACTCATAAGTCCTCTTAGTAATATTGATCTGTTTTTGTGATTGTTCCTCTTGAATAAATTAGGTATAATATTCTTAATCATGATTGTGATATAATAAAGAAAACTGCTGTGTCTAATATCGTACACACTCCATGTACAAACACAAACCCCCATGCATGCAATTATACACACACATGCAAATATAGACCAAAAATAAATATTTTCCAATAAATTACAAGTAAAACATTTTTAACTTAATATTTGAAATATGGACAATAATTGGTTGTGTTTGCATGTGCATTTGTTATGAGTTTCAAAAATGCCAATTCTTTTAGGAATTTGAACAAAGCTTCAGTAAATATTCCTTTGCCTATTTCTTTGCACATTTGTGAAAGACTTTGTCTAGCATGGTTATACAGAAGGGAAATTGCTAGGGAAGAGGTTACCTGAATTTTTACCTCTACTCGTTATTGCCAAACGGTTTTTCAAAGTGGTTTTATCAGTGTTCACCACCAACACTATATCACTCCACATCTTTGTTTATTATTGATCATTTCAGGCATTATATTTAACTAAAAATATTTTTACTAATCTAATTGAGGATGGAATAATATGTCATTGCCATGTTAATTTGCATTTCCCCAATGATGGCTGATGTGGAATCCCACAAATTCATTTTTTAAATATTAAAATTCTTATATAATCTATTCTCTAAACTTTGTTTCATAAATTACAAATCTTCTCACAATCACTGACATAGCTTCCTTTTGTTAGTAAAGTTAAATTTTGAATACATTAAATTTTAGCTCAAATGTATCATTATTTTGCTTTGTGCTTTTAACATTTTGTTTAAAGAAAAGCTTTTTTTTCCTATTTCATAAAAATATGCTGTGTATTTTCTTTCACATTTTTAAGGCTTTATTTCTCTACACAACTGAAAGTTATTTTTGTGTATGTTCTGATAAAGGAAACATTTTTTTCTTTCTTTCTTTGACTCTGAAGACTTTAAATACATTACATGTATCTTTTACAAAATGTTCTATTATTTCCAGCTCTTAAGAAACAAATTTTCCATTTTATTGCTTCTGCTGATGTTCATTCATGTGTTTTCCTTTCTCTTATTATTTTTTCCCTACTATGGGAGTCTAATCCCTTAGATTATGCAAGAATACCTTAAAGACATTTTTGTATTTGCTCAGCTAAAACTCTAATAGTTTCACCAGTGCTATAATATCTTGGGTTCAAGTCCCCACACCATACCTGTGTGTGAATCTGGATGTCTTATACCCACGAAGTCTATGCTTGCCATCTGCCTTCTTACTGGTGACCTCTTTTCTATGATCCTTGGTGAGCAGCTAATATTTGTACAGCTTCACAGAACTGATGTGCAGAAGTTTTTTTAAATTCCCATCCCATAGATGGGACAATCCTTTTTACATACCTCTTGCGTTCAAGTATCTCATTCCTTGTTCCTTTAGTTCTTGTGCCTGAGGTCTGGATTCCCTTACCAATGCTGGGAATTTAAACCTCACTGAAGTCATTCATGCTTTTGTATGTTTCTGATAACTTCCCAACTAATCAGCTCCCACTCCTCTTACTTTATTGCTAGTTCCTTTCTTATGTCAAGTTTCCTTAAAAATTGACCGGGCATAAGATATTTTGTACCAGTAATAATAATTTACAAACGCAGTATGCAGTAGAATACACAAAGCATTTCCTTTAAATTTGTCTAACGGTTTGCTTAATTATGAATTTTTTTCTAAAGATGGTGGAGCCATAATTCTGAAACTTCAGTTCTATAGTTTTATTTCATGAAAAACAACATAATTGTAAGTTATCCATGGTCCTAGTCTATAAGGAAAAGAGGGAGATGATTATTTAAGTTACATAATTAAATAATATCTATTGCTCTAAGGAAGTTAAAATTATGCCTGTCCTATATCGTCTTAAGCAATATTTTAAAATATCCTTTCATTGTGTTTGATTATATTTCTAATGCTATCAGGGTTATACACACTGCCTCATGTGAAATAGACTCTTGAGAAAATTGTTTTATTCTTGTAATTTGTTCTCCTCTATGGAAGGAGATAGGAAGCAAGTCTACAAGGTAGTCTATGGTGTGCTAAAAAAATAACCTCACAAAATATAGCTGTCTCCTAATTCATGAAACCTATAAATTTTCTTTGTGGCAATAAAGGGTCTTTGTGGTTGTGATTAAGGTAAGGATATTGAGATGGGAGGGTTATGCTGGATTGTCTAGGTGGGCCCAAAATGCAATCACACACAGATTGTCCTAGACTACATCTCAGTGAACCCATTACAAGTTGAAAATACCACAAGTCAAAATTGCATTTAATACCCTTAGCCTACAGAACACCATATCTTGGCCTAACCTACCTTAAACATACTCAGAACACTTATATTAGTCTACAGTTGGGCAAAATCCTCTAAAGCCAAGCCTATTTTATAATAACGTTTGGAATGTCTCATGTAACTTATTGAATACTGTACTGAAAGACAAAAACAGAACAGCTTTGTGGGTGCAGGATGACAACCAGGGTATCACTTGTTTACCCCCACGGATGGCTGACTGGGGGCTGCACTGGCTGTTGTCGCCCAGCTTCCTGGGACAGGATCCTAGGCATCTCACTCGTCAACAAAAGATCAAAATTGCAGATTTCAAAATACGGTTTCCTCTGAATGTGTATCACTTTTGCACCATTATAGTGTAAAAAAAATCATAAGTTGAACTATCATAAGTGAGAGACCGTCTATATACGATTATAAGCATAGGGAGCTTTGGCCCACGCTGAGGAGAAAGGGATGTGAAAGAGGAGGGAAACGTTTGAAGATGCCAGCCTTGAAGACTGGGATGATATGGCCATAGGCACAAGGCATGCTGACAATCACTAGACATTTGAAGAGACCAGGAATGGATTCTTCTCAAGATCCTCTGATGGAAGAGAGCCCTGCTTGCCCCTTGATTTCAGACTTCTGACCTCTGAAACTGTGACAGAATAAATTTCTGTTCCTTTAAGCTACTACATTTGTGGTCATTTATTGTCACAGCCACAGGAAACTGATATAGATTTTGATACATTTTAGCCAACATTTCTAATAAAATTTATTTTATTTATTTTATTTTTTAAGTTTATTTATTTTGAGAAAGAGACACAGGTTGGGGTTGGGGGGGGTGGGGAAAGACAGCCTGAGTGGGGTAGTGCAGAGAGAGAGAAGGAGAGAGAGAATCCCAAGCAGGCTCTGCACTGTCAGCACACAGCCTGATGTCAGGCTCGAACCCATAACCATGAGATCATGACCTGAGCCAAAACCAAGAGTTAGATACTTAACCAACTGAACCACCAAGGTATCCCTCTAATATAATTTAAAGGTTTGGGATGGCTTAGAGTTTCTTTTGAATCTCTTTCTTACTTTAATGCCAGAATATAAGTAACCGCTCAATGAATAGTTTTATGTGATATGTCAAAAGGTCACAAAACCAAGTGCAAGGGCTCACAAAGGCCAAAGTTGGAACAATTTGAACAACAAAAGAAATGATGTAGTATCGGATTATGACACAAAATATGAAATAAACATCTATGAATTCATAATGAGGTACACAAATTACTGAACGAATTAATGAATGATTGAAGACACAAACAAGCACACAAACTGGGAGAAGAGAAACAAGTCTTTCTTGCAGAAGACTTCCAAATAAATCCTGCAAACATTTCACCCTCAAGGAGGTGGAACATAATTCCCTTCCCCTGAGTGTGGACTGTGTTTGGTGACTTGCTTCCAAAGGCACAGTGTGGAACAGAATAGAAGTCAGGCTGGTTTCCTGCATCCTCAATAGGAAGTTAAGAGGATGACCCTGCCTGTATGGTTTTCCCTCCAAAAATGAGTCTAGTGAGAAAAATTAGACCGTACATCCCACTTATCTAGTCATAAGAAACAAAATCAGGCAAATTCCAATTGAGAGACATTCTGCAATGCCTCAGCATTACTCTTCAAAACTCTCAAGGTCATCAAAACCGAGGAAAATCTGAAAAACTGTCACCTCTCAGAGCAGGCTGGGGAGACATAAAGGCTAAATTCAAGGCGATATCTGGAACAGAAAAAGGACATTGGGATAAAAACTCATGAAATAAGAATAATATATCAATATTGGTTCGTTTAAGCCCATATATCAAAATGCATCAAAAGTTGTGACAGTTAAACCATTCTAATGTAAAATGCTAATGACAGAAGAAATTGGAGTTTATGAGAACTCTGAAAAATCTCTGTAGCTTTTAAGTAAATGTGAAATATTCTAATATATATTATATACATACATACATATATATACATACATATATATATATATTTATATAAAATTTTTGCTTAGCATAATATCTCTAGAGGGTATTATCTAAGCCAAATAAGTCAGTCAGAGAAAGACATATCATATGATTTCACTAATATGTGGAATTTGAGAAACACAACAGATGAACACAGGGGAAGGGAAGGAAAAATGAGATAAAAACAGAGTTGGAGCAAACCAAAAGAAACTCTTAAAGACAGAGAACAAACTGAGGGCTGCTGGAGGGGAAGTGAGTAGGGGGATGGGTTAAATGGATGATGGGCATTAAGGAGGGCATGATTTGAGATGAGCACTGGGTGTCATATGTAAGAGATGAATCACTGGGTTCTACTCCTGCAGCCAAGACTACACTGTACATTAACTAAATTGAATTTAAGTTAAAAAAAAATAACATCATTGTGTATGTTTGTTTTTCCAGCTTTGTTTGGCTCTTTTTGGGAATACAGTCCATTTGGAACTCAATAGCATGTTGGAGTTTTAAAGGATACCAGCTTTTCAATGGTAGGTGACATTTAACTATCATAATGCCTATATTTTAATCTCTTAATAATTCAAAATTTTAATTCTTTTTAAAATTCTTTTTTTTAAATATGTCTTCTTACAAATCAAAATATTCAAATGTTTATGTACTTTTAGGCGGTTGACATAAAGATGACACAACCATGAAACTTAAGTACTAATCATTTCTTTTAGCATGAAATCTATATGTTTGAGCATCTTCATCATATTTTTCTTGCACTGTTTTAATTTACATGCAGATTCTAGAAGACCTAGTGACTGTGTGCTTTCTTAAGAACAGAAATTGATTTCTGCTTTTATATTTTCATGACACCTTGACTAGCCCCTCATAATTAGTGGATATTACTTTTGTTCAATTGGATAGGTCTCCTTTCAAAGGCAAACTTTAGATGAAGCTCTGACACCGGAAACAGGGACACAGTCTCAAATTTTCTTGTCTTTATTAATATTAATATGGCAGAGTGTAATTCAGTTGTTTCTTGGGCAGGTAGTGATAGGCTGCTTTTCCTTTGCTGATGGCAGGAATCTGAACTCTGAGATGTAGACACTTACAGTTAACCTTCTGAAGACAATAATTAAAGCACTGCCTTGACACTCTCTGCTCCGTAACCATTAGCTCTATTCTTAGGCAGTATTCAAAACAAGCTTCATGCTCTCAGTTCTCAATCAGTGATCAATTAAGATTAACTATTGATATAATAGCTCAGAAAGAAAAGGTTAAAGAGATAAGGCAAATGTAATTAAGCTAATGTGGCTTTCTGGATCTTGCTGTGATATTTATTCAAACTCCCTCCGCATACTCAGTTAATAAATGAAAAAAAAATTACATGGTTTCTTTCTGTTTTTAACTTTTCCTTGAAGAGATATATTTATTCAAAAAATGTTACACTTTAATCTAGTTTTATAACATTGTCAGTTAATTTCAAGTATCAGATTTGAGTAAATTCTATACAAATTTTAGATAACATTTTTCAGGTTTAAAAGTTTGAAATTAAGCATTGGATATCTCAAATACTAATGCCTTTTGTCATCTGTTCTGTCTTTCAAGTTGTTTTCATCAATATTCAGAATTTCTATATGTAAAAATCTCACTTTATCTTGTAAAATCTTCACATTTTTATAGGAAATTCAGATACTTTTAAAATTTCTGGCCTCAAAATTTTGGAGTGGGGTTTCATTCCAGATCTTATATTGATGGTATAAAAGAGCTTTACGCTTCAGAATTAATTTTTGTAACCAGCAACTTGTCTTTTCTGCAAAACCATGATTTCAGCAACTTAAATATTATCTATGCTACAAGTATGAGTAATCAAAAATTAATACCACACCGTACTAATTATTAATCTCTTTCTTTAAAGCTTAATGAAGCATTAAAATCACCAAAGATCCAAATAAAAGGGGAGCACACTCTTCCCAAATATTTTTTGGTTCTCTCTGTGCTATAACCACAGTTTAAAAGGAATATATAGGAAAATGATCATCATTTTACATGAGAATAGTTTAAACATAGTAACATGAGAAAGGATAAATTGAATTTTTTTTAACATTTATTTATTTCTGAGAGACCAAGCATGAGCAGGGGAGGGGTAGAGAGAGAGGGAGACACAGAATCTGAAGCAGGCTCCAGGCTCTGAGCTGTCAGCACAGAGCTGGATGTGGGGCTCAAACCCACAAACTGCGAGATCGTGACGTGAGCCCAAGTCGGATGCATAACCGACTGAGCCACCCAGGTGCCCCAAGAAATTTAAATACTTTAAATTTAAAGTAATTAGGATGTTCACTTGTTTTCAATGTGGAAAAAAAAAATCAAATGAATGCAGAAGACATTTGTAGAGAATGGCTTGAAATTGCTTTCCTTTTAATGTAAGAGTTTTCATAAATTTCACACAAGAAAGTAGACCTGAAAGTAATCTCAGTGGAATGATTTAACAAACTAGAGAGTGATATCTAAGGACATTGAAGGCAATATGTTTCAAGCCAAACAAACTTAGTACTAAAATATGTGTCTTTTATTAATTCAATATTGAATAGAGTAAGGCTCTGGGGCCTATTTAAAATCCTAAGATCTCCTTTCTTAACTTCTTTTTTGACCAATCAAAGAAAGAACAGTCAATTCACTCTAAAATTTCACAAAATTTAGTGTTTGTCCTTATTTGTCACTTACATTCATGATTGCCTAACAAGTAATTAGATTAACTTATAAATCATCTGACAATGAAGACAATGAAATATTCTTTTCTTTATGGTAAGACAGCAGTCTTTGATTATGTAGAGGATAGTTTTGTGTTGCATTATTAAAAATGCTGTGGTTTCAGAGAATTTGGAATAGGATTTTTTTTGTATGCTATGGTTGAAAGGGGGTGGAAAATACAGAAATGATGCATTTGAACTGGACTTTAAAGATAAGTGTGTACAAATATGTAAAGAAAAGGCGATAGATGTATAACAGACAAAGATATGTAACGTTTCATGCATGGTGAATCTTAAGCCATTTGGACAGTTAGGAAATGCAGTGAGCATCAAATATGAGGCGAGTTGGCAGATAAATCTAGAAGAATAGGTCCAGATGATGAAGAAGCTTGAATGAAATTTCAGAACATATCTGGGCTGTGCGATTTATGTTTTATAAGATATGGAGCCATGTTTGTTTTTGCTATTTATTTTTGAATGTAGAAAAATAATCTGATTAGCAGGGTATGCACGTGTGTGTGTGTGTGTGTGTGTGTGCGTGCGCGTGTGCGTGTGCGTGTTTAAGGAAATAATTGCTGGAAATGTATTGGGGATTGGAGGAATATATATATTATATATCTTTGGATATATCTTATATATCTTTCATCTTATTTGTGACCAGATCCTATAATTTCTTAGACAATTACTTGTGTGTAATCGGTATTCAAAAGGTATTTGTTTATTTACAGATATATTTAGTTTAGGGTTTTAATTAAATCAAATCTTTCAGGATTCCTTTAATACTTCATTTCATGAGGTCAAGAATGCAAAGTGGGGTCCCCAAAGGAAAGTTTTGGAAATGAATACAGAAGCTGACACAGAGGTAAACAGATACAAGATCTATCTTAAGAAAGGAAGGAAGGAAGGAAGGAAGGAAGGAAGGAAGGAAGGAAGGAAGGAAGGAAGAGAAAGAAAGAAAGAAAGAAAGAAAGAAAGAAAGAAAGAAAGAAAGAAAGAAAGAAAGAAAGAAAGAAAGAAAGAAAGAAAGAAAGAAAAAGTCTTTAGGGCATTGGTATGAACATCAGGTCCTGACACTCAGGGAACATTGCCTCTCAGCAGTGATGAGGTGAAAAGGAAAGTGATGGAAACACAGAGGCAGCAACAGATCTGCTCAGCGAGGAGTAGATTTGAGCATTTCTGGTTTTAGCCCTCACAACATCCTGCTGAGTTGACAGTAGGATTCAAAAAAAAATGAATTGCACAGCCATCTGTTTAAAAAAGAAATGTACTTTGTAAGGCATTACTAGAAATCATTTTGTAAATTTTGTTAGTGAGGTTTTCCCTAATGGGTTATTGTTTGCATTGCAATTAGCACATTTGGAAAAAAATGCTGGGCTATTTCTAATTTGGGGTAACTGTCAAAGGCTAGTCATTTGAGACATGCCTATTAGGATTTCACAATGGACTTGTCATTGGGAATTATGAGTCATCATCTGCACAAAATAGTAAGCAGAGAACAGAAAGGAAAATACAGAAGGAGATGACCATTTCTTCTCAGACTCTGCTAGACTTCTTATTCAGAAAAAAGAATTGTTCCAATTACTCATGATCTCTGCAAATTTCCAGGATTATTAAACCAGCTTTACTACAAGTGATAACAGTAGAAGAAAAACAAAATCCTAAAGAGGTACTTCAATCTTTCACGAATTTTCCTTTATGTATTTTTTTTTATTTCTTTGTCAATATTTGGTTCAAAGAACCATAGGCCACAAGATGCTCTTAAAATCTTGCACACTCAGAGACTGAAAGGTCACTTTACATGTGTCTTTATTGCATGGCACACATCTTCAGTTACTTTTAAAGGTCACCTTCCTCCTGTGAACATAAGGATGGTGTTCCTTAAATAAAGAAAAAACATAAATAAAGGGAAGTTGTTTTTGTTTTTGTTTTTTTTTTCCCTTCCAACTTTAAAGTAATCCTGTTAGATGTCAGGCTGCTTTGATGTTATGTGATAGGTCATAATCCAGGTCGTTGTGCTATCATTCAGGTTAGCTTAACATTTCTTCAGGACTTAGGCAAGTACAACTGTATGCGGTCTTTGTTCTAATTAAAAAAAAAAAGAAAAAATCCTGCAGGAGAGATGAAGAGAATGCTTGGTTATGGTCTATGGGACAACAATCCATAATTTACTTTGCAGATGTCTGTGTAATTTAAGCAGCAGGCAGAACAGCCACACAGTTGTAGCTGCTCTGGGGAAAGGATACCAAGAGGCTCATAAATCATGGTAAGGATTAAAAGCAATGAACATTCATCTCCTTAACCTCGTAAAGGCAATATTGGAAAGCCAAGGATTAGAACATACGGAGCATGGAATCTCTCTGTGCAGGGATAAAAGGTATCAGAGTTTTTAAGGCTTCTCTCATTTAGCATCGGCCTGCCATTTGCAAGTCAGCAGGACATGATTTTAAAGTTCATTTTAAAAAGTCCCCTTCTACATCAAAATAAGGGATAAGATATATTTCCGGGGTATACGAAAAATGGAGTCAAATGACAGAAATACTCGTGATTTTCTTAGATTGAAACACGTTTCTTCTTGGCTAGTATGTGGAAGATAACCTTAAAATATCTAATCTGACAAGATGTTATTTAGCTGAACATTTTTAAATAGCGAAATGTCATGAGAAAATTCTAACTTCACAATAGTCAAATGAAGGAGATACAGACAGCTGGGTCTCTCCTATAACATTTAGTAAACAAATGGCCTGTTACTAATTGTTTATATTTGAAAAATTATTCTAATCAAAGGTCTTTGAATGCAAATGAGTAAATCGTACATAGTGACAGGTTTCATTTTTTGTTAAAGATAAGCACTTTAATCAGATCTTAAACCTTTTGAAAAATACCAAATTGTTAATATTTTCAGTATTGTTTTCAGTCAATTCATGATGCAGCTGACCTTGACAATTTTATTAAAAACACAAGGAAAGAGCAGAGAATAACAAAATCACTTATTCAAGGATAATTATGAGCCTATTAAGGAGACACAAATAGATTCCAATTTCTGATTCCCTATCTTAATATCAGATATCCCTTGGCAATGATTTTTTTAATGTAGCCAATACTTAATTATCTATTTCAGTTAAGGGGAACTATATAGTGTGATTCATCCAGAGGGGCTGAAAGTTAAAAATATATATTTATATTTTGCATTGAAACTTATTTTGTGTTTATATTTGAATATGATTTAATTCAACATTTCAGAAAGTCTCAACTGCCCTTCATTGAAAAAAACTAGAGTAACGTAGCAGATTTTTAAAATATCATTATAATTTGTATTGTACTTGATGCTAAATATCATTTGATATCACATTTTAATATTATTGCTACTTCTGCAATGAGTGTACCCTATTCTACACCCGATGCTTGGGACAAATAACCTTTCTTTCCACTCCGCAGGGAGTACTATACTACTCCAATTTAGTTCAAATATCTTTTTAGCAACCACTTTTCCTTCCTCCAGAATGGTGATTTTGTACCATATGCTTTGATACAAGCTTCTATAAAGATTTTTAAGGAACACAGCTTTGTTTTATTGTGTACCTTTGCATTTAGTTGCTCCCTTAACTGTTCTGTAACAAGCCTGTGTTGCATATTTCATCAACAGTTCAAGAGAAGACTGGTACAGAACTTAGGCACTCGGCTACACTTCTTTGCCACATAAATTAAGGTTGATACTCAAATATATGGTGGAAACTTACTGTATGTTGTTGGACTAAAAATAGACTATCACTTTTGACTTCATAATACTGCTATTTAATCACAAAATCGTGGGTGGTTAGGATCTCCTGAAAAAACAATAGGCTACCAAAGAGCAAATATTTGCCCCTATGTCTACATATCTGAATTCCTTTCTTAAAGTAATAGATGAGAAAAATAATATTATATGTTAAATGGATTTCAGTATCTCAGTAGCATTTTAAAATGCTGTTTATTTTTCAAATGCTTCTGAAAAATGGGTATCATAAAAAAAATAATTCACTTTTCCTCTTTATTTTTTCCCTAATAACTTTCTCCCTAGTTACCTAGGGTGTGGGCGGGTATAGATTTTATAGATTCATGGATAATTTTACTGAAAAATAGTTTTGAAAGTAGTCCAAATGTTAATTTGTGTCATGAACTCTTCTCCAAGTAGTGGATAAACATAAGAAAAATACCATTAAAAACTAATAACCACTTTGGTGTTTTACATTCTAGTTAAGAGAAAAAAAAAGCAATTAAATTATATAAATATTAAATATATTAAAAGGATTGATAAATCTGATTATAAAAAATCATAAATGCTGTACAGAAAATAAGCCAGGAGGAGGGATAGAAAGTTTCTGTGCTGTGGAGGAAAGGAGAAATAGTATTTTGCCAATTTTAAACACATATTTAAAGAAGGAAGTCCCAGTAAAATAACATTTTGAAAGAATTAAAGGAGCCGTGGGAGCAAGTCATGAAGGGGCACATGCAGACTTATGTATGTACGTCAGAAATAGATGTTCATCTTCAGACAATTTACTGAATGATTGTTGAAGTAATTAGCAGAACAACACAAGAACTAAATTTGGAAATACAAGAGAAACAAAGTTTAGACAAACAACCACTAAGAATATATTGGAAATTATGGAAAAGGAAAAAAAAAACACAAACACTGAGAATGAATCTTTTAAACCTTTTCAATGGAAGGTATCTGGCTTGAAATGGAAGGGGACCCATGGCTTTCTGGCACCAAAGAAATATTGAAGGAGAGATTATTCCACAAAGAAAGACAGAATCTAATAGTTGTTTAATAAAAGCCACTTAAATTTATTACAGGTATATTATTATTTATTTTTTATTGGTTTATTACAGGCCAGACACTGTTCTAAGCATTTATAAATTGTATTTACAAAGAGTAACTTGAATCCATGCTGGATTCAAATCTAGACAATCCAACAAATGTCTGTGCTTGTAACTTCTACAGTTTGGTGCCACATTAAGACCTGTAACTCCGGGAACCCAAGCTATCAAGGCAACCCAGCAAGCCCACTGGGGTAGGCACTACTCTGGTAAATGTATGGTAAATGATGCATTGCATTCTATTTTGATGATATAAAAATTTGTTGTTTTTTTTTTTTTTTTGACTCTGAGTTTACATGTTCTTGGAAAAGTGATGAAACATAATGTTAAATTTATTTTGACCTGTGTGGCTTTGTCATAATCTTTCCTTGGTAATTTAAAATGTGTATGACAAAGTTTTTTTTATGACTTTTGAACCATGAACTACAAATATTTATTTACTTTAAAATAGCATAGAAATCCCAGATGATTTAGAAACTAGATATTACACCTAAATAATCTGCGTGTCCCCCAATATGTTGGCTGCATAGTTGTCTGTGATAGGATCTATGAGAGTAGTGCCTGTAAAAGGTCCTTTTACAAGAAAGTGAGGAGAGAAGGCCACATCATTGAAACTGTACCAAGGCAATAAGATCAGGAGAAGTTGTGGAAATCCTGAGAATGGTTTTGGAATAAGATGAAAAGTCATAAAGAAACTCACAGTGGTAGTAAGAGTCTGTTGCAAAGCAGGTTGCATATAAACGTATGAGGGATATGATCAAGAAATGGTGATGGAAATTTTCTGACCAGAGACTATGAAACACAGTACATTGCTGCCAGGCTTCTAGAATTGTCGGAAATGGTTGGATCCCAACTTAATTACTTGGGTACTCTAAAGTCTCTGTAAGATACAGCCAGAGTATCAAAACAGTGGAAATTAGTAAAACATTTCACATGTCTTCCCACCCCAAGCACCATAGCTAAATACTGAGACTTTTACGGGGTGAAAAGAAGTCATGCTGTGTCCTCATTCTGAACCAACCAGACATCAGATTTACAACAGATACAAATGATAACCTTCTGTTCTTACCTTCCTCCAGTTTTCCAAGAACTGTATCTTTATGGGATCCAAAGATCAGATAATCAATTTACTTTGATGCTTCTCATAAGGTAGTTCCTTTAATAGGATGTATAGTAATTCAATTTGAAAAGCCCTTGTACTTGCCTCTAATTACCTGCATTATCACAAGTATGTCTTTTAACCATATCTACCTATATTTTCACAATATATTTATTAATTTATATTTATTAATTATTTTATTTATTAATATTTATTAATAAATTTATTTATTAATATTTATTATATTTATTAATATATATTTATTAATATATATTTATTAATATTATATTATATATCCTAATAATGCATATTATTTAAGATTATTTGTGGCCAGTGCCTTCAAATGATTTGTCCTAAGTATTCTTTTCGTGGTTGCATGGATTGCAATGTCACAGGTTATATTTACAATAAGACTTACATATGTAATGACAATATCATGTCTGTTTTCAGAACTGTTAATGACATTGTTCCTGAGCAGCCTCTTCTCCAGTTTAAAATTTTGTGAGTTCCGAAAATTTAAGCCACGTGTAGAAATACATATCCGTATCTTTGGAGTATTGTTAAATCTTTCACATCCCTCCCTGGGCTTCCCTTTAAGATAAAAGGGGCTCACATGATCTTGTAGAGTTGGGAGCAACAGGGCTTCTTGGAACAGTGATGACCCTATATTGTGGTGTGATTGGCATAACCTGAGTTGTGTAGAGTCCAGTTGCTTCTGGGAGTAGACTTGTTACATAGTGTTGATATGTGGGGCTAATAAATATGTCCCCTATTCTTCTCTGTTCATCAAGGTCCTTCCTTTGTTAACCATGCTGCTTCAACCTCATCATTCTTCTGAGGCTGCACATTTTGAGTGGGGCCACCTTGTTGCCTCTTTGAGTGCCCCAGAGCACTGAATAAATCCTCTTTCCCTTGGTGTGTTTAGCTCTACCCATTCAGTGACCCTTTTCCTATATTCTCCATAGCCAGACTTCACTGCCAAATGGAAGCTGCTACTTAAATGGTGGACAGACATGAGGTCCTCGGAAATAATAAATTATTTGTACATAACACAAATAACCTCATAACCCTGTTAATTGAATTCATATTTACAAAGTTTCCTCCACCTTTTCCAGCTTAATAATTCTTTCCCCACGCATGAATAGCCTATTAACACAGTGAATGTTCAGAGATTTTCAGTGAACATTTTTAAGGAATGTTTAGATGAAGAATGGTAGGCTCCTATAACGTTTCACTGCATATGATGAAGCAGATGGAGAAATTCATTTCTTTAAGCATGATATTTATTCCATCTTTCTATGTTATTTGAAATCCATTCTTCCTCTTGCCCCTTGGGGATGCCTGTCATCGAAGCACATGTTTGAAACTAGATAGAAAGCATATGTCCTGTGGGTCCCATGGGTCTGACAGAAGGGGTGAAATATAGGTTAGCTACATCTTTGATTGTGCAGAAGGGAGTTTCCTTTTTGCAACTGACATTCCTTCCATAGTGCAGGATGCTGCGTTGTAGCCTTCTGGTAGTTTAATTATCATTGCATTTCATTTCATAACTAGATGAGCCTTCTTAAAGCTCAAGAATATTGAAACTTGGCATAAATGTCTCTGGGGTGTAATTATACCTTAAATCGAATTCTTCGGCCTCTCCTTGTGTTTCAGAGCAGCAGTAGGTAGCTCGAGTGATAAATTTATCCTCACCATATATATCTTACAAAGCTCTTCATGATCCTATTTTTGTTTTGCAGCTTTATTTAGAGCCACTCATGCCCCTGTACTCTGTGCTAATGCATACGTACTACAAAACTTCCAGTTTCTCAGCTATAGCCCCACTTACAGGGCTTTAACATGCCCTACTCTGCCCGGAACTCCTGTCCCCTGCTGTCCGTCTGCACACACCTTCCCTTCCTGGGGCATCTCCCTGCTCACCTCTCAGATGACACTCTGTTCTCTGTGTCTCTCTCCTCTCCAGAATCTGTGGCAGATTCATTTGTTTGGCCGTCTCACCACATTGGATTGTAGGCTGTTTATTTGTCAGTATCTGGTATTAAACTGCAGGTTTCATGGTCCCCTGGCCTCATCTCAAGCCCTGGCTCCATGCCTCCCAATGGCGTATTGTCAGTCTAGCGTGTTCCTGTTACACTAGCCTTTTTTCAGTTACTCGGTCTTTCCCCCCACCTAAGGTTTTTCCATATACTTTACCATCTTTAAAGCAACAGCTTTATCCCCTTTCATCCATAATGACTTTGCAAAATTTTACCCAACTTTCAGATCACCTCAGTGGGTACTTATTTGGGGAAAAATTAAGGTTAAAAAAAAAGAATTTGATTTAGATGAGGTGAGCCTAAATCAGAAACAACAATTATATTGCATTTGATGTTTGGCTTATAATTTGGGTTTTGAGGGATGATTATCAGTGACTTAAGGACCTAGAAGAAGTAAATTAGTTTCAAAAGTATATTAAATACACCATGGTACTTGAAGAGGGGTTCAAAATTCAATCACATAAAATTAGTCATTGCAGCACTGCAAGGCAATGAGATAATGGAAAATAGGAGTAAACATCAGTCGCATTACATGTAGAACTGTGTTATCAAGGGATATATTATCATGCTGAGTCAGTCCAATAGACTAGGATAAATCTGGGGTTCCTTAAGAGATAGCAGAAATCTCTGTGTTAAGCAGAAAGTTAATTTAAATAAATAAGGTTTATTTATTTTGAGAGAGAGAGAGTGTAGCAGGGGTGGGGCAGAGGGAGAGAGAGAGGGAGGGAGAGAGGGAATCCCAAGCAGGCTCCATGCTTAGCAAAGAGCCCAGTACAGGGGCTCCATACAAGATCATCGACTGAGCCAAAATCGAGAGTTGGACGCTTAGCTGACTGACTCACCCAAGCACCTCAGAAAGTTAATTTTTGTAAAGAGATACGTGTTTGACAATATGTTAGCTAGGGTGGGAGGAGTCAGTACTATCTGGACTTCCTGGAAAGACATCTGAACACCATCAAAGGGATGACCAAAGGATTTTCTTGCTTAGGACAGGAAGGAGGTTGGGGGAACAGGAACTGACAGCTCTGAGATAATTCCATCTTAATCAAAATCCACGGATCAAAAATCCCCACAGCACAGCTAGCTGCGCATGACCTTCATTACGGCCCAGGTATCAGGAAGAGGCAGCCAGGAAGCAGGGCTTAGAGCCACACCCTCCTTCCAGATCTACACTGATAAGGTGGTAAGGTAACCTGGGTGACTTCATCATCCACTCCCTTCCCGCTTAACGTCGTGCCCCGATAAATCCAAATATCTCAAGACACATCTCACTGGCAGAAAACAAATCACGTGAAGTCCTAGCTTGACAAAATGTGGAAAGCAAATTTTACTTTCTGGCATCTGCCAGACTTACAGCAACACAGGAAGGAAGTTGCTTAACAGTTGCTCAGTGAACCAGTACACTTTACAGACTCATATTTAGCATTAAAAGATGTTTTCCAAACACTAATTTGAGCCATTCATAATTGCTGTTTTGTGGAGCAAAAATGAGTGGACATTGGCAATTTTTTTTTATTCAAACTATATGCATATAAATATCACTTATGAAATTAAAAGAAACATTGGTTATTAGTAATAAAATGTCATTTGTAAGTTTTGAATGTACACTCTGAACATATATACTATTGCCCATAAAGAAAGAATATTTTATTTATTTATTTATTTATTTATTTATTTATTTATATTTTAACATTTATTTATTTTTGAGACAGAGCATGGATGGGGGAGGGTCAGAGAGAGAGGGAGACACAGAATCCAAAACAGGCTCCAGGCTCTGAGCTGTCAGCATAGAGCCCGATGTGGGGCTCAAACTCACAAACTGCGAGATCATGACCTGAGCTGAAGTCAGACCCTTCACCGACTGAGCCACCCAGGTGCCCCAAGAAAGAATATTTAGACAGGTATGAATAGATCAAAATGTTATTATGTTTTGATTGCCTTCTTTTCACCTCAGTGGAGGAGGGATTCCGCCCCAAGGTTACAGCAATCTCTGAACACACAACACCCGACAGCCAGGCATACAAGATCAATAACACTTTATCTGGTACATGTGCTCACAGTCTCGGGGGGAAGGACACTGTGCCATGCAGGGCCACATGGGGATTGTACTTGGGAAAAGGGAACAAGCAGGAGCTGTGGGAGGCAGGCTTGGTAATAACAAGGGGATTAGATGATCTCCTATTCCTGCAGGAGGATTTGATTGACTTTTATGAAACATTCTGCGGGCTATTGGAAACTGACATTTGCTCCCTAGGGATGTTCAGGCACCATGCCTGGTTCCTCAGATTAGGCCAATGGGGGGACCTTATTCGTGGGCACACAATGGGGAGGGGAACATACCATTAAGACATTCAAGGCCCTCTTGGTTTTCCCAAGATGCTAAGGCACACACTACCAGGACTTAATTTTAGGCCTTTTACCATAGACGGTGATATGTTTGCACATCACGTAATGTGAAGCTAATGGTATGTTTAAATAAGAAGATAATGGTATTTTTAAATATGACAAAGTAAGTTTCAAATCTTGTGGATTCAAATCTTGTGGAGGATCTTGTACTCCTCCAAGTTTTAAGTTTAAATGAACACTAAATGAAGCTATACATTTAGTTTCTTTCTCATGAGCCACATTTTACATGTTCAATAGCCACATGCACGTGGTTAGTGACTATAGTGTAGACTCCCACTGAAAGGAAGAAATGGACACTCAAATAGTTAAGTTTCTAGCTTAGGAAATGCAGAGATTACAGCTTGGTTCTAAACCTGCTTACATGATCAAATATTGGTATTTCTGGTTTGGATCTTATGGCTAGCTGGGCTAGAGATGGACAAAGTGATAATGTCACCACACAAGAGAATGCATTGGCGGAAACACTTGAGAGGGCTCAATTAAAATTATGCAGAAACAATTTAGATGAAGTGCGAAATTGAATCTTCTCTATTTAACTTAAAAAAATTATTCTAGTTTCAGTAATAAAGGCATCTTTGAAATAATGTGTGTTCCTAAACCGTAAACCTATTCTCAGTGCCAAGTACAGTGCCTAGCATATATTCGTGTATACATGAGTGAAATTTATCTTATGCATTCATCCACTGATTCATTTGCTCATTTAACGGTTTTCAGGAATGTGGTCTAAGCACCAGTTTGGTTGCCTTGGGAGAGATTTGGACCAAACCTGGTCTGTTTCTGCACCCCCACCCTCTAGAGCTTATGTTGTGATTGAGAACAACAGAAAAAGTCAACAAATGAATTATGAATTTATAAGAAATGATTAGAGGTGAATAAAGTACAGTAAAATCAACAAGTTGCTGTAATAGGTAGTCTCTGAGTGTTCACTTCTAATTGGTGGTCAGAGAAACTGTCTCTGATATGAAATCTTTGAAGCCAAGATGTGAATGACTGGGAGGAACTTGTGATGTGATCACACGTAGGGGGACTTTACCCGGCAGAAGCAAGGAACCTGGAGAAACAAGCTTGGCATACTTTAAGGACAAAAGGGAATTCCAGGATAGCTGGAGTCAGTGAACAATGTGTGTGAGCAAGAGGATGAAGTTCGAGAGATTGTCAAGAACAAACTCTGCAGGTCTTGTTTGCATGCTAAGGAGCTGAGATCTTCTGTGTATACTCAGTGGCCATAAGAGTGTATTATGCAAGGGAATAGCATGATGATAAAACACAAAGTTCTTAACTTCTGAGGAAAACAGAGGAGGAAAATTTTATTTGCAGTACAGGGGTAAGGAACTGCTGATGTGCAGCTGCACCCAAACAGACCTTACGGCAAGAGGAGGTGATGGTCCAGCGAGGCCAAAGAAGTGGCCCAGAGACAGGGATCAAGGCACATTAGCTGGGGGAACTTACATACAGGGAGTCCAGGAGCAGCAGACTGGACAAAGCATCTGCTGCTGGGATCTACATGCAGCGAGCTTTTATAGCACAGTGACTTAGCCTAGCAACTATCTGCAGACTCTCCCTCCTTGCCATCCAGGGCTCCAAGGAGACAAAGGACTGCCATCTGTATACCCTTTGTTCCAGAGGAGACGCTCTGTGTTGGCCAACCCCAGAGCCACTGACCTTGAACACTGAACAATACTGTCTTCTACATATTCTGCTTGCTGGAAATGTAGAGGGAGGCAGGATCTTTTCAAGATAGTGATTAATAGGAACATTCAGGGTGTGCTTGTGCAGGCTGGCTATCCGGCATGTACCATAAGCATTCCCTAGATGGCCCATATATCCTTTACCTGCCCCTCTGCGCCAGTGACCTCGGGGCCAGGCATGCTGAGACACGCTGTGACCAGATCCCAGAGCAACAGCACAAGCCACAGCATCCAAATAATAGAACACAAATGGCTAAGAAACTATAAAAAAGTATGTCTCCAGGGGAAGCCTGTGGTTTCCAGTTAGGGGACTTTACTACATACCCAACAGTTAGTCTTATTCTGTACAGAAGCCACAGGCCACAGTCAGAGCCCAATGGGTACATAGGGATCCCATGCAGAATCTAAAGGCAAAAAGTAAGGTGTTTAGTAGGTGCCAGAAAAGGCAACCCATGATTGTCTAATAGAATGCAGGTGGTGTGGGGCACCCGGGTGGCTCAGTTGATTAAGCGTCCAACTTGATTCAAGTCCTTATCTCACAGTTCATGGGTTTGAGCCCCGCATCAGACTCTCTGCTAACAGCATAGAGTCTGCTTTGAATACTCTATCTCCCTCTTTCTCTGCCTGCCCTGCTCTCATCCCTCCCTCAAAAGTAAACATTGAAAAAAATGTATTAAAAAAATGCAGGTAGGTGGTGGTGTTCTGAGATAACACTAACCCCACTGTGGCATGTCTCCAGGTTTATGGCACCAAATTGTTTGCCTCCCTCTTGTTATGAGGTGGGGCAAACCTGAAAAGGGTAGTGAAGGTATAACAATGCTCTGTAAGGTGATGATGATAGTGTCCTTTATTAATGAGAGACCTGGTACACGCACCTTCATTGTCTTTGGTGACGTGGGGTGGAGAAACAGGGTGATGGTTAGGTCCTGCTTTATCCCTGTTCCCAACTGGGCTAAAAACCCAAACTATCATACACGTGTCTGCCATTCCCAGGGCATGTAGTTACATGTTCCTCTCTGGATAGATCTTGTGGCCAGGACCATAGAAGGTTACCCTGTCTCCCTACCTGCGACAAAGAACATCCTTCCTGCATGCTACCTACCTGTATGGTAAGGGTGATGGGTGCTGTGAGGTGCTTGAGTGAATAGACAATAGGCACTGGGCCAATTGGAATGTACACGTTCATTTAATGTCCACAGAGCTGTTGACAGGCAATGTGTCTAAAAGGCCAGGAAACAGGTTTCTCATCAAAGCTATTGTTTCAACAATCCATTCCTGCATTCTATCAACTCAACTGCAGTGGGAATACATGGTGGATGGAAATGCCAATGGATGTCTTGACCTTTGGCCTTCTGTTGCATTTGATGTCCTGTAAAATGGGAGCCTAGGTTGCTGTCAGTATCAGAGGGTTGCATGTATACAGCACACACCTGTTCCAGACCACAAATGGTGACTTTCTGCATAGCATGCTTATTGGGGTAGGTTTGCAAGGGCCCTGAATACGTTTCAGCACATGTCAGCATAACATCAGCCATCAGAGAGGAACAAGGGACAGATGTAATCAGTCTGCCATCTCTGAACTGGTGCTGCCTTCTTGCTCTCTGGTGTCTCTTGGCAAAGGTCATGGTCATTCCTGGGCACAAGCTGGACATTGTTGGTCGATATTTACAATGTCTTTGGAATGCAGCAGTAAGCATCAGTTTTTAGCAATGGCCCACAAGGTCCATTGCCCTCGATGTCGCATCTTCTTGTGCAGCCAGGTGGCAGCGTCTTCTGCTGGCACATCTTCCAGGAGGCAGACACAGGCCAGCTCATGAGCCTTTTGATTAACAGGCGGGGAACATGCTACGTGTGCATCTGTATGGTAAACAGTGATGTCCATACCTTATCTGTGTTGGAGTATGTCCTTCCACACGTTGTTGCCTTAGAGTGGGCACCCTGCAGCCATCCAGTCCCGTGCCTCCCATTAGAGAAGCCACATGGTTGGTCCTTTGTCGGCTGCCCAGCTATCTGTGCATAAAACAATGGTATCAAGCTCCTGGAGCAAGCAATACCATCCATGCTGCTCCCAGTTCAGCCCATTGAGTCCTATGCCCAGTGCCAGAGTCTATCCAGATAGTGTCAGTTGAGGGCTGGATGGCTGGCTCCTTGCTGACCCATTAGTCTACCAGGCCTGCTCGGGGCTTGGTCCTTTCCTTCCTGCCCAAAGAATGGCGGCTGCCGTGGCTCTGCTGCCTCAGTTAATGGCTGTCTTTTAGAGGCGACGTGAGTCACTGGACCAAGAACGGAGTGTAACTCTAGAGTAAGGGGGCTGTTTGTCAAGATAGTATGCCGTTACAAGTCAGCATGGTGTTTGGCTACAGTTTCGTTTTGGGCACTGCCTGACTAGGGCGTTTGCAGTGCATCCTTTGGCCTTCCTGCTAGAGGATCCTGAGTGCCCGCAGTCACTGGGACCCCTGGGGGGGTGTGGTCTACTTCCTGGAAGGCGTGATAAGTAGCACATAGCTATTCTCCACGCTGTGCTCGTCTTATGTCCTTTCCACAGCTGTGACCAGAAACCTGACAGTACTTGTTTATGCCCTTGCCATGGCCCAGAGAGTGTGATCAAGGCACATGTTCATTGGGAGAACTTACATATGGGGAGTCCAGGAACAGCAGAGTGGACAAAGCATCCTTTGCTGGGATGCAGTGAGCTTTTATAGCATACTGACTTAGCCTAGCAACTGTCTGCAGCCTCTCCCTCCTTGCATGGCCAGGGTTTCAAGGAGACCAAGGCCTGCCATCTGAACACTCTTTGTAACAGAGGAGACCCTCTGGGTTGGCCACCCCTGAGCCACTGACCTTGAACACTAAACAGCATGTTCTTCTACATATTTGCTTGATGGGAATATAGAGAAGGACGATGGGATTTGTGTATTCTCGAGATGGTGATTACGCAGGGATATTCAGGATATGCTTCTGCAAGCTGGCTGACCAGTGTGTGGACATCCTAAAGAGTTAGGCATTGAGAGTTGAAGAATGAGCAGTGTTTTGACAAATACATTTAAGACAGATTGTATAATGGTAGAGGAATGTCATGCTTAGAGTGTTGTATTTGCCTAGAGAGAATGCTGGAGAGTAAATCGGGTGTCTTATTGAACCTTCACTGATGTTGCTACATAGTGTACGTGTTCTCCTTCTCTTTTGCATACTCCACACACTGAATTCTGTACGTGAGAGGAAAATAATTCATGGCACCTCCATTTCTGTTTCTGTTCTCTGTTAGTCAGAAATAGTCAGAAATGGGGGCACGTGGGTGGCTCAGTCGGTTGAGCATCTGACTCTTGAGCTCGGCTCAGGTCGTCATCTTACAGTTTATGGGTTCGAGCCCCACATTGGGCTCTGCACTGACAGTGTGGAGCCTGCTTGGGATTCTCTTTCTCCCTCTCTCCGTGTACCTCCCCCACTCTGTCTCTCTTTCTCTCTCTCTCTAAAGAAAAAATTAATTAAAAAAACATCAAAAAATTCTTTTTTTAAAATATTTTAACATTTACTTATTTTTGAGACAGAGAGAGACAGAGCATGAATGGAGGAGGGTCAGAGAGAGGGAGACACAGAATCGGAAGCAGGCTCCTGGCTCTGAGCTGTCAGCACAGAGCCCCATGCGGGACTCGAACTCACGGACCGCGAGATCATGACCTGAGCCGAAGTTGGACGCTTAACCAACTGAGCCACCCAGGCGCCCCAAACATCAAAAAATTCTTAAGAAGAAGAAAGAATAAGTCAGAAATGCTCTCTACCATATGCTAAATTGTTTCCGTCTCCAAATTCATATACTGAAGTCCTAACTCCCATTATCTCCAAGTGTGACTGAGGATAATGTCCTTAAAGATGCAATTAAATTAATGCAGTCATTAGATAGGCTGTAATCCAATAGACTTGTGCCCTTAAAGAAGAACTTTGGGCACAGACAGGAACAGAGATGATGTGAAGGTACAGGGACAAAACAGCCATATATAAGCCAAGGGGAGAGGCCTGGATCAGATCCTTCTCTCATGCCCTTAGAAGGAGCAAACCTTGCTGGCAGCTTGATCTGAGACTTAAGTCTCCAGAAAGGTGAGACAATGAATTTCTGTTGATAAAGCCACCCAGTCTGTGATAGTTTGTTATGGCAGCCCTGTAAATTTTTGTAAGTCATGACAAGGGAACCTATTTAAATGGAATCCAGGTAGTTTCATATGCAAGAGGAGGAAGGCAGGAGTGACTAGAGTTGAGCTTTCACATACCCTGTCCACAAGGTCAATCCATGACAAGTTTACTGCTTTTATACAAAGCCTGTAAGGTTGTATAATCAGAGGTACTAATGTTATGTCCTTCCTATGTTTTAACTATAAAAAAAATCTCTTATAGATGAGACAATGTTAGTAGCAATTAGTAGTCAGGTGAGGTTTATTTGAAATGTTTGTATTTAGTAGAAGAAAGCTGGTAAGCTGTGCTCATCCCTGTATGTTTTAACAGTTGCTGATTAAGGACATTCCAAAGATGAGAAATCTGCAGAGGACCCTATCTTTCTCCTTTTCCTCTATGGATTTTCTGTCTCTGTAGAATCTCCTCTTATGAATTGTAGATATTTATTAGCACTTCTTATTTTTTGATTTTCCTTTCCTCTGACCTATATCCTAGTATGAGATGTCTGGTTATGTAGGAATTTCTTGGTTTGATTAAAGTATTGCTATTCAGGGCAGTAAGGAGAAAGCAGTACTCTATGGGATGTAGACAAAATAGATTGCTTGGAATGTAGGGCAGTGCAATTGGGATTATCAGGGAAGGAGTGTAAAGCAATGATATGAGAGAATAAATACTAACTTTATATAATATTCATCTTCCCTTCATTGAAGCCAAGTTTGACTTGAAATTAGCAATGTACATTTTTCTTGTGAGCAATCAGCATAGCATCAAAGCCCTGTCTATTCTCTATGGTTGAAAATAATTTTCCAAATAACTGAAAAAAAAATAAAAGCGATGTATTTACCATTATTGTTCCAGCCATTAAGATTATAGCAATTATATTCAGTGATAATACAATTTAAAGTCATAATTTTTTGTATCTCAACAGGCAGACTCAAAGAGCATCAAAGAACAATAGGAAAGTAGGATTTGACATACATTTAAGTAAAAGTGCTTCACTGCATATAAGGCATCACAAAGTAGTCTAAAAAAGTTAAGACTTTTTAAAGTTACCTTTGCAACTGTAGAATCACAGCTTATGCATCTAATGTTTTAAATAAAATAATGTTCAATTAAAGTTTAAAATCCTTACAGTTAGTTTTGTGGCCATAGCTTTAATATCTAAATTATAACTAAAATTATGTCAATTGTAGAAAGTTCATTTTAATTTCCCCATCATTGTATGACAAAAAGTTGTTATCAAATGGCCTTTATTTTAAAGATTTTATAGAGAAGACTGCTGTTTTAATGGTACCTGGGATCTATTATAATCAGGTATGATAAGACATGCTGAAATGAATGAAAATGACAGTCATAAACGAAGGCATTTTTACTCACAGTTCCTGGAAACAGGAAGCAGGGCCCATCATGCAGGGCCACATGGAAAAGTACCAGGGCTGGTCAGGAGGTAAAGGGAACAGGGAGAGATGTGGAGAAAGAGGGCACACAGAAGCTTTTATAGTTTCCACAAGAAGGAATGGGGGAGGCAGGGTAAGCGGGTTTAGGACTGGCCAGTTTGAATAATTTCAGTGGACTTTGAGACGTAGAGACTTTCCTTAGTTATCTAGTTCCTGGCCTTCGGTATCTAATGGCCTAGAATGCGGGAGCCCAATAAAGCAGGTGGTCATGGGTGGGTTTTGGTTGGCTCACATATGACAGGTACACTCTCTGTGAGTTGGTTGCTATTTTTAGAAATGAGCTGTGACGGGCAGTCCTTCCTGGGTCAGCAAGGTCTCCTAAACAGAATAGAGAAAATAAAAAGCATAGTTCATACGACTGCCTTCATTTGATTTCCTTTAAAAAATTGTGATTTTTAAATTTATATTTTTTACATACTCACTATATTGGAAAAGTAAAAACTGAAATAATGGTAAGGTACATTGGCACCAACGGACTGAATTCATATTTTGTGATATATGAGACATAAAAGACCTTCCATTTATGATTTAAATGATTAAGTCACTTTTGCTGAATAATTTAAAACAATGAAGGAAAAGCAGACAAAGAACATTGTCAGATTTTGTTTGAAGACTTACTTAGCTGTCAGTTTCAGTAGTTTTCTGTATCAGGTTTGTCAAATCACGTTTAATGGGAACACTACATTGATACATTTCTTTGTTACAAAGTACTTTCCTCTGAGTTCCATCATTCCCAATTCTAGAATATGTTACATGATTTCTACTTTTGCCACTAATTCTTTACTGTGCTGGATGTTGTATCGGAATTAGTTATTGAAATTAATTGATACTTATGTTATCAGATATGTCTTTTGTATGAAATAAATATGATAGATTTATGTAACCAGTCAAATACATAATTTTCTTAAAAATGAAGCTTTAGGATTTCATGCCAGCTTTAAATGCTGTTCTCACACACTGTCATAGATGCTCACATATTGTCTTATGTTGGTGTCAGGTATTTGCTTATGTGTATAGACAACAACATGTGCATATTTTTAGTTTTGCTAGCCTGAGAGAAACAGTTTTTACCTTCTTGAGTGTTGTACCTGATTTTTTAGCCATTATCAAAGAAGAATAGACATTTCTTTATAGACTTCTCTCATCTCTAAACAATGTCACTGACACTTCTGTAACTCTTAGACTCAGTGTTTGGCTCAGCTTTATTTTTTTTTCTTTTGATGGTTTATTTAATATATTCCCTTGTATTTTTTGTTTTGTGTGTCCTCAACATTTATTTTCTTTCATCTGGAAGCAGAATTACAGGCATTTTTTTTTTGTCCAGCTAAGGCCACCTCTGTTTTTTTCTCCTGTCATTTGTTGCCTGTTTATGTGACTTACATTTTGCTCCTGTATTTCACCTTATTGCCCATCTTATACTCTGTTTTAACAGTCAGTATTATTTCTTGTTTGATTGCTTGAACAAAAATCTGTGCATTTTTCTTAGCATACATTTCCTCTTAAATAGTCTCATTCACGATTTGTCTCAGGCATGGTGCTATCTGATACTGAAGTTAGTCCGAAAATCCTGACACATACTTGACATCTCCAAATGTCAAGGTCTGGGTGTAGAAATTGGAAATACTAGCCACCTCACTGTATAAATCATAATTACATATATGACATAATTCCCCATAGGATATCCGGTGTTAAGTAAGGCTTTTTGAATCTGCATCAGAAGGGTAGAGACTTTCAGCTATAAGATGAAAAAATCTGAGGATCTAAGTAAAACATGGGGACTAGAGTTAATAAAACTGCATTGTATAATTTAAATTTGCTAAGAAAGGTGAGGCTGGATGGCTCAGTCAGTAAGCATCTAATTTCATATCAGGTCATGATCTCAAGTCTCATGAGATCAAGCCCTGCGTCGGGCTCTGTGCTGACATCTCGGAGCCTGGAGCCTCCCTCTCTCTCTGCCCCTCCCTGGTTCATGTTCTCTTTCTCTCTCTCTCTTCCAAAAATTAAAACAAAAAAAATTAAAAAACACAAAAAAATTAAATTTGCTAAGAACGAAGAACTTCAATATTGTCATCCCACCCCCCTCAAAAAAAGGTATATGTGAGGTGATGGATATTTTAACTAACTAGATAGGATCCTTTCACAATGTATAACTATATCAAATCACTACAATGTACATGTTAAATATCTTACAATTTTATATGTCAAAAATACCACAGTAAAGCTGTTTTTTTAATGTTTATTTATGTTAGAGAGACAGAGCATGAGTGGGGGAGGGGCAGAGAGAGAGGGAGACAGAATTCGAAGCAGGCTCTGAGCTGTCAGCACAGAGCCTGATGCAGGGCTCAAACTCACAAAGGAAGAGATGACCTGAGCCAAAGTCAGAAGCTTAACCAACTGAGCCACCCAGGTGCCCCAAGCTAAGTTTTTTTAAAGTCCTTTTAGGAATGACAGGAAAGTTATTGGTCAAAGTTGTTAGTTTTCACTTCTCATGGTCTTGCCTCATCAGTGATTCTAATCTTATTTCTACCGGTTGTATCCATTTAGATTATGACAAGATAGGATTTTGGGTTTTGTTTGTTTGTTTGTTTTTGTTTTTTTGTTTTTTTGCTTTGTTTTTTTTGTTTTGTTTTGTTTTGGTCTAAACTCTAAATCTAGAAATAAATAAAGTGATAATATTGTTTGATGGGTATTTTTATGTGAGGGCCACAGTGTCCTGAAGGAACTAGTATGGAGAGGAGACGATTTTGGGGATTAGAACTAAAATTATGTTTCAGAGGAGAAGGAAGAGTTGACATGAAACAGTAAGAAGGAGGAAGCCAAGGAAAGAAGCAGAAAGGCGGGTCTGGTCGGGGTCACCAGTAGAAGAGGTCTGATGAGGTCTGGTGAGGGAAGTCTGAGGGCAGACATGCACAGCAGCTCTGTGAAGCTAGCAGGGCAGGGTATTCTGCCTCCTGCATTGGGACAGCTGGCCTGCAGGTAGCTGGGTAAAAGTTTCCCAGCCCAGTGGAGACCTCCCAGGATTGGACAAGACTTGCTTGAATCTCATGGTCACTCTAGGGTTGTATATCCTTGTCGCCCTGCTGTCCTCTTAGCAGAGCACTTCTTAACAAAAATATTACAAATGTGTAAGTAAATAAAAAACCAGAGGACTCCTGGGTGACTCAGTGGTTTAGGTGTCCGACTTCCGCTCCAGTAACGATCTTGCAGTTCTTGAGTTCCAGCGCCTGCCGGGCTCCATGCTGATGGTGTGGAACCTGCTTGGGATTCTCTCTCTTCTCTCTCTGCCCTTCCCCAGCTTGTGCACTCTCTCTTGCTCTCTCTCAAAGTAAATAAATAAACTTAAAAAAAAAACCCAGAAAGGTGGATATTAACTCCATTATTTTGCTATGATTTCTCTCTCGTAACAAAAGTGTTTTCCTCTATTTTCTGGGAAACTATAAAATGATTTCTTACATGCTGTAAATGTTTCCTGAGTCCACATGAATATATACGTTGAGCTAAAATCTTCCTTAGGGCTATATGTTAAAATTAGGGCTAAGGATACCAGGAAAGAAAATGGAAGATAAAACTACAAAAATAGTCTGGATTTAATTCAATCAATATAATTTGTTGAGAAAATCTGAGTGTTGTGATTCTATGATGTAATAAAAAAAAGCATAAGAATAGAGGAAGGAAACAACATTTTTTTTAAGTTTATTTACTGAGAGAAAGAGAGAGAGAGAGAGCAGGGGAGGGGCAGAGAGACAGGGAGAGGGAGAGAGAATCCCAAGCAGGCTCTGCGCTGTCAGCATGGAGCCCGAGGCAGAGCTGAAACTTATGAACTGTGAGATCATGACCTGGAGCTGAAATCAAGAGTTGGGAGCTTAACCAACTAAGCTTAACCTGAGCACCTCAACCAGGTGCGCCCCACAAGATTCTCTTTAAAAGGGCTTACGTAACATATAAAAATATTCCTTAAATAGTATTCTACAAATAATTGTGTAAAAATAAATACATGTTAAATTTTTGTGCAACTAAGTGATATTCATGTTGAGTAACTTTACTGATGTATCAACTAAGAGAAGTACGTTGATAGTTCTTTCTTTACACAAAAGTCAACTTGCACTATATATTTCTCAAATAGGTACACTTCTGTTTCCCCGGATTTTCTTCAGATATTTTAAACTATGTATCCAAAGGCTCCTGACGGTTATAGTACTATATTATTGTGTAAATAAAAAAATGGAAGAAGTATACAACATGAATTTGAATAAACATATTTGTGAAATAGAAACAATTGGTGTAATTTGTACCATGGTTTGTGAAGTTCACATCTATCTGTAGTAGTCTGGATGACAGTATGTTTCCATTTCCTCATCCTCTGTGCTTATTTTTTGTGCTTTGGTTGCCCTGGCATTCTTTTGAGGATTAAGTTTATGTGTGTATGCTATTTGAAAACAAGTTTACCTTTACTCTCTGAAAGCCTCTACGGATTTGAAGAACTAATGTGCGTGTTAGTGTTGTCTAGTCCAAGTTCATGGTGATCACTGACTCTTCCAATTTCACTGTGTATTGTCTGCATTATTCATGAGACAATTCTCACTATGCTTTCAAATCCTTTACATGTGTTCAAACAGAATGACCATGATATAGTAAAAGCAGTAGTATTGGCAGAGAGATTTCAGGTTTAAATCCAACCAGATTTGGGTCTAGTCTATTAATACCCCGTTTACTAACCCACCAAGTTATCTTTCAAATAAATCTCATGTGGTAAATCCGCTTTTAAGACCTACCTATGGGATCTCTTCCTCTTAAGAAGTCAAATGTTGATATGGTGTCAGGAATTAAATGTGATTTTAGTATAAATATATTTTATGATATGCAATTTTATCTTAAAAATTATCCATAAATTTTTTAGATAAAAAAAATGGCTTACAAAAAGAAGATAATAGCTATCACTCAGAACCCAGCATCCAAAGATAACATTCTGGGGCAACCAGGTGGCTCAGTCGGTTGAACATCTGACTTTGACTCGGCCATGATCTTGCAGTTAATGAGTTTGGGCCCTACATCGGGCTCCTGCTGTCAGCCTGTCAGCACAGAGCCCTCTTGGGATCCTCTGGCCCTCTCTCTCTCTGCCCCTCCCCCACTTGCACTCTCTCCCCGCCCCCCAAAACAACTAAAATAAAATAAATAAATAAATAAAGATCACATTCAATATTTTGATCTGTAATTTTTTTTCCATGTGTTTCTCCTAAATTTTAAGCTTAACAATGTTACACTCCATCCTTTAAATAAATCACGACTCATATACATAATTGCTTATTATTGAACAAAATTTGTTTCTGCATTTGGAGTTGCCAGACTTATAGGTTTGCTGATGTCTTCTGCTGTCACCCACCTACTCTTACTTTCTACACCCATGTTTTGCCCAGTCTTTGCCCAGGCCAAGTTCAGTTCTGTGTTAAGGGTTCCTTATTACTGTATCCTCTGCAGGTAGCTTTTTCATCAGATATTCAGCAAGCTTGTTCCTGTACTGTATCTAGATTTCTGATCAGATGTCTCATTATTATAGAGGTCTCTCATCACCATGCAGTTTTAGAGGAACGACTATCTATTCCCTTCCATTACTTTGCTCATTTGCTTTGTCTAATCTTTATGAGAGCAGAAACCATGTCCATTGTTGTATTCCCCTTATCTAAAAGAGCTCCTAGCACAGAGTGATTGTTCAATAAATAAGTGTTGAAGAATAAATGAATATGTTTGTATGTATATATTTTTTCCTTATTTGTATAAGCTTTTGCTTCTTTTAACTAGGTTACAAGAAACTTGAGGGTAGCAATAATGTCTTATATTCTTTATTCATCTCCTCCCATACTTGTAAGAGTGGCTTGATAAAGCAGAAATTTTCACATGACATAGTTTCAATCAATAGGTAATATTTTTAAACTTTTCCTTGCAAAATCTAGATTTCCTTTTATAACTACAATGATTAATTAAAAAAAAAAACTTTATACCTTGAACAAAGAATGAGAAAGAGGAATAAGAGATCTGTGTCTTCCTATGTACCTTCTGAAAGTCACTAAATAATTTTTTTAAGGAAAGTTGACTGAAGTACCAGCTAAGCAAATGAAGCATTAAATTGCCAGAGGGTGTCCATCAGTGAAAGAACACTCTGGCCATATGGATGAATTGTCTGCACTAGTTTGGACATTTTATGATGGAGATATATCAATTCATCATCCTCCAAGGTGAATGGCATTTGTTGGGAAAATCTCCGACACAATCATATTTATCGCCTTGGTAGAAATTTGATGATGGGATGTAAGTTTAACATATGACAGGGAGTAAAAGAAAGAATATTAAGAGGAATGTATTTTAATAGCTTATCAAGCTATAATTTGTTCCTTTTCAAGGAACAAATTATATAATTCTCTTATGTTGACAAAATTGAGCCTTAATAATATGCTAAAAATTTGCCTAAACTTTCATTAAAAAATATGGAATGAGGAAAATTGCTGTTTGTTATAAGGAATGAACTCAGTTACATAAGGAACTCATTTGAAATAATTGGCTTGATTTTAAGAATGTCTTCTGGTTTTGGCTAGATTTGTTCTACATAAAGGCATGTAGAGAGGCATACTGCTTTTCACATTAAATTGGAGATTTTTTTGAAAATAAATTTAGACTAGATGGATCTAGGAGAACAAATGATCAGCTAACATGTCAGGAATTCTGTGAAGAACTTTATAGACTATATATATACGCGTGTGTATATATATACATATATATACACACGCGTATATATATACATATATATACACACGCGTATATATATGTGTGTGTGTGTATATATATACGTATATATATATATATATATATAGAGAGAGAGAGAGAGAGAGAGAGAGAGAGAGAGAGAAAGAGAGATTGAGAGAGAGAGAGAGACCTGTGGAGTGTGAATCAGGGATCCTGATTCTTTTAGGATTTGGTTTTCTCATCTGGAATATGAAAGCCTAGCAAATAATTTGTAAATTTAGTATTCTATCATTTTATCTTTGTAGATTCTTTTCTCAAATAGTCACTGTCCCAATAGACATCAAGGTTTTATAGGTAATCATTGCTTATGAAACTTGCATAGGCTTCATTGATTTTCACTTATTTTATTATTTCAATTATGGCAATTAGTGAATTTAATTAGGATGAAAGCAATGACCAAATATGAGCGTAAGAGATACCAGGGGATGTTACCTACAAAGTCATTATATAACAGCTTTAATTTTTATAATAATTAATAATGAACAAAGATGAAACAACATACTCCATGCTGATTAAAAATAAATCTGAAGGAAATATGCTATAAATTAACTTTCATGTGAAAAAGATCTGTGTGTTCTCTTTTTGTTTATTTTAGTGACATTGCACCCAACTTGGCAAATACTATTAATCTATTTTGCAGTTAGAAGAAATAAAAAGAACCATGGATATTTGCCATTACTCTTCGAACTCATCTCTCTGCCTACCTAGTCTGGCAAATGGCCATTCACAATGGAAAATTCTAGAGTGAATATAGTGATCAGAGGCACCTTCAGAAACTATTATTTCAGGAAATCCTTGTGTGATTTTGTGAGGTTTGGGCACAACTTATAAAATTGAATCTGGAAGTATAATTACTGGAAGTATAAATTATATTGGAAGTATAATTTAAATGTACTTGCAGGGGTGCCTGGGTGGCGCAGTCGGTTAAGCGTCCGACTTCAGCCAGGTCACGATCTCGCGGTCCGTGGGTTCGAGCCCCGTGTCAGGCTCTGGGCTGATGGCTCAGAGCCTGGAGCCTGTTTCGGATTCTGTGTCTCCCTCTCTCTCTGCCCCTCCCCCGTTCATGCTCTGTCTCTCTCTGTCCCAAAAATAAAATAAACGTTGAAAAAAAAAATTTAAATGTACTTGCAGATATACTTAGTGAGTTTAAAGTTAGTTAGTGAAGGTATCTAGTGCAAAAGAACCACCTTTTTTTTCAAAAGAAAATCTGTTATGACAAAAACAGCAAGGCCATTTGGAGTATACATTTTTGCTTAATGTTTATTTATTTGTTTGAGACAGAGACAGAGTGCAAGTAGCGGAGTGGCAGAGAGAGAAGGAGACACAGAATCCAAAGCAGGCTCCAGGCTCTGAACTGTCAGCACAGAGCCCGACATGGGGTTGGAACCTGTAAACCATGAGATCATGACCTGTGCTAAAGTTGGATGCTTAACTGACTGAGCCACTCAGGCACCCCTACATTTTTGCTTAGATCTAATTTGTATACATGATGTGCTAGTGTGAACAACAACAAATTATATATATATATATATATATATATATATATATATATATAGTTGGTGAAAAATTTGGTCTGGATTTAAAGTCCTGACATTTAAAAAAATTGCCTAAATTTATGAAATATAGTTATCTTAGTTTTAAAAAGAAGGCTAGGATTTTATTTTGTAGTATTTGAAAATAAAGTCATAGAGGACTTGGAAATTTTTCTGAGGATATTCAAGGAAAGTCGTGGGAGATTGAATTTAATGTGTTTGTCTTTGGTCTTGTTTTGTGTAATGAACACATTCTGTTCTCCTTCAAGTACATGGATGCCAGTAAATTCATACCATAAACCAAAGAATTTAAAAAAAAGTTAAAATTAAAAAAAAATTAAACATTAAAAAAATAAAGTTAAATGGGCACTCTCTTCTAAATATCAATCTTTGACATATTTTAATGAACTATTATAATTTTTATTGAAATGTGACTTTCAGTTACTTATACAGGGCTTATGTCAAAACTCATTTTTCAACAGACAGATACGTACTCACATGCCGTTTTAGATGTTTGCCGTTAGCCCACTCCCTTTTTAGTTGAAACCAGGAAGTCTCTATTCAGGGTATCTATTCAAGTCAACAAATTGGTAGACTCTCTCTCACCCTGCACATTTCATTCTAAATGTCTTGGCCTCTCTTCAGAGAGGCCATCCCTGCCATAGCTTCACTGTGGATGTTCTTTTTCTGTATGTTGGGTTCCCATCACTAGTGAATTTGAATGCTATATTATCTGTGTCTTCTTTTCTGTCGGGTCTCCCTTTCCCACTCAACTATTAATTGATTAGGTCAGAAACCATTTGCCTATTATTCACTAGTTTATATGAAGTAATTAGCATAGTCCTGGGCCCTTAGTAACACGTTAGTAAGCGCGGTTTTGTGTCTATTTGTTTGTTCTGAATTAAAACATGTGAACAAACATTTGCTATAATCGATCAGCGACTGTTCCAGCAATTGAAAATATAAAGACTAAAGAAACCACATTTCTTGTTATTGTATAATTGGGAAAGAAAATGTATAAATAAGGAAACAGAGACAAAGAAAGGGTGTTAAATAAAGCTGTTTTTCTTCTAAAACTTGCCGGTGGTAGCAGATCGATCATTAAAATAATAGAGCCAAAATAAATCTTAAGACAGGTCGTGACCAGTATGTTTTAAACTAATTGTCTTATCTTCAGATGTTGTATCTGAAACAAGGAAATGTTCACTGTAAACACTTTCTTCGGGAATACCAGGGTGCCATGCATCTGCAGGCTCTGGTTTTGAAATATGAACGTATTGTGTACGATTGTTTTGCCTTTTCATGTATACAGTTAATGGCCTCTAAATCACTCAATGAATCATAACAACCTAAAACATAAACTTGCAAGAACACTTTGAAATATTAACATAGTTAATTGGATTTATAGTATCATTTTCAATGATCAAGAGGGAACAAAACGGCTTTTCCTCCATTTTCATTCTTCAGTTACACTACTAGAAAAGACCTTTCAAAATTATCTACATGACAATATCTATTAGCATTTTTAGGAAAAGGAAAAGAAAAATGAGACCCAGATAAGAATTTATGATATATAGGATTAATTATATTAGTAAATGGATGTGCTGTGAGATTTTAAATCCATAATTAACAACAGACGGGGCTTTCTTTTCCCCATCAATTCATTCCTTCTCGTAACTAGACTTTTCAGGCAGACCAAGTCTTTTAGGCTTGGAGAATAGAAGTCAGTGTCCCATCATAATACACTTGTTTTTTGATATTATTTATTTAAGTACTCTGACAGAGGTGGCTAAACTTGCACATCTCTACTTGACATGCACGTCTCTTTCAGATATTATTAATATATTTAGCTGCTAATGATTGTTTACTAGATTGGTTTAGACTGTTTGCTCAACAAAATTGAATGAAAATTATTTCTCAACTTGAATATTTAAAGTACAAATATCAGGGGTGCCTGGGAGGTTCAGTCAGTGAAGCACTGGGCTCTTGATTTCAGCTCACACCACATTCTCATGGTTTGTGGGATCGAGCCCTGCATCGGGCGCTGCCCTGACAGTGTGGAGACTGCTTGGGATTCTCTTTCCCTCTCTCTGTGGCCCTTCCCCACAGCGCACACATGTGTGCTGTCTCTCTCTCTCTCTCACACACACACAAAACAAATAAAAAATAAACTTAAGAAAAAAAATAAAGTACAGATACCAGTGGAGATTTCATTTTTTCTTGGCAATTTTCAAATAAATGATGACTTCGAACTGGATTCCTTCTTAATTAGAAACACATTACAAAGAAATAGTGAATGTCTCATGGCACAAACCCTGAGTCAAATCCATAACTTGGATTAAGTGGCTCTTACTATGTTTAAAGTGATGTGATCTTATTTAGAAAATGCCAGGAGATCCAATGGATGATGCAAAGGTTCACCCACTTTTAACATTCAAAGAGAGCTAAGTATTCTTACCAGAGTGGGTATGTGAACATGACTCAAGATGTGAAACTTCTACGTTATCTTTGCAGCACTGTTTATTGTTCCTAGTGCAGCGGAAAGAGTTGAGGCCCTAAGAGTTCTTGTTGCTCATGAGGTTTTGTTTGCTATTGTTTTGTTGTTGTTTTACATTTTAGCCCTGAGGTTGGCCCAGTTGTGTGTGAGTGTGTGTGTGTGTGTGTGTGTGTGTGTGTGTGTATGTATGGGTGTGTGTAAAAGAACTGAAATAGATGGATAGAGCTTAATGAGTCTCCAGGCATCAAGGAAGAAAACCTCCTGCTGGACCTTGGGATAGACTTTTGAAAAAACATTGAATCCACTGCAATATGGTGATTTCTCTATCATGTGTCTATCACCTTCCCCAATTATAAACATAGGTATATAAATGTTTGATTAGGACTCTTCGCTTTGGAAAACATTTGAAGTCAGAGATAAGAATTGTCTTTAACGCACTACTTAATTCTAAATATCCAGTATGATGCACCATATATAGAGAGTATTATTAGATAATCACTGAAGGTAGTTTTAATACACAAATGTGAAGATACATTGAAAATCACATTTTCAAAATACTTCAGTATATGAATTACACTCTTTGGTGTGGTATCTTATACAATGAAATATGTTGATTACATATAAGATGACAGAATACATTATATGGTCAATTTAATCTCATCATTTTCAATGATACTAAGTATGGTTAGGAAGTGAGAAAGGCAACAGAAGAGATGAAGAAGACAGGTGGGTCTGAGTGGTATTTCACAGGAACGATGGTCAATGTTCCTGACTTAGTGATTTGGGAAGAAGAAGAGAAGAGACCTGATTTCTTACTTCATAAGTTTCTTAAGACATGAATTGCATATTTATTTGGATTAATAATCATTTCTTGAAATCGATTTACACCATGAAATACACCACTTAATAAATAGAAACAATCTTACTTGACTTTATTCTGAAACTCAAATTGTCCTAACACTCTAAAAGCAAGTTATTTATATAATAAAAGTTACAATTTATAAACTTCTGAATGCATAAATTAGGAATCTATTTATGTAAGTAGAGACTTATATGGAAATTAACATTGCACTTAATGAAAAATAAGCAGGATTTCTGAACATGGTAAGTAGACAGCTGATAGACTACCAAATGCATAATAAGTCACCCTCATTTTACCTCAAATATTTATAAAGATAGATAAGTAGAACAGTTACATGAAAGGCAAAATCTGAAAAGCAATTATACAGGTGAATGCTTAATTTTCCTTTTCATAAAATATATAGCTAAGGATTTAACATTTAGATGGAAGGCAGTTTTTCATTACTATTTTTTATTAGTGTATTGATGGCTCAGAGGAAAAATAATCTCTAGGAAATTCTGTGAGTGATATATGAAATGCTATTTTTGCAAGACCAGGTAAATTACAGCTAATAAAGCTTCTAGTATTTAAAAGTGATCTGAGCTCCGGCAGTCCAAGATAATGGTGTCGGAAGGTACTGAATTCACCTCCCCCCATGGATACAGCAAATCTACAGCCACATATGGAACAATTCTCTCTGAAAAAGAACTGAAAACTAACTGAAGAGTTTTGGCACAACAAAGGATAAAGTGGTCACATCAAGATGGGTAGGAAAGGAAGAAATGTGGTCTTGTTAAAAACTCAACCCCCACACAATAATAGAAGTTTGGAACGTCTGAGGAGCAGTGAACTGGTGCCTCACATCAGGCACCCAACCCTTCTACCAGTACTGGAGAGACATTGGCTCTGAGAACCAATGGTGTTTATGTCCAGGAGACCCAAAGGACTGTAACGACCTGAGATGCTCTTTTTAAAGGGCTTGCATGCAGAATTACTTGCTCCAAGACCTAGCATAAAAAAGTAAAACAGGAGTTTGAAAAGTACCTACATGATATGTGAAGAAGATTCATTTTCTGGTCATAAAGCATCTGATGGTGGGGCAGGGGCCAATCAGGATTTTCTTCAAGGTTGGAGGTTGGATCCCATTTTTGCATTCCCCTGTAACTTGCTAGCACCGGGGGACACATGCACACACACAGCAACCTCCCTCCTGCTGCCTCCCTAAGTCAGCAGTCAAGGGAAGTCCACACAGGGGACATCCCTTGATCACCTGGCCCTAGTGGTCATAGGTCTTGTGTTCTGGATCCCATAGGACTGTAACAATTGGGAAAAACAAACAAACAAACAAAAAACAGTTCTTGTCAAGCTTCCAAACTCAGGGCATTGCACAGATAGCAGACTAAAATCTGCCCCCAGGCTGCCAATGAAAAGTCCTACTTATTGGTCCTGGAGCTTCATCCTACATGACAGGCTTCAGTTTTGTAATGGATTTAGAGGCTATGGGTGCACTCTCAGGCAAGAGGACACCATTCTTTGACCCTTCCTTGGCCTCACTAGAGCTTGCTGGTATCTCCAAAAAGGAGCTTATATGCTCTTCCTGAGCCTGCTTTCTGTAACTCTCTCCCAGTGGACACTTTAAAATCTCCATTTTCTTGAAGCTAGCAGAGTTTATTATTGTGATCCTACAAGATTATAAGTATTTTCATACTTTAAAAGTTGCTGCCTGAAGATCTAGCTTCTAATCAGCCTGAAACCAGGTGCTTACTGAGATCCTTCCCTTTGGAATACTGACATGTCTTGGCACACACAACTGGGACCGATCAAGAGTAAATCCAACTATGTAGACAGTCGTAAAGGTTTGAGACATAACTGACAGGTGGGGCAAGGTTGAATGATAATTTTGATTTCTGACACAAGGCCACTGTTTCAAGAATAGGTAAGGCTGCTGTTTCACCTAATACATAGAAACAAATGAAAATTGTCAAGCAAAATGAGAAAACAGAGGAACAAATTCCAAAATGAAAGAACAAAGCAAAACCTCATAAAAATACTTTGTGGAAACAGAGATAAATATTCTACCTGATACAGAGTTCAAAGTAATTGATCATAATATGCTCGCTGAACTCTGGAGAAGAATGGAGGAACACATAGAGAGCTTCAACAAGGAAAAGAATGTAATAATGTACCAAACAGAAGTCATAGAGTTGGAACGTACAATAAGTGAACTGAAGAATACACTAGAAGGGGTAAAAAACAGACTAAATGAAGCAGAAGAACAGATCAGTGACCTGGAAGACAGGCTGGTGGAACTCATACAAACAAAACAGCAAAAAGGAAAACAAATTTAAAGATGAAGGTAGCTTTAAGGGACTTATGGGACAATAAGCAGGATAACATTTGAACTATAGGAGACCCAAAAGAAGACAGAGACAAAGGGACAGAACCCTTGTTTGAAGAAAAAGTGGCTGAAACTTCCCTGACCTGGGGAAAGAAATAGACATCAAGTCTTGGAATCACAGGGAGTTCCAAATAAGATAAACCCAGAGGCACATACCAAGACACATTAAATTAAAGTGTCAAAAGTTTGAGAGAGAATCTTAAAAATAGCAGGAGAAAGGCAAATTGTTTCATACAAGGGAACCCTTAGAAGACTATCAGCTGATTTGTTGGCAAAAATTTTGCAGACCAGAAGGCTGTGGCATGATATATTCAAAGTACTGAAAGGAAAACAAAACAAAACAAAATAGAAGTCTAAACAACAAGAATATTCCATTTAGAAAGGGTATTATTCAGAATTTGAGGAGAGATAAAGAGTTTTGCAGACAAGAAAAAGTTAAAGAAGCTCCTCACCACTAAACCAGCCTTACAGGAAATGTTATGGGGATTTCTTTAAGCTGAAAAGAAAGGTTACTAACTAGTGAAGAAAAAATATGAAAGTAAAAATCTCAGTGGTAAATGTAAATGTATAGCAAAGATAGTAGATTAATTACTTATAAAGCTAGTATGAAGGTTAAAAGACAAAACTACTAAAATTAAGTATAACTGTGATAATTTATTAAGGGCTATCCAAAATAAAAAGATGTAAAATGTGACATAAAAAAACTTAAATCGGGGGATAAAATATAGTTTTAAGATGCTATCAAGTTAAAATAAACTGATACATATAGGTTATTACAGTGAACTCCATAATAACCACAAAGCAGAAACCTATAGTAGATACACAAAAGGTAGTGAGAGAAGAATCTACACATAGCCCTATAGGAAGTCATCAAACCACAAGGGGAGAGAGAAAGAAGAGAAGAAAGGGACAGGGAGGAACTATAAAAACAGAAAGCAATTAACAAAATGGCAATAAATACATACATGTCAATAATTGCTTTAAATCTAAATAAAGTAAATTTCCCCAATCAAATGACAGACTGTTAGAATGGATTAAACACACACACACACACACACACACACACACACACACACACAAGACTCATCTATATGCTGTACACAAAAGAGACTCATTTCAGATGTAGGGATACACACGGAATGAAAGTGAAGGGATGATAAAAGATGTTACATGCAAATAAAAATGAAAAGAACCCTGGCATAGAGGTACTTGTAACAGAAAATAAACTTTGAAACATGGACTGTAATAAAAGACAAAGAAGGCATTGCATAATGATAAAGGGGTCAATCCAACAAGAGGATATAACATTAGTAATTATTTTTGCATCTAACATAGGAACACTTAAATATAAAGGAAATATTAACAGACTTAAAGAGAGAAAATTACAGCAATACAATAATAGAAGATTTTAATACTCCATTTACATCAAGGGGTAGATAAGCCAGACAGAAAATTAATAAGGAAATACCAGCCTTAAAAGACATATCAGACCAGAGGAACTTATTATATGTTCCATCAAAAAGCAGGAGAATGTCCATTTTTTCTCAAGTGCACATGGAATGTTCTCCAGGTTAGATTACACATTATTCCATGGAACAAGAGTCAATAAATTTAAGAAGACAAATCATATCAAGATTTTGTTTTTCTGGCCATAGTGGTATTAAACTAGAAATCAGTTGCAAGAAGAAAGCTAGAAAGGTAACAACCAATCAGTCAATGAAAAATATCAAAGAAGAATCAAAAGACAAAAAATCCCTTGAGACAAGTGAAGATGGAACCACACCATATCAAAACCTGTGGGATATGAAGTGATGTTCTAACAGTTCTAAAAAGGAATTTCATCAAAATATAGGCATACATCAAGAAGTGAAAAAAATCTTCAGTGAATAATATAACTTTGTACCTAAACAATCTAGAAAAAGAGGAGAAATTAGAGCCCAAATTAGTAGAAGAAAGGAAATAATAATAAAAAAGAGGGTTCAAATAAATAAAATCAGAAATGAAAGAGAAGTTACAACTGATATCACAGAAATGAAAAGTATCATAAGAGACTACTAAGAACAATTGTATTCCAACAAATAGGAAAACCTAGAAGAAAAGGATGAATTCCTAAAAACATGTAATTATCCAAGACTGAATCATAATGAATAAACAGAAAATCTTAATAGGATAATTATTAGTAAGGTGAGAATCTGTAATCAAAACTCTTTCAAATGGCTTCGGTGGTGAGTTCTACCAAGTATTCAAATAAAATTTAATATCCTTTTCAAACTCTTCCAGAGAAAATTAAAGGGAAGTGAATTCTTTCAAACCCATGTTATGAGGCCAGCATTAGCCTGCTACCAAACCCAGACAAGAACAACACACATGCATAAAAGAAAATTGCAGGCCAGTGTCTCTGATGAACAGAGATGCAAAAGTCCTCAACAAAATATTAGCAAACTGAATTCTGTAGTACATTGAAAGGAATATTCACCATGATCAAGTGGGATTTATTTTAAGAATGCAAGGATGGTTTGACATCCAGAAACCAATCACCATGACGCACCACATTAACAAAATAAAGTATAATAGTCATATGATTATCTTAATAGGTGCAGGAAAAACATTTGGCACAATTAAACATACATTTATGATTAAAATGCTCAAGAAAGTAGATATAAGGAAAACATACCTCGACATAATAAAAGCCATGTATGAAAAGCCCACAGCTAGCATCATACTTACCATGGGAAATCTGAAAGCATTGTCTTTAAGATCAGGAACAAGACAAGAATGTCCACACTTGCAACTTTTATTCCACATAGCATTTAAGTCCTACCCAGAACAGTTAGGCAAGAAAACAAAATAAAAGTTATCCAAATTGGAAAGAAAGAAATAAAACTGTTACTGTTTGTGGATAATGTAATTTTATATACATAAGACCCTAAAGACTCCAACAAAAAAATATTGGAACTAATAAATTCACTAAAGTTGCAGTATACAAAATCTATATACAAAAATCAGTTCTATATCTAACCACTAACCAAAAACTATCAGAAAGATTAAAAAAATAATGCCTTTTCCAATTGCATCAAAAAGGATAAAATATTTTGGAATAATTTTAACCAAAGAGGTGAAAAAAAAACTTTATACTAAACACTATAAGATATTGATAAAACAAATGAAGAATACATAAATAAATGGAAATATATCTCATGCTTATTAGTTAGAAGAATTCATATTGTTAAAATGCCCATGCTACATGAAGCAATCTACAGATTCAGTGCAATTGTATCAAAATTCCAAGGCATTTTTGACTGAAATAGAACAGACAATCCTAAAACTTGTGTAGAAACCCTAAAGACCCCAAATATTCAAAGAATTTTGAGAAAGAACAAATCTGGAGGCATCACACTCTCTGATTTAAAATTATACTATAAAGCTATAGTAAAACAAAAAAGTATGGTAATGACAAACCCAAAGAAGACACATAGATCAATGGAATGGAATAGAGAGCCTAGAAATAAACCCATGTATATATGGTCAATATATGACAGAGTAGGCAAGAATATAAAATGGGGGATGGACTGTCTCTCCAATAAATGGTGTTGGGAAAATTGGGCAGTCACATTCAAATGTAAGAAAGTAGGCTGCTTCCTTATACCAAGCACAAAAAGTAACTAAAAATGGATTAAAGAATGAATACAAGACCTGAAACTTAAACTCCTAGAAAAAAAAACAAAAGAAAACAAAAACAAAAAACAAAGGTGGTAGCTCCTTTTTAAAATATTTATTTATTTATTTATTTTTAGAGAGAGCATACACACATGTGTGAGCTGGGGAAGGGCAGAGAAAAAATTCCAAGCAGGCTCCTTGCTGTTAGCAGGAAGCCTGACATGGGGCTCCACACAGAGGCTTGACTCAATACAGGGCTCAACATGGAGCTCGACAAGGGGATCCATCTCATGAACTGTGAGATCATGACCTGAGTGGAAATCAAGAGTTGGACGCTCAAACAGATGAGCCACCCAGGTGCCCCCAAAGGTGGTAGCTCCTTGACATTGGTCTTGGCATTTAATTTTGGGATCCCACTCCAAAGGGAACAAAAGCAAAAATAAACAAGTGGGACTACATCAAACTAAAAAGCTTATGCATTGCAAAGGAAAGCATCAACAAAATGAAAAGACACTCTACTGAATGGGAAAATATATTTGCATATCATATATCTGATTAATATCTGATTAATATTCCAAAATATATAAAGAACTCAACTCAGTAGCAAAACAAAAAACAAACAAACAAACAAAACAACAACAAGCAATCCAATTAAAACAAATGGCACAGGATCTAAATAGATATTTTTCCAAAGACATACAGAGATGGCCATTAGGCACATGAAAAGATTTTGAACATCAGTAATTATCAGAGAAATGCAAATCAAAAACACAATGAGATATCATGTAACACCTGTTAGAATGGCTATTACCAAAAAGACAAAAAAATGATAGGTGTTGGAGAGGATATAAAGAAAAGGGAACCCTCTTGCACTGTTGGGAGAATGTTATTTGGTGCAACTAAAAATGTAAATTGATGAAACCAATTATAGAATGCAACCAAAAATAGAACTACCATATGATCCATCTATTCCACATCTGGGTATTTATCTGGAGAAAATGAAAATGCTACTTTAAAAATGTATATGCACCTGTATGGTTAATGCAGCGTTATTTATAATAGCCAAGATATGGAAACAACCTACATGTTCATTGATGCATGAATGGATAAAGATGTAATATATATCATAGATAGATGATAGATGGATAGATAGATAAGCAAATACAATATTATTTCGCTTAAATGTGGAATCTGATTAACAAACAAAACAAAATATACAAAACTAAACTCATAGATACAGAAAGCAGTTGGTGATTGCCAGAGGGGAGGAGTGTCAAAAGGTGAGCAAACAGGTAAATGGGCCAAGAGGTATGAACTTCCAGATATAAAATAAGTAATGTGCAGCAGTGTGACTATAGTCAGTAATATTGCACTGCATGTTTAAAAGTTGCCAAGAGAGTAAATCTTAAAGTTCTCATTGCAAGAAAAAATGTAACTGTATGGTGACAAATGATAAGTAAACTTCCTGTAGTGATTATTTTGCAGTATACACAAATATAAAATTACTATGTTGTATATCTGAACATATATACTAATATAGTATTCTATGCCAATATTACCTCAGTATAAATAAACAAACAAACAAGATCTGAAATTTATATTTAGGATATCTTGTTTCTTGACTAATATTTCAGTTTCTGGATTTTTTTTCCTATCTACACCATATGTCTTTAAAGGTTAATGTACAGTTCGTTAGTTTTAGAATAAAGAGATTTGCGGAAGGCTGAATGAAAAGGTTTAAGGAAAAGATCTCTAGTGACTTCCCATTTTACAATAGTTATGGTTTCCTTTATGTAACAAGATGTACTTAACATCATCTGCATTTGTGCTTGGATCATAGTGAATCTTGTATTGAAGAAAGTATTTTTTTGTTGTTAAATGCAGTATCTTTATGCATCCTCTCTACTGAAAATATATTTTAGTTAATGTAGTCAATATTTTAATTTATGTTCATCTTGTTAAGTGCTTTTATACTAGTCCCTTATACTTTTCACTTAAAGATGTAAGTTACACGTCTGCAAATGTTGTACTAAATAATTTTCTATTAATGGGTGAGTTATTTTTCCTATATCAGATGGTAAAGTTAAAATGCATACTGTTCCATTTTTATATAAACTTAAAATATTCTCCTAAAGAGAATTTAAATAACACAAAATAGTAAAGTGTGAAAGGTAAAAGTCATGCTAGATCATACTGCCCAAGTGAAAATGCTATGAAAATTTCAGGGGCCTCCATCTGGACAGTTTGACTTTTAGATTCAGGTAACAGGGCTTCCTGCCAATTTCAGGATGCTCTCTGGCTGCACCTCTCACCAACAGGGGGTGAGTCAAACTGTTCAAGATGAAGTGCCCAGTAGACGTCCAAACACTCTCTGACCAAGCAATCAAAGATTGCTTCCAGGGCCCGCTTGAAGGTGGACATGGGGCTCCATCCATCCAACCTGGACCTCCAGGTTGTTGTAAAAGTTTATTTGTCAGGATAGGAGAATGGAGCCTATTAAATGATTCATTCTCTTTCACTGTTCAGACACATGCTATGTGGCTCTACATTTGTACTCTTGCCTGAGCCCTACATATATCAGAGTTGAGCCTGCTTTGGAGGTATCTTTCTGTGTTAGTGAACACACAAAACACAAAAATTGAAAATACTTTCTCTGTAATGATATATATCTCCATACTGATCTATGTATATGTATAACCATTAAAAGCCTGATATTTTACACATCATCTTAGTATTTTATTATACTATATGTTTCTGTCTATTCCTGTTTGTTTATCCACTTATGCACATGGCCACGATGGAAGTAATCATTGTTTATCACTGTAACTCTACCAAATTAAGACCCTTTCCAACACTTCCTTCAGTTTGTTATAATGTTTGCAATCATCTGTAACATTTCTCATGTTTCCTTTTCTATCACTGATTATATTTGACCACTAAGTGTACATTTTCTTCAAAACTCAATTGGATTTATCTCTTTATCATGCCACCCTGATGAGAATCACCCACAGCAGTCTAATTTTTGCAGTGTTTCTTGGTAGGTTGTCCTGACGTAACCTCCTCTACCTATGGCAGTGTTTCTGTCCAGGTAATCTGTGAAAACTCTTTGAACATAGAGTTCTCTCCTTTGGGGCCTTGCTGAACTAAAGATTCTTTCATTTCTCACCAAACTGCAGCCACTCCATGCTCTTTCCAGACCATTCATGTCATCACTTCTTTCCAGTTCTTCAGGAAACACACATGAAATAAAATAAACAATCCTCTTCCTCATCATTCCTATACCTTGTTAACTTCTTATTATTAAGTCTTTAATTCACAGCCCAAGTATAGTCCAATATTGTGTATTAGGTAAGAAGATGAGCTCTGAGTTATAATTCTGTTGCTTCATCATTTACTAGCTGTGTCACTTTAAGCCAATTATGCAAATTCATTATGTCTCAAGGTATTACTTTTTTTTTCTTCAAATCTGTGGACTTTTATCATTTCTTAAATGCCAATCTGTGATTTCTTAAGATGGTACAACATGATTGAGAAGACTATAGACAGAGACACTGATGAAAAAGACCCTGAGTTCTAATTTATCCTACATATACACTGATTTACACTATTTCAGCCTTAATTTTCATGAACTTAGAAGTTGACAAAAATAAAATCCATGAGTGGGTACTAATTTAGGAAAGTCTGTAATGTACACCATCATATTAATAAGGATATTAATTGCTTTTTAAAGTGAAGGGCACTTTTGGGGCACCTGGGTGTCTCAGTAAGTTAAGCATCTAACTCTTCATTTTGACTCAGGTCATGATCTCAAGGTTCATGAGATGGAGACCTGCGTCGGCTCTGCACTGGCATTGCAGAACCTGCTTGGAATGCTCTCTGTCCCTTTCTCTGCCCCTCCCCAGACACACATGCAGTAGCACTCATGTGTGTGTGCTCTCTCTCAAAAAAAAAAATGGGGCACCTGGGGGGCTCAGTCGGTTAAGTGTCCAACTTAAGCTCAGGTTAGGATATCACGGCTGGTGAGTTCAAGCTCCGCATTGGGTTCTGTGCTGACAGTTCAGAGCTGGAGCCTGCTTCAGATTCTGTGTCTCCCAGTCTCTCTCTGCCCCTTCCCCACTCACACTCTGTCTCTCTGTCTCTTAAAAAATAAATAAACATTAAAAATTAAAAAAAGTTAAGGACACTTTTAACAGATTCAAGTTTTTTGTTCAAAAATTTTACAATTAATAAAAGGCAGAACTAGTTTTATATCCTATCTTCTCCCCTCAATTTTAATAACATTACTTTTATATATTCATTCATAAAAGCTTTTATCCAGTGCTTCCTATATACTTTTCAAAATGAAGAGTATTAAACTTAGATGAATACTCTGTGCACTTTTATTAATTCAATAAATATGTATTAAATACGATGGAAGGTTTAAAGTATTAAGATACAGCAGTGAAAAAAAAGTCAAAATGCTTTTAAAATTTAACTTATATTTTAGTAAGGAGCTGTAGACAAACAATATGTTAATAGATGCTAAGTGCTATGAAGAATATAAGTCAGCTTTGTACATAAAGAGTGATGGATCAGGATGTGGATCTATTTATATAGAATTTGGGAAGCCTTCTTGAATAAATTGATATGTGAGAAAAGACGTAATTTAAGTGAGGAAATGAGTCATATCCAAAATTAAGGGACAGCATTTGGAAGAGGGAATATCTAGTACAAAGGCACAGATGTAGGAATATGTGTGCAGTGTTCAAAACCCATCAGTCATTGTGTCTGGAAGGCTGGAAAGATGCAAAAGTTTTTGAGGATAGAGAAGAATTCCAAGGACAGATTAGCCTTAAAGGTCATGATAATGAACTTGAATTGTATTACAAAGATCCTTGTAAAATAGAAGATGATTGGAGGGCATTGAGCAAATGTGACTCACATTTGAAAATCATTACTTTGGTTTCTGAAAGACGAATACAATATAAGAAGATGTGTGAAAACAAGAATTGGTAGGAGGCTAGCATAATAATCCATAATAGAAGTTAAAGGTATTATGTGCCTGGATCATGTTGCTGGGTACGGTAAATTTATTTTTGATTTTTTCAGTGTTTATTTTTGAGAGAGACAGAGACAGAGACAGAGCATAAACAGGGGAGGGGCAGAGAGAAAGGGAGACACAGAATCTAAATCAGGCTCCAGGCTCTGAGCTGTCAGCACAGTGCCTGATGTGGGGCTCAAACTCACCAATCAGATCATGGCCTGAGCCCAAGTCAGACACTTACCCGACTGAGCCACCCAGGAGCCCCTGGATATGGTAAATTTTTGACTCTATTTTGAAGATTAAGCCACAGGGCATGATAGAATGTATTTATGAATGAAATAAATAAAGTATCAAAGAAAACTCCATGATTTAATGTGATTCAGTGATATGGGAAACACTGTGGGCAGAGATGCTGGTTTAGGGGAGGAAATCAAAAGTTAGACTTGGGAAATGTTGAGATGTAAATTCATACAAGTAATCCAACCAGACATGTCTAGTAGCCAGTTGGATATGCATGTCTGAACTTAGGGAAAATATTTAGGTTAGAAACTAAAGGATGAAAATTGGAAGACTATAGATTGTGTTGAAGGCCCCAGTATAGGATGAGATCACCTAGGAATAAATATAAAGAAGATAAAGTGCCCAAAGACTAAGTCCTGGGGCATTTTACAATTCATTTTACAAAAGGTAGGATTTGACAAAGACTCTGTCCTTGACCAAACTTCAGTCAGGCGCCCGTTGTGTGTTTGGCTTTTCCAGCCCCATCTTGGCAAGAATCCTGCTAAGTCAATATAGGGGGAATGCTTCTATCGTTGATACCTGATCACCTTTGATATCTGATGAAGGTCTTCATCCCTAACCTCTGATGTAGATAAGTCCTTGACCTGCCTTCAGCAAGAATCTTAAGTAAGATTTGCCAGAATTTCTTTAACCTTGAAGTTTCCTTTAGTAATTTTGTTTCCACTGACATCCTCACTCCGCTCTTTGGCTACAAAGCTCCAGCTGCCTTTGCTGTATTCAGAGACTTGAGCACAGTCTCTCTCTCCTGGTACATTTAGCTCTATTGCGGTAGTTCTGAATAAAATCTTTCTGATCATTTTAATAAGTGTCAGAATATTTTTTCCTTTTAACAGATCCAGCAAAACAACCTAAGATAAAAGAGTCTCCAAAATTGGAGAAAACTCAGAGTGAGGCTCAGGAGAGTGATGTTCTGGAAATTAAATAAAGAAAACACTTCAGAAAATAGGTGTGATTGATTTGTGGTATATGGTGCCATTAGAACAAGGTAATGACTAAGACCTACTGGGATGTGAAGTCATTGGTGTCCTTAAACAGACCCTGACCTGAAAGAATGGAGATAAAATATTTGGAATTTGTTTCAGGGAAAATGACAAAATATGACTGGAGACAGAATATAGGAGTTTGATCTAATATTGGAGCAGACATAGCCTTGTATGTAGACTGGAATGTGGGATAAAGGAAGTATTTGGCTTGTTTTCAGATAGAATACAGTATTACAGAATACCTTTATTATCTCTGGTAGTGATTCTGCAGGAATTAAATAATATAAGGGTGATAGAAATAAGACTGTTGTAAGAGTAGAAAGCTTAAGAGAGAGGTTGTAGGATCTCATGCATGCAGAACAGGTAGGTTTTGAACTTAGGGAAGAGTGTGACAGTTTCTTTCATTTTTCTAGAAAGCAAAGTGGAAAAATACACATACATACATATAAACAGGTAGTGTATAGATGGGGTGTTGGGAGAATGTATGCAACTTTTTTTCAGAATGCTTCCTATTATAAAAGAAAAGGTGTAGATTTATCCCCTCTGTGAGGAAAAGAAGGAATTGATTTGAGAAACCTAGTTGGATTCCAGATAGCACAAATGGCCTACTTCAGGGAGATGCTTATGAACTGAAAGTAAGAACAGTTACTGTGATTGTGTCTTTTCTCCAACCAAGTTTAGTTTTCCATATGCACATGCAGAGTAGCAGAGATGTTGGATAAAGTAAGAAATTAGGGTTTTGTCAGCAAAGTGTGATGGAGGGACAAAGGAACAAGGAAGCTGAGCACTCAGGAACGCCTTGTACTTAACAGTTTAAATGTAGAGATACTATATCTTATGTCTACCAAATAATCTGAGAGCCATTATCTTAAAAATGGAAAAGAGGGGCACCTGGGTGGCGCAGTCGGTTAAGCGTCCGACTTCAGCCAGGTCACGATCTCGCGGTCCGTGAGTTCGAGCCCCGCGTCGGGCTCTGGGCTGATGGCTCAGAGCCTGGAGCCTGTTTCCGATTCTGTGTCTCTCTCTCTCTCTGCCCCTCCCCCGTTCATGCTCTGTCTCTCTCTGCCCCAAAAATAAATAAACGTTGAAAAAAAATTATTAAAAAAAATGGAAAAGAATAACTATATCAATTTTCATAAAATGAAAAAAAATTAATGGTGAACGAGTTAAAATTTTGAAGTATCCATACGAGAAGTGCAACCAAATTAGGAAACCAATAGTTCCCTATGATCTTCATGGTGCATGGTTCTTTTAAACCAATAATGTAAGATAAAAAACTTCAGAATTTTAATACCCAGATCTTCAAGGTGTCTGCTTATAAAATAAGAATCCCTTTACAACGTGAGATTTGTGTGTCTTACTATGTCAGGACTGGGCTCATTAACTATTCATCATCACAAAAGCTCCCTTGCCCTAAGCCTCTATCTCATCTTTGATCTTTTCACCTCTGTCAAGGCTAAAGTAGCAGTTTTCATTCTATTAAGGGCTCCTGTATCCTCCAATAAGTAAATACATACATCCATACATGCAGACTCACTTGTTTATTTCAAATGGGAAAGAAGAATCACCACACAGCTTTGAGGAATTACCCCACTTCTGAAGTTTTGCAGAAAGAAATTTGAAATTTCTCTGAGATTATGAGAACTTTTTGTATTTCTTATACATGAAAGTGCCTAGATACCTTCACCTGGATCACAAAGTCAGCCTCTCCACTTCTCTTGTAGTGATAAAGGGGAGAAAGTTTAGAAATAAATGAGTGGTGAATATATATATCGATTAGTAATTAGTAAAATTAAATATGGATGAATAATACTAAAAAATAAATATTTGTCATTAAACTGTTATGAGTTGAATTGTGTCCCTTCAAATTTGTTTGTTGAGGTTCTAAACTCCAGTACCTCAGAATGTGACTTTATTTGGAGATCAGGGTAATCAATTTAAAATGAGGTCATTGGGTGGGCCCCAATCCAGTAGGGCTTGTATACTTATAACAAGAGGAAATCTGGATAGAGACATGCATAGAGGGAGAGGATTCAAAGTAGATTAGGGAGGAGGCAACTCTCTATCAAGCAGAGAGGCCAGGGAGGCTCTTCCTTCACAGCCTTGCTGACACCTTGATTTGGGATTTCTAGTCTCCAGAATTGTGAGACAATAAATTCTGTTGTTTAAGCCTCCCAGTTTGTAGTATTTGGTTATGGCCTCCCTGGTGTATTTACATAGGACCCATGTAATTTTCAGTTGAAAAAGATTTGTTTGCTTTCCACTCCGTGATGGGTATAATTTGAGGAGCTCTGTAGAATCACCTGTCTTTTAGGAGTAGTGGGTTTACCTGCTTGTTTGATGATGACAATTGTCCCAGCCACTCACCCTCCAAAATTTTGATTCCACTGGTTTGAGTTAGGGTCCAAGAATGAGAACATTTATTAGTATTCCAGGTAACTGTAATCCTCAGGCAAGATGGGGAAAGTATAATTTACTAAAAAGTTGTATCAGTAATGTAAATAGTTACAAAGTTTCAGATGTGTGAAAGAAGAAAACTGCTATATTACATGATAAAATTCTAATTATTTCCAATATGTTAAATATTGTAAACATATCACTGCTTTGCAGAGGATATAAAAGCATGTGTATCTGTATCTATACCTAAAATTCTATCTATCATATATGTGTGTCCATATATCTAGATCTGTATTTATTTACTTAAGATATATATTGCATAACATGTTTAATTATAAATTTTACATTAAAGGAGGAATAGTGATAAAAAGATTTTATAGTTTCAAAACTATATACACAGTGCTAAAGGCATCTTTGCTATCTATAACAAAAGTACACTATTAAAAACTGGAATACAAACATATAAAATATAAACATTTAAAAAAATTTGTTTTAAAAAAATTTTTTAACGTGTATTTATTATTGAGAGACAGAGACACACAGAGTGTGAGCAGGGGAGGGATAGAGCGAGGGGGAGACATAGAATCTGAAGCAGGCTCCAGGCTCTGAGCTGTCAGCACAGGGCCCGACGTGGGGCTCGAACCCACAAACTGCGAGATCATGACCTGAGCCGAAGTCGGTCGCTTAAACAACTGAGCCACCCAGGCGCGCCAAAAATCTTTGTTTTTTTATGTTTATTTATTTATTTTGAGAGAGAGAGAGAGAGAGACAGACAGACAGACAGACATGGGAGGTGCAGAGAGAGAGGTGGAGAGAGAGAATCCTAAACAGGCTCTGCAGTCAGTATAGAGTCCAATGCAGGACTCCACGCCATGAACAGTGAGATCATGACCTGAGCCAAAACCAAGAGTCAGACATTTAACTGACTGAGCCACCCAGCCACCCCTCTTTATAAACATCTTAATAAAAGTGAAGTAAGTTTTATTTTCATGAAGGAGGGTGTTAAGGGGGAGAACAGTCATGATCACAGTACTAATTTATTAAAAAAAATTTTTTTAACGTTTTATTTATTTTTGAGACAGAGAGAGACAGAGCATGAACAGGGGAGGGGCAGAGAGAGAGGGAGACACAGAATTGGAAGCAGGCTCCAGGCTCTGAGCCATCAGCCCAGAGCCCGACGCGGGGCTCGAACTCACGGGCCGCGAGATCGTGACCTGAGCCGAAGTCAGCCGCCCAACCGACTGAGCCACCCAGGCGCCCCTAATTTATAAAGATGAACCTGCTTGTCTTTCACTGCCCTTTAGAAGGCAGGGACAGGGAGAAACTATACAGGGAGTTACAAATTAGAGTTAAGTATTTAATTAGTAGACATTATTTAGACATTACATCCATGGCTTCACTTCATTCAAACAATACTAATGACCAACTATTATGCACCAATATATTTCTAAGCAGTGACAATATGGTGTTAAAAAACGGGAGACTAAGTCCCTCCCCTCATTTAGCACATATTTCTAGTGCAGTTGAGAGAAAATTAATTCCTTAACAAAAAATTAAAATCTAATGTCAGGTAGGGCTGACTAAAAACAAACATAAAGCAGTGAGAGAGATGAAGTGGGATGAGAACCCTTAGGAGGTTTCATCATGGCGGCCGATCAGAAGTAATACCTGAGAAGAGATGTGAAGGAGCCATGGAGGCCATGTCTCAGGGGAATTGGTTTCAACAATGCAGGCCCTCCCTACACATGCCAAGCAGCTGATACAGGAGTATAAATGGAGATCTACCTCCTGTCTCTCTCAATATTTGCAGTTTTAACATGTAAACACAAACTGGGCTGTCAAGGTCTTCTCCCAACCCCATTCTATTTCACCTCAAGCCAGTACAGGCCAGAGGGGTAGCACGGATCTGCTGCAACTGATGATTGAAGGGTCTGGAACCTGGATCCTGTCAGGCTCCCCAAGGAGCTTCTGCATGTCTTATTTTTCCCACTCAGGATTTCCAAGCCATTAAAAGTGTCTCTAACATGACACAAAATTAGTAGAGGTGAAGGAGTAAGAGTTTCTATACACCCACTTTGGGGATTTGGGGAAGCCGAAATAAAACCAGCTAGCCTCCTCTCTTCTTCTGGCTTACCAGTTCAGAGACCGTGATTTTCTCTCTGCCCTCCCTCCTGCCCTCCCCCAACACACAGAAACACACCTGAACAAATGTACAGTGTTACATATTCTCATATATTCTCATTCACGCTCAGACATACTCACAAAGATTCACTCATATCCCTGTACATACTTACACATGTGCACACACACACACACACACACACACACACACACACTACTAAATGCTTAGTCATACCTTATCAAACCCACTCACACACTTACACAAGCCCACATACAGACTCTGTCACATTTTTGCTATCTCAGGCTTACATCCTTTTGCCATGCATGTCTCAATTCAGGCGTCGAGTGACCATCTTCCCATAATCCCCATGTGCTCATTGCCTTACTAAATTCCCAGGAACTAAAAACAAAATAAAAAACAAAACCCCTCAAAACAAAACAAGACAAAACAAAACAAAACAAAACAAAACAAAAAAAACTTCATAGCATTCAAACAGGAAAAAAAGGAAACCCTGTTTCAGTTGTTTGTGATCTGTAGGGTCTTAAAAAGCATAGAGCTTGGAGAGGGAGTTGTCAACTTCTGGCCAAGGTATGTAGATGGAAATGCTTCCAGTCCCTCAAGTAAGAGAAAGCTTTGGCTGATTGGAGGAAAAATAAGATGACCAGTTTATTAAAGTTAATTTAGTCAAGATAAGATAATAGCTGTGATTTAAATTGTGCAAGAAGGCAGATTGTGTGAGATCTTGTGTAAGGAGTCTGATGATGGCAGAAGTGGCTGGTGGGTTTCAGTAAGAGAATGAATTAATCTGGTCTTCATCATGAAAATGATAAATTCCAGTTTTCCATGTGTGGATGTAGAGAGAGTTAATGGACTATTACAATTTAGGTATAAGTAATTGTGGTTTTGGGTTCTGGTGATAATAAAAGTACATGGTCAGCAATGGATGCATTTATAGAATATATAGAAGATGGATCCAGTGGATCCTGGTGATAAATTGGATGTAGGAAATTCAGGGAAATAGGGAATGAGGAATGTCTTCTAGACTCTTTACATGACACACTGAGTGCATTTACTGTGATGTGATACTGGTATTGGAAATAATTATAGGAGAAAGAAGTCTGGAGTTCTGTGACATGATTATTTGAAATATCTGTGAAACATCTAAATTAGAAACAGACTCATTATTTGGATATTTGACCCAAGGGTTAGGTCAGGGTTGGAAATATAATTGGAAGACAAACATATATTTGATGATTTAGAATTGTGGCTTTTTCAGTGACTACTCCTAATATATAATTTTCCAACAAGTATTAGACAAGATATGTAATAGAAGTTCTGGATGGAAATCAGTAATGGATTTATGGATGCAAGAGATTCCAGATACTTAGACCTAGAAGGAAATTTTCTGGTCAACTCTTTTGATGTCCACTAAATTTTTGGATGGTAAGTGATTTTTCTCACTGTTTGCATGTCAGTAGGATATCCAGACTATGGGAATCACTTCACCCAAAGTTTTTGAATATCAAGGAAATGGGGGAAATTTGGGAAAGAGAGACTACAGAAATGAAGAAAAGGTGAACACTGGCAGAACTATAGGTTCTGCTACAAGAAGAATTGGGTCCTATAAAAAGAAATCGTTTTGTCACAAGAGTAGAAATAGAATAAATTTCACTAATGTGAAGGGAAATAAGTTTAAATTAAGAAGGATTTTCTGTAATGGTAACTGCTATAAGAGGTGAGGAGGGATAAGAGCTGATGAGACACCAGAAGGGAATGAAAATACGTTTAAATACTTCAGGAAAATATTTGAATTTTAATGTAATAAAATTTTCTTACGTAATCATTACTATGGACCAAATGTTTGTGTCCTCCCAAAATTCCTATGTCTATTTGATATATATTACTTTAATTCATTTAGCCACTTTTTCATCCATGTACTCAACAAATGTTTTTGAATAATTATACATGAGGCACTTTGTGGGTACTCGATATTATTATGCATTTTCTGTAAACCATATTATTTAGAATCCAGGCAGTAATCTACTGGTCTATATACTTTTGCTTATATGACTTAAGCTCATATTTAAAACATTGTATATGTAGTACTACTAAATTTGAATTTATGGAATATTTTATATTTAGTATCATTTTCATTGAGTAGTCTCTCAAAAAGGAATTAAGAAATTTATCATGAGTACTTAGAGCTCTGTATGAACATTGTCAAAAACCTATTCAGGAGCATTGTGCCATTTGCACACATGTGCACACACATACGAGCAATTATTAGAGTGATCTGTTACAGTTTTGTGTTGCCAGCAGTGGTTAATATATTTTGCTAATTAAACTTTTGAAAAAGATATTATTCATTATTCTGTCTCATGTTTCTCTACTTTCAGTTTAAACATTTTTCTTGATTTATTCCTAACTGTATTGCATCTTTATGTTAATTGTATGTTTGTGGTCTACTTGTTCATTTGCTAGAATCATAGTTGTTTTGTTTCTTAATGATATATTAGTCTTTTGGCGTCTCTCCTGAAACAAATTTCCCACTATAGATTCTGGCCATGATTTCCAAACTCCCTTACTAATTGCCCAAATAACTAAATTAACAGTATTTATATGGATTGAGTTGGTTCTTTCCTGCTTTGGTGGACACTCTCCTGGTAGTAAGTTTTTTCACTGATTTTCCTGTACTTTGTGAGTTTGTCTGAAGAGTGTGCCTTGTCTTCTCTAGTAGTTTTTCAGGTGGCCTGTGTTTATGAACATTCCTATGGGCAGATTTTGTTTTTAATTTTGCTAGAATCTATGGATTATATTGGTTCTAGTTCAGTTTTTTATGTTAATGTCTTCTGAGATTCAAGTTTTCACAAGAACAGGAGGCACATGATTTTTTTCTTCAGTGACTATCTTCCCACATTTTTTAGTTGCAATTTAAAACACTGAAAGTCACTCTCTTCTTAACTAAGGCTTGTGTAGGAAGCCCACTTTCAACTACCTTCCTAATAATGGGCCGGGCATTGCCTTATATCCCACTTTTCCACAAGCATTCAACACTGGCTCTTATGATATCTGCTTAGTTGTCGTAGACTCTAAGTCTAAAGTTCTCTCTTGTCTATCAAGAGAGTGAGACACAGTATTAAAATGCGAGAGAGATGGCTAATGTCTGGGAAAACACAAGTGCCCCGGATAAGGATCCTTGCCCTGTATTTATTAGGATCAGAAGGCTTACAAAGGTGATGGGTGTGCACAAAGAGACAATGAATCGGTGAACATTAACTCATGGGCATGAGGGAAAGGGGGTTTTGAAGATATACAGTGTTTGGGGTTTGGGTCAATATAAAACAAAATCCTGGCAATGGGCAGATGGGCAGATGGTTGTTAATGGAGATAGGAGATGCTGTGTCTGTTTATCTTAGCTATCCTGGGGATAAAGCAAGGGAAATAACCTCAGGTTGCATCTCCCTATTCTGAGGAACCCAGCCCCCCTTCTCTATCCTTATTTGCCTCATCTTGTTTACCCAAACTCGGGTGTGAACATCCTATGTGTTTGTACTTCTTTATGCTTTGTTAACCCATTGGTGTAAGCCCTGGGGATTCCTAAGCTTATTCCCCACACTTAGTCCTGATTTTAACTCCTCTCCCTCCCCCTCTCATGGCTCTCACTTTGATTCCCTCTTTGTTTCTGATTACTGGATTGTGATTTTTGCTTTTCACTCAACTATATGTGTGTGTGTGTGTGTGTGTGTGTGTGTGTGTGTATAATATATAACTCTAAAATTTTTAATGTTTATTTTTGAGAGAGAGAGAGAGAGAGAGAGAGAAAGCATGAGCAGAGGAGGGACAGAGAGAGAGGGAGACGCAGAATCCTAAGTAGGCTCCAGGGTCTGAGCTGTCAGCACAGAAGCCGACATAGGGCTCCAACCCACAAACCAGGAAATCATGACCTGAGCCAAAATCAAATGCTCAACCTACTGAGCCCCCCAGGCGCCCCCTCAACTACATATTTTTAATGTTTTGTTTTATTTGTCAGAGTGTTTTTAAAAATGTTTATTTATTCTGAGAGAACGTGTGCATATGGGGGAGGGGCAGAGAGAGAGGGAATGAGTGAGAATCCCAAGCAGACTCCACTGTGTCAGCACAGAGCCCAGTGTGGACCTCCAACTCACTAACCATGAGATCACGACCTGAGCTGAAACCAAGAGTAGGACACCTCAATGACTGAGCCACACAGGTGCCCCTGTCAGGTTTTTTTGGTGGGGGATTTCCCTATAATATCCTTAGCAAAGGTTTTGTTCCATAATGCATCAATTTTTGAGGTTATTTTTGTGATTTCTGTTAGGCCTCTAAGAGTCATAAGCCATCATTCTTTCAGTGTTTGACAGCTATTCCTTAGGACACATTTTAGTTTGTTGTCAATGACACCGTGGTCTGTCTGCAATGAACAGATGTATAGCATGAAGTCATTTTTACAATGAGGTTAGGTTTTGAGTTGATTTTTCTCAATTGTTAAAAATTTAGTAGTATTTATTGAATACCCTTTCTTCACTCTTATACTATCAATATGTTTATATAAGGTTTCACAAATTTGTATAAAAATAGAAAAATATGATAAAAACCAAATATAATGGAAAAAACATAAAGACCATCAAGATCATCAGGAGATGATAGCGACAATTGAAATAAGTAAATAAATAAATAATAAGCATATAAGTAGAGGCAAAATAAATAAAGAGAAATATGAAATTTCCCATCATCCTCCACTTTGTACCTTTCCAAAAGTTTATATGTGTCATTAATATTGAACTTAAAAATTATTTTCACAAAGGCAGTTACACTATATACATCGTTCATTTTGTGTTCACAAATATATCTCTCTATATATTTGACCTTTGAGATCTACCTCATTCTTTCATGGACTGATGGGTTTTTCATTTTGTTTTGTTTTTTGTTTTCTAACCCATGGATGACCCATAGTTTGTTTAACTGGTTGTCCTTACTTGAATACACTTTGCTTTTTCTAATAATAGCAAAATGAGTCTCCTGTACTCACTTCTTAGGATCACTGGGTCAAAATAAAGCATATTAAAATATTGCTGACTGCTCTAAAAAAGTTATATCAATCAATTTACATTATCACCAAAAGTTATGAACCTTCTCATTTCTTATGCCCTCAGTGTTACTGGATATTATGAAACTTCTTAAATATTTCTCCCATAAGTAGAAACTTAAAGTTCCATCTTAGTTTTGGAGTGCCTGAGTGGCTCAGTCAGTTAAGCATCTGAGTCTTGATTTCGGCTCAGGTCATGATCTCACGGTCACGGGATCAAGCCCCACATTTGGGCATGGAGCCTGCTTGGGATTCTGTCACCCTCCCTCTCACTCTCCCCTCCTCTCTCTCAAATAACTAAACATTAAAAAAAAAAAGTTCCATCTTAGTTTTAATTTACCTTGCTTTAATTATGAATAATTTTTGAGCTACATTTAAAAAAAATGAATTAAGGAGACTCAAATAAAATAGCACAATTTTTTAATTCATATTTTGCCTTTCAAAAGAAAGAGCAAAATTTGCTAAGTTTTCTGATATCTTTTCTAAAATTTTGGTACTTTAAACTTGATATTTACAAGTGCCTTTAGTTTCTACTTTAGCCTGTTCTTGCTTCATCTAATTTTCTTTCTTTCTTTCTCTCTTTCCTTCTTTCTTTCTTTCTTTTTTAATTTGGGAAGTCATCTATTTTTAATTCACAATTATGTCTTTGCTTCATTTTATATATCAATTATTTCATTCTTTTAATTCATTATTTTATATTGTTTTCCTAATGTACTCCACAGGAATTTGATTTTCTTCTCCACATGCTGCAGTTTTAAAGCAAAGTAATTTCCTATGTTTCTATTATTATCACAGTCACATGTATCTCATTCATTCATTTGAAAAGTATGAACTGACTCAACTGAGACATCCTTAGTCTTTAAATTTCTGTCAGCTACTCTTGGCTCACCAAAAATTGACTTGTTTGGATGATGTATTATTGAGCTTTTTATTTATTACTGGATTAAAGAAAGTGTAGATAGACAACATTTTAATGTTGGGGGCATATTAATTTTCCATTGTTTGCAAAAGATTGTATAAGATACATCATAATGCAATCCTAATTTTGGCATAAAAATAAGAGTAAACTGTTATATGACTGATAATTCATTTTAAAATTTTATAATACACATTTTATTATATATGTCAAACCAAACAAGTGAAGGTTGGGTAAATAAGAAAATTTGTTTTATGACCTGATATAATGAAATGCCTTTTTAAGAATAAAATCTAAAATATGTATGGCAGATAATTAATATTTAAGTTACAAAGGAATGCATGTTATACTGTGAAAAGTCTGAGAGAGGCTCCTGCAACAGTTGGGGTACTCAATCCATTGCTGAGGGTACAGTTTGGTCTCTTACCATGATTATAGCAATAAAGTCAATGGTATCATTGCGGCCACACCAACACTTTATAGTGCTATTAAATGGATATACTTACTGAAGGTTCATGAAAGGGAGCAGGTTTTAATAGATAAAAAAAATCATGTTTTCTGCCATTTAGATTATTTTTTAATTTGAGACAAACAGGAAGTATGATTAACTAGAATGGAAATAAATTAAAAGGAGCAATTAAATGGAAACACTTTTGAGGATCATATTAAATATAAAGTAATTTTAATTTGAATGTATAAAATGAGTGTTATTGAAATATAGCTGTAAACTAACATGCAACATTAAAATATCTAAAAAGATACATTATACATTAAATTTGAATAAGAAAATACCAACTTTGTGATGTTACCATGTGTGAAAACATAGACCTACTAATTATGTAACAGCAATTGTATAATAATTAAATCCTCAATAGTCGGCCTGTCAGCTAAAATCTGTGATACTTTCAAAGTGGTATTTATTCCTCCTCTACAGACAAAACTACTAAGATGTTCTTACAGGTTGAATTACATCTGCAAAAAGAATATATTGAATATTTTCCAGTAGCTATGAATGTGGCCTTTTGGGGAATAGGGTTTTGCAGATATAATCGAGTTAAGATAAAGTCATTAGGATGGGTCCCAATCCCAACATGACTGGTGTCTTTATAAGAGGAGGAAAAAAAAAAATAGAGATATACTAGGTAAAGACAGCCAACTGACAGAAGAGGCAGAAATTGGAGTAATACATTTGTAAGCCAGCTAACTCCAAGAGTTGCCAGAAAATCACCAGAAGCTAAAACGAGGCAGGGAAGGATTCTGTTCTAAAGATTTAAAAGAGAGCATGGTCTTAATGTTTTTGGTTTCACATTTCTAATCTCTGTGAGGCGATAAATTTGTGTTGTTTTCAGCCAACAGATTGTGGCTTTTTTTTTTTTTTTTCATGACAGCCCTAGGAAACTAATACAGACATGGAATATTTTGAATGCATCCTCTGGCAATTATAGGGGCACTTGTTTGGCAAAGGAAAATGCCTTGGCTTTGTTTGTATGAATTCCACTCATGCCCAAGGTTTCAGGATCTAGGACTATGTCTCTGGTTTCTGATGGATTTCAGGTCAAGGGAAAAACTTAGAATTCTCATAAGATAAGTTGACCATGGTTTTCTTTTACTTTAGAATGAATCCCTTCAAAGCACTAAAATAAAGAAATAGATAAAATAGAAGAGAAGAGGAAAGAAAAGAAAAGAAAACCCATAAATAGTTTGGTTCAGTACAACCAGGTTGAACGCTCAAGCTCACTCAAAACTGTTGTGCATCCTCCTGATCTACTTTGCTATGATTAGCACCCTTGTCTTTTTTACCTTGAAGCTCCAACAAAAGTCAACCACACAGAGATCCTGGACTCTTGGGTGACATATATCTTAAGTTGGAAGAAATATGTCAGGATTTTGCATAAATTATGCCAGATTTGAAGTTCCCATGAGCTAATTGTTTTATATCATGAATATAAGTCAAAGGAGACTTAACCCTCATAGGTTTCAAAGTCTTATACAGAAATGTTCTTTCCACTCAAAAACTTGTAGAGCTAGAAGGAAGAGGTCATAGATGTACTAGCAAATAGATAATTTTATCGGGTAGCTGTTTACAGGTTCAGGTCTGTGCCATTTAAGAATACATATCACAAAGTGCAACATGACTTGCCCTCTTGAACAGCACAACTGAGTAGATGATACAAGGCTAATAGAGTGTGTGTTAAATACATGAAGAGATTCACAGGACTTGAAAAAAAATCTCACTTGAAGTATTAGATATGTTAGCAGTGGTGTGCAGGAATCTCCTAAGCACTGGCTTAGGAGAGCTGATGATTAAACCCCCAGAAATTTTTCAAGGTGAGTGCTAAACACAGCCATTATTAAAAATCAATTACATACTTATGGGGTACCTGAGTGGCTCAGTTGTTAAGCCTCTGACTCATGATTTCCGCTCAGGTCATGATCTCATGGTTTGTGAGTTCAAGCCCCTCATCAGGCTCCGCGCTGCCAGTACAGAGCCTGCTTGGGATTCTCTCTTTCTCCTCTCTCTCTCTGCCTCTCTCTTGTTCATGCTCTCTCTCTCACTCTTCCTCAAAATAAATAAATAAACCTTTAAAAGCTGAATTGCAATTTATATCTATAATTACATATTAATTATATAAAACATTGGTGAATATTAAAAACTCATTTGTTTCTAATTATTTTACTGGATTTTGCTATTATCTACAGACTTATTTTATCCATTCATCTATGGATGGACACTTCGGTTGCTTCCATATCTTGTCTAATATAAATAATGGTTCAGTAAACATGGGGTTGCATGGGGTGCCTGGGTGGCTCAGTTGGTTAAGCGCCTGACTTCGGCTCAGGTCATGATCTCACAGTTCATGAGTTTGAGCCCCACATCGGGCTCTGTGCTGACAGCTCGGAGCCTGGAGGCTGCTTCGGATTCTGTGTCTCCCTCTCTCTCTCTCTCTCTACCCCTCCCCTGCTCACACTCTGACTCTGTCTCAAAAATAAACATTAAATAAACAAACAAACAAACAAACAAACAGGAGTGCATATATCTTGTCAAGTTAGTGTTTTTGTTTTCTTTGGGTAATTCTCAAGTAGTGGAATTACTGGATCTTACAGCATTTAAAAAAAATTTTTTTTGAGAAATCTTCATACTATTTTTCTCAGTGGTTTACATTCCCAGCAGTAGTGCATGAGTGTTCATTCTTTTCCACACCTTCACCGACACTTGTTATTTCTTATCTTTTTGAGGCTAGTCATTCTGATTGGTGTGAGGTGATAGCTCATTGTGGTTTTGATTTCATTTCCCTGATGATTGAGCATCTTTTCATGTGTCTGTATGTTGTCTTTGGAAAAATGTCTATTCAGATCCTGTGCCATTTTTTAATTGAATTGTTTGGGTTTCTTTTGTGTTGATTTGTATAAATTATATAATTAGGGTATTAACCCCCTTATCAGATATTCCATTATATTTTAAACAAAATCTACACAGGTCTCTATATCTATACCCTTGTCCACCTCTCAAAGCCTCCTTTTTTTTTTTTCTATGCTTCTATTCCTTCATTGAACTATTGTAAAGCTCTTTGAATATGCCAAGTGTCTTTCCCACTTTGAGTATTTTAACAGACTGTTTCTTTCCTTTTTTTTTTTTTTTTTTTTTGTAAGGGTTTCATTTATATTGGCGCAATTTCAAAGATAAGTTTATTTTATTATTTTTAAAAGTTTACTTATTTATTTTGAGACTGAAAGAGAGAGCACCAGCTGGGGAGGGGCAGAAAGAGGGGGAGGAGAGAAAATCCCAAGCAGGCTCTGTGCTGATAGCAGTCATGGGGCTCAATCCCACGAACTGTGAGCTCATGACTTGAGCTGAAACCAAGGGTCAGGAGCTTAGTGGAATGAGCCACCTAGGCGCCCCTCAAAGATAATTTTATTTTTTATTTCTTTAAAGTGTTTTTTAACATTTATTTATTTTTGAGAGACAGAGAGAGACAGAGTGCTAGCAGGGGAGGGGCAGAGAGAGAAGGAGACACAGAATCCGAAGCAGGCTCCAGGCTCTGAGCAAGCTGTAAGCAGAGAGCACCACGCGGGGCTTGAACCCACGAACTGTATATCATGACCTGAGCCAAAGCCAGATGCTCAACTGACTGAGCCACCCTGGTGCTCCTCAAAGGTAAATTTAAAATAAACACAGAATATATCAAGGGAACTTCAGTAATATTTTACTATACTATATAAAAAGTACTATTCTTTTTATACAAAAATCCTGCTTCATCTTTAAATGCAAATTGGTAAAAATTTAATGTGGCTTCTTAATCTCTAATAACCAAAATAAAGACTAATTGAGATTTCTCTTCCCCACAACCACCATGGACTGCAAGTTTTAATGATAGGACAGGAAAATTCATTTTGCTTACATTGAATATGCATTAGAGGGTTTCCAAAAAGTGGCATTTTCTATTTTTAACTTTGCTTTATATTTTACTTCTATAATTATATCTCATATTCAAAATGTTAAATATCTTCCTTATTTTGGGCAATGCAATAATTTAAAGACGAGATGTTCATGGATGAATGAACTCTGCAGTAGCAATACCAAGAACCGTGCCTTCTTTCAAAATGGTGATATGTAAGGCCACAGTGGTGAGTAGGCCTTCCAAACAGATAATAAATCAAGCTGTGTCAGTCAGGAGAGGACTGAATTGTATTTGAAATAAGATGGAAATCATCGGTGGATTCGAGACAGGGAAATTATATCATGCAATTGGTGTTTTAAAGAAGTATTTGATTGGCTGGAAAATATGGTCAAGAATGGAGGCAGGATGAGTAGTTAAGAAATTATTGCAATAGCTCAAGTCCAAGATTACAGTAGTGCTAGAAAGAGGAATTAAAAGGAGGGAGGGGAAAATATAATCTTAAGTTACAGTTGGAAAAATATGCTAAAAGAATTGATATGAAGGATAAGGAAAAATGAATAATTGCAATCTGTAATTTTGACCTAAGCAACTGGTCTTCCTTGTCAAAAGAAGACTTTGGATGAGCAGGCTTTAGAAGAAAAGTAGTTCCCCATTTGTCTTTTGTCCATGGTCAGTTTTAGCTTTTACACGCTTATTCATGTGGAAATATCAAGTGTAAATCTAATACCTGATGTATGGGAAGAACATGCTATATATTATGTGTCACTCACTTGTAAGGTCACGTGGCTTTGAAAAGCTAAATTACGGGGTCTACTTGTAAAGTGATTATTAGCCAATTTCAGTGAGCTTTGAAAGAGGTTATTATACTTTTTTAGTGATGTCATAGAAATAGTAATTGTGAAATACCTCCAGCCATTTTCTATAGTTAAAGAGGGAAGTGGCAACGGGTGTTTCGTTCATGCTGATTTCAATGCGTTAGTATTTTGATTTTGTCGGTTTACAATCAGGCAGTTTTTAGACATTTAAGAAATAGGTATATGAAATCACTGAGATAAAAAAAAAGGAAGGAATGGTTGTCAATAAAATAAAATTGCACCCTGTTCATATCAATGAACTGAAAGGAATGTGTTAGTGTCCTCACATAGCATTGAGTCCTCTCCCGTCTGCCATTGCCTATATTTTTAATTTTGCAGAAGTAATTCATACTTTATATTGCCTTTTGCTCATTAGAAGTAGGTAGGTACATGATATCAAATAACTGATAATATCAGATAATATCAGATAACTGATATCAAATGTGTTCTTTCTGTTGAACCATTCTAGTATCTTCCTCCACTAATGAGGGTAACGATGTTGAGTGAAAAGTTAATTAGAGTTTCCAAATGGACTCATTTAAATACAATGAATCACCTCAGTTTCAAATTATTTCTGATTATATATCTTGCATTTCAAAGTCAAAAGTAGAGTTGGTTAGACACACTGGTAAGTTGTTTATGTAAGGAGTCTATAGATACCTAAGGAAAATACTAGAATATTTGAAATTTTTCAAATATTTGAATATTTGAAACATACTTGTTATCCCAGTGGAATTGATATGACACTCCCACTCTTACAGTTCAGCATATCTGAAACTTTCAAAATTTTGAACCCCCCAAAGATCTGCATGCACTTGGTCAAGGGAGTTAATGGGGTGAGAAATGAAAGAAATGCTGTGTTGTGCTCTTGTAAAGAGACATGTTCACACTGCATTTAAAACAAGGAATTTCAGATGCCCTTTACTTGAATATGAAAGATGCATAATTCTCAAGGATTACTGAAAACTTTTGTTCATTCTCTCAGTGCTATTTGTTTCTTATCAAGCATTATATTGGATTTTAGTGTAAGACAGTAATAGTAAAAGGTCTGTCCCATAATATCTGAACTTTTAAAAAATTAGTAAAACAATTTATAAAATCAACTGTAAACTTTTGTTCTTTATCTTTGTAAAATATTTTTGTTTTGTGCTTTTTGTTACTTTTTTGTTATATGAAGATCTTGAGGTAAAGAAAATTATTGCTATGACAGTAACACAATTGTACTTAGTACAGTTTATTTAAAACATGATCATCATGAGGCATTTATGCACTATTTTGGTTGTTGCTGCCTAGAAGCAATAGAGACCCCAAATTCCTATGTCATATTATCGATACCAAAATAAATATTTTGAAAAAAGTATAAGGAATATATATTCTCTGCTTCTAGATCAGCCTATTTTCTTTTACCTTTATAAAAAAAGATTCAAATACTAATTTTGGAAACTTCAATGGGAAACATGCTTTTATAATTTTAAATATATCTTAGTGCTGGGGTGCCAAGATGGCTCAGTCAGTTGAGCGTCTGACTTTGGCTCAGGTCAGGATCGCGTGGGTTTGAGCCCCACGTCAGGCTCTGTACTGACAGCTCAGAGCCTGGAGCCTGCTTTGGATTCTGTCTCCCTCTCTCTCTCTGCACCTCCCTGGCTTGCATTCTGTTTCTCACTCTCTCTCTCTGTCTGTCTCTCTCTGTCTCTCTGTCTCGCTCTCAAAAACAAACAGTAAAACATTTTAAATATGTTTTAGTGCCACCTCATTCTAACATATTTGGGTCCATACTGTCAAAAAGAGTTTAAAATTAGTGTAAGAATTCAGGGATTTAGAGATACAGAGGATTAAGTCCCCTTGTTATGTTCTGTATTATTTAAATTACTTGACTGTATCACAATAATTCACCAGATAATGGCATTTTGATCTATACTTCTACATAGCTTAATTGTTTTTGAATGACCTTTAAGAAACTGAATCTTATTTTGATTATCTGGCTTAGAATTGCCTGTTTTATTTATTTTGGGGGGAGGTGAGGGAAAGAGCTGGAAAATTGGACTCACTCATTGACATAATTCTTATGCATTGACTAATGTTAAAACTGTATGGTATATTAATGAATGAAGCTCACAGGATGAATATAAGGATTTAATTTTTCCTTTTTATTTAATTATCTGTTACATTTATAACTTTTTTTTTTCATTTTCTAATGTTTAAGTCCATATCCTCTAGCATCATTATTTTAAGTTAAATGGCTTTATTTTAGGTATATTATAACCAGTGGCAAGTTTATTTCTCTTCTTTTTCTTTTTTCTTTCAATATATGAAGTTTATTGTCAAATTGGTTTCCACACAACACCCAGTGCTCATCCCAAAAGGTGCCCTCCTCAATACCCATCACCCACCCTCCCCTCCCTCCCAACCCCCATCAACCCTCAGTTTGTTCTCAGTTTTTAAGAGTCTCTTATGCTTTGGCTCTCTCCCATTCTAACCTCTTTTTTTTTTTTTCCTTCCCCTCCCCCATGGGTTTCTGTTAAGTTTCTCAGGATCCACATAAGAGTGAAACCATATGATATCTGTCTTTCTCTGTATGGCTTATTTCACTTAGCATCACACTCTCCAGTTCCATCCATGTTGCTACAAAGGGCCATATTTCATTCTTTCTCATTGCCACGTAGTACTCCATTGTGTATATAAACCACAATTTCTTTATCCATTCATCAATTGATGGACATTTAGGCTCTTTCCATAATTTGGCTATTGTTGAGAGTGCTGCTATAAACATTGGGGTACAAGTGCCCCTATGCATCACTACTCCTGTATCCCTTGGGTAAATTCCTAGCAGTGCTCTTGCTGGGTCATAGGGTAGGTCTATTTTTAATTTTCTGAGGAACCTCCACACTGCTTTCCAGAGTGGCTGCACCAGTTTGCATTCCCCCAACAGTGCAAGAGGGTTCCCGTTTCTCCACATCCTCGCCAGCATCCATAGTCTCCTGATTTGTTCATTTTGGCCACTCTGACTGGCGTGAGGTGATATCTGAGTGTGGTTTTGTTTGTATTTCCCTGATGAGGAGCAACGTTGAGCATCTTTTCATATGCCTGTTGGCCATCCAGATGTCTTCTTTAGAGAAGTGTCTATTCATGTTTTCTACCCATTTCTTCACTGGGTTATTTGTTTTTTTGGGTGTGGAGTTTGGTGAGCTCTTTATAGATTTTGGATACTAGCCCTTTGTCCAATATGTCATTTGCAAATATCTTTTCCCATTCCGTTGGTTGCCTTTTAGTTTTGTTGGTTGTTTCCTTTGCTGTGCAGAAGCTTTTTATCTTCATAAGGTCCCAGTAGTTCATTTTTGCTTTTAATTCCCTTGCCTTTGGGGATGTGTCAAGTAAGACATTGCTAGGGCTGAGGTCAGAGAGGTCTTTTCCTGCTTTCTCCTCTAGGGTTTTGATGGTTTCCTGTCTCACATTCAGGTCCTTTATCCATTTAGAGTTTATTTTTGTGAATGGTGTGAGAAAGTGGTCTAGTTTCCACCTTCTGCATGTTGCTGTCCAGTTCTCCCAGCACCATTTGTTAAAGAGGCTGTCTTTTTTCCATTGGATGTTCTTTCCTGCTTTGTCAAAGATGAGTTGGCCATATGTTTGTGGGTCTAGTTCTGGGCTTTCTATTCTATTCCATTGGTCTATGTGTCTGTTTTTGTGCCAATACCATGCTGTCTTGATTACAGCTTTACAAAGTCTGAGATTGTGATGCCTCCTGCTTTGGTCTTCTTCTTCAGAATTACTTTGGCTATTCGGGGCCTTTTGTGGTTCCATATGAATTTTAGGATTGCTTGTTCTAGTTTTGAGAAGAATGCTGGTGCAATTATGATTGGGATTGCATTGAATGTGTAGATAGCTTTGGGTACTATTGACATTTTGACAATATTTATTCTTCCAATCCATGAGCAGAGAATGTCTTTCCATTTCTTTATATCTTCTTCAATTTCCTTCATAAGCTTTCTATAGTTTTCAGCATACAGATCTTTTACATCTTTGGTTAGATTTATTCCTAGGTATTTTATGCTTCTTGGTGCAATTGTGAATGGGATCAGTTTCTTTATTTGTCTTTCTGTTGTTTCATTATTAGTGTATAAGAATGCGACTTATTTCTGTACATTGATTTTGTATCCTGCAACTTTGCTGAATTCATGTATCAGTTCTAGCAGACTTCTGGTGGAGTCTATCAGATTTTTCATGTCATCTGTAAAAGTGAAAGCTTAACTTCATCTTTGCCAATTTTGATGCCTTTGATTTCCTTTTGTTGTCTGATTGCTGATGCTAGAACTTCCAACACTATGTTAAACAACAGCGGTGAGAGTGAACATCCCTGTCGTGTTCCTGATCTCAGGGAAAAAGCTCTCAGTTTTCCCCATTGAGGATGATGTTAGGTGTGGGCTTTTCATAAATGGCTTTTATGATCTTTAAGTATGTTCCTTCTATCCCGACTTTCTCGAGGGTTTTTATTAAGAAAGGTTGCTGAATTTTGTCAAAGGCCTTTTCTGCGTCGATTGACAGGATCATATGGTTCTTATCTTTTATTAATGCGATGTATCACATTGATTGATTTGTGAATGTTGAACCAGCCCTGCATCCCAGGAATGAATTCCACTTGATCATGGGGAATAATTCTTTTTATATGCTGTTGAATTCGATTTGCTAGTATCTTATTGAGAATTTTTGCATCCATATTCATCAAGGATATTGGCCTGTAGTTCTCTTTTTTTGCTGGGTCTCTGTCGGATTTAGGAATCAAAGTAATACTGGCTTCATAGAATGAGTCTGGAAGTTTTCCTTCCCTTTCTATTTTTTGGAATAGCTTGAGAAGGATAGGTATTATCTCTGCTTTAAACATCTGGTAGAACTCCCCTGGGAAGCCATCTGGTCCTGGACTCCTATTTGTTGGGAGATTTTTGATGACTGATTCAATTTCTTCACTGGTTATAGGTTGTTCAAGCTTTCTATTTCCTCCTGATTGAGTTTTGGAAGAGTGTGGGTGTTTAGGAATTTTTCTATTTCTTCCAGGTTGTCCAGTTTGTTGCCATATAATTTTTCATAGTATTCCCTGATAAGTGCTTGTATCTCTGAGAGATTGCTTGTAATAATTCCATTTTCATTCATGATTTTATCTAATTGGGTCATCTCCCTTTTCTTTTTGAGAAGCCTGGCTACAGGTTTATCAATTTTGTTTATTTTTTCAAAAAACCAACTCTTGGTTTCGTTGATCTGCTCTACAGTTTTTTTAGATTCTATATTGTTTATTTCTGCTCTGATCTTTATTATTTCTCTTCTTCTGCTGGATTTAGGCTGTCTGCTGTTCTGCTTCTATTTCCTTTAGGTGTGCTGTTAGATTTTGTATTTGGGATTTTTCTTGTTTCTTGAGATAGGCCTGGATTGCAATGTATTTTCCTCTCAGGACTGCCTTCCCTGCATCCCAACGCATTTGGATTGTTGTATTTTCATCTTCGTTTGTTTCCATGTATTTTTTAATTTCTTCTCTAATTGCCTGGTTGACCCACTCATTCTTTAGTAGGGTGTTCTTTAACCTCCATGCTTTTGGAGGTTTTCCAGACTTTTTCCTGTGGTTGATTTCAAGTTTCATAGCATTGTGGTCTGAAAGTATGCATGGTATGGTTTCAATTCTTGTATACTTATGAAGGGCTGTTTTGTGACCCAGTATATGATCTATCTTGGAGAATGTTCCATGTGCACTCGAGAAGAAAGTATATTCTGTTGCTTTGGGATGCAGAGTTCTAAATATATCTGTCAAGTCCATCTTATCCAATGTATCATTCAGGGCCCTTGTTTCTTTATTGACCATGTGTCTAGATGATCTATCCATTTCTGTAAGTGGAGTGTTAAAGTCCCCTACAATTACCACATTCTTATCTATAAGGTTGCTTATGTTTGTGATTAATTGTTTTATATATTTGGGGGCTCCCGTATTTGGCGCATAGACATTTATCATTGTTAGCTCTTCCTGATGGATAGGCCCTGTGATTATTATATAATGCCCTTCTCCATCTCTTGTTACAGCCTTTAATTGAAAGTCTAGTTTGTCTGATATAAGTATGGCTACTCCAGCTTTCTTTTCACTTCCAGTGGCATGATAAATAGTTCTCCATCCCCTCACTCTCAATCTAAAAGTGTCTTCAGGTCTAAAATGAGTCTCTTGTAGACAGCAAATAGATGGGTCTTGTTTTTTTATCCATTCTGATACCCTATGTCTTTTGGTTGGCGCATTTAGTCCATTTACATTCAATGTTATTATAGAAAGATATGGGTTTAGAGTCACTGTGATGTCTGTAGGTTTCATGCTTGTAGTGATGTCTCTGGTACTTTGTCTCACAGGATCCCCCTTAGGATGTCTTGTAGGGCTGGTTTAGTGGTGACGAATTCCTTCAGTTTTTGTTTGTTTGGGAAGACCTTTATCTCTCCTTCTGTTCTAAATGACAGACTTGCTGGATGGTGGATTCTTGGCTGCATATTTTCCTGTTCATCACACTGAAGATCTCGTGCCAATTCTTTCTGGCCTGCCAAGTTTCAGTAGAGAGATCGGTCACGAGTCTTATAGGTCTCCCTTTATATGTGAGGGCACGTTTATCCCTTGCTGCTTTCAGAATTTTCTCTTTATCCTTGTATTTTGCCAGTTTCACTATGATATTTCGTGCAGAAGATCGATTCAAGTTATGTCTGAAGGGAGTTCTCTGTGCCTCTTGGATTTCAATGCCTTTTTCCTTCCCCAGATCTGGGAAGTTCTCAGCTATTATTTCTTCAAGCACACCTTCAGCACCTTTCCCTTTCTCTCCCTCCTCTGGAATACCAATTATGCATAGATTATTTCTATTTAGTGCATCATTTAGTTCTGTAATTTTCCCCTCATACTCCTGGATTTTTTTATCTTTTTCTCAGCTGCTTCTTTTTCCATAATTTTATCTTCTAGTTCACCTATTCTCTCCTCTGCCTCTTTAATCCGAGCCGTAGTTGTCTCCATTTTAATTTGCAGCTCATTAATAGCATTTTTTACCTCCTCCTGGCTGTTCCTTAGTCCCTTGATCTCTGTAGCAATAGATTCTCTGCTGTCCTTTATACTGGTTTCAAGCCCAGCAATTAATTTTATGACTATTATTCTAAATTCACTTTCTGTTATATTGTTTAAATCATTTTTGATCAGTTCGTTAGCTGTTGTTATTTCCTGGACATTTTTTTCTGAGGGGAATTCTTCCATTTTGTCATTTTGGTTAGTCCCTGGAGTGGTGTGGGACTGTGGGGCCCTTCCCCTGTGCTGTCTTGAATAACTTGCGTTGTTGGATGGGGCTGCAGTCAGACCTGATATCTGTCCCCAGCCCACCTCTGGGGCCACAGTCAGACTGGTGTATGCCTTCTCTTCCCCTGTCCTAGGGGTGGGATTCACTGTGGGGTGGCATGGCCCATCTGGGCTACTTGCACACTGCCAGGCTTGTAGTGCTGGGGATTTGGCGTATTAGCTGGGGTGGATCGGCACGGTGCACAGGGGCAGGAGGGGCAGGCTCAGCTCGCTTTTCCTTCGGAGATCAGCTTCGGGAGGGGCGCTGTGGTGCTGTGGCACCGGGAGGGAGTCAGACCCGACGGAGGGGTGGATCTGCAGAAGCACAGCTTTGGGTGTTTGTGCGGTGCAAGCAAGTTCCCTGGCAGAAACTGGTTCCCTTTGGGATTTTGGCTGGGGTATGGGTGAGGGAGATGGCACGGGCGAGGGAGATGGTGCTGGCGAGCGCCTTTGTTCCCTGCCAAGCTGAGCTCTGTCGTCCAGGACTCAATAACTCTCCCTCCCGTTGTCCTCCAGCCCTCCCATTCTCCCAGCAGAGCTGTTAGCTTATAACCTTCCAGATGTCAAGTCCCACTTGCTGTGGGAGCACACTCCGTCTGGCCCCTCCACTTTTGCCAGCCAGACTCGGGGGCGCTGCTTGGCCGGCAGGCTGCCCCTCCGCCCCGGCTTCCTCCCGCCAGTCCGTGGAGCGCGCACCGCCTCGCCGCCCTTCCTACCCTCTTCGTGGGCCTCTCGTCTGCGCTTGGCTCCGGAGACTCCGTTCTGCTAGTCTTCTGGCGGTTTTCTGGGTTATTTAGGCAGGTGTAGGTGGAATCTAAGTGATCAGGATGCGCGGTGAGCCCAGCGTCCTCCTACGCTGCCATCTTCTGCAAGTTTATTTCTCAAATACGTTCTTGTTGTCCTGTTTAATTTTGTTTAATTTGCCTTCAAAAGTTGGAAAATACGAGGAAAATTGACAATCGGCAGTAGTTTTCATTTGCTAGCCAATCATTAAGAGTTATCTCAAAAGAACTTTCTAATGATTAAGGAAACCAAATAGAAAAGTAATTTATTAAAAGATCACTCATATATCTATAGGTACTAGCTCATAATTTTAGAACTGGTCCCTATACATGTGGTTTCACCCAATATTTATTTTTTAATACACAAATAAGTTTCCTTCCTGTGTCCATATCTCCCCTTATTAAATACATCAGAATTTTATATATCCATTCAGGATTTTTAAAATGAGATGACATTTGCCATGTATGAAGCTTGTTACTATATATTCATTTGTACTTTATTTTACAGGTCTTGGTGTTGTTACCGAATGAGTGAAAAGTTGTTCTTTACAATTATTCTTTAGATCTTTCTGCCAGTATGTCTCCATTGACAAAAGTAACCAAATCGTACTAGAGTAACTTGTCTAAATAATTAACTGTAGAGAATTGTGTAACGAAGCATATTTGGAACAAGTTGAATACAGAAGAGTAGTCTATGGGGTGCCTGGGTGGCTCAGTTGGTTAAGCGTCCGACTTCATTCAGGTCATGATCTAGCAGTTCGTGGGTTCGAGCCCCACGTTGGGCTCTGTGCTGACAGCTCGGGGCTTGGAGCCTGCTTTAGATTCCTTGTCTCCCTCTGTCTCTGCCCCTCACCCGCTCACACTCTGTCTCTCTCTCTCTCAAAAATAAATTAAACATTAATAACAAAAATTAAAAAAAAAAGAAGAGTAGTCTATGGATAGGAAAACAACATCTAAAAACTTAGGTAAACCTCTGGAATTAGGGCCTTATGCAAGAAGAACATAGCCTTCTATCTCATAATTACTGTGTTCAGTAATATAAGAGAATAAACATTCCTTTGCAGTATAAAAGAGTACATGTTGGAAACTACATGCTAATGCAATGAAGGAATTTCTCATATGTATGTTTGTGGTTAGCATTATTGATAGGGAACACACTTATTAGGGAGACGAACATTTATTTTAGTGATAGCTCTCAGAAATGGAAATTGGTTATTTCAATTGATTGGTTATTTATATTTTAATCTGGTTAGACCTAAGAAGTTACATTATTAAATCTTCATATTCCATGATTAAAACTTGAAGAATACTTTCAAATTTGAAATATATACATGTTATGGGTATGTTGTAGATGGTCATTATTTGAGTACAAGTGATTTTGAAAAATACATAGTTTAAAGAGATAAATCAACCCATTGCATGAACATGGCTGTATTCAGCAAATCCGAAGGTTTATTTCTGGTGTTGCTTACCTATACACCATGTGCAATGTTTGATTATTTCTGGGTTCCTTCTAGGTAAGAACTTTTCTATATAAGAAGGAAACCTTCCTATCTTTTAATTTTTATATTTGCTTATAAATATTCTGCCCAAGCTACATACAGATAAACTACAAAGGAGCTGAACAGGTGTTAAAGTGGAGGATTTTCAGTCTCATTTTTGGTTGAAGATAATGTAAATCAGTTATCCACATGTTCTCAAATACCACCCCAGACAGTGCTATCAAAAGTATTCATAAGATACTGGTTTTGAAACTTGGCACTTTACCCTTTGGAAGTTATAGAAGATTCAATATTGAAGTAGTCACAGAGTTTGAGATCCAGAGAGGATTTTTTGGAAGTGCTTCAGTTCATTTTAGACCCACAAACCCAGGGAGAGTGGCTTTGATGTGTCTGTTTGGAGAACTGGCATATATCTCCTGAACTTTAAGGGCACAAGAGATATGTCAGACATTCCACAGGCTGAGAGTTTAGGACTGGCAATTGTTGCATGGACAGAATGAATAGAAGTTGCTTGAGTGGGGACTTCCTGCTTGTCCAGCATTTCTTAGAACAGAGGATGGGTGAGTATTTTTCAGGGAACCTTAGAGAGAGACACCCTGGGTCATTTGAGGAAGGCTAGGTGATGTCAGGGGAAGGAAGCTAGAAGTAAACCCTGGGATGATACGCAGCTTACAAATGACATGTAGGTAACCCACCAATTTGTTTGTGAAAGTACATGTCTGTCTATGTAGAAGAAACTTCAGGTAGGATACCCAGGTGATTTTAGGATTGAGGAGGGAGCAATAAGGAATTGACACAGTGCCACCTGAAAGAAAGGCCAACCTTCATAGAGCATTCATGCCCACAGGGTACAGATGCTAGATCACCACGGTGGTGCGAAAGTACAGCTTTCCTGCCCTTCATTCATCTCTCCTCCAGGTTTCATCCTTTTTCTGTCTTTGGAGGTGGTGAGGGATATTTGGATGTAGGAAGGAAAAGGCTGCAGTTTTTTTTTATATATTTGTTTTTATACATGACAGGATATATCAGTTATAAAAATTGACTGAACTAAAGTGCAATTTCTGTTGACTAGATTAAGCACAGGTTTTAATTATCTAAATGTGATCAGAATATTCCTTGTTCCATGCCCTAGATTTCATCCAGGGAGAAGGAAAGGATGAATTCCACAGAATAGCTTACTTGGGTAAAGTGGGTGTTGGGGTGGGGAGAGAAGAGAGTTGTATTCTTATTATGTCCTTTGTGTGTGTAGTTTGGTCATCCTGTTTATTCAGGCTCAGCATTCATTCATTCACTGTGTGTGTGTGTGTGTGTGTGTTTGTACATGCATGCATGCATATTCACAGCAAAATCACTGCCTGGAAAATCATATTATATTTGAGTTTCAGTGGCATTCCAAAGTAAACTCAATTTAAGATATTACAGATTCATATCATTTTTACTATATATTTTTTCCTCTTGGTAGTTGTATGATTTTAATTGGTTATTTTAATTAAAGAGCCCCATTATCATTATTTTATTTCCTACGGCTTCTAATTTGGTTTGAAAGTGAAAAGCCATTCAATACCATCATTATTCTACACTTTCTTGAAATCATTAAAACCTTACCTCTTTCTTTTGTATATGCCAAAGTTCTGGTTTGCATTTAAAACACACATGCATACATATATAGTATACATGTATATGAATGTACATATATGTGTATGTGTATGTATCAGGAAAAGGAAGTTTGTTATCTCTGAAAATGAAGAGCCTTTAGAACCAAAACCAGATCTGGAATATAATTTCAAATCCCTCAGTTGATGGCTCATATCTATTTAACTCGTACTAGTTAAACAAGTTACATTTTTTCCCTAATAACAATGGATTAATGTATATAACCTGAGTGGGATAAATACATTTGTGTTATTCTAATGTATTTGTATCATGGAGTTTGATAATTTGAAAATATATTTTAAATCAAATACAGCATGGAATTAAATCCCTTTACATTTTCTGGTTCATGTTATAGAAATTGAATTGATTAATAATCTCTAAGCCTACTTGTCTTACATTCACAATATGCTATTTATTTGAAAACTGTCATATGAAACCTCTTAAGTATCAACTTGTACACATAATTGGTGCTACTTTTTATTTTCATGATAGTTTTAGGATTTCACAAGTCACTATGGGTTCATTTTACATGTGACAGCCTAAGCCTCATCTTCAACAGTTACTTATTAATTATTAAGGCTGCCTTGAACCTTCCCCACAAGATAATTCATAAATGTATAGCCTAGTGAAATTTTGTGTTGGTGTGTTAGGCTGAATAGAAAGTCAATGAGTAGGAAACAAATCATAAGAAAATCATTTGAAATTCAGCGATAATCTTTATCTAGACTTCTGTTTTGAATAAGATTGCTCCTATAGATATGCATACAAGCTGTCTAACATAGGACTTTTTCACTAAATCTGCTTTTGAACACATGAGCGTTGTGTCAGCAGTGAAGAGGTCCACAAATAATGTTTAATTGAATTTGAATGAAAGTTGGCCTGTGCACTACTTATGCTATCACTAAAGCATTCAATATGCTGAATCAACTACACAGTGTTGATAAATAATTTGTGTTGGGATTGTTTACATCACAACTGACTTAAAATGATTGCACTGATAATTCACTTACAATATACATACTCAAGTTTGGAACCAGAATACACCTTGAATAGAACACTGATTTCCCTTCAGCTCTCAACCGCTTCCAGTCAAAGATGACCTATGATTAGACTCCAGACTCCTTATCCATTCTCAAGACTCTGATTCACTGATTCACTGTGGATAAATCTCATTATCCTCTCCAAGTAGATGGCTACAAATGGAGTGTAGCCTTAAACTGAGATGCCTGATTATACCCACACATAATCACAGCAATATTAAGAGAATGAAATGCAGGAATATCACAGAAATTATCTTGTGTCACAATTGGATGTAAATAGAAGTCACTGAGACCTCATTCATATCTGTGCCTCATACTATTCATTTTGCCTTTTAATAATGCAAATACATAAAAGGAAAAGAAAGCAATGAGGGGGCCAAAGTAGAAAAAATGGGTAGGAAAGGTAAGCAAAATCAGAGCCAGAAGGTAGTATATTATAGATTATTTTGTGTACCTTTCTTCCATTCACCAGTGTTATTTTCTCTACTGAAAAGTCTTTTATAATTTAATGAATAAATATAATAATGTAATCATGAGTAACATACTATGAAAGTGGCATTTTAAATATAGCCACTCAGTTTGTCATTAGGATCCTATTTTATAAAATAACCACTCTTGTGTTTTTAGACTTCCTTGGAGAAAAAATCTCTTGCATTTCCTCTCTTTACATCCAGGAACCAAGCATTTAAAATTTTTATTGCTAACAGCTATAAGTAAAGCCATGTCTGTGTCCCCTGTTCCAGTCATTCTCAGACTCCTCACACATGGATGAAAACTTCAGACCTCACTTTTGTAGAAGTTCCATTCTCCAAAAATGTATACAATGAGATAGGAGTACTACTTAGTTGTTGGAAGCAATAATTCATCATTTCTTTTTTGGTGTTTGAGTTGCTTTTCTTTACTATGTAATTATTTTGCTACAAGAATATTTAATAAGTAGACATTTTACAACTAAAATTATACTTGGAATCATGAAAAACACAACATAATTACTTGAGTTTGAAATCATAGTTAGAAAGCCAGAAGGAATCATGGAAAGCACAACATAATTACTTGAGTTTGAAATCATAGTTAGAAAGCCAGAAGAAAATTGTCCTGATTCTCTAAAAAGACATACACAGAAAAATTGCAAAAATAAAAAATAAGGGTGGGGGGAAGGCAGTCACTGACTTTTGAAGGTATATTTGGGCCATAATTTTTTTTTTCAACAAGCCAGGATTTTAATGCCATCTATTAACTAACTGCCTTAACTTTGAATAAATTATCAAAAATTAAAAATACTAATTTTGGAGTCTATTATATGAACCATTTTTCCCACAATTTTCCTGATTATATAAAATGTTTGAGTTTTCAGTATTGTTTTTTACAATGGGATCCTGAGTTTAACCACAGCTATAATAAATCATCCTTTTTCAGAGTAGCTGTGATTTCTTTCACTATGGGAGACAAACTGATTTTCTTAGAATCTTAAATCAAGGGATAGACATCATTATTTATACTAATCTGCTGATTATATTCCAGAAGTATCAAATAGTGAATTAAAATATTTTAGGAAACAAATTTTTAAGACAATTGGTTTTTATTGAAGTGGTGATAAACATCCATATTTTGATATTAATATGTGGATATTCTGTTCTTTATATTTCTTTTTTTTTCTTTTTTTTCAAACCATTAACATTTTATTTAACAAAAGCAACAATTGGGACATTTCTAGAGCTTACAGTATATTTGACATAAAAATAGGGAGTTCTCCAAAGTATGTATTAAAAATACAAAGTCTATGGACTAAGGTACACAGAAAATTTGTTTTACATTTCAGTTACCCAAAACAACAACTTGTGCCATCCTCCAATGGCACATAGTGAGAGAATTCTATTCCAGGAAAAGCCAGATCTGATGACTACAGAACCAATGAGGACAGGCTGAGGGTGTCCTAAGTGATGAATTTGAAACTAGCTTGCCATTTTGCCAGGATAACCAGTGGTTGCAAACAAGTTCTCATTAACTGTAGACCACCTGAATAAGCAGGCTTGATCCATATGGACAGGTCTCTTATCTTGAGGATAACTGGTTCGAGTAATATCCCAAATTAACCAGTCATTTCCTGAAACAGCTCCAACTTTGAAGGTGTTTTTGAAGCACCAGTGGGCTGGCATTAATGGCATCTGTTCAATTCAAGAGATAAGATAGCCTGTTGAGCTGAAAGATCATAAAACCGGCTTGTTCCCTTCTCTGCAACCATCAGCTTAAAAGTTCCTCAGGATGCCATTCATTCCAGGGGAATGAAGAACAAAATGAGCTGTCTGCATTCCTTCCAACTTCCAAATCCTGAGGTATGATCATCACTCACACTTGCAATTTCTTGGCTCTCTTTGGGCTCAAACACCAAACCATTAATGAAATCTGAATGGCCCTCTAAAACCTTGTATTCATTTTTGTCTTGAAGATCTGAAGTCAATAACCTTAGTTTCATATCAGCAGCTGAAGTACAAAATTTGATTATTGGAGGCGATGAATCACATCTAGTTTCTGGGCTCTAAGCTATGCCATTGACTCTGACACCATGCTGAAATGTTCATAGTGTTTTATACTGAATTCCTTGAATGTCTGTACAATATCTGAACTGTACACCTGCCAATGACCACATAATTACTGCCGCCATATGCAATTAAGGTTTCCTGAATCCCTACTCTCAAAGAGATTAAATCCTACCACATGCACATAACCTTCACGATCCACAGTGTAGGTAGCATTTCTTGTGGCGTCTTGCTTCATCTTGTATGTCAATACTTGAACAGTTGTAAAAATAAAATAACCTTTTACGGGACAAGATCACGAAATGGGGGCATTGGGGTATTTATATTTCTTTAAAATCCCCTTTCCTCATTATTCTGGGTTTCATTAGAATGAAAATAATGAAATGTACAATATATACCTATATTATGATTTTACTATTATGTGTGTGCTTGTAGTAAATGGAGGACAGTAAAAAAAAATTGTTAATTCAATGAATGTTCAGTTGGAATGATTAGAAGGGAATATTTTACAAAATAAGACCATTGACTTAGTTTTAGATTAAGCAGTCAAAATCCACAATTAAAACAGTAGAATAATGTAAAACATATTTTAAGCATTTCTGTAGATTTTCAAGCTCATGACCTCCAGGTTATTGCCACATTCCTTTTATTCTAGCAATTGTATATTTGGTTCATACCAAGAAAAAAATGTCATCAATGAAAGGTTATGTGATTCACCTCTAGAAAATACTTTCAGATAGATAAATCAGCTTCTTAGCTTTAAAACTAGCCCTCCAGCAAAGGAGTTGCTATCAAGCAAGGGAGTTGTTTTTTTTCAAATTTAAAAACAAAAGCAGAATAATTAAATATATGTGTATATATTCACAAATATTTACAAATATACTTTGGAACAGATACCAGATATTATCAAATCATTCACAGAGTGAATGCAGATCCACTATATATAGTTGTGTTATAAAGTAAGGCATATTTTACACTACATGGGAAAAGGCACTTTGCAGATGTGATTAATCTAAGGATATTGAAATAGAAAGATTATCCTGGGTTATCCAGGATGACCGGATATAATCACAAAGGTCCTTATAAGAGGGAGGCAGAGTGTCAGAGTCAAAGGTGATGTGAGAATGGAAACAGAGGTTAGGTTAAAACAGGGACACAAGCCAAGGAAAAAGGGCAGTCTTTCTAAAGGCTGAAAGTCGTTTGCCTCTAGAGAATCCAGAAGGAACATGTTTCTGCTAATACATTGATTTTAGTCCAGTGAAACTGATTTTGGAATTCTGACCTCTAGAACTGTAAGGTAATATATTGATGTTGTTTTAAAAATCCTGTTGGTGGTAATTTGTTACAGTGGCAGTGGGGAACTAATACAAACTTAGAGACTAGAATTGACTTGGATGATAGAGGACGTTCAAAAGGATAATGATTTCCCATTTTAAATGGACTGTGGCTATCATAATTAATTGTAGAGAATATCTGTTCCAGCATTTTGCATTAACAGTCAGTAAATCCAGATCAAACATACATCTTCCTGCACGTTAATTCGCATTTTAAACTTCTCCTTTATTATAGTTCAAGGAACAACTCAGTTCCCACTTCTTTATCGAGCTTTTTCTATTATTTGTACAGCCTGGAAGAATCCCATGCACAAAACTTTTTAAATTTGCTTTCTGTTCCATGCTATGCATACTTCAATGGCACACCATTCTACATGTGTCCTCTACTACTTTCCATTATACTAGCCTATTTTTAAGAACCCAGTCTTATATCCATAAGGATGAACATCAGACACAAATTCCTCTTCTCTCTGACATAGATCTAGGGGCAAAAAACTTTTCCCTTCTTCCATTCTACATTTACTAGCTGGTGTAATAATTAAATCGACGTAAGACAGAACAATAGGAGAGAACAAAGTTAATGATGTACATATAGAGGGGGAGCCCACAAAGACACAAAAACTCAAAGGCAATCAGGCAATTGGGGCTTATGTACAGTCTTGAGCTAAGGAGAAAGTAAAGGTCTGGAACTTCAAAGAAGAGGAAGACTATTCAGGTGAAGATGAGAAGAGGAAATGCTTGGTAAACAGAGGTATACCATGCCATACAGATAAGTCTTATAAATAAAGTTATCTCTGTTTACAACTGTCTTCCTGGTACAGGCTCCTATCTAAATCCTTTTAGGCAATTAAAGGAGAGGTAAAAAGTTTGTCCTGAGTCTGCTGGGTCTTCATTGCCTTCAGCTCAAAAGAACCTAAAGGCCAAAGTGATGGATCTCATCATGGCACATTTTGCTCCCTCTTGTGGGTTTTAACTTCTGAGCAGAGTTGGTTCTCATCAGTACTATGATGATGAGGTCAGTGATGATAATTGTTCTTTTTCTGTGGTCTCAGTGGTGACAGTTTTAATGCAAATTTATACAGGAAAAGAATACAAGAAATTAGTTGTCTTCATAACGCTCCCTCATCACATTAAAATTGGCACATGTTCATTAGTAAAGAGAATCTTCAAGCTCCCTAGAAGCACCCAGATGATACTGCTTGATTCAGGTCACATGTAAGAACATCACATTCCTTCAGAAAACTCAGAAAATGTTAGACTTTTTCACGATATTTTTAAAATTCTGTTCACCACCCTTTTTATTTTGGAGACTGCCCATTTTTCCACATGCTTATTTGATGTATGCAGCTGATAACTACCTCAGATTTTCTGTGTGGTTATTTTCTGAAAGGACATTACAAGGTAAATTTCCAAGAACACTCTCAATAGGATCCTGACTTGGGTGTCCTTGAGATCTATTGGGATGAGGCCTTTGTATTTTGAAAGAGAAATGTCTTTTGCTTCCATTGAGGTTGATAGTTTTGAAATGTCAAAGAACTTCTCAATTTGGTAATATGTAAATTGATAAAATTGCTGAGTTTTTTTTTTTCCATCCTGAATCATTCACTAAATACACCAAACCCATTTTGACCCATTTCCACATTACAATAGTTTCTTAAATGTTATTTAGTGGTTTTGAGTTTGGTAAACATTTTCTCGAAACAATGAATTTTAAGGTATTTCTTAAATGTAAAGAATAATATTTTCCCATTATTTATGTATTTTGCCAAAGTAAGGAGTCAGTTTTTATTTCTGAATAATATACATTTTAACTGTCTGAACATCCTTGGCTTTAACTCTACAAATTAATAATTGTATTAACCAGATAGAGTCAACTTCTATATCCCAAATTGATATTGGAGGTAATAGTTTGTTTTTTTTTTTATCCTTTCTTTTATTGGCTCATTCATGGTCATCAAATTAGCCTGATCCTCAATTTACTTTGTGCTTTGTAGACATAAGCAGTGTCAAATTATTTGTCTTAATTAAATCTCTCCTATCAAAATGAACCTAATTTATTTCTGTCTGTCATCAGCATAGATAAATCAGAGGTTCATTGTCTTACCATATTTATACTATTTTTAAGTAAATAGTAAGACTGCTGGATTTAAATTTACTTCTCAAATGTTACTTTTGAGCTTTTTGTGGATTTTTAAAAAAAATAACTCTTTTGAAAGTAAAGAATTCCTAGCTAGATACAATAATATGGTAGATGTGATTAATATTTCAGTTTCAAGAGAGGAGTTTTTTTCACACTCTGATAAAATCTAGTATGAGCAATGCTATCTGGTAGAATTTTCTGCAAAGATTGAAAAATTCTTCTGCACGGTCCAGTATGCTAGTCATTGGCCACATAAGACATTGAGCATTTGAAATGTGGCTAGTGTGAATAAGGCCCCCAAATTTTAATTATATTTCATTTAATTTAAATTCAGGTTCAGATAGTCAGAAGTGCCTTGCAGTTACTATATTGAAAAATGTAAGTCTAAAGAATTGTGAGCTATGTTTTAGATCTGGACTCTTGCTTAAACTTGTTAATTTAGTTCTGTTGAAGACAGTCATGTCAACTCTCAGAGCTTCAATGTCTCTATTCAGTCAGTAATATATGACTGACTGAATAGAGACATTGAATATATATATATATTGACATTGAATATATATATATATATATAGACATTGAATATATATATATATTGACATTGAATATATATATATATATATATATATATATATATATATATTATTGGCCATCTGCCAAATCCTGTAACCTGTGCTAAGTGCTGGGGATACAATGATCATTTTGTCAGAATTGGTATCTTTAGGGAAAAATGATGCTAATAATACTATAGTTAATTGTTCAATTAAAATTATGAAAGAGACTCTGGAAAGAAAGTACAAAGTCTAATGAAAGTGTTTGAGACTGGAGGCCTGAGTAGGTCTGATGGATCTGGAAAAGGTTTCAGGAGGAAGCAAATTTTGAATTTAGCTTAGAATCAATGTTAAGACATTTCTATGTGAAGGCAGGTGCACCTTATTTGCCATTCACTCTGCTAGTTACTAGACATTCAGAGGGATTTTACTAGCCTTAAAATATTATGGGATAATAAACACACAAATAATTTAGGGATTGGGCTATCATCAATCCCAAACAAATGTTCCATTAAGTAATCTTTATGAGAAAAGAAAAAAAAAGATTATTTTTATGTTCCAACATATTTGGAAAAGCTAGTTTTGACAAAGATAAATTTCTATGTGCTAAGAATTATTGGAATCTTGGGTACATTTAAGGTAAAAACTTATTGGCACTGTGTATATTGGAATCTTGGGTATTACAAAACTTGGAGAACAACCTAAGAATTTTTCCCCTAAACTTTTGCAACTATAGAAAACCTTTCTTTTTCGTTTCTTCTGTTTTTCTTTCCCTCCTCCTTCTACTCATTCCCCACCCCTCCCTGCTTCTTCCCATAGCCTCTTTCTTTCTTCCTCCCCTTTCCCTTCTCTTCTCTTTCTCCTTCTACCTTCTCCAATGATTTTCTTAGTAATGTAGTTCCCATATCATGGAGTTCTCCAAATAGAATTTCCAAAACTCCAGTGATATTTACAGTCATGAAATATATAATTTTAAGGTGGGCAATGGAATTAAGAATGTGAATAAGCTTAGATAATAAATCTTCTGTTCAGTGACATTATATACAATCCATGATATTGTATAGCTAATATAATGTCAAGATGCAAGGACTATGAGAACGCATTATGATAGATTGTGTTGATGATTATCCTATTTAACTGAGAAGAGTAGAGGTAAAAGACCATTTAGGGAGTAAGATGATGAGGTCTATTTTGAATATATTTTATTTAATGCTCCTCTAACATACCCAAATGGAAATATTCAGCAAGTCAATGGAAAAAGGGGTCAATTTAAGTCTAGAAAGGAAATTAAAATGGAGGAGGAAATTTGTATTAGGTATATATTTTTAAATGTTGATATGATGTCTACATATGGAGAGAAAATATATGGAGAGAAATTCCCAGTAAACATGGAACTTTAAGAGACTCAGGCTATAATTATTTGAGGGAAAAATTAATTTCCCTCATGTGATTTGATTTTGTCTTTTCTTTCTTCTCACCATCATTTCTCCAAATTCTAATATGTCCATTTTTCAACAAATCTTAACATTTCATAAAGATTGTATATTCTGAATAGCTTTATACATAGATGTGGAGTCATTTCTGATGCACCTTCAGTTTCTGTGGTCCTTTGAGAGACATTTAGTGCATTCTTAGTGTAAAGAATAATTGGTGTTTCTAGGGGTGGATATACTTCTAGCCATAAGAAGAAATTAGTGATGAGAAAGACTCAGAATATATATAGAATGCATAGTCTAGTAGGGGAAATAGATTCCTTTACAATATATACAATATATACAACAGCTTCCTGCGTATTGTTTACATTTCATTTTAGGGGCACCTGGTGGCTCAGTCGGTTAAGTGTTCGACTCTTGGTTTCAGCTCAGATCATGATCTCATGGTTCATGAGATTGAGCCCCATGTCAGGATTCATGCTGACAGCTGGGAGCCTCCTTGGGATTCATTCTCTCTCTCTCTCTCTCTCTCTCTCTTTCTCTCTCTCTCTCTCTCCCCCCCCCCCTTGCTTGTGCTTTCTGCTCTCTCCCTCTCTCAAAATAAATAAATGTTTAAAAATAAATAAACTTCATTTTAGGTTTCAAAGGTCATGATTCTGAATTCAGAGTTTTCATACTCATGCCACAACTCAGTTTCCATTTGAATTTCAAAAATCAGTTCCAAAAGGTAAAGTGTGTGTGTGCAATTAGATGAAGGATACCTGCACCATGGCCGGACTGTCTGCATTTGAATTCCTGACCATTTAGTATGTTTTGAGTTTCCTTGGGAAGGTACTTAATTTTCTTAGATAAATTAAGCTTATTTTATAGTTTTGTTGTGAAACTTAAAATATATTTATTAATACTCTACAGATTTTGTGACATGGTAGGGGACCAATAAATGTTATTTTTATTTAAAAATTTTACAGTCATACTACTTATCATATTGTATTGTGATTTTTCATTTACATATCTGTTGAATCCATCAGGTTGTAAATTCCTGAAGCAAAGGATGCGTTCATACAAGCTTTAATATTTCCAGTACAACAATTGTATCAGGTACTACCTGGGCATTGAATAAATGTGTGTGGAATTAATGAGTGATTACACAAACATATAGCAGAATGGTAATGAATGAAATTTGAGTTTTGATTATGAAGAAAAAAAATATTGAACAGAGGATGAAAACGTGGATTTACTTAAGGTCTAGGCCTCAATTCAAAACAAAATTAATCAAGAAGAGTATAAAAAGAAAAGAATTGGAGAATAAACTTAAGCATAAGATTAGGGACCAATATAAGGGATATCAAAAACAATAAAAAATATTTTCTCAGTGTTAGAAAATGTAAAATGTAAATTATTTTTTAAGCATATTTTATCTTTCCAAATATTTTTGGAAATGCAATTGATTAAAACAGCAATGACATACCACTATGTAGAATGGCTAAAATTTGGAACACAGACAACACCAAATTCTGGTATGGATATGGAACAACAAGAAATCTCATTCATTGCTGGTGGGAATGCAAAATGGCACAGCCACTTGAAAGACAGTTTGGCAATTTCTCACAAAAGTAAACAGACTTACGTTATGATCCAGCAATCGTATTCCTTGATATTTGTCCAAAAGTGTTAAAAACTTATATACACACACAAAAACCTGCACACAGGTGTTTAGGGCAGCCTTATTGATAATTATCAAAATAGGGAAGCATCCAAGATATCCATAAGTAGGTGAGTGGATAAATAAACTGTGGTACTTTCATATAGTGGAATATTAAGGCTGAAAATAAATGAGCTATCAAGTCATGAAAAGACATGGAAGAAATCTAGACACATATATTACCAAACGAAAGAGGCCACTCTGAGAAGACTTCACACTACTGTATGTTTCTACTAAGATGACACTCTGGAAAAAGGCAAAACCATGGAGACTATAGTAACTATGATTCTGAGGCCACTGCGGGCATAGGAATCTTTCTTAATATCATATGTTCATATGTGTTATTATAAATAGGTCATGTTGTCATATGCCAGGCAAATATTTACTTTTTACTCTCTTTTACTTAAAATCAACATACTACAAATAAACCTCTAAAGAATGCTTAACATACAGGAGCTTGGAAGTGAGCTACTTGCCAAGAAAACAACAAAAAGCAAAAAACCAAAAAAAAACAGTCCCTAAATTTAGCTTCTTGGTAGGCGATGAGCACAAAACCAAATCGTTGTTGGCTGCTCCAATATGTACAATGGTAAACAATTCCATTTGCCATTATTTCTACTGTGTGGCAGCCACTTAGTCCAGGTACAGATTCTCAATTGCTTGGTAACAGTTTGTTGCAGTGTACCTATTCAGAGTTAACATAGGCAATAGAAGATAGGAGAAGACACAGCTGTAGTCTTACAGTTGATCTTCAATAACTGCTTCACCCAGAAAAAAATGAGAAGGAAAAATGCTAGTTAAGTAAAACTGGACTTTTAAAATCTTCCCATGAATTTATCTCAGTCTACTCAAATGGGTGTGAATTCTTAGTCATTTTCCAAGTGAATTTTTCCAAACCCTGATATTTATGTGTAATGATACATTTCTTTTTTTTTCTCTTTAGTTTGAAGAAGTTAGCCATGAGTGTTCTGTTTTTATTTACCTGAGAGATGTATCACTGAAAAATATTTTATCTCTCTGCTATGAGCCATGAAGTTCAAGAGATCTTTCTGAGGTTTGAGTGATCACCGTTATTACTGGGAGCACTATTAATCTGAACACCTCAGAAAGCCGAAGCTTTCTGGAGCATGAAAAGAGTACACTAGAAGTCAGTGGGAGATTACTTCTAACAAATTAATTTAGCAGAAAATCACTTCTCTACTAGGATTGAAAGTATTTAAAGTATTTTCTTAAGTAGTAAAAAGATTTTGAGGCTATGTAAAAGACCAGTGTAAAAATAGTCAGTCTTGATCATGATAAATGGTAGCTACTGTAACCAGTACATTACTCTGGGATAATTCTGGAAGTATCTTTGCATTGAGTTCTAATTAGTGTCTCTCAGTATTTAATATCTCATTATTTGGCCATCAGTATTAATTGGATACTCTTCATCTCTCATTCAAAGATGTTATGACTTTGAGCAGGCCAATTAATTATACATTGACTTTCAATGTCACAGATACAACCTAGTAACTTGCAAATTTATCATAAGAACTTCGTATAGCCAAAATTAAGTAGATCCCAATCTGGAGAACTTGGCATTAAGTATCTTTACTTCAAAAAAAGAAAAAAAAAGAGTAATCTCTGTAGAAATTGTTTTTGTTGCATTGCTCTAATAAACTTATGTTTAGTTTCTGGACTGTTAACTGAATCAGACTACAATGCTAGATTTACACATTACTACAATGAAAATAAATAGTAGAATAGTACTGACAGGAGCAACAGAAAAGAAAAATAATAAAATTCTAAGCATTATACAAAGGTGTGCAAAACTAGTTATATCTAATATTTTCTTATTTTTTTTAAATAAAGTTTTCCTTGGTGGGTGAGTATAAAACACTTAGGAAAAGGTAGGATATTGATTCACAGAAAGAAAATTTGTGGTCAAACAAGGCAAATTAGTAGTTTCAGAATTATAATAAAGATGTTTTATATGAGGATTGATAATAGGTTGGTCTGTTCTTGAATTTCAGTCAAGATATAATGTGACAAAATGGTGTAAGGTTCAAGAGGACATTTTGGAGTCTTGAAGAACCTGTGATTTTGCTTTGAGATAAATTTGGAATTGCCAACATATTCCTAAAGGAAGGTTATTCTTTCAGCTTACTAAGGGATTTCATTAAGTCTGGTAAGTGGATTTGCTAGAGGAGAGAAGAAAATGCTTTAAAATCAACACAGACTTGGATCACACAGCTAGTCACCCTCCTGCATTGGACTTCCAAGCTTTCCACTGTTCTTTACCTTAGTTTCTTTATCTGCTCATGTTATAAGGCTTGTGGAGTGCTTGACTCTGGGCCCAGCACATAGTAAGTGTTCAAATAATTTAACTGAAAATATATGTATATACACACACTATTATATCATAATAGATTTAATCACATCAGTTAGTTGGCTGTAAACAGCTTTGTTATTTTGCACATGACATAATTGTGATGGTTTTCTAGATGTCTCTCTCTCTCTTGCATTCTTTCTCTGAAAACCTTGCAGTGAGCCATTTATCGTGTATATATTCCAAATTAATTTTAATATTTATACTTTACATGAAAGAAGGATAAACTCTTAGTGAAATCAAATGAATTTCCACTATTTTATGTACAGGTACTTATAGAAGTTTCAGAATATCTCCTTCCAGAATTGGACTAGAAGGAAGCTTTAATATGTAGAATTTGCTCTACAATCTTATAATGTTACCCAGAAACTCATTCTCAGGTTATAAAATAAGTAATAATTAGCATCATTTAGTAAATACTATAGTAATATCCACCAACAATCCCAGTCATATCTGCCATCACTCTTCCTTACAGTAATAGAACCTCAAATTTTAGTTCTGCATTTGGTTTCTCATAATAAGACTGTATTTCCAGGTTTTTTTTTTTTTTTTTTTTTTTTTTTGTGAAGACATGTATGGCCATCTAACTAGTTTTAGAAGCTGGAAAGAAAGCAGGTGTTTTTGGTGAACAGCTTTGGAGTCTTTGTTAAAATAGGCACAATGCACCCTTTGTCCTTTTCTTCTTTTCCTTCCTCCAACCTGTATCATGCAATGTTAATGTAGTGGGTTGACATCTAGCTGCTATCTTGGACCATGAAGACAAGGATTACACCCTAGGGATGACAGACCACAAACTAGAAGATGATCTTCATGTGTGAGGGCTTTTTGAGAGCAGAGTTGCTGCCCCTTCCTTAGCTAACCTATATCTATCTACATGTTTACGTGAGAGATGAGTTTTGTTTATGGTCACTCTGGAGTGTCTGTTTCTCATAGTTAAACATAATCCTGAATGCTACAAATACATTATATATGCTGGCCATTGTGTTCTGTGTGTTTTATATGTTTGGTTATGTTCATATACGCTGCAATATACAGTATATCACAATCTTATAAAGTATTACATCTTTACACACAAGAATGCTGGTTTTCTTGCTCTACAATAATTGGAAATCTTCATGGAAAAAAGCAGTTTCTTGAAGTTCTTTAAATGCAATTTAGCAAATGAAACATAATTTACCTACTAAAGATCTTGCAAGCACTGATTATAGGAATATAAAAGAGACAATGAAAAAAAATAGCAAATAGAATACAAGCAATTTGTTAGATGGTTTTCGTTTTATGACTAAGAGATCAAGTTCAGATCAAAAGCATTCCATTTATTCTCTGAAGAGTATATTTGTATGAATAGATGACACTGAATACCCACCTGCCTATCCAGATACCCATTTCTACAAGGGAGAAGAGGAGGGAAAGAAAAGGCACAGTGGAGAAAGAAGAGGGAGAAGGGGACAAGAGAAGTGGAAGAAAGAGTGGGGAGGAAGACCAAGAAGCTAGAGAAAGGAGGAAGTTGAGGTGAGGTGGGAAGAATGAAGGGAGAAAACAGAAAAGCTTCATTGTATGAAATATTGGGATGGGTCTGCTTAGGAGGAAGAAGCATCAGGCAAAACATCCAAACTCTATACAGTGGTTTTGCCTAAATGTCCCATTTTCTCTATTTTTTTTTTTAGTGACATATCGGATAAAGGGTTAGTATCCAAATCTAGAAAGAACTTACCAAACTCAACACCCAAAAAACAAATAATCCAGTGAAGGAATGGGAAGAAGACATGAATAGACTTTTTTTTCCAAAGAAGACATCCAGATGGCAAACAGACACATGAAAAGATGCTCAACATCATTCATCATCAGGGAAATATAAATCCAAACCACACAAGATACCGCTTTACACCAGTCAGAATGGCTAAAATTAACAACTCAGGAAACAACAGATATTGGTGAGGATATGGAGAAACAGGAACCCTATTGCACTGTTGGTGGAAATGCAAACTGGTGCACCCACTCTGGGAAACAGTGTGAAGGTTCCTCAAAAAATTATAGAACTATTCTACATCCCAGCAATTACACTACTAGGAATTTATCCAAAGGATACAAAAATGTTGATTTGAAGGGGCACATGCACCCCGATGTTTATAACAGCACTAAAAAACAATAGCCAATATGTAAAGAGCCCAAATGTCCATCAACTGATGAATGCATTAAGAAGATGTGGTATGTATGTATATTCCACACCATGGAATACTACTCGGCAGTGAAAAATAATGAAATCTTGCCATTTGCAGCAACACGGATGGAACTGGAAAGACAGATGTCATATGATTTCACTCATATGTGGAATTTTAGAAACTTAACAGATGAACATAGGGGAAGAGAAGAGAAAATAAGATACAAACACAGAGGGAAGCAAACCATAAGAGACTCGTAAATACAGAAAACAAACTGAGGGTTGATGGGGGACAGGCATGGGTTAAATGGATGATGGGCATAGCAGAGGGCACTCTTCAGGATGAGCACTGGGTGCCATATGTAAGAGATGAATCACTGGGTTCTACTTCTGAAGCCAAGACTACACTGTATGTTAATTTACTTGAGGATAAAAATAAAATAAATTGAATTAAAATAAGATAAAATAAAATAATGAAATAAAATATAAAATAAAGATATAATACAAGTGAGGAATAGCTGCAGTAATATGACTAACTGCAACATGAAAAAATAGACCACTTGTAATGATGGCAGACAGTTGTCCAAACACAGGTTGATTTCCTGTAATTAATTTTAGATTCGTTTGAATAGCCAGGAAGCTAAAGAAATTCATCTTCATATTGATACTTGTATCAGCCCCATATCATTATGTATTTATGTCAAATATTTAAGGTTTACTTTTTTTGAAGATAACTAGAATATTTGGGGTATATTACTGTATCGTTTTGTGTTGTATTTACCCCACACAAATTTCCATTGAATGAAGTCAAATAGAAAAGTATTTAAAGTACAAAAGGAATATAAATGGACCATATGTATGATTCAATATTTGTTTGTTTGTTTATTGTTTATAAGAACTTACATTATCTTATAGCAAGCAAAAAGTAGCACATAAAAGAAAATAGATTTGAAAGAAAGCAGGAACCAAATTAAAGACAAGAGCTTAAGAGGAAAGTGACTATTATGTCTTAAACAATAGCTTTACCAATTTATATGTGTAGAAATTAAATTTTTTATAAAGTCTGTATTAATGATATGAGAACATGTGTTGTGTGTGTGCATATGTTTGTGTGTGTGTTCCCCAACATAATATGATTTTATGTGATTACCAAATGAAAAAATTATTTCCTTTAAATGAACTGATTAAAATGGTATAGTTACTTTATTGTTATTATCATGTACAAGTAATACATATTAAGAAACTAAAACTTTCTCCATATGAAAAAATACAGTTCACATCTCAACTAATACATTTAAGTCTGCTAGCTATATAATATGTATTAAAACAAATATTTTTGTTTAAGTAAATTGAAAAACTATTTATCACTGGTTGTTACATTATATTTCATATTATAAATGGATTTTACATTTAACAACAAAATTTCAAAATATTTGTAAAGTACCCACTTCATATAATAACTGTTGTAAAGGAATTGCCAGATATCTCAGTGATCCATTGCAATAGAACAGGGTAAAAGCAAAAAAGTTCTGTGACAAAGTAAGAGGTCTTTTAAGAAAATAATTTCAGTTCTTGGAAGTTATTCCAGAAATGTAGTCTCACAAGTTATACAAGCCATATTTGTAAGGACACTTATTGACACACTCTCTTGAAAGACGATACAAAACTACACACACACACACACACACACACACACACACACACACCAAACCAAAACCAAAACAAAACCCTCAGTTACCATACCCACAAAACCATAGCTGTAACAAACCTAGAAATAGCCTAGATATTATTATTAAATATAAATTATGAGATGCATATAATAAAATACTATGAATTCCTTTAAAAAGAAGTAAGTAGATATAGATATGCTAATGTCCAAAATACTACAGGCTTTATTATTAAGTGAAAAGCACTTTGCAGATAATTACTCAATTCTTTATATCAATGACATATAATATATGAAAGGAATTATTTTTTTGTTTTTAATTTTCTGGGTATTATATTTATTTTTCCTGTATATTTCATATTTTATATTAAAATGAGTTTTAGTAGTTAATTTTTCTTATATTTATTAGTAGCTTTAAATCATTAATTTCTTTTTTTCTCTTATTACATTGTTATGTTTATATTATGGTTAAAAACAAATTAGCCAAGATAGACTTTCCTTTAAATAGGATATAGGGGCGCCTGGGTGGCTCTGTTAGTTAAATGTCCGACTTCAGCTCAGGTCATGATCTCCAGGTTTGTGAGTTTGAGCCCCACGTCAGGCTCTCTGTGCTGACAGCTCAGAGCCTGAGCCTGAGACTGCTTCGGATTCTGTGTCTCTCTCCCTCTCTCTGCCCCTCCCCCACTCGTGCTCTGCCTCTCTGTCTATAAAAACTAAATAAAATGTAAAAAAAAAAAAAAATTAAAATAGGATATAAAGAACAGACACAGAAACTGTAGGGAATTGAATGAGTAAGACTTGGGAAGAAGGTCAAGACTAGGATAATTCCAGAAGAGGGACTATTTTGAACAAAGAGGAATGCAATCATATATAAACAGTACTGAACACTCCATAAAGATAGATCATAAAGTGCATATCAGCTTTTGTTAAGTAACAAATCACCACATAATTTAGTGGCCGAAAACATCAATCATTTACTTACTTCCTGATGATGCAGGTTGGTGATCTCACTGGACTCGGGTGGGTAGCTGTCCTCATGTTTCTGTTGTCAGTTGCCACTCAGTTGGGGTTGGCTGGCTTTCAGCTGGAACAGCAGGGGTAATTAGGTCTTATTTCTTTCATTCTCCAACATGTTAGCCTGGGCTTTTTAACTTGAAGTTATTCACAGTGTTCTTAAGAGAAGCAAGAAAGAAGACAAGCCTCACCCTGAATCCACTGCATACACCCTGTTGACTATGATCCCTTTGGATAAAGCAAGGCATAAATTAAAGCCCAAAGTCAGAATAAGACCCCATTCATTGATACATGGCAAAAGGAGGTGGATACAAAGGAGAGAATGAACTTGTGATCATTTTTACAGACCACAGTCTGGTCTCCTGGCTACAAACTTTTCAGGGACCCCATACAAGCATAATACCATCACCTCCTTTGAGTACCACCAAAGTGTCATCAAATCAAGTAGACCTATCCCACACTGGAAAAGTGACAAGATGGTGAGAAACAGAGAAATCATGAGGGGATAGCTATTCCAAAATTCCTCAGATCAATATCGCTTGGCTTCCCTGGCCTGGAGGCATGATTTTTTTTCCTGGACTAGAGATTCCAGTTCTGTCCTTTTTCTCCCACCCCTCTTCCTCCTCCTCCCCTTCCCTTTACCCCTTGTCTTCTTTCTCTTCATCCTCCCTCTCTTTTACTCTGTCCATAGTTGCACAGATGGTGCAAAATCAGTAGTGAGTAAAATTGGTGGCACATTAATACAAACCGAGGAAGGGCCACCAAACTGCACTAGGAAGGAGTATTATTCACCACACACTCACAGGAAGAAAACTAAAAGCCAATTGTACCTTGTCCTTGAAGAAACAGTAAAAATCATTACAGTTATTAAATATTGGCCAATGAATACCCAATGTTTTAAAATACTCTGTCATATAAATTTCATATTAAAAATAATTAAAAAAATAAAATACCCTGTCATGATATGGGAAGTACACATACAGACAAGTCATATGAGTGGACTCAGAGTCATTATGGAAAGCCAAGTGTCCCAGAGGGAGAAATGTGGATACAAGAAGAAAAAAATCTGTAGCCACTTTTGCAACCTACCAAGAGGTGATATGGATTTTGAAATTATCCCTTCCATTACTCTTTAACCTTGTGGACAACTTATTTCTTCTAAAACAGTGACTGGAATTACTTTCCTTAGGTGTGGTCAATTTTCAAAAAAACAAATAATAAAGTCTCAATTTCTTTTTTTGTTAATTGTTAAAGTTTATTTTTATGCATTTCAAAAAAAAAAAAGAACTACCTACACTATTTAAAGAATGAGTTTAAAAACTCTAACCATTTTTAAACTTTGGCTATTACTTTTTTCATAGTATTTTCTTGGAAACTTGCATAGTCTAAAAAAACTAAGATTATATTTTCATTGGACATTTTCATCCATCCTGTATATGAGCTGCATATATTTTAGTAATAGAAATGGCTAATCTGAGATTTGTTTGCTGATGGAAGAACAATGTATTATCACTAAATAAGCAGGTTTCATTTTTATTATATGGCTGTAAGTAATGTTATTAATTTTATTGAGTAGGTCTTTTATTAACTCAGAAAATGTTTTAAAGTGGTCTAAAATTTTTTTCACTTTTATATTTCTCTTAAAACTTTATCATTAGAAAAGGTAAATCCAAAAAACCACATTCCATTTGACCTCTGAAATTTATAATCGAAATGTAATAATTATGTGTGGGACTTTAGTGTTAGAATTGTTAATGTACAAGTGGTTTTTGCTTATTCAATCAGTGATTCAATTTAAAAAAAGGGTATATAGTGAGGCTGTTCATTCCAAATATATGAAATACTCAGAACACTGTCAACATTTAGAAAATTTTTATGTGTACGTTGAAAAATTCGTTTCTATGAAAACCTTGTAATTCAACCCAACCCTGCTAGAATTTTAAGCTACCAAAACTTCTTTGTTCTTGAATGACTCTACTATTGACTATCAAATATGGCTTAGAAATATGACATATATAATGTAAAATCTTTAGTGGAAGTAGGATTTTGACTTTCCCGTATTAAGCTTGTTAATCTTTATTCAGACGAAAATGTCATATTTTAATAGTTTGAATAAATGACTTGTTCTGCCATTAAAACTGCAATTGGTGGGTGCCTGACTGGCTCAGTCAGTGGAGAATGTGACTTGATCTCAGGGTTATGAGTTCAAGGCCCACCTTGGGTGTAGAGATTACTTAAAAACAAAATATTAAAAAAAAATAGTAATTGTTAAAAGTTAATTTCACATATCTAAACATCAGTCTGCATCTTTCTGACAACCTAATAAGTGTAAAACTGAATGGCCAAGTTGCTTTCATATAGATCCATTATATTAAGTATCCATGTTGATTATTTAGGCTTATGTGTACAGGTTTTAAATAGATTTTAATGCTACATGTTCTTGCCTACTTGAATTAACTCAAGTATTTTCAGTATGAGACAAAGCATATATTTAATTATAAATGTGCAGTATGTCCATTTAGCTATATACTTAAATGATACATATAAATTATCTGAGTTTGAATTTGGGGACTATATATAATTACCAGGCTTAGGAAAGAAAATAATGCCTATTTATTTATTTTGAGAGAGAGACTGAGACTGTGCACACATGAGCAGGGGAGAGAGAGAGAGAGAGAGAGAGAATCCCAAACAGGCTCCGTGGTGTTAGTGCAGAGCCCGACATAGGCTCAACCTCACAAACAGTGAGATTATGACCTGAGATGAAATCAAGAGTCAGACGCTTAACCCACTGAACTACTCAGGTGCCCCAGGAAAATTTTTATTAAATAATATTTGAAAAGTAAAAAAAAATATATATATATACAAAATACTTGTGATATATAAAGAGAGAGAGAGAGAAAAAAAAAAAACATGAAATTACCTACAAAGAACAGAAAACTTAGATTCAGTTGGAATTATTTTTCCAGAATAGTGACATCAACAAATCAAAAAATTCTGAAGAAAACGAACAAGCTGAAAAAAACAAAACAAAAACCTGAAAGCTAAATAAAATGCTGGAAAACTGCTAAAGTAATGTGAAGATATACTGTGTGTGATATGCATCCCTATATGCTATACTAATGTAAAGAAATGTTATTATTGTAAAACACAACTTTGCCTTAAGCCCTCATGTGATAGCTATTATTCTGTAACTTCCCATCCCAGCCAGATTCCTTGAAATAGAAACATGAAACCACTGTGGCTGCACTGCCCATTTATTCACATTGTGAGCAGTATAATCTCATTTGTTCCCCACCTTCCATTGAGGCCTTTGTCAACAAGTTCACTATGACTTTATATTGGTGTAGTCCATGGTACCATAGACTTTATTTCGTGGGGCATTTTAGATCTCTGATTCCTCTTTCCTCTGTAACTCTGATCTCCCAGTGTTCTAGTGCTTTGTCCTAATTTTCTTGTAAATTCTCTAGCCAGCCATGCCTGTTCAAATTTTCTGCCTTATTTCTTCTAAAACCTTGTGCACTTTGAAGTTCAGCATTTCTTTAACTTTTCATGACAGACATAATCCCTACGAGACACTTTGTGCTCACATAGCTCCAACAACTACTTAAATTCTGGTGATTCTCAAATCTTTATCTCTGTTCTCACAATTTTCTTGTTTTGGAAATACTAACTGGATGGGAATAGTAGAGAGTTAAGCAGGGATAATTTTGAATGAGACATTAAAAAAATATCAAGAGCAAAGAAGCACTTGTGTTTCTAGAAGAATTGCTATTAATGTAAGGCAAGAGCCAGAAGGATGGCTGATGGTCATAATGATGTAGGCTTGAAGGAAGATTATTTTGATGATAGAGGAATATCAAGAATTTTAATATTCTGATGAAAACAGTTACAGGGAGGAAAATATTGAAAATGCAATAGACTATGGATTACAGATGGCAAAATAACTACAAAGGAAAAAAAAAAAAGAATAGGACTAAGCCATAGATGAAAAAAGTGACCCTGGGCACAAAGAAGAACACCATTTCCTCAAAGACAGAAGGGACTAAAATAAGAATGATTGTTTATATAGAGCCTGTGTTATCAACCAAGGAGTAGGCAGGGATTGATTTCTCATCCTCAACATTAGGCATCTTCTTATAACATCACTTTTTCCTCATTTAACTATGCCACATTTTTCTTCTCAATAATGAATATAATAAATGTATACAATCCTTTTTTATTTTTTCTTTAATTTTTTTAACGTTTATTTTTATTTTTGAGACAGAGAGAGACAGAGCATGAATGGGGGAGGGTCAGAGAGAGGGAGACACAGAATCTGAAACAGGCTCCAGGCTCTGAGCTGTCAGCACAGAGCCCGATGCGGGGCTTGAACTCATGGACCGCGAGATCATGCATGACCTGAGCCAAAGTCGGCCACTTAACCAACTGAGCCACCCAGGCCCCCCTACAATCCTTTATTTATTTATTTATTTTTAATTTTTTTTTCAATATTTTTGGAACAGAGAGAGACAGAGCATGAATGGGGGAGGGGCAGAGAGAGAGAGGGAGACACAGAATCGGAAACAGGCTCCAGGCTCTGAGCCATCAGCCCAGAGCCTGACGCGGGGCTCGAACTCACGGACCGCGAGATCGTGACCTGGCTGAAGTCGGACGCTTAACCGACTGCGCCACCCAGGCACCCCTACAATCCTTTTTTTAAATGATGGTTAAGAGTACTTAAAAAAGGGAAAACCTACAAATATTGAATATATTTATAAGTAATGCAAGCCACAGCTAATGGCCACTTTAGTACATAACATGCAGTTTTTGGTTTATATTTTAGGTTATATTTTCAGTAGCATTTTTATTCACCGAATATTTTTATGTGCTATAATTCTATTCACAGTAACTTTCTGTGAAGATAAAGTAGCAAGGTATAGATCAGCATTAATGTAATAAGCATTATATCCATTAAATACATAACAATTTACAAAATGATTCAAAATTGTATTGATATTGTATATTAAAAGTAATGAAAGTCAGTGGTCCTGTAAAAGAAATTGAAAACTGCACACATTTATGAATAACCATCAAACTTTGAATTCTCATTCAACTGGCTATACCATATGAACTCAAGCTGAGTTTTGTGCATGTTTTTACAGTAATAGTATATGAATATGGTGATCGATATTCATTTTAAAATACAGCCATGGTTTTATTTGCATCCCTATTGGAATTAGAACTGTGGAATCTAGCTGATTCTTATACATAGTAAATACTGGAAACATTGATCAAGGGAATATGGATATTTTTGCGGAAAGATGATAGAAATTTCAATATTGATGTTTATCTTGGGATGGGGATGAAAGAAGACATTTTAAATTAAAAACAATTATGATTTAAAAACACATAGTACATTAACCTGTATATTCTGTTGTCACTTGTCTACTGAGTAAGTAGAATGACTTCAGAGAAGAAAAACAAAACCCTGCGATTGAGAAAATATTGGAATGAAGGATTAAATCATTATCCAATTAATTTAACCCAGTTGTCACTTCAACAAATAGATTGATGAGGTGTTCCCTGAAGTCTTCATGAAAATGCACATAAACCTATCCTCCAAAGTCATTATTTTCCCAGGAAGCTATATAAGAACCAGAACTATTGTATTAAAGATAACATAAATTGAAACTGTCTTGTCTGAATTTCTAAAATATAGCAACAAAAACGTTAGGTCAGTACTATGTAAGTTAAAAAATAAGCACACTCTTCAATAATATTAGTGAATGAATTACATTGATTTGAACACTACAGCTTATGCAATTTTTAGTTGTCCTCTGGCGGGGGTGGGGGCGGTGGATAACATTTAACAGCAGTGACATAGAAAAAAAAAAGTAGTGGCATAGAGTAATCTCTTGAGTTCTAATTGTGCTGACCAACATCTCCTTTGGAAGGTTTATGGTTTAGGGGCACCAGGGTGGCTCAGTTGGTTAAGCCTCCAACTTTAGCTCAGGTCATGATCTCACAGTTCATGAGTTTGAGTCCCTCATTGGGCTCTGTGCTAACAGTGTGGAGCCTGGAGCAACTTCCAGTTCTGTGTCTCCCTCTCTGCCCGTCCCCTGCTCATGCTTTGTCTCTGTCTCTGTCTCTCTCTCTCTCTCAAAAATAAGTAAATATTAAAGAAATTAAAATAGGAAGGCTTATGGTTTAAAATAACATGGTTAAATGGGTTATGGGTATTAAGGAGGGCACTGGTGATGAGCACCCGGTGTGGTATGTGATTGATGGATCGCTAAATTCTATACCTAAAATTAATATTACATTGTATGTTAGCTAGTTGGATATAGCTATACTATAGTATAGCTGGATATAGTTGGATATATTTCAAGTTAAATATAAACTTTAAAAAGAAAAAAAAAATAAAATCACCTGGTGAAGTTCACCAAGATAACCTACAGAACTGATGACCTGTCAGAAAGATGAGGATATGAAGCCTATCTCTTACCATTGGCTAATCATATTATTTGAGAAGGATACACTCTTATATCCTGCCATTTTTACTATTCAGAATCTAAATGAGATATCAATCTTAGTTCTAGTCAGTGAAATTATAAATAATCAAAACAATAGTTTCATTATCATAATTGTCATAAAGTAATATCATAGTCTATACTTTTATCATACTTACTATGTACCAGCCACTATTCTCAGCATTTAACTTTCAGTTATGGAAAATAACATTAACTGACCCAGACCTTTTTTCTCAGAATTACCACATCTTAGCTTCAAAACCTTTAGTAATACCATGTTCTAGGCAATTAATACCAGTGGCACAGCACTGGAATTCAGGCTTTGGCCTACTCTCTCCTTCAATATGTAAGCCTGTTTGCTTTATTTCAGTGGCCATGACATCATTGAGCTTTTAATTTTTTTTGTATATGAAGTATTGAGTGGATTTTTCTTCAGTTATAAAATTTAAAAAAGGAAATTCAAACCAAGATTAAAGCAGAGAATTTTATAATTTTCCATTAACATGAATTTTATCACAAGAGAGAGCAAAGATACATGAGTCTCATCTTGTGCCTTATTTTTTCAAATCCAACAAGAAGTCATATCCTTAACTGTGTAAAATATATTGGTTTTCAATAAGTTTTCTATTGGTAAATAAGAAATACAAGTAAAACATGGGGTATAGTCCTCTTTTTTTTTTTTTTTTGTTCCTGCCTAGGAACGTGTTATGTTACAATAGTGTACCACAAAGAAGTAGACTAAAAAACACAGTGCACAGATATGTAAGAGGTTTCTCTAAGAGGAAAAGAAAAAAAAAATTTTTTTCTAAGTGTCAAAGTGGCTTAGTCACTGTGGAAATCTTTAATATGGAGAACAGAGTTCCAAGACTATACTCCCTTATTGTTTGAGAACTTACATAAGGACTTTTACTCTCTTACTTTTTCTTACCCAAAGATACCTTGAAATATTTATAGGTAGTCTCTAGATATGTATTTTAAGTACTGTTTGTGCAGATAGTTTTCTGGAACTTTTAATTAGTATATTGAAATAAATATCCTCAGTGTATGGCTTAATACTTTTAGTAATAGGTAAGTCAGTATAGCATATTGTGGAATGTTGATAATAGATATTCAGGTAGCTTATTAACTATCTACTGAAAAAGACGTCAATATATTATTTAGTGGAAACATTATCTGTTACCATTGTTGGGGGAAAATGGGTTGAAGGTATAAGAATAATTTTACCAGTGGAATTGGTCATCATTCTAGGGGCTTTTCCAAATGTGGGAGAATGTGCTTCTTCTACATATTTTGATTTAAATGATGTTGGGTCCAATTCAGCAGTATGGACTGCAGTCCAAATACATGCATATAAATTTATATGCAAATACTGTATTTATATGTGTATATAATGTATATTCTGCATATAGTCATATAATTTGTATATTGTCATATAAGTATTTATAATTATAAATAACCCACACATGTCATATGTACTATGTGGTTGTGTATATATAATATATGTATAGAATACAATTTGAGTCTTACAATGCTCGTTGGCAGCAAGCTGAAGGTTTTGATTACTTTTGTTGCTCCAGGTCACAGGGGTGCCAGATAGTTTGAAGAATGTATTAAAAATGATTTTGACAGTTAGAAACTAGTACATTGGATAGTTGACCTACATTGGGATCAACTATTTTGGAGAGGAAGCACAGGGGAGGAAGACATGTTTTTAGGATCCTTCTGTGGTAGATTAGCCCTCACTAGAGTTTTGGAGAGATAGATTTCAGTAATAACTGCTATCCCCAAAAGTCTCTGAAATTCTAAGTATCTGTGGTTTCTTAACTTTAAGGATTTAGCTTCTTTAATCACAGCTTTTATAAACAGAGATAAAAGTGGAAATCACACCATTTTGATACGAGTTTCACTTACCTGTGCTCACCTCTAAAGACACTGTTCTGTCCTGTCCACATCACTGTCAATATCAATAACTAATGAGATTTTACACTCAAAACTTCTGATATGAACTTTTGGTATTAAAACCAAAAAATAAACTTGAAATAAGTAGATTGTAGTATGACGTAATAGAGTAGAAAAAATTATAATATGCCATCTGAAAACTCACAATCGGGTGGAGAGATTGAGAATGATCTGGGCAATTTCCATACCGTATGGTGTGTGGAAGGAAGCAGTAAAAACATGCCCTATGTGAAGATGTGATTGAGCTTCTAAACTAAATCTGGACAGAGAAAAGGAAGGCTGACCAAAGAAAGGACAATAATTGCTTTTGTGGGTTAAATAAAGTGAAAGAAGAGAAAAGATGAGAATTTTAGATAGAGGAAACAGTAGGTAAAAGAGCTTTCTTTCTTTTTTTTTTTCTCTGTAGAACAAAATCAAGCAGCAGATTTATTACAAAGTAGGGTGTAAATAGTTTGAGAGGAGGTGTAGATGACTAGTGATGGATGATGCAAGACAAACAAGCATAGAGAGAATCATGACACATGTGAAACTCAGGCAGATGCCATGAGGAAAGATAAAACAGGTTTTTAATTAGGTAGTGTTGTAATCAGTTCGGGATTCAGAAAAGTCATTCTTACTGTCCAGTGCAGAAATAGTTAAAAAGAAATGGAACGTTTAGAGTTGGAGGATACTTTAGTAGGTCAGACAAGATATGGTAATGTATTAACTAGGATAGTGATAGTTAGATGGACAAGATTAAATGGATTCCATTAAGACCCTTGAGAATAGTATTTGGTGATTCCTTGACCGTGGCTGATACATGAACGGGAGATAAAGGGGAGCAAGGGATTGTAATTTAGGAAACAGAATGGATTATAATGGTGCCTCATACTAAAATATGCAATACTAAGAAGAGACATTCTAAACAGAAAGGAGGGATGATTAGTTAAAATTGTAATTGTTGAGTTTCAGATGTCAGTGGCTCATTCAGGGGGACATATATCAGCAGGCTGTTGGATATAATGTAAGTATTGATGGGAAAATCTATTGAGAGATTCAGACTTTTCTTTCCTAGTGGCAGGCCTTAAAATAAAAACAGGATTGAAACCTCAACTTTTCAACCTAATAATAAAACTGTTGTAAAGATTAAAGTAATAAGAGATTATGTTTATGAAAACACTTTGTAATCTGCAACTACCATATGAAGAAGTCTTATTAGTGTTGGCTTTGCTCTTGTTTTTGTGGACTTAGGATCCATTAAATCAATCTGTTTAATAGTTGACTCCATTCTATTCCTATTAAGTCACATTGACTGATTGTAACTAATTTAGAAAAAATTTTTTTTCTTTTCCACTCTGCCTACCATTTTCCCATTTTTTGTATCTCAGGCAACCCTGCTTAGAATTTGGGTTGTATTATTATTATTATTATTATTATTATTATTATTATTATTTTAACCATTCAGTTCCTATCTTTGGCTTGATGGAATTTTGGTTGAAAACCAGCACTTTACTTCTGCATTGTAATGTGTGAGAGATTTTGTGCTTTCACAAAGATGTGTCACCTAAATATTTTCAGAAGGCTGGATTAGCATTGTAAAGATTGTAGAGGGTCTTGCTTATTTTTTAAATGTATGTCTTTTTCCAGTATTGATTATCAGTGCTGTAGAATGAAGTCACTGTGGACGTTTAAACAAAGAAGCTAGTAAGATACATAGCCAGCCTTAGAAAATAAATTGCTCCTACCTTCTAAACAAAGTGACTGTTACCTGTTTTTGACACATAAAGCGATGCAAGGTATTTAACTTTAAAATATTCTTCATGAAAAAATACCAATCTTCACATTTAATAGTTTGTAATATCTTATAATTGTTAAAACACCATGTGGTTACTAAGAATGCATAGGGCAAACATAGAAATACTGGCATTTCTTAGATGCATGCCTCTAATTGCAAAGTTGTTTCCTCAAACGCACACTTCCTTTGTAATTATTCCTTACTTGCTCATTTCTACAGGTATTGTATTGTACAATATATCATGTTAAAGGTCTAGTCATTACCTTGATGCATGAGCTTCATTTTACTGGTTAGAAAGGCATGGCTGTTATAGCAGTTTTAATCAAATACATAATTTAGGCAAGTATGTAAGAACATTTTTTTCTACACATTAATGTCCTCCTATGATGCTGCTTCTGTATATTTTAGCTAATAAAACAAACAAACAAATAAGAGAAAGGAAGTCAGGCTGCTTGATTAGAAGGATAAAATAAACTGGGAAGTAGAAAGCCAAGTTCATATATTTTTTATGTCACTAAAATGAATACTGGAGCTTGTAGCATATGAAAGGTATAGTGATTGTAGAGTGTGTAGAAAGAACCCAAAAGGGAAGTGAGGATTTTTATTCTAGTTTAAATTCTACCCTTGTCTGTATCAGTGAGCTTCTATATACCACCAACATGAATTTCTTCAATTAAAAATGAAGTTAGATAGTGAGACCTCAAAAAAAATTAAATTGTGATATATATATATATATACACACACACACACACACACACACACACACACATACATACATATTTCAATCATATATGTGGGATAAATCTATATATTTCAATCATACATGTGTCTATATATATATATATATATATACACATATGCATATATACATACATACATATTTTGCATCTATATACATGAATATATATTTATATGGCTTTCTATAAAACATAAAACTACAAAATATGTATCATCTCTAACTAAGACTTAGAAATTGCTAATATTTTCTTGAATATATTGGATATTACATGTGAATAAGTGTGATAAACAGTGATTTTATGATCATTGTTCTAGGGAAGTACAGTTGCTGTTTCTCTCCTACATCAAATTTTGGCATTCACCTTTCAGAAGGACCTCAAAACAACACTTCAAGTAGGATTTATTACTATATAAGCATTATGTAGTAACATGGTATAGTTGAATATTATACTGTATTACACTTAATTATACAATCATTGAAATTTAATGTCATTTAAAAAATTGGAGGGTTGGTGCGATAACCTATGCGCCTAAGTATGTCTCTAATGACTGACTCGGTAAGAACAGTTGCAAGGGCCTACGTCCCCATCATATCTTACCGCTGCAACATATTTCCTAGTTTCTTTACTTATTGTATACTAATGGTGAAAATCTAGTGAACTGATTTTGGCAAACTCATGGACTGTGCTAAGCCCTTGACGTAAACGATGAATTACCATGCTGCCTTTTGGTCTTCACGTGGCTGTGTGCACATTGCTTCTATTAAGGTGGTGCCGTTTATGGTTGAGATTTCTGTGATATCTTTTATTGGTGATATCTTGATTCTGATCATGAAGACTGTGGTTTGGGTCACATGCATGTTGTAGCTCCTGGAGGGATTGTAGTTGCTTAGATGTTTTTTTTTTTTTTTTTTTTTTTTTTCCTGTTTTGGAAAAATCTGTGTCAAGAACATACTAGAATGACTACAAACTGAATGAATCCTTTGATTATTTGTTCAGTCCATCATTATGCATTGACTGCTCAAAAAAGTAAAGGGTCTTTCCAGAGATTATTTTGAGTATTAATTGTGGTGTGGAATCCTTGAATACAAAAGCTTACTTTATTACCTAACTGTGGTGTGACCATGGTGATGGTATTAAACTCCTCAACACTTCATGTGCTTGCATGTAAAGGGAGTGAGCTACACATCAGCTTCCTAACACTGCCGTAATAAGTTGCCATGAACTGGACGGCTTAGAAGCATTCACTTACAGTTCTAGAGACCCTAAGTCTGAAATCTATGTGTCAGCAAATTTGGTTCCTTCTAGACACTTTAAGAGAGAAGCTGTCCCATGTCTCTCTCTGTGCCCTTGGCAATGGGGCCATTGCTCTGGATACCCTCATAGACATCCCTCCTTTATTTGAAGGTTAGCACATGTTTTAAGCCAAGTAACTCTCTCAGCCCTTTACCTCCCTGTAGAATCCCAGAAGATTGACAGTCATCCTTTTTTACATCCCATGTCTTTTCCTTTCAGTCTGAGTTGGTGGAGTTTTGGCTAGTGTAACGTTCTCAAAAACTTTGCATCTTCTGTGTAGGTTGAGGAGATCCACAGCATTAGAAAGAGGATTATGCAGAAATTCCTTCTAAATAATGTTGTCTCTATTACTGGCTTTATTAAAATGGTTAATTGGATACATTAATCACCCACCTAATCACTTCAACAGCAGTTTATCTAGCCACACCCTTTCCCCTCTCTCCAGACAGAGCAGGCTTTACACAACATCCTTTGCAATCTGAATAGGCTGGGAATCTCCTCAATCAAGTTTTGGGTCCTTCTTGCTTCCAGTTTCTTCTTCAATTTATCTCATTCCTCTCCTATTTTGCTGTAAGGAGTAAGAAGATCCCAGGCTACATCTTCATCACCTTCCCTCAAAATATTTCTGACAAATGTCTGAGTTCTTTGCTTACAGCCAACAGCGAATCACCTAAGAGTAGGAAACAATTCAGCTAAGTTTTCTGATACTTTATAATAAGGATCACCTTCCCTTTGATTTACAATAACATGTTCTTTATCATATTTTGTGACTCACCAGAAGCACTTTTAATGGTCATATTTCTACCAACATCTGTTTATAACAAACTGTGTTCTCTAAGATGATAGAAACTTTTTCTCTGGTGCTTTTTATTTCCTTCCCTCATCAAAATGGTCATAAACAGCCATGCTTCTAGCGGTTATCTCTTCAAGACAACCTTATCTTTTTCTATTATGTGCCCCCAATTCACCCTGCTTCTATTACCTAAAACCAAAGCCACTTTTGCGTTTACAGGTATTTTATGTATTTGTTGCAGCAGCAGTATCCTTCCTAGTAGCAAAATCTTAGTTCCCTAGGACCACCCTAACAAATTTTCACAAATTAGATGTCTTAAAACAACAGAAATTTATTCTCTCAAAGTTATGGAGGTCAGAAGTCAAAAATAAAGTGTTAGCAGGATTGGTTCCTTCTGAAGAATCTGTTCCATGCTTCTTCCTATCTTCTGGTAGCAAAGTCAATGCTGACATTCCTTGGCTTATAGATCCTAGACCCAATGATCTAATCTCAGCCATCATCTTTACATGTCCTTTTCTGTGTCTGTGTCTCTACATGGCCTTCCCTTCTATGTGTCTGTATGTGTCTTCTAATTGTCTATCTCTTATAAGGACACTGTTTTTTTTGTTTTTTGTTTTTTTAAGTTTATTTGTTTATTTTGAGAGATAAAGAGGGAGACAAAGCACTTTTTTGCACATAAGTTGGGGAGGGACAGAGAGAGAGAGAGAGAGGGAGAGAGAGAATCCCAAGAAGGCTCCATGCTGTCAGCACAGAGCCTGGTGCAGGGCTCGATCTCATGAGCCATGGATCATGACCTGAGCCAAAATCAAGAGTCAGATACCAACCAACTCAGTCACCTAGGTGCCCCTCTTATAAGGACACTTTCATTGGACTTAGAGTTTACCTAATTCAGGATGATCTCACCTTGAGGTCCTGACTTTGATTAGATCTTTAAAGACTCTTTCCAAATAATATAACTGTCATGTTTTCTGAGGGATAAACTTGGACATGTCTTTCAGGGGTCCAACCCACTAGACACTATTATTATTAATTGGTTGTATAATAGTTTGAGAGTTGAATGACATAGTATAGCATTTGGTATACAATATACCTCAATAAATTATATCTATAATTAATGTTTACCACCAGTTTAGTTTAGTGCCATCATATTCCTACCACAGCTGTCAAAAGAATATAATAATAATATCATGAAACTACTATAAAATATAATTCACCTGTGTTATGAAGTAACTAAATCATACTTTTAAATATAAATGCTGAACTTAAGGAAGGAAGACATCAGTGATAGATGAATATTCTTTTAGAAATGAAGAGTAAGTTCTGTGGGTTTTACTGAAGGGGAAAAATGTTGTGATTGAGATGAGGAAGCTCTAAGTCTTAGATCTTAAGTGACAGTGATTGATGTAATTAAAAGTTTCAAATTTTGGCTCTGCTGTGGAAGGGATTTCATGCACAGAAGAAAATTTCCAGTGGTGTCCAAAAGCTGAGAAAAGGTTCAAACATTTGTCTGACGGTTTGTCTACTTAATAATTTAGTTTGCCAAATCCCTTAGTTATGATTGACTAGAAATAACAAAGATCACATATAACAATAGTTTTATGAAATAGAACTTTATTTCTTTCATGGAGGAATTCAGATGTATAAAAATTGAGTGCAGTGTGTGGTGCTCTGGTCCACAAATCACAAAATTCATTACTTTTATCTCGTTCCACCTTATATAGCTTCCATTCCCAAGGTGAACTCACTTCCAAGTTGGCTATCCACCATAGCCGTCTCATTTGCATTCCAGTCATTGGGAAGGATTAGGTCAAAGAAGAAAGGACAAAGCGGTAGGCTAACTATCATTTAAAAATTGTTACTGGAAGCTGCACATTACCTCCACTTACTTCCTGGGGGGTTGAGCTTTTTTTGTGTAACTACACCCGCAATGGAGCTAAACAAACAAAAATGGACTACCTGGACAGCAAAATACCTGACAGTCTAATGGCATCAAAGAAGTGAAGAAATTATAAGAAGTCTGTCACAATAGCTGTTCAGAAACCTGAACACAAATTTGTGTGGTTTTTGTTTTTTGTTTTTTGTTTTGTTTTTTTTTTTTTCCCGTGCATTCAACTTCTCTTTTAAGGGGAAAAAATCCTAAGGTCTCAACTGGTTACTGCATTCAATGAAGTCTCCATTATCTCTATGTGACATATGGCCCCTTTATCAGATACATAACTTTTGAGTGTGCTGTGACATCTGTAAATAATGACCACCAGTAATTTTTAAGAACTAGATCTAAATTAATCTAGTTCTTAAATCTAGTTATTAAAAAACTAGAACCAAACTGAATTTAACTCACTAGGCAAGGAGATATACGAGTATAAGAAATTAAGAGTAGTTAATGAAGGGGGCAAATTAGAAGTATCTAACTGCTGGAAAGGATGGGAAGTGTGTTAGGTTATTTCTTCTAAGTTATGCTGATGAGATTGAAAAGGTGTTGTCTGGTTAGGAAGAAATAAGTTTAGGAGTCTGCATACAAATGCTTAAAACAAGAGCCATTGTTCTTTGGTCTGGCCAGTGAGGTTCTGGCATTGTGGGGTCAATTAAAGATCATTGTATTTTTAATAGCTTTTCTTGATTATAATGGTGGTGATAAAACACAGCACTCCCTTATAACATTTCTTATTCAAGTACTGCTCTAGGTAGACACATTTACTTTATACATGTAAATTAGAATTCAAGTTATATGTCCCTAACACATTCAGTATACAATTGTATTGAGATAGTAAGTAACCCATTTCAAAACTGGCTTTCAGAAAGAGGAAGAATGGGAAACACAAGGCAGTCATTACTCTGGGAAGGAATTGAAGCCTCCTTGCACGGGCAGGGTGGTTAATTCCTGTTAGACCATCTGTTAATGGCTGGATTTGCTTTCTGGCAGGAGTTACCTTTTTCATTGTCCTCTATGGCCTCTGGATCTCTCTTTCTGCAAGGTTTATTTTTATCCATTATACTCTCTATCCACATGTGAAGTTGGCAATGAAACAGATGTCCTTTTTAGAGGCTGAGTGACTTTAAAATGACAATTATATTGATATGGGTTTGTTGGCCTAGGGATTGTTTTGAAGGGTTGCAAGCTACGCTTGTAATATTTTTATGTTTATTCTTTATTTTTTGTTTTTCGCAGTACATTTCTCAAAAAAAACCTTAGAACACTTCGTACACTTCTGCTCTTTGTCACATCCATTTGCCCATTTTTATATACCTATTAAGTCTGAAACTGAAGAGTTTGAGATGTTACCCTACATGTAGAGATAGATGATAGATAGATAGATAGATAGATAGATAGGTACACAGACACACAAATGCACTAACAGAAACACCATATACTAATCCAAGACAAAAGAAAAAAAAAAACCTTTTTATTTATTTCCAGAAATCCTAGATCTCTTGCTGTTTCCCCATACCCCAATCCTTGTGGGGCTATGGAATAAAAGCCAAATGTACCATGAGTATACAGAGTGGTCTATACCACAGGGTAGACACTCCAAAATTGTGCATCTTGAAGCTTATATAGGTGCTGACACAATCCTCAACCCTTCTGGAGTTAAGAGAAGGAGCTTATCTTTTATTCTGAAATGTAAACAGACCTTCTTTTAGGGATGGAGGAGAAATTTTATAACCAAGAATGTAAACCTTGGCTCTCGAGAAATAAGAAAGGCTTTATTATACTTTGAACAGGAACAGATGTCTTTGGTGAAAGGAGAAAACAGATTCCATATATCTACCACCTTTAAAATACAAAGAGCAGATGGTACTGAGGGAAAAGAAAAGGAGACATTTTCTATCATTACGGTATGTAAATTTCTGTTGCTTAGGAGGTCTAGACCAAGCAGAAACACCAGCCAATCCAGAGAGGACTGTCTTACAATACATCTTAGGATACATCTTATTAGATGAAATTTTTGTCTGAGGATGTAGATAGTGTGAGTCATACTCACAGTGCTAGTATTTCTAATTTTGTGACTGATAACTGGAAATAATATTAAAGAGAGAGGAGGGATGGGAGCTTGGTGTGAAGCAGCAATCCGAATAAGATGTTTTATCCAGGCTGATTTTTACTGTTTGGCTGAGAACTCCTAACACCAGGTGCTGGAAAAAGCCCTGAGGCACAGCCTTATCTCCTGCTAAGACTCCACCTTAAGAGCCGGTGCTTAGGGCAGTTTCACTGCTTCCTGCAGCCGCTGTTGACTTCCCCACCCAGCAATGCGCCACATCACTGAACTGCTGTTAATAGGTACATGCTACCTTCAGAGAAAGCCTTCTTTAGCATGACTGTATTCCTCTGCATCTCTCTCCAGAACTGGTTATCTATATGCTAAATTTTCCTCTTTCTTATGGGAAGTTCCTAATAGTGGCAACAGGAGTTAATACACAATATAAATTTGATGATCTCTGTAATGGTACCACAGCCTGCCTGTCTTAAACAACCGAAATTTATTTTCTCACTATTCTAGATGCTGGAAGTCCAAAGCCAAGATGGTTTCTCCTGAGGCCTCTCTCCTTGGCTTGTAGATGACTGGGTTTTTTTTGTTGTTGTTTTGTTTGTTTGTTTCTTCTGTGTCTTCACGTGGTCATCTTTCTGTTCTTAGTTTCCTTTTATAAGGACACCAACCATCTTGGATTAAGGACTATACTAATGACCTCATTTTAAATTAATTACCTCTTTAAAGACTTTATCTCCAAATGCAGTCACCTTCTCAGGTACTGGAGTAGTCTCCAGTACTTTATCATAAGAAGGTTGGAGAGATACATTTCAGCTCATAGCAATTTCTGATAATTTCTTCTTGTTATCCAACTTCACCAGTACCTGATCTCTCTTATGAGGTAAAACAGGGACTTTTAACCATATTTTGCTACTGCGTTGTAAGTCCATAATGTGAGTCCATGCCTTCTTCTGCTGGACAACTTCCATTAAACCAATGACACATGTTCTGTTACCAACCCAGTTCAAAATTATTAAAAAATCGATATTACTCAAGATTAGATTCATATGTGAATGGCAGCGGCTCCCAGTGAAATGTGGTATAAATAAGATACGCACTTCTCACTTAAAGTTTCTGAAATAGGGAGCACAGACTGGCTCAGCTCCATGTGTTCCAAGGGACACAGGTCCTTTTTAATCTTGTTGCTTCTCTGCTAGTGGCTCCATTTCTGAGTTTGACATTATGTCTGCATTCCAACCATTGGGAAAGAATAAAGGGTGAATGGGACTTTCCTATTCCTTTCAGAGACTATCTGTAGAACCTCCTACATGATCCTGCCACTTGTATTTTATTGGCTATATCTCCATAACAGAGCCACACCTAGCTACAAGGAGGCAAGAGAGTGTTGCTTTTCTTCTGGGTGACCAAATGCCCAACTGAAGAAGAGGAGGATGAATATCGTGTGTTGGGAAGCAATCAGCAGACTCTCATATACTGAAGTTTATATGCATGTTGGAGAAGAGAGATTACCAATGATTATTCATTTTAATGTCATGTTGACTCAGAGAATTCAAGGAAATTAAAAGAGAGAATATAAAGTTATCTGAGATTACAAAAGCTAAAATAATAAAATTATTTCAGGTTGTGTGTAGACAGCGAGAGTGACTAGAAGAACGTTTATTTCAACCAGATTGCCTTAGTCCTCGTTGCTTTCTGATGCTGATCTCTTCAGCTCATCCCTGTACCTTTATTGTTCCTTTGTACACCAGAAACACCGAACAAGAAAATGACCTTCCCCCCAATAATATTGGTATGGTTCTTTGTTCCAATGATATGTTGACAGAGATCCTTGGTGGAATATTTTAAATACTATTTTTTGTTTGTTTGTTTTTATAAAGAAAGATAACAGAAAAAAATTCAGTTTAAAGAAACTCTACAGGGGCACCAGAGTGGCTCAGTCAGTTAAGCAAATGACTCTTTTGATTTTGGCTCAGGTCATGATCTCACGGTTCGTGAGATTGAACCCCATGGTGGGATCTGTGCTGACAGCGTGGAACCTACTTGGGCTTCTCTCTCTCTCTCTCTCTCTCTCTCTCTCTCTCTCTCTCTTTCTCCCCCCCGCCCCACCACTGCTCAGGCTTTCTCTCTCTCAAAATAAATAACCTTAAAAAAAAAAAAAAGAAACTCTACAAAAGGTGGGAATTAACCACCATCAATACAAACCAATCTAACTCTCATGAAGATGAATCCAGTAGAAAGTGGAAGATAGAAATGAAGTAAGATTAACTTAGAAGATAAGGGTTGAGGTTAAAAACAGGAAATGAGTTAGGCCTCTCTGGGCACAAACCACATAACCTCACTATCTCTTCCTTCTTAGTCTCCTTCACTAGCTCATTCTCCTCTGACAGTATGTGAAATGCAGAGGTACTTCAGGGAAGACTCTCTTCTCACTTATTAACACCATTTGAAATATGATACCTCAAATAGTCTGTATCTGTAAAGATCATCTTTGTCTCACTGTCCCCTACATTTATTTTTCCAGGATTGGCATTTCCACCGATCTTTACACCCATGTAACAAACTGCTTACCTGCCATTCTCACTCTAATATATTAGAGACTCTTATATTTAATATTTCCGACATAAATGATTGATTCTGAGCTCCAGATAACAAAAAATATCCCATCTCTGTCGTGTTAGTTCAGGCTCTCAGAGAAATAGAACCCAATAAGAGATTAAATATGCAAAGATTTCATTAGAGAGGATTAGTTTCTTGTTGCTGCCATAATAAATGATCACAAACTTGGTAGCTTAAAGCAAAATGAATTTATTCTCTAAACATTTTGGAGGACATTAAGTCCAAAACCAGTGTGTTCACAGGGTCTCACTACCTGCAGACACTGTGAACAAATTCCATTCATTTTCTCCTCCAGGTTCTAATTGCCACTTACTTCCTTGGCTTCCTTAGAATATGGCCACATCACATCAGTCTCTGTCTCAGTGGCCACATTGCCTTCTCCTCTTCTCTCTTTTTCTCTTCTATCTGGCTCAGATTCCTCTGCCTTTCCCTTGTAATGACACTTGTGCTTTTGGAATTAGGCCCTATCCAGATAATCCAGGATTGTATCTTTATTGCAAAATCCTTATTATAATTACATCGACAAAGGCTTTTTTTCGAAAATAAGTTAACATTTACAATTTCCAATGGTTAACATGTGGAGATGGGAGCCACTCTATTACCCATTACAGTCTACCCTCTGGCCCCTCAAAATTCATGTCCATCCAATACCTAACATCCAACACATACCTCAAATTCCCAGAAGTCTCAACCCACTGTAACATAAACCCTAAATTCATAATATCATGTACATAACATGAGCTTAAAAATAAGAATATATATATCATTTAACTCCTAAATCAGATATGAATAAGACTCTGATTGGGTATGGTACATCCAGAGGCAGAAACTGTTCTCCATTTGTAGACCTGTCAAACTAGAAAACAAATGATCTGCTTCCAAAATACAGTGGTTGGACTAGCATAGGATAGACATTCCCATTCCAAAGGGTAGAAATTCTAAGTAATAAAAAGGTCACCAGTCCCAAGCAATTTTTAAATCTAGCAAGACAAGTTCTATTAGGTTTCAAGGTCTGAGCATAATCATTTGTGACTTGTAGCTCCACTCTCTGGACATGTGTCTCCACCTTTTAGGGCTGATGCTCCATCTGTTTCTGCAGCAAAGTTGATCTTCCATTTCCTCATGGGATGACACACGTTTGCAGCTGAGTAGCTCTATATTCTTGTTGCTTGCCTGTAGAATTTTGGAAGCCCAGCAGCTTTCTATCATATCCCCCTCTCTTGTTCCTTCCGGTTCACACTGGCAGTATCCTTTCTCAACAAATTTGTGTATGTCACAATAATCCAGACCAGTGGACAAGAGGGTCCTCCTCAGATCATTCCTGGATAATCTCATCTCTATTCCTGGATTTTGCTAAAGTCTTTGAAATGATCCATCATTTATAAACTTTCAGCATAAGGTTGTCCAGCCACAATCTTGGATCTCTCTCCAGAAGTCCACTTTCCTGAGAGTGAATTTCCTCATTTTAACATTCTTTGCAAATTGGACAGGCCGAAAACTTCTAAAGTCTAAAAATGGCTGGTTAATTTTTGAACAGTTCCTTCCTCAATTTCTCTTTTTCTCTCACATTTTATTGTGAATAGCAAAATAAGTAAGTAAACCAGGATGCATCTTCAACAATCTGGAAATCTCCCCAACTAAATATTCAAGTTTATCACTTAAAAGTTATTCTTTCCATCCAATAGGAGAACATAATTCAGTCAAGTTTCTACACACTATATATAACAAGGCTTGTCTTTCCTCTAGTTTCCAATTACGTGTTTCTCATTTCCTCCTGAGCGCCTTCCTGCAGTGCATTTAACATTCGATGTCCATCAATATTCTATTTATGAAAATATATTCTCTAAAGCATTACACACTTTCTCTGCTTTGCTCTGTAATTCTATCTAAACCTTCAGCAGAACTGACTTTAGCATCCATAGATCTACCAACTATCTTTCAAAAGCAATCCAGGCATTTCCTATCATGCTTCTCCAAAGTCTTCCAACCTTTACTCAGAATCCAAGTCCAAAACCACATCCATATTTTTATATATTTGTTACAGGAGTATTCCGCTTCCTAGTACTAAAATTGGCATTAGTTTCCTGTTGCTGCTGTAACAAGCTACCATAACAAATTGGCGGCTGAAAACCAGAGAAATCAACTTGCTCACATCACAGTTTTGGAGGCCAAAAAGTTTAAAAGTAATGTGTCATCAGGGCCTCATTCTCTCTAGAAGCCTAGTAGTGTTACCAGTGGGAGAGATTGCTTCCAGTCATTTGGAGGACTCCTCCCCCAAGTGGGAAGGGGGCATTTTGACTCTACTAGATTAGTACTGGAACCATCATGACAGCTTTTCTCCATGCAAATGCACTATAATGACTCTAGGGGTCACCCTGGGGCAGAGGTCGAAGACAAGAGTATGTGCTCTGCACCTTTGGCCCTTGAACTGTCAGGCCCAAGGTCTTGGAGACAACAAGGTAGGGATGTTGTGCCACCAGGCTTCCAATGTGTAACTTCTGTATCACCATCCTTGCCTCCAACCCAAGTCTCTTCTCATTCCTCTTCAAGAACTTGGGACTCTGTCTCTGGATCTTCCTTCCACTGCTCCTGTCTAGCTTCTACCTAACAGTAGATACCTAACAGTAGAAAATTCCAGTTTCTGTTGGCCACCAGAATTTCTGGTTTCTTTGACTTATAGCCACATCACTCCAATCTCTGACTTTTTGGTAACATCACTTTTTCCTCTTTTCTATGTCTTCTACTCTTCTAACTTATACTGTCTCTACTTTTCTGTGACAAGGGCACCTGTCATTGGATTTAGGACTCAGGTAATCGAGGATAATCTCCGTATTTCAAGATTCTTAACTTTTAAAAATCTGCAAGAACCTTTTATTCCTCAAAAAGTAATATTCACAGGTTCCAGGGAGTAGGACGTACAGATATCATGTTGAGAGCCATCATTTAATACCCTTTTTGCTTGTGCAAGAGAAAATAGCCTACCTGCAGGTAGTTGCAAAAGTAATTTAACCACAGGCAAAATCTCTCTCTAATGGTGGAGGGTGGTTGAGAAGTTTGTGAACAATGTAAGGAAGATTTTCCAAAACTGTCTCTCAGCCACATGCGGTCTACTGATGTCCAGGCTCATACCAGCATCACCTCCCATCTAGATAACTGCATATCACTCTTCTTCCAACTCCCCTATAATCTAAATTATGTGGTGCATTTTTAATGTTTATTTATTTTTTGAGACAAAGAGGCAGAGTGTGAGCAGGGGAGGGGCACAGAGAGAGGGAGACACAGAATTTGAAGTAGGTTCCAGTCTCTGAGCCATCAGCACAGAGCCTGATGTGGGGCTTGAACCCATAACCCGTGAGACCATGACCTGAGTCAAAGTTGGAACCTTAACCAGCTGAGCTAACCAGGTGCCCTTGCAGTGCACTTTCTATGGTGGTTTTTAATGAATTCTAAATCCTTTCATTGTTCCACAAAGACCTGACTGAGATGAAGCCTAGATACCTCTCTGATCTCACAATTGAAGCTGTAAAGTGATGAATAAGTAATGTTTCTTTATTTAACAATACTTAAATAGTGTTCATCATGTACCAAATATGGCCAATCGCTTTGAAAATATTAGTAATACTAATTTCATCTTAAAAAATTAGCTTCATTTTATGGATGACTAAATTGAGACACAGTGAGTTTTATTTTCTTGTCTGTTACAAAGCCAGTAATGGTGCAAAAGCTGTTGAAAGATAGATTCAGGGATCAAATGGATGGAGATCAACTGCCAGCTTTATCATTACTGAAAAAGATTAGAGAATGGAGTGTTAAGTGTGATATGCAGTTTCCTAATATTCATCTTAGAGTAAAATTAATCTACACAACTTCAGGCTTCTCAGCTGACCGGAAGGCACCCTCTGTTCAGACAGGCTGTCCAGGTTCCTCCCCCCACGCCCTATTCAGTGTCTACCTTACTTTTCTGGACTAGACTAAATTAAAAGGTAGGACAAGAGACCTAGAGTGGTATCCAAATAAATGTTCCTTCACATGGAAACGTGAGGAATGAAGAACTCATTTTATCACCCAACAATCCCCCAACTTGTTCAGTACCTCTTTGTGCCTTTAATTGTTGCCTCTTGCTGAATTCTCAAGTTCTACAATTAAATTCCCTTAAGTTTTGGTCCATAGTATTATTTTTATTAAAGAGAGAGAAAAACAGAGAGAGAGAGAAAGAGAGAGAGAAAGAGCAAGCACACTTGCTGGTTTATAAAAAGTGGTTCTGTTTTTAAATTTAAAACGATATGTGTAATATGGACATACCTACTTTCTTAATTTTCCTGCTATTGTTAGTTTTACTTGATTGGATTATATTGGCCATGATATTTATGGAGTGACTATTTGAGTTTTTATATGATTTCTTATTTTTAGCTCTGAACTGCACAAGAAAACCTCAGAAACACTCTTTTTTTTCTTTTTTTAAAATATTTGACCAGTAATAAACATTTTTATTGGTTATGTAGGAGGGATATTGACTACATTTATAGTGTATTTTATGTTATATATTTACTACTTATGCATGTAGTTATAAAATATTCAATCCATGGGCATAATAATGAATCAATACAAAAGAAGAGTTCTCCTATTTAGGTGTAGGGTAAGAGGAGTAAACTCAGGGAAGTTTCTTGCCCATAAAGCTCAACATAATTTAAATAAAACAGGGGAGCTCAAATTTCAATGAGTTTTCAGAGCTATATGTACACTCAAATGGCTGGTATTCAATATATATTTGTTAAGCTGAATACTTAATGAATGTTAATAAATTACTTGGAGTTGATTCAAGTGTTTCTATTTCAATTTGCCTTTGGGTTTTGAGAAATCAGTTCCTACTATTTGGAATGACTTTCCTAGATTCTCCCTATTTATCCTTCAGGGTTCATTTTGAATGCCATGTTATATGAAAACATCCTTCACAATACCAGGCCCTCTTTCACAACACCACACATCACTCGATGGTAGAGAAAGGCACAATACTCTGGTCCTAGCACTACCATAGACTGAGATCACTCTGTTAATAGAGTTGTGATTGTCTATAATTAACTCTAGCATAGAATTTAGCATCATCCCAGCCAAACAAAGTCTGATCCAACTCTGCCTCTTTAGTGACTAAACAATTTTCCACACTAACATTTGAATCATGTTTTTAAAGTTAAGATATTAACGTTGCTGTTTTTTAAGTACCCACAGTTTGGGGAGCATAATGTATATTTAAGATTGTAGATTAAAAAGTACTATGCTGCAATGATTTATATATAGCCTCATGTGATGCTTTTCATGCAAGTAAGGTTTGCCCTTGTGTTCTTGGCCATGATTCTGTCTTTCCCACTGTTAATATTGCAACTGTCAAACCAGCTGCTGTCCTCAACCAAAAAGATATTATTTTTCAAACTTTAATAATCCACTTTAATAAGTGGATTTTGGGAACACATGTTTACAGGTATATGCAGAAAAAGGCTAAATGATGTGTATCTCCAAGGATGCTAGAATATTTATGAATCTGTAGCAACACCTTTGTCTGTGTTTTTATATATGGTCTTTAATATTTATTTTTTATCTCAAAACCAATTTTACAACATTATTTATCATGTTATTATGTAGGTTTTTTAAAAAAATGAGCATTTTTTTAGGAAAAGGAGTAGAATTTAAATTGATGTTCTTACCTACATTTCATTTGCATGCCAAAGAGTGCATTCCTATTCTTGTCTACTGATATTTCAAGCAAAACTCACTTTTCCTTGAATAAGAATGTTATTTGTCCTTTTACTTAAGATGAATTATGACGACTACTTATTCGTCAAATGGAAATTAGAACCTCAGTATGACCATACATGAATTTCAAATTTCTAAGGATTCTCTGTGTGTATGTAATGTACACATATATGAAACTTGACAATACATAACGTATTTTGTAATATATAATCTATTTCAGGTTGTTCTTATCTATGGGGTCTTTTCCTTACACAAAAAGGAAAACGAAGTAGGAAAAAAGTGGCATTGCTAAGGTCATATTAATCTATAATAAATTAGCTTTAATGTGCCAAATAGTAAGTCCACCCCAAAAGCTCATCACTTTTCATTTTATGTATTCAGGTAAATGAGTCTGGGAGACAGATAGCCACCTAGGAGGACATCACTCTTGAAAGCCCAAATGTAGCATAAAGGAAATGGACATTAGCTGGAGCTTACAGTAATCTCAGAGGATCTTTATAGGTATCAGCTAAGTCATAAATTGACAAAGAACCTTGTTTGCCCTCCGCTGTCAAGAATCATAAGAAAAGATGTTTAAAATGCCTTGAAAAACTTTAATGGATGGCCATTTGTTTAAACTCCAGCTGTGGTACTTTGCTTGCATTCTTTCCTTTTCTTGGAAGCATTACAAAAAAATAAATATAAGCCCTCCAGCTATAGATTTTCATAGCTGCTCAGTGCTTCTGTAATCCCAAATATTGATCAAATTGCATTTAAGAGTTATCAGAAGAGTTATATTTAAGTTAACATTTAGATCCTTTCCCAAAAGCATTTTGTATTTAGGTGGTTATATTCTATGTAGAATTAAAGCTACTGTAATTTTAAGATAATTAAAAATTAACTCTATTTTTATGTAACATGACTACTGTAGATAATATGTTATAATTTTTGTGTTGTTATTGACATGCTTCAAATGGAGATATATTTAAAAAGACCTGATATCAAAAAATAATGAATGCAAACATTAAAATACCCTTTTTTCCTTGTCTTGGAATTTGTAATCTTCATTAATGTACTTATCAGATCTTAACATGAAATATTTTTTAATCCCTATAATCTCAGGAAATTATGATTATATGTTAGACACTAAGTATTTTTTTATTCTCAAATGAATTGTCATATTATCTCTAAATGTTTAAACACATCTTAAAATAACATGATTTTATTTTTTTGTTAAAATTATAGATTATTATAAATTAATAGAAATGAGTTTTCTGATCTCTTTACCTATATTTGTTTTACACATGAAAATATACTTTCCCATTATATATATTTTGATACTAGAGGGTATAAAGTAAAACTTACATGGATGGAAATACTTATATATGAAGTCAAATTCAAACTTCCTGTGTGTTCTGGAAATCTGATCTCACAGTGATGTCAACTTCCTAAATCCCTGTAGAAGTGACTCTTTATAGATACATGTAGCTCTTCGTAGATTCCAACTGTTATTAATCAAAGTTAAATTTACTGGAATTACTGCCATAAAGAAGAATGTCATCCTGAACAGCCTGTTTCTTCAAATGGAGGAATCAGGTAGAATATTTATGGGATTGGTTTTAGAACCTAGACTGGGGGATTTTAATACTGATTATGCAACACTGATCATTTGCTGCATTAAACAGAGGTTATCACACAATGGCTTTGGATTTGGATTTGGATGAGGTTAGTTTTTTGAACTGAATGTTTTGAAACAAGTTTTTAGTCTCATAAGCTGTTTAATTGGTTCATGTTTTATACTCGAGAAGCTGGTGGTTCTTGGACCAGAGCAGTTAAGGTTTTTGTTTTGTTTTGGTCTTGGGATTATTCAACACAAGGACAAAAACAATTCTGCTTTTGTCACTCAGCAGCCTCTCTCCCCAACTTGTAGCATTTTTTAACCTAAGCTTAAAGTATGACACCGTAATGAAACAATCAGTTTAGATCTCTACCACTGTATAATGTATGTGTAATGTCTAGAGTGGTCATGTGGTAAGTTTTTGAAGGTAATTGTTTTACTATCTGTGTCAGGGTTTTCTGTTCTCTTTGTTGGAAGATCATTTTTTTGGATCACTTAATTAGCTAGCAGTTGCACAGACACATTGACTTCTCTTTCAGTCTCTCATTTGAGCATTACAACGTTGCACATACCAAGAGAAGGATTATAATCAGAAGTTGTAGTTCACTTCTAAGGAAGAAGCCACGAGAGTTCAATTTAAAGTACAAGTACATATCCTTTCTACCAGTCCAAAGAACACATAAAAGTCCATTTGGGAATATTAGCCAAATTACATAGTTTCATGATTTTTTTTTTCTTTTGTAATTATTTAGTAACATTGAGAGTAACAGATGACTCTGTATGAATGTAAATACAATTATATTAGTCTGAGGTAGCATAAACTTTACCTCAGACAGGCACTATTAGTTCTGTAATTGCCCTATTGAAACACTGCCTATCTAACTTCATGAATCTCTTTGATAGTCTTAAGGTCTTAGTGAAAAGATCTAGTTCCGCTATTCTCAGAACTATAGCATGAAGTACTCTGCTTACTTCCATGACTCATAAAACATGAAAAAAGAGCTTTGGGGATAGAAATTGACATTGCAAAATTTCCCTTATGGTTCAAGTTTGTGAACTCAAATGGAGTTGTTTTGCTCTTAAAAAAAAAAATGTTTATTTTGGAGAGAGAGAGAGACAGTGTGAGCAGGGAAGGTGCAGAGAGAGAGGGAAACACAGAATCCAAAGCAGGCTCCAGGCTCTGAGCTGTCAGCACACATCCCGAATTGGGACTCAAACTCACCAACCGTGAGATCATGACCTGAGCCAAAGTCAGACGCTTAACCAACTGAGCCACCCAGGCTCCCCTATTTTGCTCTTTTTAAGTTAGATTACCTAAAGAACACCCTTCCTCCTTCTCCCCACTCTCTCATTTTCAATTATGAGAAGGAGGTCCCAAAATAAATTGCAAGTTATGTCCTGAGATAGGCATCACTCTACGGAGATAACACACCCCTGTCCAATTTGTAGCTGCAGCTAATATACTCCCCAGACACAAACCCAGTGAGGGTCCTTAGAGCCATCAGTGATCTGTTTACAGTCAAAGCCACTCCAGCAAAACCAAAGATAGTTTAGGATTGCAAGACAACTGGTGGGGCGCCTGGGTGGCCGAGATGGTTGAACATCCCATTCTTGATTTTGGCTCAGGTCATGATCCCAGGGTCATGAGATCGGGATCAAGCCCCATGTCAGGCTCTTTGCTGATCATAGAGCCTGCTCAAGATTCTCCCTCTGCCCCTGTCCCCTGCTTGTGCTGCTCGCTCTCTCTCTCTCTCTCTCTCTCTCTCTCTCTCTCTCTCGCAGCATAAGAGAACACATTCTTTTATAGACAATACATTTTATTTATTATTTATTTATTTGCTTATTTTGAGAGAGAGTACTAGCAGGGAAAGAGAAGAGAGAGAGGAGAGAGAGAATCCCAAGAAGCTCCCTGCTGACAGCACAGAGCCCAAAGTGGGGCTCCATCTCAGGAAACTGAAATCATGACTTGAGCAAAAATCAGGAGTCAGATGCTTAACTGACTGTGCCACTCAAGTGCCCATACTGAGAATACATTTAAAACACAATAATTTTTAGGAATGCAACTTTTTTAAAGCACTTTTTATTTAAATAACTTAGGAGTATGTTAAAGCTCAAGGAGTTAATGAATATTTTTTGTGTTAAAGGGAACTATTAGCTAGGCACAGGAAAATTTGGCCAGTTTACAGACAGGAAGCCCAAATTCTAATTTTAATTTCTATAAAAGATCCACTCATAATTTGTACTCAAGCCTTAATGATGACATTAAATTATGAATGATTCTTTTCATATTGAGTCAACTTTGTCAACACAATATAATTCATTGTCTCTCTTAAATTAATAATTGTGTATATTATAAACTTAAGCCAATAGAAGTCACATTTCCAAATATTTTACAATTACCACTTGCCCTCAAATTTGTCTTGTATGATATTTTTGGCTGTTAATATTTTTAATGAACCTCAAAATTCAAATATGCCTATGTATTTAAACATACAAAAATATATAGGTATGCAAATAGGTGGTATAATTAAAACTTTTAATTTTATACTTAAAATATATCCAATTCCCTCTCAATACTGAACAATACAATGTGTGTACTATATTGATGACTTTTCATCTTAATGAATAATAAGAGACAAAATATTTTATATACATATTACAATTTCTCTGTGAAAATATACATATTATCATTTTTAAACATAGTAATGAACTTTTTTCCTGGATACAAAAGAAACCCAGAAAGCAGGAAAGCAAGAATTGTTCAAATAACTCTTTCAAATGAACACATTTCATATCACTGTATTTTTTTAAGGTATATAAAAAAATTACGCTAGACAGAATTAAACAGGCAAGGAAGGCTGTATTTAAAACTGGCAATAGAGGTCCAGACTATTGCAATAGAGAAAGATTGCACTCATCATGCTGAAATAAGGCAGGAGAGTTTTTAAGAACTGGGATGAGTTGGTAAAGTAATGGAAGAAGTTAGTTTAGAGGTTGATCAGTGTGGTTAGGTCATCTGTTTACTGATTGTTGCTTATGGATCTTAGCCTCTTTTCCTCTCACAGAAATTGGCAGATAGGGGCTCTGTCTCCCTTGATTACATTTCAAAGGGGTAATTCCCAGGCCCTTAAAGGAGACATTCCTTGGTTGTTAAATCTGCAGGAGGCTGGGAAAAGATTTACCCCACTAGGAGGAAGAGAAATAATGTTCAACTGAAAGTTCTCTGAAGTAGAGAAGGGAGGTCAGAGAACCAGAATCAGAAATAAACCCATCTGAAATGTAGTCAACCTAAGGGGAACATTAAAGCTATGTTGCAAAATAAAGAAAATTATGTAATATGTGTTTGTGTATGTGTGTATATAATATATGATATGTGTTACATGGTAATATATAATTATAACATATTTATATAAATATATATAATATTTATATACTATATACTATATATTATATAGTTATACACTATATATTTGTGTATATATGTGAATATTTATATTTAAATATATCTGTGTCTTCATGGTCTATTTATCTTTAGCTAACCTGTATATACAAATAAGAACGATGGGCCTGGGTGGCTCAGTTGTTTAAGCGTCCCACTTCAGCTCAGGTCATGATCTCCGGTTCATTGAGTTCAAACCATGCATCAGGCTCTGTGCTGACAGCTCAGAGCCTGGAGCCTGCTTTGGATTCTATGTATCCCTCTCTCTCTGCCCCTCCCCTGCTCTCTCTCTCTCTCTCTCTCTCTCAAAAATAAAAATAAACATTAAAAAAATTAAAAAAATAGGAAAGTTGAGCAATTTAAAATTATATACTGTAGCTAATATATTTTTTATCTTACTTGGAAATTATCTAGATATCCAAAGAATTATAATCTTATGTTAGTTTAAGTTCTTAAATTTGACTTAAGACCCTTGAAATAACAATTTAATCCAACATATTAAGTCTTTGTGATTTGTAACATTATAAGAATTCATAAGATTTCATTCACCCTCTTAAAAAAGACATTGCTTAATAAACGGCATACGTTATTACAATTGTATTTAGCTTAACATTTTTTTGAAATAAATTTTATTTATTGCTATATTTATCCAATTTGTAGAAACAATGATAGCCTATGGAACACATGGAACTCATGTACAGAATTTTAAATATTAAAATCATTTAAAATAAAATCATAGTCTTATTACCTAATTATATTGTACTAACATAATTTTAGCATGATTTAACCATAATACAAAGGAAATAGAGTTGTTTTTAAGTTAAAATTCAGTCACTCTGATTTGCTCAAAAAGTTGTATATTAATCAGGGTTTTTGTATGAACTATCTTTGATGTAAATAAGCCTCTGTACTCATACATCAAAACTTTTGAAGACACGAATTCATGTTAAGAGCTATAAAGAACCAAGGCATTACCAAGCTCACAGTTAAATTCTTCCTTCTGAGCTACGATTTTGGTAATGGATAAAACTACCAAAGATAATTTCTTTGGAAACTGTAATATTTATCTAAGCTGCATATTCCTACTGTGTGCATATAGTAATAAACAAAGTTTCCAAAGAAAGGAAAAGAGAGAGACTCCTGGTTGGTTCTGTAGGTTGAAAGTGTCTGATTTTGGCTCAGGTCATGACCTCATGGTTCCTGAGTTTGACAGCTTCACATTCTGTGTCTCCCTCTCCCTCTCTGCCCATCCCTAGCTTGTGCTTTCTCTCTCTCCCTCCCCAAAATAAATAAACATTACAAAAATTTAAAAGCAAAGACGAGAAAAAAAAAGTGAAAGGATTTAGAGAGAGCTGTCTTCAGACACATTTAGTATGAAATAAAAATCTTATTTTCTCTATGCTTAAAGTTTGGGAGAAAGCATTCAGATGAGAGGGCATGAGGGTGAGTGTGTGTACTTCAAATAAGAAGTTGTTTTTTGTTTTTTTTTGTTTTTTTTTTTTTGCTTATACTTAATCTCTTATAACCATTAAAAAAAAATTTAACGTTCATTTATTTTTGAGAGACAGAGAGATACAGAGTGCGAGCCGGGGAGGGGCAGAAAGAAAGGGAGACACAGAATCCAAACAGGCTCCAGGCTCTGAGCTGTCAGCACAGAGCCCAACATAGGGCTCGAACCCACAAACCGTTAGATCATGACCTGAGCTGAAGTCCGATGCTTAACCGACTGAACCACCCAGGTGCCCCTCTTAATTTGAAACGTTTCCCAAAATAATCAATGACATTTTGCATTTTTTGGTTAACTTCTTCCAGTTAGGGAAATATACACGTGAATTAAGAGATGCTTTTGGCCTGGAATATTTAGTTATTAAAGAAAATCCAAGAGAAGGAACTGCAATGCTCAGTAAGAAAAGAGCCCTCATAAATTGAAATTTTATCACCAATATTTTCCCTACTCTCTAAACGTGTCCTATACTTTAACCAAAGGAAACAATTTAATGATGTCAAACACACAGATAGATGCTCTCTTGCCATACCTTTGCTTATGTTCTCTCAAAATGACATCCCCAAGCATGACCTTCTGTATCTCTACTATACAATAGCTGTCTTAACATTCTCAAAATTCATTATGATTGACACGTTTTCCTAAATCATTTTGGATGATTGTAAGTTTATATCCTACTCTGTGTAACTCATTGGATTGGTTTTGGCACATTTGCAATGGTATTTCCGTCACTCTTGCTAACATCGTAGTCACTTTGTAGTAGTTAATAAATCTTCCCAATCATAGTGCTAGTCTCCTGAGAGCAGGCATTCTTATTCAATTTCATATCCTCCGTAATGCCAACACACTTTTGGTAATTATTTGTTCAATTATGATTAATACCGAATTTACCCCAAGACATTTGCAGTCTCAGTTCTTCGAAGTAGTATCTATTTTTAATATATTAAGACTGAATTCTGATTTTACTACATTTGTAAGATAAAGGAAGGCTTTTGGTTAAAGATGGAAGCTCGTATAGTGGCATACTAGCCCTTACTCTCTACTAAGACACTCATTACAATGTTTTATTAGTGTTATGAAATAACTAGCAGGGAATTTAGAGAGGAAACCTTATCAAAAAAATTTTTTTTTCTGACGATGCAGTGCAGATGTACAAAGTAAAACTTCCCTAGAGGATCTGAGAAGTTTAAATCTTGAAACAGTAAAGGAAGAGAGACAAGAAGCCTCAAAATGCAACACTCAGTGATTGGTGTCATTGAATGCCTCTGGAGAAGTGACAGGGGCTTACAAGGATTAGTTGAAAAGTCATATGTATATAATCTCCATTAAATTGCTTGATTCTCTTCTTGACTTCATATGAAAGGCTCTCCCTACCCTGGGCAGAAGACTGAAGAATTCTTTGGAGAAATTTCTTCAGTGCCTGTGACTTAGAGAAAACCAAATATATTTGAGGGATAGGTGTCCAAGGTGAAAATAACAGGATTAATTAAAAATGTATACACTGAAAGTTAAGTGTCCCAAAACTATTACCTATCCAAAATGGGTAACTACGATTCAGAGTATAATATCTCCATAGGAAGAGTTTTCTACTGAGATTTAATCAAATTCTTACCCAGGGAAGAGGAGAAAGGACCACTGACCAGGACACCCAACATCTGAATAAGAAATCTAATAAAGGAAACTAGAGATAGTGTATGGGAATAAAACTGCAAAGAAAGAGAAATAAATAGAATGACCTGGAAGAACGTGAGTTTTCACATTGGAAGAGGTCACTGCATGGCCAATCCAAAGGTCGAAAATACTCTTTTCAATGACAAACAATGTCGGTTTACAAAATATTTCTAAAAGATTTTCTGAATATAGCAATTTTGTTGCTTTGGAGATAATTGAAAGGAAAAAAGTTTATGGACCAAGGGCATAGTTTTTAGTTGACTACTGCTTGAGTATTTGAACGTGTGCATGATAGTTTCACATATTCTGAGGGAAGAGTGTCAATAAGTACACTTTTATTTCTATTCAATTCAATTTTGATGAGCATATATAAGAATGGCACTTTACCCCAAGGGAAAGATAGAATAGATTGCAGTTGTGATCAACGACATCAATTTTTATTCTCTTATGCTAAGATCAATTACCTTCTTTTTTTCAATTCAAATGAACATTGTCATAATTTGTCTTCTTTATTATCATAGAGGAGGAAGAAAGGGGGGCAGCTCAGTGTCATATCCTCCAGCATCTCTTATATGATACCTTTTTGAATCTCATTTACATCTTTTATGAATATATTTATTGTACTGAGAGCCGATTACCTAATGTTGTCTAAGTTGTTCAAGGCAGTAAGCCAGGATCTTTCTAACTTATAAGCATATTGGTTCTGACAGTTAAGAGAATTTGAGATTTCTGTATTAATTACTCCGTTTACATAAAAATGAGCTTTATGTCATTTGTGCATTCTTATTATGCATATTTGCAAAATTACGGGGAAATTACATGAATTGCTAAAACAGCAAGAGATGCCTAATTTAATTTAACAAGATGCAACTACATCATTATTCATATATCATAAAAATAAGATATATTAGATTTAGAAATTATAATAAACCATTAGCTTTAAGAACGTGTGTAGTTCTTAATAGGTATGCTTATCTGAAAACAATTATATTATGCAATATATAGTACTTTAAATTTTGTTCTATGCATGTTGTGTCAC